>NC_064771.1:17617378-18242378 GCF_011397635.1 Epinephelus fuscoguttatus
CTCGCACATGCAAAAAGAAGCGTGCTGGCAAATTACACCTCTGGAAGAATACCATATAACCAGCTGATTATTCATGTCAGTGTGTAGTGGTGTCAGATAGGAGCCAGTGAGCTAGAAACCTCAAGGCAAGTGGTCTGCCCTCAAAGCTTGAATCTGTGTCGTGGAAACAGGAAGTAAAACTCCGCTCTGCGCTGCCTGTCTGAGAAGTTCCCCTCTGGGTGAAGGTAGCGCTGTGTCAGCAGTCCTCCTGCCCTCCAGGTCTGGGTGCCTGCAGGAACTCCAGATAAGCACAGTGGCAGCAGCAGCAGCACCCTGCCCCTGCCATTACTTCCCTATTCTTCCTTCCCCACTCTGGAGCTTCCTGCCAGCTTCCTGCTCGTTCTCACTTAGCTCCACGCTACTGATGGCTGCTGAAACCCAGTCAGACAGTTTCCTCTGTTTAAAGATTCAAATGTCTGAAGCTGTCTCCACCGTTGACAGATTCACTCATCAAAAGTGGGCACTGGTTGTGAAATATTCACAAGGGCACAGCCAGAGGTCGGATGTTACTGTTTTTTCAGTTCTGTTTCCCCTCTTTTGACTAGTATTTGCATTCTTAGTATCTTCAGTCTTTTATCCCGCAGAAAAGATTGTTACCTCATATCTTATCTTGAAATTAGATCTGGGTTATGAGGTCTTGATCATAAGGTGTGTGGTCATGTGGGTCAGGCTTGCATACAAACAACTTAACATTATAAAAGGCACAACCAGACTCAGATTGCATGGGATTGCCCTGACACATAACACTAAGGCTGCACAACTGCACCCTTGTTTCTACAGTATCACACCCCTCTTGTGATGTTCAATTTTTTTATCGTGTATAACAGAGATACTAAATGAAATGACAGGAGGCCAGGGGCCAGTTAACAAACGAACATTAATAATATTTCTCACTGTAAATGAATTTCCTGTTTTCAGTGTTTCGAAGTTTGCGACCTGCTTTATCTTTGCCAAGAGACAAATCCAGTCACAGCGGTCGCGAAAAGTCAGCTGTACACAGGGGCGTGTCTAATATTTGATGACACTGGGGGGCTCAGCCCAGACCTCTGTTGGGGGGGCAAAGGATCCTACCCTGGCACTTTAAAAATATAAAAAACAAGCTCTATTTTGGTGTCTTTCTTGGACTCTGATGCCTTAGTTATATTCAAATTACAAAAAACTTGTGTACAGCCTAGGGCTTGGCAATATGGATTATTTTATTTTATTTTATCAGATACCGCTACTGCTATTGAAACAACATTGTGGGGTTGACTTTTGGTGCTTTCACAAATATTTACACAATGAGATTTTTGATAGATAATCATTAGTAATGTGGACAAAATGACTAAGTGGGTAAAGGCAAACAGTACCATGGCTATAACAGTGTGGTAAGGTCAAATAATGGCACACTTTACTGTAATGCGGCCTTTAAATACAAGAATATCCAAAATCTACGACGATATCTAGTCTTATGTCAATATAATACAGTAGAATATCAAAAATAATATTGATAGAGTATCAATATATTGCCCAAACCCTTACCTAAGTGATGTTTATTGGTGGAACATCTCAGTTTAAGGGCACTTTTCAAAAGGCCTTTAGTCCAGTTTGCTCAGCTCGGAGTAGTCTGTGCCAACACAATAACACTTAATCTATTCTGTCTCAAAACGTCTCATTAAAAAGTGTCCTTCTCAGTGCCACTGCATCAAAACTTCCCCAATTATCTTGTTGCGCTGTCCCCAGTGACTAAGTCCTCACTGTCACCAATCCCTCGTGTCACGTCATCAAGTCTCAGCATGTCACAGTAGGAACTCTTTATCTGCCGCCCTAGTCTGGACTCTGGATCCAGCGCCTCAGATAAGTTGCAGCCATTGGCTCAGCTCCATCATGTTTGTTACAACGCATTAATTCTGGAGACCTGTCAGGGTTGAGTAATGAGTCATTTTCGTGCCATAACATGTTACCCGGCAGGTAGAACTAAGGCTTTTACAGTTAATCCTCAAGTCTTTGACCCTGACTCATCAGCTCCTCTGATAGACAGGCAGGGAGGAACGCTTGCTCGGGCAAAATTACTTTTAAGCGAAAAGGTTGCTCTGATCTGCGAGCAAGAAAATAAAAAAATCCCACAATGAAGTGATAAACAAAATCTTTTGCCAGTAAAACGGCTGCAGACAGACTGCATTCATTACTAAAGGGGCAAAATAAATTCTCAGTTGGTTTCCTCAAGTGTGCTAAAGTATGTGTGAAAGTGCTGATCTAATCCCTGTCACTGAAGTTTTCTGAGTGTGTTCGGATGCAGCAGAATGTTTCGACATTCATTATCCCTTTTTTACAGCTTGTCTGATCCAAGGGCATATTGGCTCGTGATAAGTGTCATTTTTAATAACAAGCTGTGCTCTGTTAAACAACAATCGCCACTCATTTGGCATCATCATTCTGTCTGCCAGCGATATTTGCATGGATGAAGTAAAATACATAAAAAGCACAAGCGGTAATGCCACTGCTCTGAAAACCTCGGGTGATACCCTTACAGCTGGCGGTTATAAAAATCACCCCTTGCATCCCTGTCGCTTCAACGGCTGCAGCTATTTAACAGGTTCATCATCAAGTGCACAATAACCGAGACATTTTTCTAACATAAACATTTTATAAGCTACGGTATCTACGTCTCCAGCTATCTCCCTGCATTCACTCAAGACTCTGCCTGTAAATATTTATCACAAGAGTGACTCACTTTATTTGAGCGTGTTTGTGTGTGGGGGCTATATGTGGAGACCGTCTCGCAAAGTGAGTTGAAAACAGTCAGGCTACTGAGAGCCATCAGCCTCACACAACCTATTAGTAATCACTAATAACTGATGCTGCAAAGCAAAAAGTTCAAATAACAAATCAAATACGTATCAACAGATCAAGTGTGGCATGTTTAAGATGAGATGGAGTGAAACTGTGCATTTCTTATAACCTTATGTTCATCAATCTACACATATATTTACGTGCATTACAAACCACCGTATAGGTATCTGACTGGATGAAAAATTAGTCTTGCAGTTTTAGCATGGAGGCAAGATAGTATCCAATTGTCCACAGTATTAATTACCCTATTGATCATTGAGCAGGCTTAATTGCCTCAATGTGAGTGTCTTAAAATTGATTTTACCTGCAGCCCTAATATTCAGTTGCTAATGATTGAAATCTTATTGAAATTCTTAGTTTCTTAAATTTAAAGTTACATTTGGCAACTTTTATAAAAATAACTGACATATTCGCTGAAACTGTCTCTTTGTCCTGACAGTAGTACTTGAGACATATAACCTGTGAAAAGATTATGTTCTGTTGCCTCCTCGTAAGTGCTTCTAAAGGCATTTGCAAGAATCCACTGTGGCTGAATGAAAACCAATCAGAAATGAAGAGACTCTAACGCAGCCGTCAACCACGTCAGTCACTGCTTGTGAACTGCGGTCAAATATGAATCAAGATTCTGTCACTGCAATGCCTGTTTATCTGTAAAATTAGAATGTTTGTGACCTGGTCGCCATGTTGAGAACAGTCAAGCTAGGACTGGGCGATATGCTCTGAAAATTATATCACCATATTTTTCGGCTATATCTCGATACATAATATATATCTAGATATTTTAAATCTCCTCAAAAGCACTGCATTAATGCTAGGACTGGAAGACAAAATTGAACATAAGAATATTTCTAACCAAATGCCCTCTGTTGCGACAAAGTTGTAGGGATGACTTTTGTTGTTGTTTTTTTTCCCCCAGAAAATATGAACACAATGAGATTTTTCATCAATAATGTGGATTGAGTGGCTACGTGGGTTAAGGCAAGTGTTAAAACAAATTGAAAAGTCTGTTAAGTTGATAAATTTACATCACTTTACTGTAATACAGCCTTTAAAATGAGGGGGAAAAAACACCATTAATGTCATATCATGATACAACGATATCCAAAATCTAACATTATATGTAGTCTCATATCTTGATAACAGTATAATATCTTCCTATTGCCCAGCTTTAAGTCAAGCCAAACCAAGTGATGCCCATCGGCTGGACCTACTTTCTTATTTTACAGCTAAACAGTACACTAAAATGCTTCTCAAAACATCTGAGGTGAGAAATAGGCGTTGCAGTAACAGAATCTTGATTCATATTTGATCAGCGTTGCCTAGTTTGACAGCTTGACCACAGTTCATAAGCAGAGATTGACATGATTGACAGCTGGGTTAAAGACTCCTCGGCTCTGATTGGTTGTTTTTGTTAAGGCGCAATGGATTTTTGCAAATGCCATCAGGAGCACTTCAGTAATATGACTAAAAGTTTTGATTATATAAGTTACCAACTGTAACTTTAAATGTTACACAGTTATTACCAGAGGTTATGCCTTTTAGCAATCTGTTGTGCTATTAAACAAAGTTCTCAGTCTGTTAGAAAACATGTTTTCTCACAGTATTTCTCAGCGGTGTAAAAGTAAAAGTGGTAGCTAAAATTACCCAACAACACTGTATGGATTGCCGACATGATTCAATACTGTAGGACCACACACACCTACAGAAGCAACCACATCCAAGCAGTGATGTACTAGTTCGCTAAATTGAATTTGTACAGATACACACATTTTGTGTTACGTTTTAGTTTGCTGTTGTGTACAAGATATACATTACAGTCAGGAGTCTTTTTTGTCTGTTAACTATGCTCTTACACCAAGAAATCCACTTGGGATTTTGCTCCCAGATGCATGTAGTACATACATACATACATACATACATACATACATACATACATACACACATACACAAGATAAGAAATGTGATTTTTATCATTAGTTATCAGTCTGATGGGCAACAAGAGTATAGAGTGGATGATATGTGGGGGATTTAAGTATTCTGTTTGGTTACTCGTGCTGACAGTCGAGGCTTTGAGAAACCTTTTTTGTTTTGTAAAATTGTGAAAGCGCAGCAAGTCACAAGATGAGCTGTCGTGGAAACCCCTGTGTGACACTCACTGTACGCTGACTGACAGGCCATGCGTTACATAACATCTGTGAAGTGCTGACTGACTCCTTTTGTGTTTTGGCTTCGTCTAATGTCAGGATTAATTTATCAGGCAGCCAGTTAAGTGTTTGAATTGTTGAGGAAGAACTAATATTATTACATTTTTGTCCTTTTTGGTAGTCTTTCATTATTAATTATGTTCTTTGTTTTTAGATTTAAGTGGAACAAAAGGCACGTCTGTATCGTACAGTGCAGTACATCAGATACAACATCATCTGATGGTAACAGAACAAAAACAGGTCTGACATTTAAAAAGTAGTGGAATATAAATGTTAAAGCAGTTCAGTCTTACTGCCATGTTTAATCATCAAGGAAATAGATTGTCAACATTTAAATTTAAAAATGCACATACTAACAGTCACGCCTTCTGCTACTCTGAGGACAATCTGTTTCGTTATGATGCTTGTTGGTGTGTTGAATGTGCAAAGCGGGAGCACTCTGCCCCCAGTGGTCAAGGAGGGTACAACGCTTTCCCCCTCAGGCCCTGGGCTCCAGGCCAACCACGGAAAGGCAGTGCTAATGACTGTCGCACAAAGGCCAAATGTCTCACAGCGACGCAGGGAGAAGCTGGCGAGACTCAGCTCACTTAATCTCGCAACCGAGTTCAGCATGTGGAATAAATCCAAGTGGCCAGTCATAGGTGGCCTACACATGATCAGCGGTGCTTATGGAGACTTACTCTAACTTTAGCATCACTTAAAGAATCACTGACCCCTCTTACATCCAGGGTTGTTTACATTCGGTGTTTCTCAGTTTCTCAGGTATGTTTTCCTCTATAGCCTGAAGACTTGCATGCAGATGCCTCAGTTGCAGCGGTTACTTTGACTTTTTCCACCCACCACACTGTAACCGGTTTGCTCATCTTCACTGTACAGCTCTCACTCCTTGTAATAGTGTGCTGAAGTGTTGCATGATTGTCTTACACCTAGTGATGCATTGAGAAATTGGCCAGGGGTCATTGATGCTCTTACTTAAATTAATTTAGACTAGGAGTAGGTACTTTATGGGCAGCAGGCTGCACCGAGGGGCCTCATTGCAAAACGATGGGTTTTCTAGATGTGAGGTCTCTCTCTCTCTCTCTCTCTCTCTCTCTCTCTCTCTCTCTCTCTCTCTCTCTCTCTCTCTCTCTCTCTCTCTCTCTCTCTCTCTCTCTCTCTCTCTCTCCACTGTAAGCTATTGGCTACTCGCCCAGGTCTGCGACACTGAGGAACCGAGGAGCTGAAGTGGGCACTTTTAGAGCAGCTCCACTGAGCACAGGGCCAAGGACAAAAGGTGCGCGTCTCTGTGTGTTTGTATACACTCCTGTGAGTGGAACACGTACACAGAAAGCATCCTTTTATGTCGGGTTCAGGGATCACGGGCTGTAGTGTTTTTGTTGTCTGCTACAGGCATATCCTGTACATACAAGGATTTGTGTACGTGTGCGCGTGTGTACTCACTATACACTCACAGTGCATCCTTTTAGTCGAGGGCCAGAATGATTGTTGTAGTTGTTCTTACAACAGATAATAATGAGATAATTAAGCTAGATATGAAACATTCCGTGAGAGGCTGATCACTTCAATGAAAAGCTCCTGCCTCGGCCGTTGCAGACAGAAACATAATGAATTTGCAATCCCCGCGCTCCGTCGAGAACCAAATCAATTGCTTTGACAAAGTCTCCATGTGGCTGACACCGTGACTTTGCTCTCTCGCTGGAGATGAAAGAGGCCTGACAGTTATGAAAATGGCCACAGGGAAGAACCTGTCATCAAACATGAGGTGTTGACACTTGCTGTTGTTGTTGCCGCCGCCGTCGTCATCATTGCTGTTTGTGGCCCTCGGATAGGCAGGCCTTTGGAGAGCTAAGCACGGTGTGAACATGTGCCATCAATGCTAGCATGGGGCTGCCACTTAATTTGACCACATTTAGCCAAGCTAGGGTGGGGGATGTGTTGTAGTCTCAGGACACAGCACAGGTTGTTTGGGAATTAATATTTTCAGAGCATGCGAAATAATTGTAGGGAAATGATTTTGATCCCTTTTTGAATTCTTACTGAGTGATACTGTTGACGCTTGAGGTCAAGAACACCTAGTATTGCGTAGCTCTCAGGGGGACATGGCAGACACCACTGTGTGATGAAGGACGAAGCAAAACAAAGAGCTCAACACTGATTTCCCAGTGTTTATATGTCTTCACAAAAACAGTGTTTTTCTAGGTTTGCTTATTGTTATCATTGGAGGGCTGAGTTTCCTCCTCACCCAGTGGGCCCTGCTTTATGTCGGAGTGCTGACTTCAGCCCGGGACAATGAATTCAGTGCTAATGGCTCCTGACATAAAGCACCGGGACTTCTGCTTCCATACTTGTGCTGCCCTGGGGCTGAGGACACACACAGACTAAGGCACAAATGCAGTTTGACAATATAACAAGATGCTATATCTACAAATAGAGATACAGTAGCTCCATGCCTGTATACACACAAGTGCACACACCCAGCGGCAAGGACCCACACACGCGAAGACACCCAAAGAGACGCATTAGCGTCCGTCCCTGCTGTCATTCTCTACCTTACCTTCGGGAGGAGAGTTGACGAGAGGAGAAGGCAGTGTACTGGGAGCTGGAGGTTTTTTTTTTTGGTTTTTTTTTTGTGAGAGGTTCCCCTGGGTTCGGAGGATTCGCAGTTTGAAAGGGTTTAATGGAGTTGAATTAAGGGCAATTAGCCGGCCAGGACACATGGTGCTGCAGTGGAGAAGAGCAGGACCTCAACCGGTCATCCAGCAGTCATAATTACAAGACTTCATCAGTGGAATTGAAATGTCACATGAACATGCACAAAATATTCTGTTTTTTGCCCCTTTTACAAAAAAGGTTTAGATGCAGCCACGTGTACTCCGATTAATTTACCCTAACATGTCGTTTATCACCTCAAATTATGGAGAAGTGGAATGGCTGGAAACGCTTGTGCCATGTAAACACAGCGGCAGTCTTTTATTTCTTCAACCAACTTCTTGAAAAAATTGGCATTCCGATAATTTCCCATATCCAAGAACTTGTTGATATCCAAGTCTGTCATGTTATGTATATCGAATCCATGATAACGGACATAGCTGACCATAAACAGGGAGGATGTTGGTGTCGCAAACTGGTGTAAAACCCCAGTTGAGACACATATTCCAAATGTGTTGTATCCATGTCCAAATAATGCTCATAAAACCTAAATAATATACGCATATCCCCTATGTTTTAATCAGACAATGCAACATTCGGAAAATGGCCTACATCCGTAAATCTAAATGTAATATTCTGTGGAATATTAGTGTGCATGTAAATGTCGTCATAGACTTTGAGGTTGTTTTTTTTCCCATGCCCTGATGTGAAAACAACAGAGGATTATCAGAATATGTTTTTCATAGAAAAATAGGCTGTTTCCATGGGGAGTATAGACATTTTACAAACAGACACAAACCAGTCTTCCCTATAAAAGCCTTTGTGAGAGCAGCTTTTTGATTCCTCCAACCAAAACACAATAACAAGGGATAAATGTGGCCAGATCCACGAGCCCAGCGGTCATTTTGCGGGCAGCGTCTTCGCCACAGGGATCAATGCGAGGAACATCGGAGGATTCTAGCTCTTAGCACCTTACCCTCCACTACCCTACAGTTCCCACATTACCATCTCTGTGTTGCTGTTCACACATGAGCAGCTTGAGTGGCAGTGACATTTATGGGCTTGTCCAGAAAGTAGCCACGTCCATCCCTCAGGGCCGGCCCTTGCCAAACACCCCCCCCCGGAGGTATCCAACTGTGCTGCTTCCTCTCCCAAAGGCCTTAATATACCCACTATCAATAAGTCAGATTGACTGAGCTGCAGGCCCACAGAGCGAACTGTACATACAAGTCAATCCTGGAAACAGACTGCTTTATTAGGTTATTATATGTACGAGGTGGAAATCAACGGAGTAGCACGACTAGATAGATGAATTGCTCCCCCATGCTTCTGAATCAAAACTGTCTAAAATTGATTTGTTCTCCTCTCCGCACATTTCCCTCTGCACTGTTTACACCACTGGAGTCCTGTTAAAGATGTTGATGGTAGTTGTTTTTAAATTGCTTTGAATCCAGGAGTGATTTGTCACTAAAATATGCCAAAGTCCTAAGTGCTGCCAGAATTAATAGACTCATGCATTCAAAATTCATTAGGAAATTCATCTGGGCATGGGATTGACCTGACCTTAAGTTGCCCTCATCTATCCTGCATTAGCATTCACTGAGTAAAAGCGGAGGGAGTGCTAATATGAAGTGGAAGAGATCCCACATGTTTTTTTCGATCCTAATAAGTGTCAGTCAGGAGGACTGAAGAAACACTATCCTTGGTATTCTAAAGCAATAGCCTCCTGTCCTCTCCTTTCCTCTCTCCTCTCCTCTCGCTCCTCCTCTCTATGCACTGTCTTCCTGGCTCTAATCATGTGGCCATTGTGTATGGATTTACTGCCCTCAGCCCCCAGGAGGGAGATTTGATTTTTCCCCTGCACTGGCTAATCTTTCCCTCTCACACTCTATTTTTCTTTTCTAATTCTGCCTGTCTCTCCTCCTCTTGCACTCTCAGATATTTTTGCTGTCCTCTCTTCCTTTAGTTAATCACCCTTAGTTGACTGGAAGCCTGTATTTGTTCTCTGGCTTTCTCATAATTTCTTATCCCTCACTCTTTCTGATACCGTCCTCCGTCTTTTCCTTTCCTCCTACTTTTCTCCACCGACACTTTGTTTAAACACGGCTCAGAATATTAGTGACTGCAATGGCTGAAATGATTGCACAGTGGCACACTTAATATGCATGTATTATTGCTAAGCAATTACAGTTATGTGGCAGAATGTAATACTGACTCATTTGGTTGTTGAATTTGTTTTTGAGTCATTGTTTTCCTTTTTTCCAGCCACTCTCACTCTCCTGGCTCCATGGCAGCAGCGGTGCGAGGCAGTGAGTGGTCATGTGGACGCTGCACCTTCCTAAATGCCGGCGCAGCACCTCGCTGCTCCATCTGTGAGGCACCACGCCAGAAACCCGACCTTAACCAGATCCTGCGGCTGAGCAGCACCGAGGAGCACCGCTGGGCCTGTCCCCGCTGTACGCTCAATAATCCACAGGGATCTGGAGCCTGCTCTGTCTGTGGCTTTGGACCGTCACCTGCTACTCACACGCCCCCTACAACCACCATAGCTGCCACTGCCAACGGCCTCCCACCTGCTCCGACCGAACCTCCAGCACCTATTGTCACCCCCACAGTTCTGCTTGAGCCCCATGGACAGCATCCCGCTAAGGAGGAAGTGCTGCGGCGGTCTGAGAGCAACGGAGAGGTGTGCGGCCTGGAAGGGCACCACTCTGGCTGGGCTTGCCCTCGCTGCACACTTCACAACACACCCGTGGCACTGTCATGCTCGGCCTGTGGTGGGCCAAGGAAACTGTCTTTGCCTAAAATCCCACCTGAGGCACTGGTGGTGCCTGAGGTGCGCACACCTGTGCTGGGGTTTCCTGTTAACCCAGCAGGGGCTGCCCCGCTGCTTATAGACCTAACAGATGACTCTCCTCCAGCTCCTCCCTGTGATCCTCAAGAACCTCCCCATGTGTCCTCACAGTCCCTTTCCTCACCTTTTACTTCTTTTTCCTCCCTCCAAAACAACCCAGTGCCCCGCAGCAGGAGAGAGGTGCCCCCTCCAGGGCGCCCACCAAACCCAGGCACCAACACTCCCAGCCCCACGTCCCCTTCAGCAGCCAGTGTGCCACCCCAGCCAGGCCCACAGCGGCCAGCCAAGCCCAAACATGCCCAGCCCCAGGAACCTTCATACCCCAGCAAGCGCCTCAGTATATTAGAGGAAGAAGATCCTCACCCACTGAACCCCCACCTCCCTGTTGCTCCCTCCGCCGCCCCCACCTGGAAGTGCCCTAGCTGCTCGTTGCCCAACCCGGGCAGCTCGTCTAAGTGTGAGGCCTGCCGCTCGTCACGGGCTGGTGCTGACCTCATCGACCTAGTAGGCTGTGAGACGGTACGATTTACTCCAGCCAGCCCCTCCAGCCCGGACTTTAGCACCTGGGCCTGCTCCAAGTGCACGCTGCGCAACCCTACTGGTGCCCCCAAGTGCTCTGCCTGCGGTTCTTCTAAGCTGCACGGCTTTCAGGAGCAGCAGGTGCCCCTGCCACGCTGCTGTACACACTGTGGCTCTGCATCATGCTCCTGTACACCTTCCTCATCCTCCTCGGGTCATAAAGCACGGAAACAAGCCCGGGGCTACCCTCCCTCCTCTTCTGCTATTGCCTCTTCTGGCTCCTCTTCGTCCGCCACCTCTGCACTCCTTCAGGAGAAGGTAGCACAGTGGAGCTGCCCAGCATGTACGCTGCTCAATGACACCAAGGCCAAAAACTGTGCAGCATGCCACACACCACAGCAGTACCTCACCCTTCGAAAGGTGGTTAAGCCTCTGAAGAGGAGGGAGAGCATGCATGTAGAGGCCCGTCGACGAAATGACGAGGGCGAGGCCAAGGAGCTTTGGGAGAATATAGTCAGCTTCTGCAGAGAGGTAAGAAAAATATATTCGTTGTAGCTTGGAAACACATTAAAACACCACAAGTGTTCATCTGCAGGTAGCTGATGTGGGTTATTAGTTGTCTATTAACAATAACTTAGTCATGAGTCACCATTACCTTCTTTATATCTTTACATTTTGTAGAGTTTTTCTCTGAGAAATCTGCTTAGTTGGATGTGCAATGCGTCACAGGGTGCACATTGCCTTACAGTGCACAGTCCCCTCATTGTAATTCCTCTTTTTGTTATGTCTCTGGCATTGTTCCCACTCCCTCAATCTCTCTAATTTCAGAGAAATGCTAATAGGCTTTGTCATTGCCTCTGTTTGCACTTGCTTCGTTAGCTGAGTTTTAAAGGGCCAGCGGGCGAATCTTGGCCACTTAAATGAGCTGCAGATACAGAGTGTCTCATACTGAATATCCAGTCTATAACCTGCCCTCAGTCACAGAGAAGTCAGTTCTGATTCACCATTTCAAAAGTCTCTGTTAAGACTGTAACTCCTCAGCAGGAGGCTCTAATGAGTCCGGTTTCATTGTTTGTTCTGATTAGACTTTGCAGTGATGTTTTTTTTTTTTTTTTTTTATGATGACAGCCTAGTTTGAGTCAGACCGCAGCACATCTTACTACCCAGACACACCAAACCGACATCAAAGAGCTAGTGGCGAAGACAGCCGACTGTTGCTTCCCCTCACGTCGCTAGTGTGTCAGCCAGAAAGTTGCAACTGAATAGACCTCAAAGGCTCCAGCCAACAGCTAACTAGCACGTACTGTCTGCGACTGCGTGAGAGGACATAACTCTCCATACCAACAGACTGGAAGACCGACAGGATGAATTCAAGACGCTAGATACCACAAATGCTTACAAACCATTTCTGCTGAGGGGCTCAATGGCTGAAAGAAATAATCTTACCTAATATGCCGAGTTTGTTTTGATCTCACGCCCTCTTGAATTTAGTCGCTTGTTTGCTTTCCTCACTTCTGTTTCTCCTCTCGTGAACTGAGCTGTACTGCCAATCAGAGGGATTTCGCTCACTGTCAACCTTCACCATCTCTGATTACAATTCACCACCGGGACTACAGCAACAGATGCTCACTGACGGCCCGACATTGACCAACAGCTTGGTGTGTCAGGGTCTGTACTATATCATAGCAGACCTGTATGTAAGAGATTAAAACTTTTTTAATCATTCTGAGTATAATTTAACTTTAAATGAGGATGTCACCGCATCAATTTTGCCAAGTAATTAAAGGATCATAGCTGTGGTTCTCGTTAACATGCTCCGTCTTTATTTTTATCAATATACACCATGAAACAGAACATTTTCATTAAGCTGCATAAATGTCAGATGGCAAAAAGTTAATCATCAAGTGTTTTTTTTTCCTCCTAGGGGAAAAAACTTAATTATGTTTTTATAATTACGGGCTTGTCTGTTGTCATAAGCGCCTAAAATAATGATGCATTTTACCCGCTCCAGCACCTCGACATTTTGATGTTCAAAAGGTCGAGAAGACTTTGAGATCAACTGTGTCATTCATGAGCCCTGATTGGTGCGATTCACAGCGTCGCAGCTGTTTGGAGACACCGAGATGTCTTCCCTAGCAACTATGGTGAAGATGTGACAACCTTTCATGCCGCTTCTTTGCATCAAACCGCTTCGTGCTCACTTTCTCTGCAATACTGAACCTTTGATAGGCCTGTATTATGTTGTCATGGATATGCTATTCAGGGCTGTCAGAGAGGTTCATTTTAGACCTTTCAAGATGAATGCTAATGAGACAAACCTGATTGGACATGACGAAGAAACGTAGACATCGCGGAATATAAAGCTGCTCAGATTCAGGTCATTTTTCGGGGTTTCTATTCTCTGAATTTATTTGGTTGTCTCATGCGTGCCCACTTACTACACCGGCACGGCACCTATCATGCCATGTTTACAATAGCATGAAGTGTGCTTCAGAATGCATTATTAATGGCTCCTTTGAAAGTCGCAGGGCTCACTGCTGCGAGCGTGGGAGGGAAGTTGGCTCGGTAGGAAGGAAAGGATATCAGAGATCCCTCATCCCCACCTTCCCCTCCTCTCTCCCCAATTTAAGATCGACATTTAAGCTTGTCTTTCTTTTAATCATCCTTCCTTTTCTCCTACAAATATTTTAGGCCTAGTTCGCTCTCGCTCTGCCCCTCTGCGCTCTTCAAAGTACTTTCCCCTCTTCATCTCCTTTTTATCCCGTCTCCCTCCATCACATCTATCCCCACACACTCATCCTGTTTTTTTGCCTCCTCTCTGCTAATATCTCAAAATATGCTTTCCCCTCGCCACCCACCACACCCCCTCCACCCCCATCCCACCCTCTCCACACGACTGCACTCAATTCTCCCGTGTAGCAGTCGATGCGAGGCTGTGTGTGTACGTGCTAAGGTGAACACAGGGGCTGGCCTATTTTTAGCAGCAGAGCCGGAGAGGAGAAGAGCAGAAATGATCCACTTCCCTATAGTGAACGTAATCACTAACGGCCTCAACTGCTGCAGCTCAGTTTTAGGGGTCAGAGGGATGGACGAGGGTAGAATTGGTAAGCGAGAGGAGCTAGTCTTTCTAATCCATCACTGTCGAGGCATTAACACTTGGCAAGCACCAAAACACCAGTCGTGAAAATTTAATTATGATTAAAGCTTTTGGTGTACCCCGATACAAGGTGTGTGGGCAGTCGGAGCACAAGTATTCAGTGAAAGTTTTAGATTGCTTTTTTATTATATGTTAAGTTCAGATTTTCTTTCAGGACTTGTTGGATTATAGCAAGTGGTGTTGCTGATGAAATATACTGAATATGTTAGTGGAGAGTTCGTCCAGATTGCAGCAATCAATAAAGACCAAAATAAGAGCTGGAGTCAGTGTGTACGAAATATTATTCTCTCCTCACCTCAGTGCCGTTTGTTTCTTTTGCCTCCTTGCCTTTCTACTCTCCTTGATTGGTTTTGAGAGCGAGAGGTGTGTGCGCTTGATGCCAGTGCCCCGGAGCGTGTCCGCTTACTCACTGTGCCAGACCAGTAAACGGTACTAATGGCCATCAGCGCCGCTTGTGAACTGTAAAACCCAGCATGGCTGGAGCTGGTTCCTCTGTTCCCTCTCCATGTCACCCTCTGGGGGAGCAACAGAAAGATGCTTCATGGCAACAGACTGACTTTGATTTGTTTTATTTTCCCTCTTTGGACCACTCTTTATACTCTTTGTTACTTGAATTTTTGCCACATTAGCCACACCAGGATTTTATCTGGGGGGTTTTGGATGTTGGATTGTTAAGTTCTGACTGCCTGCAGTCAGTGACAGGTTTTCACTGCCTGTGACAGCATTGTACGTACCAGGCTGTTCTGGGATGCTTTTGTTTTGGGGTTTAATATGCATGGCACTTTGAAATCCAGCTCTATAGTTCCTTGTCACCACATTTTCATAGATCAATAGGTTGTCTGTAGCACATAGATATCCAGCTACAAGCTTACTATCCTCAAAAAAAGCTCTCTTATGCCTGCCAGGTCTGTGTAGTCTGGGAGATGGCGGGAAGGCAGCAGCTTTGCTTAGCTCAGCACTGAATTGGCTGATTGCAGTCTAGTTTGCATGCTGGCGTGTGCCCAGTGATAGAATCAGAGACAGCAGCACCGGGTTCACTCAGTGAGGACAGTCAGCTAGACTTACGCCTGGCGGACGTCACGAGTCACGACACAGCAACCTGAACAACAGGATTATGCTTTAGTGTATGTGCATGTTAGTCATACTCCTTACACAATCCAAACCTACGAGAGTTTCCACTTTGGTACTGATTTTATATCTTATTTCCCGTGTTGGCGGGTACCAAGTTACAGGTAACAAGTTACATGTAATTACATTACAAAATAAATGTAATTGTAATTAGTTACAGCTACTGAGAAAAATATGTAAATGAATTACAGTTGCTAATCAAAATGTTGCTGATTACAAAGGAGTAACATTGGAATACATATTTGTTAAAAGAGAGTATAAGATTAATTCTGTTGCTTCTCCTGTTGCCCAGTTTAAAACATTTTTTAGAAAAGTAATCAAAAGAAATCAATTGAATTACTTGATGAATAATTAAAATAATTACTTTACTTATTACATTGTAAACAGGGTAACTAGTAATATGTTACCTATTAAATTTCAAAAGTAACCATCCCACACTGCTTATTTCATATAGGCAATAAGGTTTAACTCTTCATGTTGATATATTTTATATCTATGGGGGGTCTGCTTGTTTGTCAGGGACTGTTTCGCCCATTTAGTTTGAATAACTAGATTTTGATCTATAATCGCTGTGAACAGATATCTGTATATGTATGTAGAATCTATAGGCAGTGGATAGTGTTTCAGTTTCCTTTTGTAGCGCAGTCCAAGGAGTATAGACCAGTCATGTTTGAGTGGCAGGTAAACAGTTTGTCCAGAGAAGTGGAATGCACTGGCCCATATAAACTCTTAGAACCCATCGGCTATTGTCTGATGATGAAATAGCTTTATATTAGCTTTTTTAAATTCAATTAATCTGCATTCATTTGCAGACATCTGTTTATAGTCTTGGCCTGGCGATCCACTGGCTATACCAGATCAGCCCGGAATATTGGCCCTCTCCCTCAGAGGATTTATCATCATCAGACAATAGTTGATGGGCTCAGAGGCTGGGTTATCTATATGTAACAGTTGGACTCTAGTGTTGTCTGCGTTATGTTGATATGAAGAGGCCCAGACCGTGGATATCTTTGGAGGCGATCCCTGTTTATTTCTGACAACTGACAGCAAGAGGTAAAAACAAAATCCTCCGTCAATTACAAGCCGAGCCCCTACACAAATGAAGTGACACAGGAATATGTTAGCATATTATACAATAAGTTAAGGCTGAAAAATAAACGTATTTTAAGAGTGCTAAAACCGGTATTACTATGTGAGCAATGTCGCTTACCTCTCCCATGGAGTACAACAGCAAAAGGGGAAAGGCAAGGTATTAGACACCCCTTTATAGGTGGGGTACCCCCAAAGGTGAAAGTAGGCGTACAGAAACTGAGTACCAGACGTTCCACATATTGAATATGGAGGCCTAAACATGTCAGGTAGTAACAACTGAAACAAATTTTGTGTAATTATAATACTAAATCTTACAAATGTACATTTGACTTGGTTACACATATTACTGCTGTATAATGGACCCTGTTACATATAATAAGACCTAAATAGGATTGAGTGCCTCTGAGTTTTATATAAATGTTTAGTCTCTAAAGCTCTTGGGGGGAAAAAAAACCCATAGTGCACATAAAACACCCTGTGTGCTGCAAATGTGAACAGGCTAATTGCAGCATATGCAGCACAGTCGCTTCCTTACGGGCAGACTGCAGCAGACCACTCTGCTGATTATCATGTCTTTCAACTGACTCGGAATAATCCGCTCAGATATGTTCATGAAATGAGAGGTGAGTGCAGAAGGTTGTTAAGTACCTTCTTGGAACGCTAACGTGTTATTGTAGCCACCAGTATCTCTCTAACAGGCTTTGAATTGATCTTCTTAGCTTCAAAAATGATGATGCTTGTGTAATATTTTAGACTAGATTGCTGTATATCTGTGCTTGTTTAGAGCTGTTTAGTCTGTTTGTGTACTGCACTGAATGTGCTCCGAGTTACATTAGTTAGAAGTCTCTGAATGTGTCCAGGCCCTCTCCACCTCTGCGGTAAATCCACATCGGCCCCTGAGCCCATGCAATAAAAGCCAGCACAAGGGTCACATAGCTACAGAATCGGTAAGCTACATGGAGACCTCAGATGGCCAAGGTGGTGAGGCGGTGGCATTGAAGCGATTCTGTGGTAGCTAATGCTGCTTCAAGACTGCAGAATTGGTTTTTGGGGATAGCGACTAATCAATTCGCTTCACTGTGAGCCACCATTGGGGTGCCCACATTACATCCCCTTGCTTGCCTCGCAACACAACCGAGCCCACTCCTGACACCATATATAAGAAACCGGATAGGGTCGCGTGTGTGACTGTTGGCCCTCTCGGGTTTGTGTACAGAAGAGTTTTAGATGGGCAGATAGTGTGTCAGATTGGGTGTCTTGATCGGTTAATGTATCCATGTAGTGTGGCTCCTGTGTACAGTAGAGAGGCAGCTACATTTTCAGAGTGCTAAAATCCAGTGTGTCAATTTAAATGCTCGGTGCTCTGCAGGGAATATGTCAGAAAGTGAAGTGTTTGAAATGTTGAAATTTGCATATGTGTCCTGTATCCAGGCCGCTACATGGTGCCACATTAGGTCTCCTGCTGTGCAGATGTGTGATGCCACACTAACAGTGGAAGTAATTCCTCCTGCCACGTGACTGAATGGAGAAGGCAGCAGTTGTCCTTGTTTCACCCACAATCCAGGGCTCATTTGGCGGCCTGTAGTGTCCTGTATTAATCATCATCCACCTGCAAAATATATCACATCAGAAATGCGGGGAAGAGATTAACAGTTAGTCCTCAAAGTGCCAAGTGTCCTTCAGGCTTGCATTATGAGTTTGAATAGCTTGATTTTTGAGTTTGAGTTCTCTAATCAGCTTCTCTTGGGGATGATTTAAAATACGTTTCTGGGTTTTGAATAAGACATTTTCTCCTAACAAGTTACTGTTTTTGAATCTATTTTGAATAGAATTCAATATTTAAACAGGTCTAGTAATCACATCCCTTTGTCTCCCTATCACTTATCCTCTCCCTCTTCTCCCCGTTCAGAACGCCGTGAACTTTGTGGACGACAGCTTCCCGCCGGGCCCTCGCTCCGTGGGCTTCCCCGAGGGCGACAGCGTCCAGCAGAGAATCAAAAAGTGGCTCCGCCCCCATGAGATCAACTGCAGCAACTTCAAAGACCGAGGTGTCAAGTGGTCCGTCTTCCGCACGCCGCGGCCCTCCGACATCCTGCAAGGCCTGCTTGGAAACTGCTGGTGAGCTGTCAGAACCATATGGGAAACTAATCACTCTAGATAACTCGGGACAACCTAGAGACAGACCATTCATTTAGGAAAAGACCTTGAAAAAGTCTGCCTTGATTAATAACTTAGAGATCCAGTGTGTATGATTTAGGGTGGTATATTGGTAGAAATAGAACATAATATTCATCACTGTGTTTTCAGTGGTTTATAATCACTTGAAATTTGGAATAATTGTGTTTTTGTTACCTTAGAATGAGCTGTTTATATCTTCCAAGGTTCCTGCAGATCATTAAGAAGTCTGGAAAAAGAAAGACCTTAATTGGTATTAAATGTCTTAAATCAGTCTTTCAAAAATCTTAAAAAGGCTAACACAATAGCTCATTGTGCTCATAGCATAGGATTCACCATCCGCTAGATAGCTTTCGCTGTCACTGTACCCTGGACGAAATGGGGAAGTGCAAATTCAGCGAAAATTGGTTGTTTAACCAAGATGGTGCCACATGGCTGAAACTGGTACAAGGAAATGCTCATGTGCGCGTGTGTATTTTATGTAAAAAAAATAAATAAATAAATAAAATAAAATTGACACAATAGGAATCAAGGCAGAGTAAGAAAAACAAAATCGGCATTAAAACTTGCCAACAAACTCCAGGTATTAACCATTTCTGTTGGAAACTCCACCATTTTGTTTCTACAGTAGCCCAGAACGGACAAATCAAACACTGGCTTTCGATAGAGCCATTTGTGTTTTCACATTAGTCACCATAGTTCTCCTAAACGCTTGGTACACGGGAGAAGTTGTACTTCTGCATCCTCACCACTAGATGCCACTAAATACACCAGGCTGGACCTTTAACCAAGGACAAACAAGAATAGCTATTAATTCTGCTCAGTGCCTGAAAGATCAGAGGAATACAGAACACACAGCAGATAATGTTACATGTCTGTGAGATTCTTGTCTGAGTCTGCTTTGGATGTGCACTGCAGCCTGAAGCTCGCAGACACAGAGATGGAGACAGTGACAGAGAGGCAGTGAAACAGTAAGTTAGGAAACCGAAAGCGAGAAACTGAAAAATTGGAAGTCAGGGGGGGGAAAAAAGAAGGCGAGCATTAAATGAAAGAGGGAGGAGGGCGACAGATGTACAGATACACCTGACAGGAAGATTATTCACGGGAATGTGAGTCTGGACACATGCTTTATCTCCCTGCCCTTGTTCTGTCCGTCCTTTGGGGTGTGTTGTGTATATATATTTATATATGTGTGTGTGTGTGTTTGTGTTACCATCCGCCATCTTCCTCCACACACATGCACACACAACAAAGAACAGTCACAAAGTTGTCCCAATACAACTTTTCGCTTCAACACCAGCACACACAGCTTATCAAAAATAACCCTCCCCAGAGCTGAATCCTCTCACTCGCGACAGGATGTAACCCTAATTCGTCTCTCTAACTCACTGTCTCTCTCTCTCACTCATACACACACACACACACACAGACACACACAGACTTGTCCTAATAAACCAGCAAACAGCCCCGCTCCCCTCAGCCAGCCAATGACAGCAGAAGAAAGTAGTGCCAGTCACCCTTGTCCTTGAGTACGAGCTGACATTAGAGTCACATTATGACACGGCTAATTGGATTTCTATTTGATTCTTTGCAGCCGATTGGTTTTTCATCAGCGCCTGAATGGGCTGATCGGCCTCGCTGAGCTGCCTCGCCGAACAGATGGGATACAGCTTTAATAGTACACATTTCCAACTCCACACAAAGAGTTTTAGTCTTTGACACACAGTGACGGCTGGTCTGAAGGGTTATGGCTCTCATCGTTAGATACAGTGACAGCGGAACTACCAGTGGCAAAAGTAGCTCTGCAGTTTGGTAGATAAAGGAAGTGTTTTACTGCTGGGAGAATAGTCTTTTCATGAAAGTAGGCTATCTGTGCAGTGGAAAGATGCAAATAGGGCTGGGTATTGCCACTGATTTCCTGAATTGATTCGATTGGATTTCTGATTCAATATGATTCCATTTGATTCAGTATCGATTTGATTGGGGATATTTCAGTCTCTAATCAACTAATACTGTAAATTTTACAAGGAATTATTTTAAAAAGAGAATGAATTCAGAACAGGAATAAAACTGAATATTTTATGACAAAATGACATTTCTAATATCACTTTTCTACGTGTTTGCATGTTGCTTAACAGGTGTATTGATAAAAAACTGTCATTTTCTTCATGGAGGTTTTTTTACACTTACAGTAACAAGCGTAGCCGGCGTCAGCTCGAGTTATCGTCATTTCTCTGTCTCCACTGTGGGGTGTCTGGTCGGTGTTTGTGTGTGCCTAAAAGTGGCGCTCTTGCTGCAGTATAATTACACCAAAACATAAAAACACTAAGCTAACAGTTACAGAAAAAAGAGCAGGTATTCCCTACCAACGAGATTTACGAGGTTAAAGCTTCACACATCTGCGGGAAAAAGCATATATTAAAAGACTGATCATGGATTTTATGAATCGATATTGGGTCATTCAAATGAAAATAGATTTGAATCGGATGAATCGATTATTTTAACGCAGCCGTAGATGCAAATACTTTTGTAATTGGTGCTGTATGACCAAAGGACTTTCACTTAAGAGGTAGAAACCCTACAACTACCAGAGTGCACTGCACTACACTGGACATATATTCGCTCTTGCTGGTGGGTGTCGTAATGCGAGCTGTGCTGTTTTGACACAGAAAACAATATGGTGGCCAGCTGGTAACAAACAATCTCTAATTACAGCTAAACAGCACACTAAAATATGAAAACATTTGAGGCAAGAAATAGGCATCGCAGTAACAATCTGATCAGCACTGCCTAGTTTTGCCATCTGATCTGAGTTTGGCCTGAGTCTTAGAGAGGGGGGCGGGTTTTTCTTTTGATCCACTTCTTTACTCTTTGTGTTTGTGGTGGTTGGCATATAAAAATGCGGAAATGCACTCTGTAGGTTGAGCAGCAGCCATAGAGCCAGCTGATGCGTTTATTTTAGCCAAGATGAGCAGGGAGATCTGGGCACTGGTAAAATGGAGGGAAGTTCACCTTAGGTGTTTTGTGCTGCCCACATTATTAAGATACAAACGTTAAAAATCAGCAAAGTACCCCTTTAATAACGAGCGTCAGATAACTGTGGAGTCAGCCATGAGTCAGCAGCGTTTAAAACGAAATGTTTTTAGCTCATTGTCCCACACCTCAACTGTTTGTAGTCATTTCATCATTATTGTATGATCTCTTTCCACACTTTGAGATGAACTAATGTTCGCTTTAAAATATATCCCTTTCAAGTCGGATCCTCGTGTCCCCAGCCGAGTTCCTCTTCTGTGAGGAATTAGCATTTTCTGATGTATCCGGAGTTTTCATTAACTAATTTCTCTCGCAAGCTAATTAGAGGAACCGAGCCAGTTTGTCTTTGCTGCAGGGTGAATTAACAGTAATGGGGAGGTAACCAGAAGGCACAGAGGCTTGATTCATCAAATGTGATTGATTTTCAATGAGGGCAAATTATGTTTAGAAAAAAACTGAAATAGGTACCTTTTTTGGAAAAGGATGTTTTAATTTCACATTTAGTCTCACGGCTGTGTGTCGGTCTGTTTATTTTTGTTCTTTTCTCTCAGTCAGCTGACATTCCTAATCCCTTCCTGTCTTTTCGACTGAAACGGGCATCCATTCAGCCGTCCACCTTTCCGCCGCAATCAGCCCATCATTTACTTCCTTGCATCTCCATTTGTTTTACTGCTTAATTCAGATTGTCTTTTGTGCTTTGTTTCAGCCACATCCTCTCATTCATGCATCTGTCCTTCCTGATCCGACGTTTCATTTTCTGATTCATTGAGTTTTATCTTTCTCCAGGTTCCTGAGTGCGCTGGCGGTGCTGGCGGAGCGGCCGGAGCTGGTGGAGAGGGTGATGATCACCAGGACCATCTGCCCGGAGGGAGCCTATCAGGTTCGGTTGTGTAAAGACGGGACATGGACGACGGTGCTGGTGGACGACATGCTGCCCTGCGACGACTATGGCTACCTCCTCTTCTCTCAGGTCAGGGAAGGAGAGAGGGATGTGGGGAGCCCTGGGGGAAGGGGAAGTTATGGATGAGGAGATAGATAATCATAGATATTCAGTGTGCAAGAGATACTATTAATGTCCACACATATTCTGCTCATATAATGTTTGTCCTCTTCCAGATCATAGAGGTTATAGAAGAAAGTAGGGCTGGGCAATATGTTGATATGATCAGATATCATCTTAGATTTTGGATATCAAAATATAGCAAGTGTTGTCTTTTTCTGGTTGTAAGGCTGCATTACAGTAGAGTGATGTCATTTTCTGATCTGCTCTATTATTTTCCGTAACCTAATTTGTCTTTTTGTCCACATTACTGATGATTATTTGTCAAAATCTCTGAAAATGAAATAAATCTGGGGGTGTGGAGTTAAAAAGAACTGAGCTTACCAGACATGTGTAACCCGCTCATGATCTCTGCTTGAGGCTAGAAGCTGAAGGCTGCATTAGCCACTGCTAGCATAACACCCCTGTGACAGTACATTACATTGGAGGTAATGCAGACGTCAGGTTTTGACAAGGGAAGAGAAAGCATGGAATAAAAGACGACGAGATTGCTGACAGAGCTGTAGCGATCTCAAACCTTTTTTTAGGCTGCAGGGAGAAGTAGCGAGGACATTTGATGGACAGTATGTCGGACATATATCCTCTCAGATTTATCAGGAGGCAGGGTGTCTCTAAGTCGCTCCGTGTTAATAGAGTTGCAGCCAAACATCAGTGTAATATTAACTTCCTAACATAAGTTCAAGCTAATTCATTATCTAGCTTTCTATCACACGCATGTCTCAAAGGACCCCGCAGAGGAGGATTGTTCCTAATTAAACAACAGTCAATTACAGGACAAATTAAGTATTGCATTATGCAACAAATAAAACACAGGGAAACCAATCCAAGCACACACATGCTGGAGAGTAAAACCTATCAGACCTTATCTACACACTGGCACCGTCAACCTTAGATCTCAGGGAAGACAAGGAAATAAAGGTAACAGAGGAGACACAGGATATGGCAGAGTGAATTCCTTCCTTCATGATGACTAAACATGCAAGAAATGCCCAAACAAAATGTTAAGATAAGGAAGAATATGAGAAATCATAAATAACACATTCCATCTTTTTTATCAGGCTGTGTTCAGAAACCGTTGCGCTTTGAGTCACAGCCAACCGGTTCAGAGCCACTCCTTAAAACAAGCCCCACTGCAAACACAGCTTCCTGTTACAAGAGAACTACACTCGTGACCGAGACATGACTAAATATTTCCTTCTCTTTCCCATCACTCCAGGCCCAGAGGAAGCAGCTATGGGTGGCGCTGATTGAAAAGGCCCTGGCCAAACTCCATGGCTCCTACTTTGCCCTGCAGGCAGGGCGCGCCATCGAGGGCCTTGCCACGCTGACGGGGGCTCCCTGTGACTCCCTGATGCTCCAGGTCAGCTCCACCAACCCACGGGAGGAGCCCATTGACACAGACCTCATCTGGGCCAAGATGCTCAGCTCTAAGGAGGCTGGGTAAGAGAAGGAGAGGAGGGGGAGTTTTGGTGGAATTAGGGCATGAAGGAGCATTTTCTTTGCTATTTTTGTCATTTGCAACTGTCAAATCAATTGATTTAATGTACAGTACAGGAAGTGGATAAAATAGTAGACATCTCGTTGGAGAAACAGTGGATCTACATTCTCTAATCGCAGCTACAAACACAAAGGTTTTACAAAGCGACAAAGGTGCTGAATGCCAATTAGCAGCATATGTCAGCAATAAAAGAGGTCTGATAATCAGCACTTTGATATGTGAGCTTTCAAAGCAGCATGAGACAACTCACACAACCCCAAAGGGGCCCAAATCATCTGTGGCCAAACTGCAAGTCCATCTGTCAGAAAACCTGTGGTATTATTCAATATATCAAAGGGGGAACGGCCCCGGAAAATCGTGACAACGTCGGTATACTTTACAGAGGGGGGACGAAACTGCATCAACAAAGAAGGAGCAGCAGTCACAAACTGAAGACAGATTAACAGGGATATAACCAATATTTGTTTTTTGTTGTTTGTCTGTAACTGTGTGTATTGCTGCCAAGATAAGGAGATTTTAATTTTGAGGTTCTCCTGGTTAAATAGCGATTAAGTTAGTAAAGACATGATTAAGATAATTAGCTATGCAAAGCTGGAATGAAATGAAAGTTGAAAATAGTTTGTTCTGGGCTGTGTTATTTATTGACTCTTTCACGGTGTGTTGTCCATACCTGTTAGGTTTCTGATGGGTGCATCTTGTGGAGGAGGCAACATGAAGGTGGACGATGTTGTGTATGAGTCTCTGGGCCTGCGGCCGCGGCATGCCTACTCCATCCTGGATGTCCGAGATGTTCAGGGTTACAGGTATGCAGTCACGTGAACTAGAATGATAACCTGCCTGTCCTTCAGTGAGCTCCCGATGTTTCTCTTTGCACCCCTATCTACCTGCTCCATCTCCCTTTGTGCATGCATTTTGTCTTTGTAACAGAAAAGAAAGTACACTTTAAAGATAAGCATAAAATTAAATGAAACAAATTAAATTACCATCTGCACTTTGTCGGCATCCCGCCCTACTGTTTGTTCACTAAAACAAAACAACAGGGTCACCTTTTTAGTAAAGAGCTGCAAAAGCGGAGGACATGAAAGTCCCATTCATTTTCTCCACAGGCACTGTAAGGGTGACTGACAGAAAGAGCACTTCGCAGCTTGAATAGGAAATGAAATTCTCCTGAATGAGTCATCAGTGCAAAAAAAATTAACAGTGGCACTGGAAAATATCAGGTTCCTTGATTTTAAAAAGTCAGAGGCACAAGGCTGTACATAATACCATCAAGTGAGATGTGGACCTCAGCTCCCACAGTGCATTTTGGCAAGAATTGTCAGATTGCAGAGGTTAAAATTCTGCTTAGTGTGCAGGTGGAGAACTGAAAATACACCTGCAGCTTAAACCATTTTTTGAGTTATGGGATGATTTTTGGATGAATTCAGCCATTATGAGATTGTGTTTTGTTTGCAACTAAACTCTAATTCGTGCCTCTGACTGGCTTCTCTATGGCCAGCCAAGACTCATGGGTATTGTGGTATTTAGAGGGCTTACCATGCCAAAATGACTGGTATATAAACCTGAGTTCCCAGAAAGAATGTTCAGATAATTAAAACTGGAGGCCATAACATAAATATATTAGCTAATAACGGCATCCTGTCATGTATTTCTGTTAACTAACATTAAGGGTTTCGTAAAAAGAAAAGTTAAAAGATACAGAATGGAGAAAAGCACTTGAATCTCCATAAGTGCTATTCCCTTTACAGATTCTTTATCGGACATGTCTCATGGCTGAAACTTTTCCTTCAGTTCCTCCTTTCAACATCTCCCATTCACATCGGCTGTAGTCGAAACCAGTGAATCATACTGGCACTGGCATGAGCTTGCAGGTCTATTTCATGTGGAAAAAAAACATCTTAAAGGGGCTCTTGAAAAAATGGAGATGGCTGAGCCGGCAGTTAGCAGCTAACGGTGCTAACTAATGCGGAGCTAATGGCGTTAATCTGGGGAACTAGAGGGAGAGCGCTGCATTTTTGTGACGATGCTATCATGATATCGGCGCTAACCGCCACGTGAGCACAGTGCGAAGTGATTATGATAAGCTAGCCGGTTGGATACTAACACGCACGCTAGCCTACCACAATAAACTACATAAAAGGTTAGAGTAGCGAAGGATAAAGGGCACCATCACTCCACTGTGTCTTTACATAACAAGTACGGTAGTGGTTTGCTGCGATATTAATGCTCTGCTCTTTAAAAAGTGTTTACTCATTAAAAAGCATATTCATAAATAAGTATCTCTGGTTTAGAATCGATTGAACAGATGCACACTCTGTGACGGTGCTTTACTGAGTGATTCATGGGTAAATGGGGTGGAGGCATGATGCCAGTGGAGGACAGGTGCACACCAGTGCAGTTTGATCACTTTGATCAGCAGTGTGAGTCCACACAATGGAGGCTTCTTCTGTCCTACCTGCGAGAGGAGGTTCAGAGTAGCCGTAAATCCCAGATGTAATTTGCTCAAGAGCCCCACACAACCACTTTAATTTACTGCCATAAAGCAATCTGAGTGGAAGATTGGGCCACAGCGCTTGATCTAAAATGAGCTGGAGTCCTCCTGCTAGGAGCCAGAGGAGATGAAAAGCAGCTTGGAAACAGCGATTCACCTGCACTTCTTTTTTTTTTTTTCTCTCTCTTTTCTGGAAAGTGGTGACTCTCCAATATGGGTTTCCATTATACCTCCCAAGTTTCTCACTGTAGGGAGGAGGCAGTAAAATGAAATGGGTTGTTAAAAAGTAGGCAATGATCCATAAGAGGAGCAATATGAGTCTGCAGAGATGGGGAGAGTGCGTTGACTGAAAGCTGTTGTCACTCTGACTGGATCCTGCTTTTGGCTCTGCCTCTCTCTCCATCATCTTCCCTCCCTAACTGTCAACTCTCTGGCCGCGCTTCAGGTTGCTGCGGCTGCGTAACCCGTGGGGTCGCTTCTCGTGGAACGGCAGCTGGTCGGACGAGTGGACAGACTGGCCACAGCACCTGCGTCACGAGCTGATGGCTCATGGCAGCAGCGAGGGCGTCTTCTGGATGGAGTACAGCGACTTTATAAAGTAAGAACCAGTTAACAGAGACATTTTGTTTGCTTGATTTCTGTATGTCAAATGTGAGGTATTGTCTAGTATCATGAAAAGGGTAGGCATGATAAGCTGTACCTTTAGTCTACGCCTGTTTTGGACAGCAGAAATCTTCACGTTGTATGATTATGTTCATTATTACCTGTGGTGATTGATTACAGTTTTCAGTTTTGATTTGTTTAGGAGATGGTGGTCTTATATTCACCAGGAAAGCTACAAAAACAATGACATCACAACATCTTTTGCCTCCAAGCTCCTCATTTGTAGACGTGTACCATCTCAGAAAGTCACTCACTCTTTCAGACTGTACATGAATTCACTCATTAACCTTTCTTCCCCCTTGTGGCCACCAGGAGGCATGGCAGCATCTTAGGTCAACACTTGACTGTCATGTTTTGTCAACATCTTTGCTGATAAGTCATCACTGCTGTGATTTATTTTTTTGCACTGCACGTTTCAGAGGTGACTCCACAGTCACCCACTGTGCCCACATGACAGATGCACATATTTTCCTTCTGCTAATTAATTTGAGCCATGCTGGCTGTGGCTGCTAACGCTACACTTCTTGTGTTCATTCCAAACACACGTTAGAAATGTAAAATGCATGACTTCCTGTGATGATTTATCCCAGGAAGGAGCTACCCAGCAAAAGCTGTTTTGAGCAGCTAATATCAAAGCTTTTGTTAACTGACAACAGGTGACACTAAAAAAAAGTGTATTCACCGCAGATCTCCGCCAGGTGTGTCTGGGGGCATGTGGGTGGGGAACATAACCAGAATAGACAGGCTATGAAGACAAACCTCGGACAAAATGTCTAGTAAAACTCCTCCATATCTTCCTGGTTATGTTATTATGCTAGCAGTGGCTAATGTAGCCTTGAACTTTCAGCCTTCCCATATCTTACAGGCAAGATGCCAGCCAAGATAACAAAAACTGGGATTTATTCATCTCGTATTGTGCGTAACTTTAGTGGATATTGATTGATCAATCAATCAATCAATCAATCAATCAATTAATCAGTACTGGGTATGGGATTAATTTGCAGCTGCTCAGGTTCAAAATTAGACCAAACTTTTCTTTGGATGTCAAAGTGTAAACCACAATAAAGGCAAAAATGTAGCCTGCAACTTCGGACGTTAGGTTATTTTTTTGCCGAGTTGTTTGGCGGAAATTCTTTTTACTATGTGATTTGTTGATGACTTGCAGCCCCTACCAGCCACTTAAGAGTAGTAGCAGTCACTGAGGGTATAAACAGAGCAGTTAATAAAACAGGTTCTTAAAAAAATTGTGAATCAATCTAACCATGAGAGGTTCCTGAGCATAAATGTGCACAAAATATTAGGCTGATGGGTCCAGTAGTTTGTCAGATTAGCTGCGGACAGATAGATATACACACGACCGAATACTTGATCCCTTCCAGGATGGATGGATGCATATAACTTTCTAAAAGTGATGGATAGTTTAGTATTTTCATGCCTTTGTGGATTTTACTGACCATCTGGTACCAACAGCAAACTGAGAGACGGCGTTTTTGTTGTTTTCAGTCCATTGTATTTGTTGACAACTTCGTCATCCACTGTTTCCCACACCATGGTGTTATTATGCAGTTGTGTGGGTTTTTCTTGTAATTGCTTCGGTTGCCAGGGACTTTGCCGGCAGAGGCTTAGACTTGTAATGGCTCTCAGTGTGTTTTGTCATATTACATTAATCCTGTCATTCAGTCACACACAGCATCAAGGGTCAGCTGGTGTTTTTCCAGCTCTTCTTCTGTGTGTTTTTATACATGACCATTTCATTGGTCAGTGACCTTGGCGAGGTCAGTAAACACTGTTTCCTGTAACAGTTTGATTGAAAAGTAACCTGGAACACAAATGGTTGTTGCCAAGAACTGTCCTTAAACATAACTGACTGTAATGTTAGAAAAATAAACCTGAATGAAAACATAAGTGCATTACAGCCACGCACAGAATCTAACAAAGTGTGAAGACTGTGACCTGCCAGCAAAAACATTCCACTAAGTGTTTATATTTTCTGTAAAAACCTGATTTTACCAAAAGGTTACTCTCGGACTTGCCTGGAAAAGGTTTTTTCTTACTTTCAGCGAACCATCTGATAAATAGACGTTGTCACAAAGTCCACCAGGTTAGTAAGTTCAGCTAAAGATAAATGAAATGTGTATCAGGCTTTTATTCATGTCCCTCATGTCCAACAAACTAAGAGTTGCAGTACGTCCAGAGGGATCAATGTGGCTGTCCACCTGAACAACTCAAACCTGAAAAATGTGTGCAACGGAGACCAGAGTCCCATCTGTCTTCTGACTGTTTATTGTTTTTTTCTGACAGACAAATAATCTCTCAGCTTTGTCCTGTATGGCAAATGTACAGCATGTGCCTGCCTGGACTTGTTACAGTGTGAAAAAAGAGGTCAGCTGCTTGCACAAATATCGAGACTCCTATATTGACTCCAGTGGACAAATAAATGATGGTGCTGATAAATAATAACATTGCAGATTGTTTCACTAAAAACAACAACTGAACCCTGAGAAACAAAAGGTTTCAACAGCAGACATATTTATCTCTAGAGATCAAAACCTACAGTAAAACTTCAGCGTGCCTACCTTTTCTTTCTCTCTCTCCTTCCCGATTGTCAGGGAGACAAAAGATGTAAGACAGTTGTCAGAGCGGGGTTAGGAAGTGATGAAACAGTGAAAAACAGACTGAAAGTGAGGAAGAGAATGTCTCTTGGGGGCTCCGTCTTTTGAAGGAGGAGGTCTGATATGTTAGCGAGGTAAATGGTGTTTTCACGGCAGCACCTTCGGAGGCTATGCTAATGTTAAAGAGTTGCCTGTGATGCATGCAAATAGACTTAGCTCATGACAGGCGGAGAGCAGCCAGTCAAATCCTCGGTGTCTCAGAAGAATGGGTCCTTATGGACGTTTTTTTTCTGTTGATGCTATATATATATATATTTATACTAAAGAAGGCTGTATCCTCTCAACCATCTCCTCCCACAGGTACTTTGACTCAGTGGACATCTGTAAGATCCACTCAGACTGGCAGGAGGTGAGGCTGCAGGGCTGCTTCCCCAGCAAGGCCAGTGGGCCAGTCACCGTCACAGCCCTCACCGTGCTGGAAAGGACGGCGCTGGAGTTTGCTCTCTTCCAGGAGGGGAGCAGGTAAGTAGGACAAGTCTCTCTCCTGCTGTTTATTTTCAGGGCATCTGCAGGTCGCTTTAAATGTCTTAAATTCGATTTCATCTACTTTAATTTATCCATCTTTTAATTTTCTTTTTGTCTGTATGATCAAGCTCCTTTGCCTGAAAGTCTACATTTCAGATGGTACAAATCTTTAATCCTAACACTGAATCTAAGAATGTTTCTCACTATAATACCTACATTCCTATGTAAAAGCTACCTCTGCACTGGAGTTGGGTCGTCTTCAGTTTGCCAGTCCAGTTCAGTGTATAAGCTTAACCAGTTTGGAAGGGAGCAGGGCACATTTTGTTTATTTACTAGAGAGTTCATGTGTTTTTTTGGGTGACGAGACGACACAAGGCAGAGTTAGGGGCCGTACACGTGCCACGTCAGATCCGGCGCTGGATGCTACGTTTGTGCCTTTTTTGAGCCAGCTTTCAAGAGCGCAGCGACAGGTTGCATTTGAGGTTGCCAAGCACCATATCAAATCCTATTTACCTGAAATCCTGAGTGCAGAGCTGATCTTCTGCCAGATGCTGTTTCTAAGTGTGTTGTCATATTGTCCGTGGGACAGATGAAAAGCTCTGGCAGCCCTGTGCCAAAGTTACCAACTTTTCCATATTTACCACAGACTGATATTTACGGAAGAAGGGAAAGCTATCCGCCAGCTGTGATTGGCTGTTCCTCGTCACATGACATGCGGTGTGCACTGCTGCATTCCAAAAGTGAACGCATTTTAGCGTGCCTGCTACACGTCTACATTGAAGACGATGAATTTGAGGGCACCAAAAACGCAACATGTGTACAGCCCCTTAGTCTCTCAAGAAAACAAAAGCTGTGCCAATATGGCGACATTTTGGATTTGCTGACAAAAGAGGCGTCCTAACTGAGCTGAACTTTTGTCACATGTTTCGATTAATTCTTGTCGCTCACTTTGAAAGTGCTGCAATGATGAAGAACAGCAAATTTATGAAGTGAAAATGAAGAATGATTTACCTCCTTTGGCCTATGTAACTACAAAGCCTCTATAAGGTGGCAGCTGGCTGGAGCGGGATCCTTAGGGAGCTAAAAATTCTGGTTTCTGACCCTCACTGCTGTTAGATATAATGTATGTTATTACGACATCAGAAAATGTGGTTTTTATGTTTAAAAAATAATGTTACAACCATAGGATGACAGCACATAGACTACTCACACTTATTTTAAGTGGTTAGCTCTGATCTTGAGTGCACAGCTAATATATTTATGTGGTAAAAGACATTAACAGAAGTGCATTTTTAAAAGATTCAGTGTGGACAGAGAGCTCCCATTTTACACTGTGCAGCACAGTAGTTGGACGCTGTTGGGACATGGTGTCCTGGTCCACTCAGGAGCGGCTGCTGAGTAAAGTGTACACCAGTCCGTTACAATATACACTACTTACCTTTATACTTAGCTCCTCCTCCGCCTCCTCACTGCTGCTTTGCATTAACTCATTCATCCCCTCCCCAGGCGCTCGGACACAGCCGACAGCCACCTACTGGACCTGTGCATCATGGTGTTTCGTGCCTCCTTCGGCAGTGGCAACAAGCTGACTCTCGGCCGCCTGTTGGCCCACAGCAAGCGGGCGGTGAAGAAGTTTGTTGGCTGTGATGTCATGCTGGAACCGGGGGAGTATGCTGTGGTCTGCTGCGCTTTCAACCATTGGCAGATGAATGTCAGCGGGACGGGAGGTCCACCCACACCCAGTAGGTGTACACAAACAGTATGCTCAAGCAACACTTTTGTTGCTTATGAATATTTGCTGAGTTCATCCCATAATAACCCATAACCCTGTTGTATTTCTGTCCTGCAGTCTCCAGTCCCACCAGCGGAGCAGCACGGAGGCCCAGCCAAGACTTCCCCGGCTACATCCTCGCCATCTACAGCTCCAGACAGGTGATGGTGGAGCAGGTGGAGGCGACGGCCACCACGCTGGCAGACGCCATCATCCTCCTCACAGAAAACAAAGGGGAAAGACACGAGGTGAGACACATGTACACACACACATACACGCCTGAGAACAAGAGAATAAGCACACGTCTCTGTGCGCCGTCTCTGTCTCACACCTACACACACAGACGGTGTTTGAGTATAATGCTTGTGAAGCCGCAGAACGCTTGCAACTCCGTAAGCCACTTTGAGATAGCACTTTAGATTTCCGTAGCAGAGCCCTGAATCCTATTCTGCCTTTACACATGTGAGTGTGTGCGCATTATCTCTCCCACACACACGCACGCACACACGCAGCTGCTCACACCCAAGGAAGCAAATTATTCTGGCTCTCCTGAACAGCGCTTTCCTGAAAGTGCTGTCACATCGGCTGGTATTTTAGAGGATGACAGAGCTTTTTAAACACTTGAGATCATCTTTGTTAAATCATTCAGCTCTTCAGCTCTCCAGGAATTCACCGCTCACAGTAGGTGGGCCGAGCACTAGGGAGCGCACGGCAGCCACTACACGCACAGAAGTGTTTTAACAATAGGGTGAAAAATAAAGACATTTTGAGGGTGGGTATTAATAAGTAATTTGAGCTGTCCAGAGTCGTGAGACAAGAGATTTGTATTGCGTGTTGCTGGCGGATATATTTTAGGTGCAGTGTGGGATTACTGGATGCTGTTACTGGGCCATTGGACAGCAGCTAAAGCAGTTTGGCTGCACTTGTATTCTCTGTGTGTACAATTACAGGCCCCAGAAGAGAGATCAGCAGCCGCTGCTTGAGAGATGACAGTCATCTCGCCTTCAGGGACAGTTGTTATTGTGAACGCAGTCGTAAAGGCATTTAAAGTAGTATTTTAATACCACAGTGGTGTACCTTTCCAATGCAGACACATCATAGTTAGGCAGCAGATTATATTTCAGCCATTTGGAACCGGTTTTTGGTGTCGGTCCATCGAAGGACAGAGGCTTCTCTTTTGTTTTCACAGACAATTAAAGGTCCAGTGTGTGAGATTTAGTGGCATCAAGCAGTGAGGATGTAGATTGCAACCAACTGAATATCCCTCCACTCATTCGGTTGGTCTTTGTCCTGCTCATCCTCCACCATGAATAGATGGCTGTGGTAAAAATTGACAGTGATGAGCACAGCGTTTTCCCCAAAGCTGAACATTTTTCAACATGGAAAAAGGCATTAAAATGATAGAAGACATTTAGTGTTGGATTTATTATTAAGGATTTATTTTATAAAGTCTCCAAAAAAGACTGCAACTCAAGGTTGGATTCCAAAGCTTATGAAATAGCTATAACAGCAGGACAGCTAACGGTAGCCTCTGGGCAAAAAAAAAAAAAAAAATTGTCTCACAATGAGCTTGAAACTGTTAGCAGTTTTAAGTTTAAGCTAACTTCTATAGTGTGTCCAGTATGTCAGATTTTTACTCATCAGTCCTGTTCAACGCTTGGTGGTGAGACCGTAGACTGTGTATAAAGATGGATGACGCATCTCCTGTAACCCACACAGTACAAAAATGAAGCCAAAATATCCCAGATATAGTCGCTGCCATATTGCGCTGGTGACATCATTTGGAGCCAGAGTCTGCACAGTAGCGATCTCTGCCGGTATCAAGTTCCTGCCCATACACTTGTCCCACCAGTCGTGAGCAGCAGCATTGATAGCGAGCATACCGATTGGCACAAATAGCCGCAGTCATGACCTCAGTCCCCCTTTTTAAACATAAAATTACTAGTTATAACCAAACTTGTGAGAAAAAAAACACTTGAACAAACATCAGCATGATAAGGACTACTTAAATAATAGAATTTTATTATTATTATTATTATTATTTTTATTTATTTATTTTAAATTTGATGTGCACTTGGAGCTTTTAGTGTGGTCTATGTCCCATGCGCTGACAAGGACGTGGCAGGGTTTATGACCTTTACTGCAGCCAGCCACCAGGGGGCGATCAAGATGTTTTGGCTTCACTTTTGGGAAGCTATAATCTTTATCTTTATATACATGCCTCTTCTGGAATAACTTTGCTTCAGAAACACAGTGTGCAGTTCATTTTCAGATCACATAATTTTAGACATCACATTTGTTTTTCACTTGTCCGATTCAACTGCTTGAGGACTTTTACTTGTCCTGGGCAAATGTTAATGTTGAGCTCTGCAAACACTTTAGTGGGCACACAACGCTACCAGGTAGAGTGCTCTCAGTGCGCTGTGACTACTTTAGTTAATCTAGAGGTATCATGCAGATTTGTTTTCCCCCCATGAACCAATGGAATGGTTGAAGAGTTTGTAGAAGTAATGAAGATTGTCTTTGGTCGACTACAGTCCTAGGAATGAAGCAGTCTTTCTTTGGACAGAAGCCAACAAATATGTTGTATTATTTCCTACTCACATTTTTGTGTGAATCCATGTGTGCTCTCAGGGTCGCGAGGGCATGACGTGCTACTACCTGACACATGGCTGGGCGGGGCTTATAGTGGTGGTGGAAAACCGCCACCCCAAATACTACCTCCACGTCTCCTGCGACTGCACTGACAGCTTCAATGTCGTGTCCACGCGCGGCAGCCTCAAGACCATCGACAGCGTCCCACCTTTGCACAGGTACACACACACACACACACACACACACACACACACTTATCACTCTCTTCCTCGCATACACACAACTCTGAAAGTCATTTTTTATCAAGCTACGTTTCACCTTGGAAGAGCCTGAATGGATTGCAAGTGAGGAGATTAAATGCTTTGGGAACATTTGGTACAGGTGCAGCAAACATCCACCCATTTAGACGATTATATCCGTACCCACATACACACTTATATAAACGGCAGTGTTCCCAGAGGATTAGCGTTCTGTATTTCTTAATAATCTACCTTTGGCTGGTCTCAGCACAGTTATAGCTGCCTTTGTTTTCTGTTGGTCCCAGTTGTTCCTCTGCCCATTAAAGCCAAAGATTTAAAGTGCTGAAAAATATTGTGCACTCGTACACACCTGTGAGTTGCAGCACAGTGGAGCCGTTCACACATCATTAGGTTTATCTGAATTTAGGTTCTTTGGACATCTACTGTACGAATGTTTCAGTCGCACAGACGCATTACAGCGAACATTAATGTAAATTTACGACCTTATCACCTCGAAGTTATGTCCCACTTAATGGGAAACTGTAAAAAGTCACCATGCATGAGGACCATGTCTTTTAATGCCGTTTTCTCTCATCTAACAAGAACATTATGTCACTTTACTTGATAAAAAACACAGACTGCAATATCACAGTCTTATTTTCCGATGTTCTTACTCACTTGCTATTATACAACCAGTTCAGAGGCGACAGCATTTAGCAGCCAGGTAATCAGATTCAGGACTCTCACTGGAGTGTACTCAGATATGGTTAAGACTGGGGAAGTGTGAATAACACAGTCAAGCCTTGTGTTACTTCATCTTGTTGTCAAAGCAGACTGAATCAGAAAAATAAGCTACAGTAGAGTGCTGAATAAGCAGCTTGTATTCCTACTATCATATATTTAACTTTGCCGACTAGCTAATAAACAGTTCCAAGATCAGCGCCATATTTAGGGACTGTAAATTATTAGCCAGAAAAAATATTTTTGTTTGAAGGAGGGAAGTTTGACTTTTTGGGGAGAGCAGGGATGAGTCTTTTTTAATCTCATCCCTTTTTATTAAAAGGTTAATTGAAAGCAGACAACCAATTACAAAAAATACATTACAGTATTATGAGTTTACAGCAGTTGAACAGCATGACCTTACACCTTCTGTCCTCAATATCCTTTTTTAAACAGTGTGTATCCTATAAAGTTTTCTTAAGCTATTGTACATTGTAAAAAGAAAAAAAAATTTATATATATATATATATATATATATATATATATATATATATATATTTTTTTTTTTTTTTTTTTTTTTTTAAGTTGGTTACAATGGTTAGAGGACCAGGCATCCTTTAGGGGATCTATTAATTTGTCAACACCAAAAGATGTGGTTAATTTCTGTCCTTCCTTGTGCAGTTTATTGTTGAAAAGGTTAGATAAATCAAAAAGATCTAAACTGATTCATATTTTTATCAAAGAAATGGAATCCAGAATGGGGTAAGGATATTTGTGTGCTTCAGTCCATCAGCAGTCACAGACCTGTCGCGTGTTCCTCCTTCACTCTTTAGATAACTGTAATAGTGTTTTTTTTATTCAGCTGCACTTTATTTGGAATCTGAGAGTGTCTGTTTTTGCACCATTCTGTTCTGGGTTTTGCAGTTTTTGAAGATTAGGGAAGTGCCTGAAGAAAATATTAATTACGTTGAGAAAGGGCCTTGCTTTTTAGATAAAACGAAACACAGGATATATGGTTTGTTTATAGAAGCAAATAAGAGACATAGGTATTTGAATTTTAACGGCCACTGAGTACTTAATGTGAACATATATAAACACCTCTGAATTTATTGCATTTAAATATTTTACTTGTGTTTTTTTTATTTGCAATTTCAACAGCTTAATTTGAATGTATATTTATTTATTTATTTATTTACAGGGTTCACAAACTCAAGTTTTGGAAATAAACAAAATAATTTAAAAAATTCAGTTTGTTCAAAATTTTATCAGTCAAAGTCAAATCCAGAAATTCAAGTTGAAGAATTTCAAATAGCAATGTCTGGGCTACCCAGGACAGGATAGGAAGTCGAGTCTGAATGCAGTTGAACCAGTCTGTGGCGTATCATAGCACGATCTGTCAGTCCTGTGAACTGAAGCAGCTTGAAAACTGAAACCCAAATTACCAGGGAGAACGACAGGGCTCCGACAAGTTGTCTGGTTTGTGCTCTTTACGTGTGATTGATTGCCCCGGGTAGCCTGGGTGTTGCTGTTTGAAACTCTGAGAGTTAAATTTTCATGGAATTGAAGTTTTTAACACTAAAAAACGATATTAAAATTCAGCTTTTAAAATTCCAAATCAAGAAATTTTACATTTCAGTTTCAAATACATGAATTTAAATTTTAAAATGGAAAAAAAACAATTTAATGAACTCAGTGGTGTTTAAATTTCAATATTAAGTATTAAGAGGATGAGAAAATTCAAATACTGATGTCTCTTCTTTGCTTCCAGAGATGAGGTTGTATGATTACCTAATGTTCAGCCCCCCTCCTCACCGTACACAATGCACAGCAGAAATAAAACAGTATTTGTATTGAGTATGGTGCCCTAATGCTCTCTGTCTCTCTGTCTCCCTCTGCAGGCAGGTGCTGGTGGTGCTTTCACAGCTGGAAGGAAACGCCGGCTTCTCCATCACCCACCGCTTGGCTCACCGCAAAGCAGCCCAGGCCTCCCTGGGAGACTGGACCCCCACCAAGGCCACCCACAGCCCCCAGCTCACTCCAGACATTGATGGCCTACACCGGCCCCGGCCGCTATGACCACCGCCCACTATCTCACCCACACACACTGACTATGATCCGATGTACTGTCAGACCACTGGAAAACCATGCAAGGGAGGGCGAGTGGTGTGCGCAGCCCTGAAACGTGGAGAAAGATGTGTATTTGTGTGTCTCATTGGATGAACACACACCTGAATGTAAAGCATAAATGGCGCAGCATGTACATGCTGCTCTCCTAATGCTCCATAAATGCTTTCATCCAGCCCACACACGCTCTTTCCCTTGCCAAGTGGATGTGCCATTACAGGATGAAATGAGGGAAGCAGGTCACACGAGTGACCTGGGCTTACTCACGAAAACATTTGTTTCACCCAGGCACCAACAGGATCCAGTTCAGACTACTTAAAAATACTCTGGAGGTTTTTTTGGTACGAGCGCTGTAACGCGGAACGGATGTCATCCCCGAGCTTCGTATGCTTGGAAGACGACCCTGCTTTCCTCACAGAAGTCAGGGTGGAGTGCCGTAACTACTGAGCCATTTGCCGGCCCACAAACTATGAGCCAATCACCCGCAGCGATCAGACACTTACCCCCTATTTCGTCCACAAGGACAGCTTACAAAGCAGGAGACGTCACGGGGAGTTAATCTCGCCCAGCCCTCGGTACGGTACTTAATGAGCCAAACCCATATTCTAATTTTACTCACAGTCATACATGTTTGTTTGTTTTTTTTTTTTTTTATTTGAGACAACACACGTCAGTCTTACTTGTTTTATACATGGCCCTCACAGCCACCTTGTCCATATTTGTGTTTTCGAGGTCATAAAAAAAGCCATCATTCATCCAGTACTGTCTGTCCGCGTTCTCCATCATCGCTGCAGTGCTGTCTAGCGCTCTCTCTAGCTCAGGACCAAACCCATGATTTGTAGAGTAAAGCTGGAGTCAAACAAAACCTCAAGCTCATGTTGTGGCAGGTGTAGGGTGCCCAGCTGTGGTGTGGAGAGGTTTTACACTGACACATAATAGAATTCCCTCCCTTGTGCTTCAGTAGACTAACATGCAATTTTGGCTTTTTCCCTGCAGAGAAACAACCACCTTTTTTTTTTTTTCTTCCTTCCTCTTACTTACTTTAATTCATTTTCACTCAGTCCTCAGTTCAGGGTCTAAACGCTGGAGGCGAGTCATTACATGACCGGCTTTGTACTTTACCCCTCGGGCACGCTGGCTTCGCTCATCCAGTTCAGCCGTCAGTTTATATCCTCGCACATAAATTCACACTTGAGGAGCAAGTCTCCTCCCTAGACGTTTATCTTCAGTGAATTAATGCTGCTTCTTGCACTCTTGGATTGTGACACCCCCAGAATTTGGGTCTGATCTTTTTGTTGGTACTGAAGGTCAGTGAGTATTTTTCTTTTTCTCACACTGCAACAGTTTGCCAGTATTTTTGATTTACACTTTAGTGCATTTAGGGAGTACCAGAGGAGCTACTTGCTGTTTGAACAGTCAGTTTGCCATAGGGGAGCTCTTACGACGAGCTGCCGAGTTTACTTTGGGAGGTCAGGGACCATTATTGTTTGCTTGGGTGCAGCGCGAGCATCTGGGCCACCCTCCCACAAGAATACACCGACCGCACATTAGCGACAGCACAGAGTCCTCGTGTAATAACAAATTACCATTTTGTCAGACTGCGTGCACACATAACAAGAGAGAGAAGGGGCCCCTGAGACATGTTGTGACACAGAAAATAGTTTTAGTTCCCTCACAGTTTTTTCGGCTGCATCATTTCAAAGCATGGGCTGCCTACAGCTGTTGCACGCAGGTCTTCTTCCAGGGCCCCACCCGCTTGTTTGTTCCAATTTCTCCAGTGTCAAAGCCATTACTCCTGCTCCACTAAGGATCCTTCAGTCCTCACCATGGCAACATGGATGTTTTATCAGAGAGAGGGGAAAGACTGACGCGGTACTATAGTAACAGGGTGGAGAGGGAGTCTTTTTTTTTTTTTAAAGTCAAAGTTGATGTCTTACTGTTGTGTAGTGAAATGGGGGAAAACTTGAAAGCTGATAAGCAAAATTGCCAGAGCTGATTGTCTTTTATGTCAAGATCATTTTAAGTCTAAACATTGATGTTCCCACATGAGATGATCAGGATTTAAAGGTGCAGTGTGCAGGATTTGGGGGGATATATTGGCACAACTGGGGTATAATATAATAAGTATATTTTCTTTAGTGTATAATCACCTGAAAATAAGAATCGTTGTGTTACCTTAGAATAAGCTGTTTATATCTACATGTACAACCATGTACAGTAACCCAGAACAAACAAACCAAACACTGGTTTTAGATAGGGCTATTTACATTTTTGTAGCCACAGTAGTTAGCAGCCCCCCATGACAAGCCCAGTATTGTTGGAAAAACACTGATTTTTAACATGAAACAGTTTTATTCCGTGTTTTTACCGGTTTAAATGACAGAGTCTGTTTGTTTTGGAGAGAAAGAGACCTCAGCAGGAAATTTGGATCCTGATAAAAAAAACCTCTTGAACATCCAGATCTTAAGTTATCAGAGAAAAAAAGGTGAGCACACATTAGCAGGTGCTGGGCTAGCGGCCTGTCTCCGACAAACCAAACGGCTTAGGAGAAACACTGATTTGTAATGTGAAACATGCTTTTTCAGTGTCTTTACCAGTTTAAATCAACTGGTCGGTTTGTTTTAGAGAGGAGAAGACCTCTGGTGATAAACACCTCCTAAACAATAAACACAATAAACAAGGAATCCTAACCGGGAGAAGTTTCATCTGGGCTAGCAGCCCATCTCAATGAGCCAAAGAGCTTAGGATGAACACTGATTTGTAATATTTTATGGTTATATTCAGTGTTTTTACCTATTTTAATCACCTGATCAATTAGCTTTGGAGAGGAAAAGACCTCATCAGGTAATTGGGCTCCCAGTCAAAACCTGAACATTGAACACTGAAGGAATTCTAACCAGGAGAAGTTTCAGCTGGGCTAGCAGCCCGTCTCCAATGAGCCAAATAGCATAGGAGAAACGCTTGATTTGGAACATGAAACAGCTTTTCTCTGTGTTTTTACTGGTTTAAATCAACTGTTGCTTTGTTTTAGAGAGGAGAAGGCCTCCGTGGATAATTCAGCTCCTGGTCATAAAACCTCCTAACAACAAACACTAACGGAATCCTAACGAGCCAGAGAGCTTAGAATAAACACTGATTTGTAATATTTTAATCACCTGGTTAACTAATTTTGGAGAGGAAAAGACCTCTTCAGATAATCTGGCTCCCAGTCAAAACCTGAACAATGAACACTGAAGGAATCCTAACCAGGAGAAGCTTCAGCTGGACTAGTGGCCCATCTCTGACGAGCCAAAGAACTTAGAATAAACACTGATTTGTAATATTTTAATCACCCGATCAAGTATTTTGGAGAGAAAAAGAGCTCTTCAAATAATTTGGCTCCCAGCAAAAACTTAAACAGTGAATACTAAAGGAATTCTAACCTGGAGACGTTTCAGCTGGTTGCAACCCTCACTGCTAGATGCCACTAAATCCCTCTAAATCTTACACACTGCTCCTTTAAGCACAGTGACCTTGAGTTTAAAAAGTGCTGCATCATCTCTGGAGCCTCGTCCCTCTTTGTTGTTGGTAGCATTGATGGTAAATGGCAGCACTGTGCACCATATGCTTTGCAGTCTTACTCACTCTGCACAACCACGTCCAGCAGACTGTACTTCATGACATGTTCGGGACAGCGTGTAAGAAAAACTACCACAGCAGTGTGACGTTACTGTGACGAAACCTGAAGCTGAGGTAGCTGTAAATATGTTCTCCAAAGAAACATAGTGTGTAATGACCACTTTCAGACGTCTGTCTGCCCTGTGTGAGCGTGTGCGTGGTCGCAGCCAAGCAGCTGTGAACTTTTTAATTTATTTGTATAAGTGACTTGCAGGCCTGTTGTCAAAAGAATATTGCTGAATACTGGACTGATGAATGACAGATATAGGAATGTGATAATTTTATGGCTTCAGTTTGAGCCCAGAGGGATTTGCTTGAAGAGAAATGAACCTGCACTGAAACACCTGCAATGACAAGGCACCTCAAAATTCAGTGTCACCGCTGGATCACTTTACATTTACATGAGATTTTTTTCTGTTTTATACTTTGTTTTTTTGTGTCATAATTGTCATTGTTGGCTCTTGCTGGTGTCCTATGAACCTACGCCTCTTCTGTGAAGTTGTGGTGGTGAACTCTTCTGTGCGTCAGGGGCGCCCCCTGCTGCTGACGAGGCTGCATCCAGAGAAAAAGCTGGTCATTTACAGACCGGTCGACACAACGCCTTGTCCTCTTCCTCTCCTTTGTCTGGTTCCCTCCTTGTAAATTGTACAGACTGCAAATTTAAGCCACACAAAAGATAAGAAAACAGGAAAAAAAAAAATCAACTGACCCTTTTAAACTTGTAAAGAAAAAATAATGAAAGTATGATAGTAGAAACAAAAAAATGAAACCTAATGCTGAAAATAATGGAACTCTGATGAATGTGATATATATTTTATTGATCTTTTCTGGGAGGGGAATATGAGTATATGTGTACAAACTTATGTATGTTTAATTTTCAATCTCAGGTTCCGATGGACCAAATAAATTTTTTTAAATTAAAGCAACATTTGTCCTTATTGCGAACGCCATGTTTTCCCACATACAAAGTTAAGTTACTATATTAATAAGCAGAGGTGGGACCAAGTCAATGTTTTATGAACTTAAAATAAATCATAAAAAATAATGCTGACATCACACTTTCATAGCATATAGCACCATAATCAGCACCACAATTAGCTCTCTATGTTACCAGCCTCAACTTTGTGTTTTTTGTGCAACTTAAAACACCAAATAAAGTTGGAAGTTGCAAATCCATCTGTAAGTTTTGACCTGCACAATTTGCATACTGCAATTCATTTTTTAATGAACACTTTAATGAAAACTTGTTCTTAGAAATGTAATGTTGTTGGTGGTTTCATGTTTTTCCTGCAGCCTTACTGGATGCTGCTGGATCAGTCCAAACAAAGTGGATCTGGAGAATTGCATGATGACTTGTTGGGAATGACGTTAATGTTAGTCATGGTTGGATCACTGCACAGGCCCAGTGGCTTTCACCTGTAATTTCAGTCAAACTAAATCGTAGCGACCAGGAGGAGACTCAAAATGACCTCAAGGAAATACAAAAAAAAAATTATAGCTGCTGTGCAGTGATGGGTCGGGCCCGGGCATTTTTAGGCAATTCTAAGCAACAAGCAGAAGAATTGGAAGACATTTAGGAATTTAGCAACACAATCTGCGTTTTGCATCAGCTGAGGCTTGAACTCACAACCTCTGAGACTAATAATCAATTTCTATCTCACTGAGCTAATTAGTCAGTGACAATTTATGTGTAGCTTCACAAATTGACTAAGCCAGACGTGCAGGTTTAGCAGCCGTCCATGCATGGAAAAGCAGATTTCAAACCACTGTAAAAAATTCAGTTATCGAAACAAAAATCTGAAAATACACATATTGCATCTAGACAGCATGGAGATGTTTGTAATTTGTTTGTAACAATGATTGATTTGCTCCATAAGTGAAAAACTGATGTTTAAAATTGCCATTTTTACATTGACTCCAATTGTTCACATTAGAGCAAAATTCAAAATGCTGTCAAAAATTCAGTTTTTGAGATAAAATTCTGAAATTTGCCACACATCATCTACCATGACTCTAGAATTTTGTCATATTTTTTCATGAGCATTGAAGATTTATTTAGCAAGAATTTGCATCTATATGTTTACAGTACTGTTTACAGTCAAACATTTTTGATGCACTGTAGGCTCAATTTTTGATAAATCAAAAATCTAAGAAACGTAGTTTTTGTAAGACAGTCTGAAGATGCTCTATAGCAAGTTTGGTGTCAATTGAGCAAAAATTGTGGGAGGAGATAGGTTTAAGAAGTTTTACAGTTTTTGAAAAAAAAAATTTTTAATAGGTTTAAATGCACAAAAGTTTCTTCAGTATTGGGGCTACAGTTTGATGAACGTTGTGAAGCTGAGGATATCTGGCATGAGACTGGACCTTTGTGCAAAGTTTGGTGGGTTTTCACCCATGGGAAGTATGATTTCCTCAGAAGAAGAAAGAAGAAGAATACCTAGGATTACAATAGTGTCCTGGCAGCTTAGCTGCCTGGACCCTAAAAAACACAAAACGACCAACAAAGACCCCAGATTACGTAAAACTTGAGTTAATAGCCCGGGCTATTATTTGCTTAAATCACAGAAATCAACAGGCGTATATTTGGGACAGGCCTTTAATTCCTTCCACACAAATCTGTTGCTCACCAAAGATCGGGAAATATGATCACATTGTTTATTTAAACCATGTGAGGGGAAGTGACAGACTCAGTGTGAGGAATCAAGTCTCTTTAATACATGCAGCATGGACAGACTTTTATACCAAACTAAAGCTCTGATGACCCCAGGTTATACCCACCAGCTGCACTCGTAAAGGACAGTGCTCCCCCTAAAAAACGGTTTAGCGAAACAGGAAACTTACTCCCTAAGAAATGAAAGGTCATGACCTCAAGATGTAGAGAATTGCCTCCCAAAGGTTCCTGACTAATTCCCACAAACAGTATGATTACTTGCAAAAAAAATCAGGCTTCAGTTTATGTGTCAATTATGAATCATTTATTCGATTTAGCTCTAACGTCTAAAGAGCTATTACAAAAAAGAATTAAGTGCTTGGCAAGCAGACCAGGCCTCTATTTGAGACAGGCCTTTATTTGTCAAAATGTGGAGCCACACCGGGCTGGTTCAAGGGACTGGGCGTTTAGTTGAAGTTTTACGGCCTGTTGCAACCAGGAGGAGACACGAAAGGACTACAAAGCATCACAAAATGACCCAAAAAAGACCCTATAGTATCTAAATACAACACAAAATTATCTCAGTGAGACCCACATGACCACCAGCGGACACAAAATGACTATGAAGAGACACAAAACCCACAAAAAGATGCATAGCAACTAAAATTTGTGGCTCGAGTCTGACTCAAGTCCAAGTCAAGTGACGCAAATCCACACCTCTGATAGTGCATAACAAAGAGGAATTCACAGGCAACCTACAGAAATCAGTTTGGATTTTTTTCCCGTTCAGGCTTTTGTTTTTGATAAATAATAGGAGGAAATCAAAGCTTTCAAGCTGCAAATATTTAAGTGGAAAAAAAGTCTGATGAAAGGATAATGTTTTTACATATCAAAAATGTTTCCCACTTATATGTACACTTGTTTACCGCACTACTATTGATCCCAGAAACCCACTCTCTGATGTGTTTGTTATCGCTGGTTCCTCTTTGCTCTTCATTTCCTGCCCTGTGAAGTGTCTCCTCTCATCTCTGAACTCTCCAGCAGACTGAGAGTGTTTTCGCAGGATGTTTTGGGGTGGAATATATATCTCTGTGGAATCTTGTGTTGATGTGTGTGTGTTGTTTGAGTCTCCACCTCTTCTCCCAAATAGCCCCCTCTTCTTTTGGCCCCCATCTTTCTCTGAGGCAAACCCATCTCCACCCACCCCCAGCAGCTCCACCAACCTACCCCTCTCAGTCTCAGATGCCAGGAGCACACGATATTCCCCAGCCCACCCCTGGCTTCTTCCCCAACCTTGGCTCTGTGGTGAGGGAATTTATCTGACCTCAGCGGAGACACAGAAACACCCAGAAGCCTCCATGAGGTGGTGACGTCCAACACAAGGAGCTGTCAATCCTTTTTCTTCCACCAAGAAGATCACTCTGCTCATCTGGAACCACAGGTATGACTGCTAAAATGTCTGTCCATGTCTTCAGTCATCCTCAGTCTGGAGTGTGCGGCAGGGGCAGGGTGAAATAGTGGTGATAAAGCTGTGGCCAGATAGTGAGCAGACGGACTTGGCATGCTGAGAACTTCCCGGTCAGATATGTGAGGAGAGACAAGCAAAAATGAAAAAAAAAAAACTGCCCCCTCGTGGGAAATCTGTTCATTTCAAACCCCATGCCTCCCTGGTGTTGGGTAGATATGGAGGAGCTAATTAGATATAAGCCTTTCAATTTTGTCTGCAGACATGATAAGGCTTAAATCATCCCCCAGCAACACTTGGTATGAAATTGAAAAGATACAGAGTTCCTCAAAGTAGACGGAAAGTTGTTTTCATGTAAAAACTGGAGCGGCATTGTGAGTACAACAGAGTGTCTCGATGTGATAAAGGAAAGCAGTTATTGTGCAAGTCAGTTCACCGCTGCAAGCAGTTTGGCGAGTTTTCAAGGCCAGGTGAAGCACTGCTAGGGACAGGTAGATGTGTCAAATATCTTAAACCAAACACAAATGAGATTAAATGTGCTTTCACATGTACGTGATTTTAACAAATCAGGTGTTGACTGGCAATAAAATCTAAAGAAAGACCCGACCACTGACAACAAGATGATCACATTTCTCTCCCCTCTTATTTTCCCTCATGTCAAGCCAAGTGAATAAATCATGTGACATGTAAGTGAGGAGGTGAGGAGGGAGGGGTTTTATGTCAAGGGTAGGGGTGTAAATGGCGCGAGGAACATGTCTGAAGCCTCCATCTGTCTGAGAATCCGGGTGATCCTCTTGTCATGAGAGCTCCTGTCATCACAGCGCAAGTATGTGTGAGTAAGAGAAGGTGTATTTTAAAGCACAAAGGTATTCGGTGTGTCCATGTTGAGGAGAGATCCCTATGTCAGCCTTGAGATTATCACAATTCAGAATAGGGATCTATGCTGTCCTGTTTCGTGGCTGCTTGGCTCATATCTGCAGCTTAAGAATAACTCTTTTTTTTTTTTTTATGTTCTCATCGGCTCTGAAATAACTTTACATTTTCAAGAGCAACCCCTGTCTGGAGTCGTCTAATAGCAGTGAAAATCTTTGTAGTGTCAGTGCAGCGTGTTACTTGGTTGTCAGGGCGCATAGAACAAATACCTCTGTGAGGCTTGGGACTGTACTTTTTGTCCTTCCAACATTTCCAGCCCTGCTTCTTCTCATTTGTCAGTGTGACCTGGTTGGTGAGGTGGGGGGTCCCTGTCTCTCACATCCCACTGACTGTGCTTTGTGTCTGTCTGTACACACACACACACACACACACACACACACACACACCACCTGTAAACCAGTGGATTTGATGTTTTAGGACAATTGTGTTGTTGGGGGCGCAGTACCCCATTCTGGGCCTACAGCTGAAGCATTCCTTCCTCTCTTGATCCATGTCTCTTTTATGCTCTTTTAGCATTTTTTTCTGTCTTTCCTTTTTTTTTTTTTGGAAACCTGATTTCCCTTCTTGGGGAAAGACATGAAAGTGTATATTGGTGCTACAGTAGCATAACTCACTCGGCTCCAGCTGCTTTTAGAGAAGAATGCAAGTGCAGGGGTGGGCTAAACCATTTCACGCCTTTAAGGGGTGAGAGGAGCCTGAGAAAGCTGCCATTATTTCTTTTTTAAAGAAAAGGTAAAGGCTCTCAAATGATTTAGTCAGCCAGTTTTAATTTAGTTATAGCTAATTACTTGCAAACAAAACCAAAATTTTTATCCCAGGCTTTTCAGAGGCCCCCCCTCCCATGACCAATTTCCTCCCCATAACAACACCCCTGGTCCAGAGTGTAGGATTTAGGGGGATATGTAATGACAGACAACAAATATAATGAAATAAGAGAGTTGTTGTCTTGTCGTTACTTTAGAATGAGCTGTATATCTGCATAGGTAACAGGTGTTCATCCATAGAGATTGCCATGTTGCACCACCATGTTTGTACAGTAGCCCAGAACAGACAAACCAAACACTGACTCTAGATAGGGCAATTCATGTATTTGTGTTGGCCACTGTAGTTTACAGCCCCTCTGTGACAAAATGTACTTAAAAACACTGATTTTTAATGTAAAACTGCTTTGTGTTTTCACCGGTTTAAAAGACCTCCATCGATAATACAAGTCCCATTTAAAACCTCCTGAACAACTGGATCTTAAAGCCTCTGGAAACCCAAATCCACAATAGCCTTCTAACTATGTAATTTAGGGTCTTATGTACATAATATTAAACATGTAAAACAATTAGAAATCTGTTTCCATCCAAATTCGAAATATCTGTCTTTTAAGTTTTTGTCCATTCTTGAAATTGGGTTTGATTTGGCCATGGTTATCTCTGAGATTGATTACGCAATAAATTCCAAACCAATCATAAATCATCAGTCAGTTGTCTCATCCCGCCCCCCAGTGGCAGCGCAGCAAAACCTTTCTGCTCCAGCTAAATCGAGAGAGATGGCCAGCCGGCACCGGTCTCTCCCGCTTTGACGGTCGGTGTGTGTGTCAGAGTAAAGACATATTTAATCTATTAAGACTGGATGTGTTTGAATGAAAAAGGCTATTATCAGAAAAACGGAGCAGATTTATGTTTTCAATGAAAACGTATCTCAATGAAGATATTCAAAGCGCTAGCCTCCCGTTGTCATTCATCTCAGCTAACGGCCGGGCTCAACCGGGCACGTCTGCAGCGCGAGTCCCGTAGCAGCTCGCCCCCCTGTTAATCAATTACAGCGGCTCCACCGGCAACGGGAGCGGCGCGACAACTCTATTTTACGCGGCTCTTCTATTGTTTATCCGTGACACTGTGTCCGTGGCGGACATTTGAAAGCGAGTAGATAACAAACAGTACATTAAACTTGTAGATAACTCAAATATATGTAATAACTTAGGTGGAAAATGCTTTAACATTTCATGCAGCCTACATGCAGCCTCTCGGCTCAGCAAACGGTAAACAACCCCGCTGGCTTCTCTACGTGTCGCTTCCGTACGCAGTCAGTGGAGCCCAAATGAATACGCCGCGACGCTACGCTGTACGTTTGCAGTCGGTGGAGCCTGGCCCTAACATTGCATGTAAAAGTTACGCTAACTGTTCTACGAAGTAACATTAATATGAATCACAAAACATTTTGAAACTTACCATTCAGTGACCACCTGAAAGGAATCATTTTCAGCTTCTGCTTCGTCAGATCAGAGCGTTATCTGCCACGCCCACTCTGTCCTGGCAAGTGGTCTAAACAGCAAAATGAGCTGTTTTTAAACCAGGTTTTCTAATAGTTATTAATGATTATTTTCACTCAGACTTTTGTGGATGATTAATGAGACACTCGACTTTGATATAATATATGCATTTTTACTATTTCAAGCTGTGTTTCCAAAGGCTTTAAGTTATCAGGGAAGCACACATGAGCAGGCACAGGTGCATTAGCAGGTGCTGGGCTAGCTGCCCGTCTCTGACAAGCCAAACAGAGTAGGAGAAACACTGATTTGTAACATTTTATGGCTTTAATCAGTGTTTTTACAGGCTTTAATCAGCTGTTCCATTAGTTTGGGAGAGGAAAAGACCTCTAGAGATAATTTGGCTCATGTCAAATAACATCCTGAACAATGAACACTGAAGGAATTCTAACCAGGAGAAGCTTCAGCAGGTTGCAATCTGCAATCGTCGCCACTAGATGACACTAATTCCCCCTAAATCTTACACACTGTTCCTTTAAGTGACCGATCCATGAGTTTAAAGGCCAATCGGACACCAGAACATTGCTTAGCATTTAATAATAGGCTATTCTAGGACAGGATTTTACAACCGGAAAGTTAACACCACAGCAATTATTTTTCGTTGTGACAGTCACGTGGCAAACTATAAAAATGGAATGTGTTCCAAGGTAATCTACGAGGAATGTGTGCTTACACATACAGCATTTGACTAACCAGGATGGCATTGGGTTGTGGTCATGCAGGTGAGCCAGGTTCAACGAGATGACATTAAGTGTTTATGTAATGCTTCATTCCTCTGCTAGTGGGACATTAAACACACAATATGGCGTCTGAGATCCCAGCAATTACACAGCCTGACGCTCCAAGGACTGACAGCGTCTTCTCTGTCCTGTCTGGATTTTACTCTCTGGACTCTGGCGTTCCTGGACTCTCTCAGGTGATTCTCGACAAGCTCAACATGAAGGACTACGGAGAATACAGGTAAAACTTAGCAGAGCCAGTGTTTTAAATTCCAGCAAATCCATTAACATGTTTGGTGCTTGACAAGTGACAAGTGTCTGACTCTAATAAGGGCTGCTGTTGAGGGAAAGGTTAAAGGCGCCTCATTCCGCAACTACAAGGAGATGTTCCAGAAGATGGAGGAGACCTTTGAGTTCTGCGCCAGCTGCAACAAACTCCCGGCTCATCTCACCGAGGGCCAGACCCTGAAACGCTGTGCGAAGTGAGTGCCGTTCACTAGCATTATCACTGCTTAACTTTAATCATTGTTGACAATCAGACTATTCAAGGTGACTGAAACCTACACTGTCCTCTGGTCAGCTCCATCACCAACTCAGGGCATTGTTTTCATGTTCTCCGATAGTTGTCATGTGCGAAGCATTACCGGCTGCCTTTGTATCAGCGACAGAATGATAGGCCACCAAGGTGTGGGCAGCTCGACAGGGGGTGGATGTTGGCCAATGGCAAATATAGCTAAGCCCCGTGATTGTGTCTCATCTGCAGCTCTGCAGCTTATTAAGAGCAGCTTAATGCAGTTCATAATGTCACAACAGCACCGAGTGTATTTCAAGGAGCGTGTTGAGAATAAGGAGAGGAAACTGCCTCATTGTTCTCTTGCCTCATTTTTCTTCTGGCTCTCTGCGTCTCTGTGCTCCTTTTTCTGTCTCTCTCTCTCTGATTCACACACACTCACACACACACACACACTGTCTTGCATGTGTGCTTGCTGGAAATACTCAGCTGCCACTGCCTCTCTCAGAAAAGTTACCAGTAGCAGCAGAAAAAAAAACCTGACAATCTGACTAACTGTCCAGAACCTGACCGTGACTTTCCACTTCTACCCTCATGTAGGCTATCTACTTTTAAAGCTAAGGTATCTCTGTAGAAGTGTTTCATACATTACCTTTCAAGGACACTTGTGTTTTCTCACCTCACTTTGTCCACTCCTGAGCCCCCTTTGGAGGATTAGTATGCCCAAAGTGCGCCATGACAGAACACACAGGCTGATAAATGATTTTATGTAAATGCATGCGCCTTGAAGGCTGCAGATGACTGCAAGGTAAAGTAATATAGTCTCCCAAAGCACCAACTGGCGCTGGCTGTCAGACCTTTAATCCAGCACATTACCTCGCCACTTAAACTGTGCTACAACACAAAAGCAAACATCGACACAAAGAGGTCGTTTCATCAGTAATAAATTCCGGCCTCTACCTACGGCGGCTGTTTTTGCCAACTGTCGTCTTAAACAGGACAGAATTCATCTTAGGTGTCATGAGTCTGCAACTGAATGAGATGACACGGGATCTGCATGGATGTAAGATGCTATTTATGTCCTGGCACAGACGAGACATTCTAGATGATCATCCAATAAAAAAGGAGGCTATCATGATATATGTAAGTGATGCACCCATATTTGTTATGGTTCACAGCTGAGGTAATTGATAGCAGCGATAGCAGCAATCCATCACTGATGCACATCCTTAATATCCTTTCACTGATGTGCAGGTTATATTTTATCAGTTCCTCCAGATGACATCTATCAGACATTTTCCTGCTCAGTTTATCTTTAAACAAAACTGTCTACAGTGCTAGCAGCTCTGTGAGGCTGTACTTAGCAGGGGTTTGAGCTCATGCTAACGTTAGCATGTTAGCATTAGCTCACAGTGACAGTGCTGGCAGGTTGATGATGCTTACTGTCTGTGTTTTAGTTTAGCACATTAGCATGCTAGCATTTGCTTATTAGCACTAAACACTGGCTACAGCTGAGGCTAATGGCAAAAATACATGGGACACGACACGTCACGTAGGCGGAGTTGAGCAAGGTTCTTTACCTGCTACATAGACTCTTGCTGTGTCTCAAATCGCGTACTTCTGTACACTTAATATTTTGAGTGCGTAAGTGTGTTCACACTGAGAAGTATGGAAAAATGCAGTGCACTATCAGTACCCGGATGGTGCACTCAAAATGGTCAAGAAGTTGAGTGTGGAACTATGGACACTCCTCGCCCTCAAGGGTCGCCACCTTGGCTACGTAGTGGAAGGGGAGGGACCACTTTTCAAACTGGAAATGGCGGCTGCATTGTACAAATACATGTGTTTTTTGCACTAAGCACCACTATACTGTTGTCGGGTATAAGCCAGCAGTATGTTTATTGGGTTAATTTAGCAGTCTGTAATGATTTGGTGCTGCGAACGATAATGTGATAATGCTAGTTTGCGAACTAGCTAACACTAGGGTCGTCATTTCCGGTAAGTGCACAATGGCCGCGTTTGGTTAGAGACAACACTATCCTGACGAAATTTGCGTACTACACCAATAAGTACATAGTGCACATAGTATACTACATGGAAGTGTACTAACAGAAGTATGTGATTTGAGACACAGCATATTCTGTCTTTGTAGTGTGTGGTTGCTAACAGCTTCACTGTGTGTATTGACTTGATACTACAGTTGGTTATGGAGGGTTTGGAAACATATGCTATATTAACCAATACAGAATTAATTTGCTGTATTGTTTTAACATTAGGATAGATTGATTTAACTGATTTATTTTAATGTGAAATGTAAAAGCACACACAAGGTTGCTCTGCTGCTTCTCACTGCCTCTGGTACAAGAAGGCATTCATTTCTAAACAGCTTGTACTTGTTTTTTTATACAGTTCTATGTAGTTTTTAAACTGTTGAGGGCTGCAGAGCCATGCACAGAACGGGAAAAATACACCAGCTACAGTTCATAAAAGAGTTGAACAGTGTTGTGGCCGTGCGGGTAAGTATGGCTTCTGTGTTCAGTGTAGCACATTCAGTTAATTATAAAGGTTGTGGTCTACTGCGTGCATGCCGGAGCTGACGTGTCACACCCCGTCTATGTCCCAAGTATTTTGGCTGTAATAGGAATGTTTTAGAATTCCAAGTATTACGCAGGCCCCTAGGAAAGCCACCCAGCCTTGCTTCCAATTTTCCCTAGTGGCCACTTTTAGTATTGCAGCAAAAAAAAAAAAAAATTCCCTGCGGCTGAAAAAATATTTTTCTCATAGATCATTGTGAGTGAAATTGTAAAAGAGACATCTGTAAAACAGTTGACAGGACACCTAGAACTGCAAATATGATCATTATGACTTTCTATTATGAATTTTTGATCCATGCAGGTTTTATATCTGTAAAATGTTTCCCGAGCTGAGGAACGTGATTTAAAAATCTATGATGTCATCACAATTTAAAGCCTCTGAGCCAAGCAGGAACTCGTGTGTGGAGGCAGCAGGAAAAATACCACTGTGCATATTCAATAATGTGCATACCCTGGAGGAAAACCGGGAGGCTAGAAACCTTTGTGGTGTATGGGCAAGGTGAGCAATTCCATTGGACTATCTTCCATCTATGGAAGTTGGACATGAACCAAATTATAGAGGACGTGAAGGATCTCGGTCCAAGAATAAGATTGTTTACAATGTCCGTGTATGTGAGTTGAGGTAGTGCATCAGGGTCTGTAATCCAGCCTTGTACTGCCAAGCCATATGGATCTATTTTGTTTATTGTGATTAATTTGTCCAAATACCCTTGCCTGACCATTGTAGCAGGCACAGGTAACAGAGCATGGTCCTCGGAAGATGGCCCCCCCAATCCAAAATACCAAACACAGCATGACGTCAATTGTACATTCTCCACTGGGCAAAATTTTAACCTGACAGTTGTGCTAGATGAAAAGTCAGAGGATTGCCAAAGTCATCCAATTTTATCCTCTTGGGGCCTTGAATATCTGTAGCAAATGTCATGGCAATCCTTTGCAATAGTTTCAGCCTGGACCATGATGAGTCATCTCACTGACTAACAGACACACCGAGATTCCCATCTCTGGAGTCGTGCTACTGGCATGGCTAAAAACTGAAGTGCAGAACAATGAAGTGGATGGTGTACAACTCTGTCAATTAAAGTTTTCCTGTTTGTTTAACTTCTATGCTTTGCATCATTTCTTTCCGTTGAATTTCACCGTGTTGCTTTTTTCTCCCATATTTCGCCCACAGGTGCTTGAATGTGTATTACTGCACCAAGGACTGTCAGAAAAAGGACTGGCCTCAGCATAAAAAGGTCTGCAAGAAGCTGCGCCTGGTGGCCATTGACAGACTAGTGGAGTGGCTGATGTTCACTGGTGAGAAAAGAAAAGGTGGTGCTGCTGGAACTGAAATGTCTTAATGGCTTGTTTGAGTTCACAAAACACAAAAATCATTCATCATCATTAATGAGAAGGCATATTTTAAAGATGAGCTGCAGAAATGTAATGCCTGAGAGACAAAAACTGACAGAAAGTCACAGTGCAGTACTGGTGCTTTTTTGAAATTTTAATTAAAGTTTCTCAGCCTTTGAATTTCACAGATTGCTTTTCAAACACCATGTAAACTTGCCAGACAGAATCGACAATAATCTCTGTCCTCAGCTGTGTGTCCCATAAATGCATCATGAATGTTCTGCCACCCACGTAGGAGACCTCCCATTCCCCACCGAGAAGTGGTCCAAGACAGCTGCTGAGGTGAAGAACTGGGATGACTGGCTCGCCGTGCAGGGGGACCTCACGCCACGTCTTGATGCCATCTTGTCTGGTGCCAAAATGACAACCCTTTGGAAGAACGTCAGCAGGCCGAGGCCAGATGACTCTGACCTGCGACAGTCTTTATGGCGGATTCAGAGCGAGTTCCTCTCTCGAGTCCTCACAGTTGGGATGGCCATCCAGCACTTCTGCCTTAACCCCCATGCTAAACCACTCACTATCCACATAGCAGGGGCTTCCCACAATGAGACCATGGGAGCCAGACTGACAGACTATGATGAGCTTAACAAGATGTTCCCTGGACACCAGGGCATAGAGGTAGTCATGGTGGGACCGGAGGTGGTGGATGGCCCCGTCATGAGGCCTCCTCTCAAGGCGTTTGGCCCCAGGCAGAGGGTCTTCATCAGCGCCCACAAGGGCCTGTATCATGACTTCTGGGAGAACGTGTTGGAGAAAGACGAAGCAGCCAAGCCAGATTTGGTGGTTGGATTTCATCCTGGTATGTACATCCAACATTCTGCCAAACATGGACAAACAGAAAATAACAGATGTGATTGTTTAGCCAATAAAATCTTAAGCTGAAAGGAGACTTTCACCTTAAAATGCTTTTAAATCAAACAGTAAGGGACATAATGATGGCTGCAGCTATAAATAGAAACTGCTTAGCTTAAGTGGTCAGCTGTCTTGGAGAAGCGGTGACTTTTACCCCTTTATGCTCATTTGACAATTACCTCTTTCAGAGAACAGAGCAAGCAGGGGACGTGTAACTCACTAGATCTGGCCTATTCATTAGCACCAGGCTTTTATTAGGGATTTGGGTGATTAATGGGAGCAGCTGGAAAAGACTTTGGCTCCTCATTGCTGAACTCAGCATAATGTCGATCAGCTGCCCTTTTGAAAGCGCCCCCGCCCTCTCAGATCCCCTCTAACATTGCAAGCCCCAGCCATTCATGTACAAAATCATAAACAATCTCACCACCTCTAGTCTGAATTCCAGTTTTCTGTATTACACTTGCTACATTTGGAATTCAAGAGACATCTGCAACTTTTTCTCCACTTCACAGCATGTTGGACTGAAAGACATCTACCCTCCACTCTTTCACTGACAGCCACCTCATTAAAGTGGCACTAAAATCCTACACCTCCTAAGCTCTCGCACCAAATCTGCTTTCTGACCCTTTCACCTGCGAAGCGGCAGTAAAGCCCTGACCCGACTGCACCCAGAACCCCTGGCTCAGTTATCACCCCAAGGCTCCACCGGAGCTAAATATACAGGAATCAGTCATCCTGCGAGTAAACTTGCCTGAGTGCCTGGCTGCGTTTCATACCGCAAAGCTGGCAGAGCACTGCATTATGACACTGTTTAAGTGATAGGGGAGCAGGCAGTGTGACCAAAGGAATAAAAAAAGGAAGGTGTGTGGGAAAGTTGCAAAGAGAACGAGAGAGGAAAAAGCTGCTGGAGAGCAGTAAAAAACAGACAGTGACCTTAGAGAAAAAGAGAGGGAGGGGATGTCAACTGTCTCACAGGAGACGGATGCTGGCTAAGTAACGTCATCCATACAAAGATAGACCACTGAAAACAGGCACCTCCTGGTAGCTGTTTGTGTCCATAAAATAAACTGTTTTCATACCACTACAACTTAATCTTAGTCTATACCATTAACAGCAACTTTATTCACCATATGGTCCAAATTCACACTGGAGCCAGGCAATTATTACAGTCATTAACAGTCAGACTGTACCGTCTCTTTGTCACCTTAACTCCTTAAGGTCTAAACGCCTAAACGCTCACTCCCTGTTAAATGTTTTATCATGATGAGCAGTGTAACCTCAGGGATGTTGGTATCATGGCATGCATTATTCAAATCACAATCCTCTCCTTCTGCAGTTTGAGTTCCCCGGAAAGATGTGGCAGGAGGTGGATAACATGATACCATCTGTATGCCAGCATCACGGGCCTTACAATTCTCTGCCTCTGTGGCATGCTCTGGAACCCCCAAACTCACTTACAACCAGTACACACACACACCAGTAATGTACCGAGCAGCTGACGCATTAATAAATTCATAACCTGCATTGTTTTCCCGACATGCTGATTGAAATTGAATCTGCGATTTTGTCGTTCTCTCGGACAAACTAATAATGTGAGACTGTGTTGATCAAAGCAGGGAAACTCTGTGTTTGCTGCCTGGTTTTGTCTCACTCAAGGACACTAAAGCCGGATGGATTTACTGTATTTGCTGCCACGGTGGCTTGAACCTCAGTCATCTGGTTGAAGGGTGACACACACCAACCTACCCTGCTGCTCAGGAGAAAAAAAAAGTACTGATATAAACCCAGGGCAAAGTGACATCTGTCAGTTAATATGCTGAAGGATTATGAAACCCAACCCGGCATGAATATCGCCAGACTGCTTCACTGGATTGTCTCTGTGTGAGAATGCCCTAAATTTTCAGCTGGCGTGAGTGCAAGGTTAAGTTGGAACAAGCTTTCTCCAGTTCAGCCGAAGTTTTTTAAATGAGGTCAGCTTGTTTGGAGCAAGATTAACTTTGTCATATTGACTGATAATTAGGCTGACTGCAAAACACTGTCAGTAGCACGTCCAGAAGGAAATACGCTCTGGCTAAGAAGAGAGAAGACAGGGCCGGCTGGAGACTAATCAAGCGTAACATGTTCAATCTTCAGCTCACTGGGGTAAAAAAACCTATAACTCTGCAAATAAGACTTGCATAGTGAAAAACAATGTTTTTAATGTCAGTGTCATTCAGCTGACTTATTCAGGGATGTATGTGGACTAGAGTATGTTACAAGAGTGGCTTATACTTAATTAAAGGCCCTGGAATCAGTGTCTTACTATGATTGATAGTATCCTATATGAACACACTATTTTCTGCCAAGTGTCTTTATTACTGTTACTGTTCATATTATGCTCTTGTCTGAGCTGAAGTGGGCGGGCCCTTGGAAGAAGAAGGTGATGTCACATACTTTCATGCACCAGTCGGGATTTACCAACATTTGAATTACATTCGAAAATGAAACTAAGCAAAACCAACCCAATAAATGTTGGCATTGCAGGATTCTGATAACCACAGATATGTTACATTTGTACATTATTTTGTAGCCAATATGTTGAAACTTTACATTTTTTTATTTTTCAATAATGCTGTGGTTAAAGCTGCAGTAAGTAACTTTTATATTACTGTAACTGTACATGAGACAGATAATCTGTGAAAAAAAGGTTGCCCCAAATGGCAATTGCAAGAATCCAATGGGCCTGAACAAAACCAACCAAAGGCAGGAAGAGTCTCTTATGAAATGTCAATTACTGTCCCCTGCACATTCTCTCGTGCTAAGAAGAGCGATACGATATATGATATGATATGATACGATACGATATGATACAATATATGATATGGTACAGTACGCTACGCTACAATATGTGATATGGTACAATACGATACGATACGATACAATGCAATACAGTATACCTTATCGTCCCTGTAGAGAACGTTGTCTTCGACTTAAGAGCTGCACAAATATTGCTGCCTTACAATAATAGTCCAGCAGAAATTAATCATACACCATAACAAAACCATAAAAACACATACTACACATAACAGTATTGCACATGAGCCATTCATGTATTGCATGTAACACCAGCACACAACACAGCACCAAAAGCAAAGCACAACATCTTCAGAACGCAGCTTCAGTTTCGGCTTCGGTTTTGAATCCTTTCAGGTCCAAGCTCTTGTTTTATCTTGGGCTTGGTTTAACTCTTTCTTTTTAGCTTGCTTTTTGCTGTTGGTCTTCATCTGTTTACTAGTTTTTGGGTTGGATGCTGTTATTGGCAGCATGTGCACAAGCAGTGATTGACACTATATTTCATTCAGGTGGGGTGGATTCTTGCAAATCCCATTAGGAGTACTGGGAGGAGCCAAAGGAACCTTATTTTTTCACAGGTTATCTGTCTCATGAATTATTGTCAGGATACAGTGACAGTTTCAGCAAATGTGACAAAAAAATTATTTTATTTCATAAAAGTTACCGACTGTAGCATTAACGTGTGGTTATGTTACAACAACCACTTGCTGATAGCTCGGAAATGATCATGTTTTGGCTTAAAACACCCGCCTTTGGTGGCATGATAATGGCTGGAAATGATGCCTATGTCTCATTTTAAAACAACAAGTTTTGTTTTTTCTTAGTCTTGAACAGTGATCACCAGTGATCTGCATCTTGGCAGCTGTCTTGCCGAGGTGTCACACCAACACCAACACCTACCCATGACAAAGTCAGCTCATATACATGTAATGTTTCCTGGCAAAACTGCTTTTTGTTATTTTAATCATTATATTAACATGCTGGTTTTGCATCTTCCCGAATGTGACTGGAACTGGTGGTCTCTCTTTGTCTCTCTGGTCCTGTCTGTCATGTATCTCTTATATGTTTCTGTGTACTTTTAACACAGGGTTCCACGCTAACCAGGGTCTGGTAGAAGGCTGGCTGCCCACCCTCCTGCTACTCAGAGATTATAACATCCCCTCCTTCTTCACTATGTACAGGTTAGTCACACTACTGTGACTCTAAACACAGTTGTTTCACATTTTATAGTGCTGATAATATCATCCATTACCCTTTGCACAATATAATAAATAAGCTCAAACCATTTGCTATCTAAAACTGTTGAACTATTCCGCCCTGCCCTCCTCTATGGTACACTTGTTGTTCACCCTCATATCATGTGTGGTCTCCTTACTCTTCACCTGCCTGACCTCATCATCACAGTCCTCGGTCTCAATGCAGTTATTGTTGCCCACAGCCCAGATCACACCGCTCCTTCCACACTTCACACTCCTCCCCTGTGGTGGCAAATACCAGTTTCCTGTTTGTATAAAGGCCAAGTTGAAGAAAAGATTTATTTCTAGTGCTGCAGGCGCTCTCAGCAACTCCCCCTGTAGACTGTAACTTGATAATATAGCAAAGTTATTGATGTTGTTCTCCCTCTCTTCTGTTGTTGCTTCTCCTCTGTAATTTCTCTCAAACTGTTTTCTTGTGGGGTGGATGTTAAAATAAGTCTGTGAGGTGTTTAATCTCTGCACAGTCTCTCACGAGGACAACAAAACTTACTTGATGAATTGATTCCTCGGCTATTTTCTTTTGTCTTAACAGCGAGATGGAGCTCAAGTGCTCACTTCAGATCCTCTCGGAGTTGGAGGTGTACATCAGGGACAGTGGAGCCAATCCGTTCACCTCACAGAAACCAGAGCAGGTCCAGTCCTGCCCCAACAAAAGCCCTGTCTACTGCAACTCTCATTACATCTGTTTCCAGGGACTGCAGCCTCAAGTAGACTTAGAGGACTTTGGGTCAGACAATTAAGAGGCAGTTTTAAGGGAAAATCAAAGCCTGTCTGAGGTGCCACAAGCCCTCCCCTTTAAAGATGCGATTTTAAAAACCGGATTTGGGGATTTCCTGGGGTCTTGTGGGGGCTTCCTGCAGCCTTTTATAGCTGGACATTGGTCAGCTGTGCCGCCACTTGGCAGATGTGGACGCAGAATATGGGGCAGAAAACCGCACCTTCACCACCGCAAACATGCACCGAACATCACTCAAAGCTCATTATGGAGGAGGATGGCACCTGAGGGCACCAGTGGGGCACAGGGGTTTGGACTCTGTTGGTGCCCCGAGGTGGCATGTTACTTGGATATGAAGGGTCATGGGTGTACATATGTAATGAGACCACAATGAGTTCAGACATTATTTGACGGTTCCCTGTAACTCGTTCTGTGGCTAGACGTATTCCCAAATCTCACAATAGCTGCATGGAATCATATGCATACTAATGTAACACATGATCTAAACTGACACCTAAATAAATTATACAGAGGCGCAGAGCCTCAGTGTGGTTTATTATATTTATTCCTTCTTTTTTCTTGCTGGACTAGTGGGTCTGTGGAGTATGTGTATCACCACAGACGATGTAATAGTTCTTATGTGCTGAGTGGAGACTCCATAGGCAATCATCCCTTTCCACTATCTCTTAAAAAGGCTGAAAAGCCAAGCAGCATTCGTTTGTCAGCTGTTTTCAGTTCAGGGTTGAGAACAGCAATGCAATACAATGCAATTCAAAAAACAGCATGAGACACAGGCTTAAAAATTACCGTCAGATAAGTCATAGTCTGATTATCTCTACAAAACTGAACATTATATACTTCACCTATTGCAGATCACAGGATTTTGCCTCCATAGCAGCTTTAAAAATGCAATTTCTTGACTACAAAACTACCTTTAGACCCACTTTCTGTCAATATTTCAAATAATGGTTCATGTGCCCTATTTTCTTCTTAATACATCACATTGATTTCCCTAAAATTTACCACTAATCAGGCTGTAAGGCACATTAGAACAATTTTCATAGTACAATCTGGTTTAGAATCTGTAACAATGAAAAAAAATACTCTGCTGCTTGTATGATTAATGTGTGAAAATAACTAATATTCAACCATGACACTGATACCAATGTGTTAAACATACCATTACACTTGTCTGCATGTGTAACTGATTTGCTTCATGAAGAGGGAAATGTCTTTACAGTGTGACACTGCCCTCTAGTGGAATAAAGTGGTAAAAGCACACTGAAAGTACAGTTGATGCTGTAATAGTGGAGCTCAGGGCTTTTTAAGTGGCCACATGGGCAAAGGGTTATGGATTGCCATTTAAGTCAATATTAAATAAATGAATGAGTAAATTAATTTGGCTATGAAATAAATTCTGAAATAAAAGGGGCAATAAATATAGGAGACTGGGGTTGGTTGGCACACTTTTCATTCTCTGCTGTATTTCTCTGGCATATTTTATGTTAGAGTATTCTAACCAGCAGCAAATGAAAGGTTCAGGTCTTAGCTATTACAAAAGTGTACTTTAATGTGCACAAATGCTGTCTAAAATTCAGTGATACAAGATTAAAGTCATGCTGTGCATTTGTGCAACCAGCCCCATCAGAGTGTTGGTTGGCACAGTGTTAAAATGCTACAGTTACAAAAACATGAAGCACACAGTAGAAACAATTTGAAAATTTAATTCAAAGAAGAACCAGAAAACATGAATATTTTATAGAATATCTGCCCAATTTTAAAACCAACAGCATTTTAAAGCAATTTATGAGTATTAATCTTAGCCTTAGAGACAGGGTGAGGAGCACAGATACATAGCCGAGCCGCTGCTCCTTTGCGTTGATAGAGGTCAGTTAAGGTGGTTTAGGCATCTGATCAGGATGCCTCCTGGGCGCCTCCTGTTAGAGGTGTTCAGGGCACGTCCCACTGGTAGGAGGCTGAGGGGTAGACCCAGAACACACTGGAGGGACTACATATCTCATCTGGCCAGGGAACACCTTAGGGCCCCCCAGGAGGAGCTGGAAAGTGTTGCTGGGGAGAGGGATATGAATGTCTAATTACCTTGCCATTGATCATTATAAAATAGTAATTATAAAAAACAACATAATCAGCATTTAAATCTGTTAAAATAGTTTTAATTTCTCAAAATGCAGCTAGACCTACAGTTACAACTGAATTTTACAATTGGGTGACACATGTGCCAACCAATCCCACTCATATTTGACCCAATATTGTGATGAAATTATGTCAGGCGGCTACCATTACTCATCACAGACTTTCAAATCTTATATCAAAATGTAGGTGATTCATTTGTCAATTAACTAGAAATAACACATTTCCAATATCTCGATCTAACACAATTTTAGAAGACATTTAATCCACAGACCACTTTTTTACTTATACTACTATGAAACTGAAATGTCACCTTCGCCAAAGAAATTAATGACATTCAGATATTTTAACATAGTAGATGGGTTTGGGTCAAGAAAGCAAACATTTTGATTTTACTTTTTTTTTTAATTTCGGTGACCTTCAAAGCAGTAAAGCAAACAAACAAACAAACAAAAAAGCTGTGTGCCAACCAACCCTGGTCTCCCCTAAATGCACGGATAAATGTCAATATAAGTGTAAAAATAAGTCAACATAGTTCGATAAATATATTGTTTTTTAATCAAAAAGGATGTTTTTAAAAAATACTATTTGTATATTAGTTCAGGGAAATTCTATTTCTTAATACCACATTTATTTCCCAGCTCTATTTCCATCTGTTGTATTCAAATGAAAGAGGTGTGGTTATCCCACAGATTCAGACCAAATATTTATTTATTAATTTTGACTTAAATGGCATCCCGTAAATTGCCTGTTGAGTTAACATATGTAAATGATAAGTATTTCTGGCTTTAAATGTATACCACAGTAATGGATAGATGTATGGTGTTTTCTTGCCATAAAAACTATGCACAAATATGAATTTCTAAAAAAAAATATGAGCTGTATTTTGTAGTTCTTGTTTAGTCAGGAAGAGTCTGGAGTTGTCAGACTTTTCTAGAAGGCACTGCACAGGTGCTAAATGTGGCACCCAGCTGCAGGCCCCCCCAGCAGGCCGCTCAGATAACAACCCGGAGGAGCAGCAGAAGAAGAAACTGTGAACAGCGCGTGAGTGCCAGACTCATTCAAAAATGACGGAAACAGAGAAGTAAGTAGGTTTTGACTGAATTACAGACACTTCTTCATCTTCATTACTGACAACATGTATAAATTCACACCATAAAAGGACTTCATTAAAGTCAGAGGTGTGTGTGTGAAGCCGCGCGCGCAGCAGCAGAGCCTCCTGGTGCTCGTTAATAATGACTGCTCGACATTTGAATGACATTTGGAGATACTAGCATGAAGCCACAGCCTGGTTCATTTAGCTTGAGTTGTCACTATTAAGCTTCAGGCAACTTTTCAGCAACATTTTTCACATGTAAACTTATATGAATCTCTCCATGCAGTCAGTCCTCTCCTCTCCTCATGTAGCAAATGTCCAGGCTAATAATAGAAACATATGGGCCTCAGTACTCTAATGGTTAGCTATGGGCTAGTCATGTGTTAGCATATTAGCCTCTGGTGTTTATAACTTAACATTTGCCCAAATTACTAATGAGTGACTGGCAGAGGTTGGACCAAGTCAAGTCCCAAGTCAATTTAGGCAAATCCTGAGTCAAGTCCCAAGTCCTAAACTTTTACTTTCAAGTCCTAAACAAGTCAAAATGTGCTCTGCATCAAATGTAATGCCATTTAACAACAGTGTATATATTAATGTATTTATTTGTTGAAACAAGTCTGTTGGAAGTTGTTGTGTCCCTGTCTGTAATGTCTGATCTGCACATTTTGCATACTGCAATTTGTTTTGTTGACCACCATGTAATTTTTGTACATGAATGAGATCATCTTTGGTTTCAGTTTTTCCAACTGGAGCTCAGTAATGTAAAGCCAGTTCTACATGGTTCTCTCATGCCACTTGATTGGATGCTTCAAACATAATGGACCTGGTGATGTCACGGTCGACTTGTTGGGGACTTTTTAAATAATATTCTTTTAATCTTTGGGCTTGGGAGAAGGTATCAAGTAGTTTTCAAGTCAAAAGCCTCAAATCCAAGTCCCGAGTCCTTTTTGTTTAAGTCCAAGTTGAGTTGCAAGTTGTTCAAGTCAAGTCTGAAGTCATCAAGGTTGTAACTTGAAATAAACTTGAATCCATGTCATGTGACTCATGTCCACACCTGTGGTTACTGGTTAATAACTGTATTGTATTCTTTTTTGTGTCTCTAGAGCTGGTGTGCAGACCAAGGCTAAAGCCATGGCTTTCCGCTCTCAAAAAGAGATGTTTGAGAAAATGGAGGAATCGTTTAAAATCTGTGCCTGTTGCCAGAAGCAGCCAAATCAACTATCAAACCCGCAGAACCTCAAGCGTTGTGCCAGGTAACAAAAAGAAAGAAGGGGGAAGAGCCCCCCAGTATCTCCGTCAGCAGGCCTGAGCAGCCAAGATCATCAACGTGAGTCATTTTCCAATCACAGATCTCTCACTGTTCTCCTGTCTTTGCACAGATGTCTAAATGTTTACTACTGCGGTAAAGACTGTCAGAAGGAGGACTGGCCCAAACACAAGAAGTTCTGCTCACAGCTGCGTGTGGCCGCCATTGACAGAGTTGTGGAATGGCTTTTATTCAAAGGTAAAACATACAGAGGCAGATTATCTGACAGGGAGTGCACAGACATGCAAAAGGCAGCCCCATCTCTCTTACAGAGGAGAAAGAGACACACAATTTTTGGTTATTTAGTCTCTTTGTGTCATTGTTTTGCATCTCTTTGTAGTCGTAACGCATTCTTTTGTTGTGTCTTTTCTTGTATTAAACAGCTAAACTAATCTTATTCTTTTTCCCTATCATCAGGAGACCTCCCATTCCCCACAGAAAAATGGTCAAAGCCCCAGTCAGAGGTCAAAGGCTGGGACGACTGGCTCGCGATGCAGGGAGATCTCACACCCCGCCTTGATCCCATTTTAAAAGGAAAAAACATGAAAGACTTGTGGACCAACGCTGGCAGGCCTCAGCCTGACGACGAGGACCTGAAGCAGTCCCTGTGGAGGGTTTGCAGCGAGTTCTTCTCCCGGCCGCTGACTATAGCCTGGGGCATGAGGCTGTTTGGCATTAACCCTTACTCCAAACCTCTCACCATTCACCTGGTGGGAGCAGGCCACAGTGAAACTCTGGCAGCCAGACTGACGGACTATGATGAGCTTAACAAAATGTTCCCTGGACACCAGGGCATAGAGGTAGTCATGGTGGGACCAGAGGTGCTGAACGGCCCCATCGTGAGGCCTCCTCTCAGGGCGTTTGGTCCCAAGCAGAGGGTGTTTATCAGCGCCTATAAAGGCCTCTACCACGAGTTCTGGGAGGAGCTGGTGGAGAAAGAGGAAGCAGCCAAGCCAGATTTGGTGGTTGGATTTCATCCTGGTGAGAACAGCTTTCTCATTACACAAAAATGTATCAAACTCACTTTTTTTGTGCACACTGGCACCTTATTTGCATTCAAAGTATAAAAAAATCCCAGTGTAAAGCAATATATTTTCATTGTGAATTAGAAAATAGTCAGCAGGCCACACAGCACCCTATCATGCTTTAAATTGAGTATCACTGCACCAGAATCTGACTTTGTGTGTGTTGTGTGCCAGTAAACCACTAGCTACTGAAAAGAGTTTCTCATTCACGTTGAACTCTTTTCATTTGTTTTTCTTCACATCTTTTTGTGTCAAGGATTTGATGCCAGTCAGGGCCTGGACCAGGGTTGGCTTCCAACACTCCTGCTCCTCAGGGATTATGAGATTCCTTCACTTTTCACTGCTCTCAAGTGAGTGCTACAGAATAACACCCACACACACATACTGTACAGTCAAATACCTTACAAAAACATTTACTCAAGGACTGTTGTTCAGTACAATTTTGAGGTACTTCTTCTGAGTATTTCCATTTTATACTACTTAATATTTCTACATCACTACATATCAGAGGGAAATATTGAACTTAATTTCCTTAACAGTCACATCAAGATTTTACATAAACCAAATATGATCAGTATATCAAATGTGAAGCATTGTATTCGATTAAACTACCAAAAAGTAAAGTAGTTAAACCTCCACCAGCTACAACGTTAATGATACAATAATATAACAATATAACATCAACAGGGGCCACTTTGCATAATGAGTACTTTTACTTTTGATACTACTTTTGAGTAGGGATGCACAATATTTTTTTTTGTTGTATAACAACTTATTTAGCCGATAACCCACACCAAAATCCATTTTTTTCCCTGCCTAATTTTAGTGATCATCAAGTCTCTTCTGTACTGGAATTAACATCATATTATGCATGCATACTTTTATCCTGATGGTCCACCAGAAGATGGAGGCATGAAATAGAATACTTTTCAAAGTATGTGATATTATTCATTGTGCAAAATAAGAAAAAGCAAGTTGGCCGATTTTGATAGTTCATTTAAAGCCAATATCTGCCAATACCGACATGCCGATATTATTGTGCATCCCTATTTAAGAGTAATTTTTAGTACAGCATTGCTACTTTTACTCAAGTAAAAATGAACTACAGTACAGGCCAAAAGTTTGGACACACCTTCTCATTCAATGCGTTTTCTTTATTTTCATGACTATTTACATTGTAGATTCTCACTGAAGGCATCAAAACTATGAATGAACACATGTGGAGTTATGTACTTAACAAAAAAAGGTGAAATAACTGAAAACATGTTTTATATTCTAGTTTCTTCAAAATAGCCACCCTTTGCTCTGATTACTGCTTTGCACACTCTTGGCATTCTCTCCATGAGCTTCAAGAGGTAGTCACCTGAAATGGTTTCCACTTCACAGGTGTGCCTTATCAGGGTTAATTAGTGGAATTTCTTGCTTTATCAATGGGGTTGGGACCATCAGTTGTGTTGTGCAGAAGTCAGGTTAACACACAGCCGACAGCCCTATTGGACAACTGTTAAAATTCATATTATGGCAAGAACCAATCAGCTAACTAAAGAAAAACGAGTGGCCATCATTACTTTAAGAAATGAAGGTCAGTCAGTCGGAAAATTGCAAAAACTTTAAATGTGTCCCCAAGTGGAGTCGCAAAACCATCAAGCGCTACAACGAAACTGGCACACATGAGGACCGACCAGGAAAGGAAGACCAAGAGTCACCTCTGCTTCTGAGGATAAGTTCATCCGAGTCACCACCTCAGAAATCGCAAGTTAACAGCAGCTCAGATCAGAGACCAGATGAATGCCACACAGAGTTCTAGCAGCAGACCCATCTCTAGAACAACTGTTAAGAGGAGACTGTGTGAATCAGGCCTTCATGGTCAAATAGCTGCTAGGAAACCACTGCTAAGGAGAGGCAACAAGCAGAAGAGATTTGTTTGGGCCAAGAAACACAAGGAATGGACATCAGACCAGTGGAAATCTGTGCTTTGGTCTGATGAGTCCAAATTTGAGATCTTTGGTTCCAACCGCTGTGTCTTTGTGAGACGCAGAAAAGGTGAACGGATGGATTCCACATGCCTGGTTCCCACTGTGAAGCATGGAGGAGGAGGTGTGATGGTGTGGGGGTGTTTTGCTGGTGACACTGTTGGGAATTTATTCAAAATTGAAGGCACACTGAACCAGCATGGCTACCACAGCATCCTGCAGCGACATGCCATCCCATCCGGTTTGCGTTTAGTTGGACGATCATTTATTTTTCAACAGGACAATGACCCCAAACACACCTCCAGGCTGTGTAAGGGCTATTTGACCAAGAAGGAGAGTGATGGAGTGCTGCGACAGATGTCCTGGCCTCCACAGTCACCGTACCTGAACCCAATCGAGATGGTTTGGGGTGAGCTGGACCGCAGAGTGAAGGCAAAGGGGCCAACAAGTGCTAAACACCTCTGGGAACTCCTTCAAGACTGTTGGAAAACCATTTCAGGTGACTACCTCTTGAAGCTCATGGAGAGAATGCCAAGAGTGTGCAAAGCAGTAATCAGAGCAAAGGGTGGCTATTTTGAAGAAACTAGAATATAAAACATGTTTTCAGTTATTTCACCTTTTTTTGTTAAGTACATAACTCCACGTGTTCTTTCATAGTTTTGATGCCTTCAGTGAGAATCTACAATGTAAATAGTCATGAAAATAAAGAAAACGCATTGAATGAGAAGGTGTGTCCAAACTTTTGGCCTGTACTGTATATACATTGTACTATACTATCAATGAAAAAAGCTGCCAAGAGGCTGAGTAGGCTCGTAACTTTGACTCGTTCAATAAAATCCATGCTGAAGTCCAAAGATTTTTATGGTGATTTATTAAACAAACAACTGAGATAACTAAAGATAAAAAAGATTAAATGAAACATTACGTGATGTAATTACGGTCAACAGAAAACATTGAAGCTAAAACTTAGCCTCTTTGTCTAAGAACCGCCATACCAGTGAATGAACAGGTAAATTAATGTGAAACCAGAAGTGCAAGTGACCAAAAGAACGTGTACAGCCTAAACAAATAATAAACAACAGAGGTCAAATACACATTCTGGCTCCTGCATACATCTTCCACTACTGAGGAATAATAATACCTAAGCTCCGAAAATGTCACTGCAGCTGATAAATGTTAAGCAAGTATCATATTACAGATTACACAGCAGTAATCAGATTATAAAATTCTGAAAGGAAAGGAGCTGTGGATTAGGGGTTTTCAGAAATACACACAGCATGTGGTAAGCGTCTTATTTTTTTGATTAGTGGAAATTGAACATGGTTTAATATGCAGCACTGTTGCACTCGGTTTGTACATACTAATGAGGTAGTTTATGATCAGTAATCTCCAATAAATCCAATTAAATAAAGACCTTTATTGTCCCGGAGGGTAATTTGCTTTGAAGACAGTAGTCCAACACAAATACATAGAATATATTTTACACAACAAAACACAAGATCCATGTCTCCTATACTGTCACCAGGAGTTATGGGAAAAAAAGAAGACGCAAGACATGAAATCCAGGGTTATCATTTGTTAAAAAAAACCCAATATCACATGGGACAAAGGACAATCAGTTCTACCTTACTGCTCTCTTACCATCCATATGAATTCATACATGATGTGTCTAATGTGTAATGGCTCCTGATGCTTCTTGTCCTACCACCTGCAGCGAGACAGAGATGACCTACTCCCTGCAGATCCTCATGGAGCTGGAAATGGACATGAAGGGAAGCGGAGCCAACCCCTTCACCTCGCTGAAACCAGAAGTGGTGGGCTCGTGTCTCAACAAGCCTCCCGTCTACTGCAACTCCCACTACTTCTGTTTCCAGGGTCTGCTGGAGACGGTGGAATTTGAGGAACCAGAGGAGGTTTGAAGGTGCACACACACTATTACTGTATCCGGACTGTGAAGCATTTATATGCGTAAGGTGGTAAAAAAAAAATAGGGTCTAAATACATATAAATTGTTAAAAAGTTAGCACCCTTTTTACTCTGTTAACAGCTGTGAGTGTTTGCTTTGACATTTGCATTCACTATCTCAGTTTTATGGCATGTAACTGGCATAGCAGTGCGATTTGAATATACAGCCTCAGAGCTATTGTTGCGTTAGCAGAGAGGCAATAAAACATTGTAGGAACAGAAAAATGTCTACAATAAAGAACTTTAAATGATTAAATATGGGGGAGACTGCATTGTGTCCACTCTGGTTTAATGCGGTATTTCTTCTTCATTATATAAACATATGATTTCAGTTTCATTTTCATACATTATACACTTTTATCAAGGTTAAAAAAAGACAAATATTTCACATGATTTTGGGCAACATACAGAACATATAAGCAGCTACTTTTTTCACTTCTTTTAATTTCCTCATTAAAAGAATTAACTTCTATAGAAATTAACCCACACAACACAAGCAAATCACTTTCTAAATACGTGTCATGTCCAAATTTCTAGCGAGATTTGATGGATAAAACCAGGTCCACAATGTAAAGGACAGTATTGACAATCGCTCCAATGTTAACGGTATTCATGTCTACATAGGAACACTTCTGACAGATGTAAGGATTATACTTGAAGCGTTTGTAACCAAAGACTGACCAAAGAATGACAGCTAGCAGGTACAACAGCACTGCCACAACGTTAAACACAAGCTCCACCAAACTCAGCCTGAATGCGAGCAGACACTGCAGCAGCTTGAGCAGATGAAGGACTATGATGACCACAGTGACGAGGAGGCAAACAGCAAACACGACGATGCTGATTATCATCCCAGGTGGGCGAAAAGACCATTCACCATTCACAAAGTGGTCAGTGGCGGCAGTGAGGATGATGCACGCTATAAAGGCCTCTGTGGTGCGGAGACTTCCTCTCAGGCTGGACAGGTAGCCGCTCGGCAACAACTTTTTTTGCATTGCACCGTCAATCAGGAAGAAAACAGTGGCGATAAGAGAGGAGATGAAACACAGGATGTTGACGACGCAGGTGAGGCAAACAAAAACAGCTGCGAAGATGACCGTGGCGGAGGTGATCATCAGAGTACACAGAGCGGTCAGCCCGCACGTCAGGTCGGCCCAGTTTGGGAGGAAGACAGCCAGGAGGATGTGCCACATTTTAGATTCCACCACGCTTAGGACCAGGGGCACAGCGATGCAGAAAACCCAGACAAATTCACACCAGACACCCCACGGACTCACCATCCTTCCTCTGGAGATGACGATGATGAAGGTTAAGGCACTGAAGATGATTTCCAGGAGGCGCAGAATGCCCTGACAGCCCTTGAATGGGCCACACATGATGCTCAGATTAAAAAGCCCAGATCTTGAAGACAAAAAGTAAAAAGGCAAAAGTCTACCAGCACTCTGCAAGATGACCTGTACGTGTGTCTACTTCGATTCTCATACTGAGGTAGAGCCAAGGATTATACGACAGGCAGGCATCATTTACTCACTTCCTTTTATTCAAATCTCCTGATTCATTGATGCTGAGTGTGCTAGTGTGTGATCCATGACTGCTCTCACACTCTCGACTCTTTCTAATATACGGTGTGTTGTGTTTCTTGAATTCATGTGTATATTTTTGACTATTCACAATTTATTCAGGAGGCAAATAATACCAGGAAATAGCATTTACTCCCTTACAGTATAGGCCTAGATTTCCAGGGGAATGCAGGGGACATGTTCCCCTCAATATTTAGAAAATGTGCATCTGTCCTCCCTGAAAGAAGCAGAGGATTTTTACTTTGGCAAAGACTTTTACAGCATAAATTAATGCAGAAAATTCACCTGAATGCAGGAAATTAAGTGTTTGACACTCAAAATTTTCTGGCAGGTGACACCCAAACTCCCTGATTCATATGTGGCCTGACAAATGTTGAAACAAATCCTACACCCTTGCCTTCTTTCATCTCTTACCTTTATTTAAGGATTATATGCTGGAAATTAAATTATATTAATTTATTCTACCTTAATCAGTCAAAAAATTACTTAGATTTACATTGAAATCCATTTGAATACTGACAAATCACTATTAATACCAATGTAACCAGACACACACGCTACCCCTCTGTCTCTTACACACAAAGACGCAAACATATTTTTTGTAATTTCAAGCCTTTTTATCAAGTATTGAAAAAAATGAGGTCACAAATATGTCTTTATCAGAAAGTATCACTTTATTTCACTTCGTTCCCGTTTTGGTATTCCGGCCCCCATCTGTCTGTGGCTGACAGATCCCTGGAAACACAGGTGTGTTCATTCATGCGCGATCTCATTTTCAAACAGACGTCACACAGCACATCTTACATCTTTAGATATTCACTGGTGTTTCCATACACAGTCCATATCTCACAGCAGCACATTAGGGAATATGAAGACAGAGAGTGAAAAAATACACAGAGATGAATTGTAATTTTAGGTTTATACATTGAACCTTAAAAATAAAGACAATGCAATACGCAGTAGATTAAAATTGTTGTCTTCAGCCTGTTTGATAACACCATTTAAAAGGCTGTGTAATGCTCTTGTGTATTGGTTTATTTTTTTGTAATTACACATCCATCATGACAAAATATAGATCACCTTTTTGGGCTGGCGTCCTGAGTGTGAACAGGAATGGATCTAGGTGTACAGCATCAGTCAAGGCTGCGCATAAGAAAGAAAAAGGGGCCCATGGAGGCCTGCAATAATCACGTTCCTCCTAGATATAAGCAATTACAACCACATTTTATTTGAACCAAAATATTCACCATTACCTATGAAAAACAAGAAATAAAAAAAGTGAATGAATACACACATAAAAAGACTCATTTTTGTACACAAACAAAACAAACAGGAGGACACGTTTTCCCAAATGTGGAAAATGGGATCATGTCACCTCAGGGCAGAAGTGGTGCTGTTCACTAACCAGGCTAGAAACCTCTATTTAGCTGAAAAACTCACACACGTTTTTGTTTTAATGAAATGGGAAAAAATGTTGAGCATTTACTTGTATGGCTGATACTGACCTGTTGTTTAAGGGTGTAGTGAAAGTTTGGAGGTTTTTAAAACATGACAGGACAGTCACCACTATGTCTGTTTAAAGCCACAGATACCAAGCAAGGTAAAAATGAGGTCCAGTGTGAAAAGAATAAGATTCACATAAGTCATAAATGTCACCATAAACTGTATGGCCCAGATACAGAAGCTGGGTGGACACTCACTGGGCCGAGGGTTGTTCTTGAACATGAAAATGGGCCACACAATAGCAGCAAATATATACAGCAAAACAGAGATCACCAGGAATATGAACACGAACCTGTCCAGGTTAAAGGGCAAACATTTCTTCAGTTTCTTGAGGATGTTGGTGGCTATGATTAAAGGCAGGATGGGGAATGGGATGATGTATGCAATGACACACAAGATCAGAGCTGGCTTGTCTCTGTAACCAGTCAGTGATATAAAAATGATGCAGCTCACAAATGCCTCCATAACCTTCCAGAATCCAGGCAGAGCAGCCAGGTAACTCCCTTTCTTCTTCTCCAGGAATTTGTCCTTCACCACTTCTAGTGTATAGACGAGGCCACACAAGATGGCAAAAATGCTCACAATCCAGCCGTACGGGCATTTCAGACAGGCGTAGAAGTTGGCGTAGGTGATGGCGACAGAGACAGTCATGAGCGTAGAGGACATGGCCATCCCCGTGGTGAAGTCAGCCCAGTTCATGCAAAACAAATCTAGTATGACATCGAGCTTTAACATCTCAATGATGGTGATGATGAGGGTCATGATAGGGCAGAAGGCCCAGGTGAACATAGCGTAGATCCAGTAGGTATGGCTGCTCCCTCCTCTGAAGGCTGCCAGGACAAAGGTGACCACAGACAGAATGATCTGAGCCATGTGCAGCCCGCCTCGGCCGGATAACAGAGTAGAAGGGGAAAACACCGCCTTGGACAATGTGTCCTTAATATCATCAGTGATTCCCATCTCTTGAAATGAGCTGAAGAGCTGTCAAGAAGCCTTTGTTATGTATGTCCTCCCAGGTAGCTGCTAGAAACTGGTCGAAGTGTGGTTGAGGTGCGTTTCCCGTTGCATTACTGCCTTCCAGCTTCACTCTCCACTTAGTCCTTTACTGCCTTTCTGGTTTGCATAATATTCATGAAACCAACTGTGTGGGGCAATAAATGTCTGCTGTAGTAGATAAGAAATAACCAAAAGGAGATCCTTTATCCAATAGGTAAATAGGCTTCAGGACCCATCATGACTAGTTACAGCACAAGCAGATCTGCTAAGGCTCCATGAGCAAGTCAGTGACCTCTGCTGTGTACCCATTGCTCCCTGCTATCAAACACCATTTTAAAAATACATAAATGGTGGGAGACCCGAATCAAAGGCCTGCAAGTCTGAATCAAAACCAGGCCGCTGCAGAGGACTCAGCCTATATGGGGTGCACACTCTACCAAGTGAGCAAAAGGTCGTCCTGAGCCAGACTCATATTTGAAAGCCACAATTATGTTAAATGTACAAGATGTGCATTTTCCAAAATTCCACCTCCTCAAGATGATTGGGACACCTTGTTCTGGGCACAGACTGTAAATTTAATGAATGTAGCCTCCCACTCCTCCCATTTTGTCACCCACTGGTTTGTGAACTCCCATTTTGAAGCCTTGAGTTTGGTATTTTGTCTGTCGCCTTCTTCGTTAAGAAAACTGATTGAAACTACCTGTAGCCATGGGAGAAAGGCTCATTTTGCCTAGGTTCTAAATATGCGCATGGAATATTAGCGGGACAGAAACAGGATCTGCCAGGCACGTGGCATGTTTTGTGAAATATTTAATTAAAAAGACAAAACTGAATTGAAGGCAACTGAATTGAAGAAAATAGCCTGTTAGCCAGTTAGCAGCCTGTTAGCCAGTTAGCAGTCTGTTAGCCAGTTAGCAGCCTGATAGCTAGTTAGCAGCCTGTTAGCCAGTTAGCAGCCTGTTAGCTAGTAGGTAGCCTATTAGCCAGTTAGCAGCCTGTTAGCTAGTTGGTAGTCTGTTAGCCAATTAGCAGCCTGTTAGCCAGTTAGCAGCCTGTTAGCTAGTAGGTAGCCTATTAGCCAGTTAGCAGCCTGTTACCTAGTTGGTAGTCTGTTAGCCAATTAGCAGCCTGTTAGCCAGTTAGCAGCCTGATAGCTAGTTAGCAGCCTGTTAGCCAGTTAGCAGCCTGTTAGCTAGTAGGTAGCCTGATAGCTAGTTAGCAGCCTGTTAGCCAGTTAGCAGTCTGTTAGCCAGTTAGCAGCCTGATAGCTAGTTAGCAGCCTGTTAGCCAGTTAGCAGCCTGTTAGCTAGTAGGTAGCCTATTAGCTGCCTGTTAGCCAGTTAGCAGCCTGTTAGCAGGTTAGCAGCCTGTTAGCCAGTTAGCAGCCTGTTAGCAAGTTAGCACATCATCAAATGTTCAATTTTTAAACTTACTCAAGACAAATTTTGGACGGAAATATCACACAGGGAAGGAGTTTTACAGGCACATCGGAAATTACAGAGATTCCCATAGGAACAGATAATTGTCATGATACATAAAAGCAGTAATTTTAGCTGCTCTTGCTGAGTATCTTGACTGTTAGCTGTATTGTTTGCCTCAACAAGGAGGCAGAGTGCACACATTCATGCTGCAGAGGTAGGGCTGTATGTACATTCAATAATGCAAACATTAAAATTAATAGTCAGATGTAGGAACCTATAATAATTCATGGGTAGAGGATGTTTGGGGCAACACAATGGCTAAAAGAAGGGGAGTTTGAGACAACTTCGGGCAACAACTCCCTAAACAAAGCTTTAAAAACGAAGCAAAGCAAACAAAAAATATTTATATAATTATCCCTTTTTCGTTAACGAAATATTTGTCGTTATGTTGAGAGGATTTTTTTCCCCCCAGCAGGTCAGTTTGTTAGGCTGGCGCTTGTTTCTGGGGAAGGTAAATAGAAGGCACAAACCGGAAGTTGTTGTCAAGTGTCAGAAGCGCTGCCAGCATCCAACAAACATCCAGAAGTATGTCTTTACTTTTCTCCCTTTAAAGACGTAGACGTTTAAAAACAACTCTGGAGGAGGCCGTCGCCTTGTTGGAACTCTATTTAGTTGTAATGATAATTTCATTTTCCTGGGCTATTTATTTTATATTCGTGTCGAAGCCATTGTTTGGGAAAAACTAGCTAACGTTAGCAATGGGTCGATGACACAGACTGCACTGCACCACAAGAGTTTGACCCAACACCGCCCGGTGCTTGCACTGGGGAAGGAGTGAAGAGGCCAAAATGGATTTCTCCAAATTCCTGGACGATGATTTTGATGTGAAAGACTGGGTGAACGGCGCCTTCAAAGTGGTGCAGAAGGACGCTCCGGGGAAGGCGGATACACACGCAGCCACCCTGGTCATGAAACTGCAGCTGTTCATCCAGGAAGTCAACAATGCCATTGAGGGTAAGCAGTTAGAGCAAACTAATGACACTTTCATTAATGCCACGTTAACAGTTTGTGGGATTCCTTCTGCGCAGTTTCTCCTGCTATCACTCAGTTTCCGGTTTAGGACACCCTGCTACATATTATGCAGCCCAGCAATGCAGCAAATATGCTCTCTACCGCATTTGTGTCAGTCAGGGAATACTTTAATATGACCACAAAGTCGAGTCAACACCTTTCTTAGTTTTATTATTAGGTTTGAATTGCTGTTGTATTACACTGCATAAGCACACAAACTGGCAACTACATGTCTGGCAAAATTGTCATTAATTCTAGTTTGTCAATTGGGACAGCACGCAATCAGCACCATAGGTCTGTGTATCTATAGTAATCCATCATCACGGCCTAGACTGTGACATATTTTACGATGAGTTGTTTCCCACCTAGAAACCCAATTTGAAATTGTGTGGTCTCGAGAAATAGTTTATAAATTGTTTTTGAATTTGCAGCAATTCAAACTACATGATAATAATGTTGCAATTGCAATACCAGATATATAATTGGAAAACTGGAGATCAGAGGAAATGGTAGAATTCGCACTGTTTCAATTTGTAAGCAATGAGAATGCCAGGACAACATTGTTTATGTGACTCCTCAACATACACTCAGTTTTCAGTTTACTGGCACACATTGCTAAATGTAATGTTCTGCAATAAATCCTGTCTTCATGAAGGTTATGATGTTCAGTTTTGTGATTACTTTTGCATAGGAGGATTTAGTTTGTGTGCTGTTGAACTGCATTGCATCATACTAAGAGGTGTTTCTGTTATTTAGTCTTCCTTTATTGGTATAAATGAGGTGGGCAAATGTACAGAAATACCTGTCAGTGGAATAAAACACCACCTGAAAACAGTTTCAGAAAAATGAACAGTATAAATGTAGGGAAAGTAGAATTTATTGCAGTTTTTTCTGTGTTGGACTGTAATAGTTATAGCAAGGTGTACCCAATAAACTGGCAGCTGACTGTATTGTGACCAATGAGTGAAAAGCAGTGCAGACTTTAATTGTAACATGAAGGCAGTGAAAAATCCCAGATGTTAAACATTATACAAAACCACACCAATCTGTAGACATTGCAGCAGTTGGTTGTTTCTTCTTAGAGTGGCACCAACTTTAATACAATGTTATGAAACCTCTGATTTTCTTGTTATGTCATTCATCAACTGAATTTCTGTACTTCTGTGTGTAGAGAGCAGTAATCAGGCGCTCCAAAATATGCCCAGAGTGCTGCGGGATGTAGAGGCTTTGAAACAGGAAGCGTCTTTCCTCAAGGAGCAAATGGTTCTGGTCAAAGAGGACATTAAGAAGTTTGAGCAGGACACTGTGCAGTCTATGCAGGTGTGCATAACTAAGAATCGCTGCATCTTTACTGCATATTGTATATAGCATATGTATACTGACTTTATGTATATGATCTGTATATCGGGTGGTTCCTGTTCATTAGGTCCTGGTGGAGATAGATCAAGTGAAGAGCCGCATGCAGTCGGCAGCAGAAGCTCTGCAGGAGGCAGACAAATGGAGCACACTGAGTGCAGACATTGAGGAGACCTTCAAAACACAGGTAGAAATGAAAGACATTGCCACAGGACTTCACTTGTGAGGTTTTTGCTGCTTATCTTGGCGTACATATAAGATGTTCAGATGTATTTTCACCCTTTAATGTAGTATGACTTGAAGCTCACAAAATGTATTTTAATGTTCTAGGAATAATTCCAATTCTTTAATGTGTGTCAGACAGCATTTATCTAGACATTTGATGTGAACTGATTCTATTTAGGTCAGACAAGGGCATTGAAATATTGAATTTCTGAAGCATGATTAGAGTGTTTTATCATCTAATACCTACTGATAGAATATTAAGTTATTACTTTGCAGACATAAACCTTGAATGTGTTTCTTCCTTCTCCAGGATCTTGCAGTCATTTCCTCCAAGCTGACCAGCATGCAGAACAGCCTGGCCATGTTGGTGGACACACCGGACTACTCTGAAAAGTGTGTCCACCTGGAGGCTCTGAAAAACAGACTGGAGGCCTTGGCCAGCCCACAGATAGTAGCAACCTTTAATTCTATGTCTACAGGTAAGAACTTGTTTCTCATATTTATTCCAACTTCCATTTATTTGTTCACTTTCAGTGTACACTAAGTATACTAATGTTTTCTCTGCAGACCAAGCCAAGCTGTTTGTTAAAGTCTTCACAGAGATAGATAGAATGCCACAGCTGCTTGCCTACTACTACAAGTGTCACAAGGTAGGTGCCACAGGCCTCTCTCCCTGACCTAATAACCTGCTTGGTGTGGGCATGCTGTAATGTCCATTTCTGAGTGAAGGTCTGTTTCGGCATCTCCAGGGTCAGTTGGTGAGCATGTGGCAGGATCTCTCACAGAGCGAGCTCAGTCTGAATCAGCAGCTGTCTGAATTCTACGACACCTTGCTGTCGTCGTGGCACTCTCAACTACAGTGGAGCAGCCAGGTGAGACACACTACCGGATGTTAAATTGGCTGCAATTTGACAAGTTCTAGCAGTGCTAACATACTATTTGAAAGGGCTATATGGTGAGCAGTAAGATTTTAATTGTTTGCACATTTCCTATGTTGTTACAGGTGTTCAAGAACCCGTATGAGGTGGTGACAGTGTTGCTGATCCAAACTCTTGGGGCCATGGTCCCATCCATCCCTGTGTGCTTGAGCTCAGCCGTGGAACGTGCAGCCCAAGAGCAACGCCTCGACACGCTGCTCGAACTCCATCACACCACGTCCACCTTCGGACACAGCCTGGAGGCTGCCATGCTGCCCCACCTGGGTCTGTGCATAGAAAAGACATGATTGTAGATGCTTCATATGTGGTATAGTGTCAGGTCCTTATGGTGAGTGCGTTTCCTCTCCCAGGTGAGAATAATCTGCTGAAGGTGAATGAGCTGGTGTGCGCGCTGTATGACCCCTACAAACCCTATCAACTGCAGTATGGAGATCTGGAGGAAGCTCACCTCCTTATCCAGATCAGTGCTGTACCTTTGGTAAGACACCATGCACACACACGCACACATACACACAGTATATTATTTATTAAAACCTTGCCACAGCTGCCGATTCACCTCCTACTATCAGTCTTTCTTTCTGTGTTTGCCTCTCGTTTCACACTCTCAATACACTCTCTCCTCTCTGTAGGAACACGGGGAGGTAATTGACTGTGTGGAAGAGTTGAGCCACTCTGTTGGCAAGTTGTTTGGCCTGGCCAGCGCTGCTGTGGACCGCTGTGTCAAACTGACTGACGGACTGGCTGTGTGTGGCCTCCTCAAAGCCCTCAAAGCCCTCTTCACCAAGTAAATATCCTTTACTGTCAGAGCAATCATGAGTCACATATTGAGTTTTAACCCCTTTGCTTCATTGATATATAAATAATTTGCCTAATGTTTATGGTATGTAGATCTTACTTTATTTGATTTCTGTAGCCAGCTTTAACATTGTGCTTGTTCTACTGTAGGTATGTGTCGGACTTTTCCACAACACTGCAGTCAATCAGGAAGAAGTGTAAAATGGAGGACGCGCCGAGTTCATTAGCTTTCCAGGAGGACTGGACCGCCTTCCAGAACTCTGTCAGGTTAATATTTTTATATGTATTTCTTTTACATATGAAACAGTTTCATTGGAATACTGATTTTTGTAACACTCAGGAGATCAGGTACCTCTTGCGGCAGGTTTGGGGATGCTCATGAGCCCCGGGCTGAGTGCAGCTGTGTCGGAAATCTCCCCAGAGTACAAGCAGGTTGGCTCTGTGCGACTAAGAGTTGCTGAGAGGAACTGTTTATGTCTGTGGACAGCAGCTCAGTGTATCCAGCCTTCTTGGAGTCTCTGTGTGGGGTCCCAGAAAGGATAATCCCTAGGGACTCTGTAGTTCTGCAAGGGGTTTTCACTGCTCAAGTGGGCGAGGATAGAGAAACCTGGTGGGTGGTGGTTGGGAGGTATAGCCTGCCTGATCTAAACCTGGACTTGTCCTGGTCTTGGATTGACCTTCCAAACACCATGTTCGACCTTAGACCAAAGATCGATGATCGACTTCATGGTCGAATCATCAGATCTGTGGCTGCGTGTCTTGGAAAGTTTTGTGAAGAGAGAACTGCCAGAGCTGTCAACTGATCACCATCTGGTGGACGTCACCAGAGCATAAAAACTGGGTGTGGAAGGATTTTGGAGAGGCTCTTGAGTATGGAGTTGGCCCAAAGGACTATCTGGCAAACCTTTAGATGACTCAGGAAGAGAAAGCAGGGCTTGGCTCAGGCTGCGTTCATCAGGGTATGAGAACTGCTGACCCTGCTGGGGATATTGTCAAGCAGTGGAAAGAGCATTTTTAAGTAGTCCTGAGCCCAACCAACTGTTCATCATAATTTAATGAACGACAGAAATACTGACAGCTAATCAAAATCCATCAGAATTTACAGGGAGGCACACTATCACTCATCAGTGTGGATGCTCACATTTTTATAGTTATCCTTCTCCTTCTTGGTGTGGACAGCCCTTTAACTTCCTGCCACAAGGACCTGGGCCCAGATAACTGCCAGAAAACGGATGGTTAACAACAGTGTTATGTTGTGTTTTGCAGGATCATCGCCACCTGTGGAGAACTGCTTCGACAATGCGGAGCCTTTGAGCAGCAGCTGTCAAACAAGTAGGAACAATTTCTATACCTTATATTTCATAATGTATTACTTGTCTTGCCCTAAACCTTTCTCTTTATTACGGATGTAACTCACGGGGCGTCCTGTCAACAAGGCACCATGTCAGAATTTAAGGTATCGCGTGCGTTCTCTGACTACAATCATTCCTATCCATAGGATCCTGGGCACGGCAGGTAAGTACTTGTCAGAGTCGTACAGCCCACGCAGCCTTGCAGGCATCCAGGAGGCCAGCTCCACAGAGAGGAAGAGCGCAACCAAAAACCCGTGGCAGGAATACAACTATCTTCAGAGGGGGAATATGGCTGAATACAACAGCCTGATGGAAGTCCTCTACTCCCTAAAGGTATGGAGCATGGCATGATGCCTGAATGAGAATAGATATTGTTGATGTCCTATGAAGAGAACTGACTCTTGTTATATTGCAGCATGTTATCAAGGACCCTGCAGCTGTTTTCAAGCATCTGTTTCCCCTTGTCTTGCAGGAGAAGGGCACAGGTAACTCCAACCTGTTAGCAGAGCCCAGAGCAGCTCTGACCAGACTCAACCAGCAGGCCAACCAGCTGGCCTTCGACTCTGTCTTCTTGCAAATCAAACACCAGCTCTGCCTTGTCTCCAAGATGGAGGTGATTAAGTGTCAAGTTACTGCATGATTTGATTCGAAATACTGATCGGCACCATTTGAGTGCATCGCTGAGAGCTTTTCAACTGCCTTCGCGCGTGTGCACTGGAGTGTCGGACTTTCTGTGTCTATTTTGATCTCACCTCACACTGTTTGATTTGTTCCCCTTGTTTGTACTCAGAGACAAGAGGCGCCTGGTTTAGGAGAGAGCTACACGGAGGACCTGCCTACTTTCAGCCTGTCGCCGCAAGAATACATTACAAATGTGAGTCATCGGCTTTAACATACGTAATGACAATCAATTAAAGTTATTCATAATTGATGTGATTAAAACACGCAGTGCAGATCAATACAAAAACAACAGTAAGATGAAATCAAACTAACAGCCATTTTGTACAGATTCACAGCTAAAACTTGTACAATAAATGTCGCTCCGAGACACCAGATACAACACACTACATGTGTCTTTCCCTCACAGATAGGGCAGTACCTGATGTCTCTGCCTCTCCACTTGGAGCCATTTGTGACTCAGGAGGACCCGGCACTGGAAATGGCCCTACACGCTGGGAAGCTGCCTTTCCCTCCAGAGCAAGGTTACTGTTCATCAGCCCTGATCCTCTTCTCAATCTAACACTCCACATGATGTATAACCCTTTCTGTTTTTATTTCACTTTTATTTCTGCTTTTCTTCTTTCAGCAAACCCTTCCTGTATATAAAGCACTCTTTTTATCCATTTATTTTACTATATTCAAAGTAAGAAAGAGTCACCTAACACAAGGAATTAATTTACATTTAATTATATATAGATTATCTAACAATTAGTGTATACTGTGAAAATAAATCCCCATAATTTTCCAGTTTGTACATAATCCCATAATGAAACAAAAGAGAAGAATATAAACATGTTTAAAGTGTAAAACCAATGAGTTTAAAGGTAAAATCAATCCTCTTTGACTGCGGTCATGACAACAGAAAATGGAAACAACAATTTGCAATTTGATACCCAAATTACACACCACAGACTGATGTCTGTATTAGCCTGGCTTGGTAGACAAATGTATTTGATAGGAGTGGCAGGGTCAATCCAAAATCTGCAAATCTGTAAATCTGCAGCATTAAGACAGAAAGGAACAACAGCACTAGTTTGATGTAAATCAGTTTTTGGTGTAGTATTTTGGGCAAGTGATGATAATGATTAAAGTAGTATAAAAATGAACATACCCACCATGATACCCCCCATTGGTTTGTGGACTACTGTAGTGAAGCCTTCAGTTTGGCATTTTAGCTGTCACCATCTTGTATTTTTGGAGTCAGAAGTGACCATATTTGGACGAGAGCGTGCAACTGTGGAGGAGCGAGGGTGGATCTGACTCACAGACTGTAGTGATGCCTCGCAGACACGCTGTCACTCCATTATGTGTAAATGTAAGCCTTAATAAAACTGAAAGGGGTGAGTTATGAAGAAATTCACCACCCGTACAGTTTTCATGAAGGAGGAGATTAGCTATAGAGACCAAAACATGTTTATTTCTGCTGTAAAGTTGGGCATTTTAACATGGTGGTCTATGGGGATCAACTTACTTTTGGAGCCAGCCTCAAGAGAATATTGGAGGAACTGCAGTTTTTGGCCTGTTTCAAAGGTCGTAGTTTGTGATTGAAGCAGAAGAATACACCCAGAGTTACCAAGTAACATGATAAAAGTGATCCAACATTACAGTATTCTCTAAGACTACTGACATTATGAAGCCAAGGAACAAAGAGGTCAGATTGCTCTCAGCACAGATTTGCCACGGGGCTGGACTCCCTTTTTGGACAACCTTTTCTTTTGCACATAATTTTGTCCAGCTTCCCCTTTGTCCCCAACACCCCTTAATTAAATCCCCATCTGTCTAGTATTTACATCACTTGTTCTCTTTACAAACATGACCTTCCTTCTGTCTCAGGTGATGACCTTCCTGAGCTGGACAACACTGCGGACTACTGGCTTGGCTCCATAGCACGGGCAACGATGCAGACCTACTGTGACGCCATCCTGCTCATCCCCCAACTGAACACCCATTCCACTAAACAGCTGGCCACAGATATCGGTACGGTAACCAGAACAATTAGACAATAGACAGACGGACATGTGTAGTTAGGAATCCCTTACGATGGCTAAGCAAAACGATTCAGTGAAACAGCAGCTGAGTTAATGGGTATTGATGATTCTCGTTCCTGCTCCACAGACTATCTGAGCAATGTGATGGACGCTCTGGGCCTGCAGCCTTCCCGCACCCTGCAGCACATCGTCGCCCTGCTCAGGGCCAAACCAGAAGACTACAGACAGACCGCCAAAACACTGCCTCGTCGACTGGCCTCCACCATCGCTGCTGTTCGCTGCATCGACTACTAACAGCGAGGTAGAGGAACACAGACTCTGTAGGTACAGCGACAGTGGGGACTCGTAGGCATGCTTGAAAATGAAGAATGTGATATCACTAGTAGTACAGTCTCAAATTTGAGGCTGCAGAATTTTAGGATTATAGTCCTGTCTGAAGAGGTGTTTATGGGAATGTTAAGAAATCAGAGAGGGTCAGACTTTTTTATATGGATTCATGGCATTTATAGGAATGTTAAGAGTTTGAAATCAGGGTAGTTCAGAGTTTTTCTTTTATTTTATACAGATTATTGTTGAAGTGTGAATGCTCAACAGTGATAATGCCTTCAAGTCAAGCCAAAAGGGGAAAGTGTCTTGACCATACATCTTTAATTTCTGCATTTTTTGAAGTTGCTGAAGCATTTAAGGAGCTAACAAAATGTACATCAGGGGACGCGTGAGAGCATTTGAAATCTACATGACTGATATATTACTTGTTATTTGTTATACTAATATAATTCATCTATATTTAATTATATTAAGGTCTGATATGAGCTGCATAGCTTTCTGTTAACTGCGATTTGTATACAGCAGTTGACTCGAAAAGTGAAGGTGAAGGAGATCCCTCGCTCCCTCTCTGGTTGTAGTAGTCATATATACAAGTTTCCATATTTTTCCATGCAGTATCGTGAAAATCTGTACATAAAACATTGACATCAACACTAAAATGGATCCTGTTGTTACTTTTTTTTATCAAGCTATTTTTATCCTCCAGATGAAACAGGGGGGTGGGATGAGTTTGTAATATAATCTATCAAGTTTAATAAATGTATGGCCTTTTCTGCTAAATCCTTCTTTCCTATTCCCACATGGGTCGAACTGTCTGTGTGTCCAATGTCTCCAAAGTGCCACGTTTTGTACTTTTTTTGTTCTTTACCGATGTTGAAAGTATTTGCACCTTCAAGTCGTGAAAATTGACGTGTCTGTCACAGTCAGCCGTCGGGGGAATACGTACAGGAATAGAAGACTTTACAATAACACACAGGTACGACTCTTAACTTGGGAACGGTGACACCACAGGTCTTTTAAGGTTTTGGTGAGATGCTTAAAACCTTTTTTTGAAGTGATGCTGAAATTATTAAACTAATCAGTAAAGTGTTTCACCTTCATTATAAGACTCAAATATGATTGGTCAAAAATGGCTCTTTTGATAGTAAAAGTTGTCTAGTGTGTAGGATTTAGTGGCATCTGGCGGTGAGGATGTAGAACTGAAACTTCTCCTGTGTGCCAAGCGTGTAAGAGAACTACAGGGGCTGATGCAAAAATACGAAATTGTGAATGGTCAGTGTTTGATATGTCTGTTCTGGGCTACTGTAGAACCAACATGGCAGAGAGGACTCGCGCCACATGAAGATAAGAACAGCTCATTCTCAGGTAAAGAAAACCTGACTCTTGTTTTCAGGTGATTATAAACTGAAAACATAGTTGTGAATATTACTAACCATCTCTACCAATAGATTCCCCTCAGTCCTACACATTGGACCTTTAAGGTTAATTAAATTAGTGCTAAAAAGATTAGTTTGAATTGATTTTAATTTGTTACGCTCATGTCCATGCACAACACTCAGATTCACAATCAAAACAACTCTATATTCCATGACCGAAAAGGAGTAGGAGTCTCTCAAAACACCAATAATCAGAAGACATAGGTGGCCCGTCAGTTACAGTTGATAATAAATACTTACGGTAACTTCAAAAAGATAAATAATCAGAGAAGATTTGAGAGCCATACACAATGTCTCCTTCAACAAGAGGACAGCTTTGACACAACAACAACATATTGTCTAATTGTTCTTTCTTTATACATTTAATTGAGCTGAAAAATATTTAGACAATCCTTTAAATCATGCTGTAGAGCAGTGGTTCCCAACTGGTCTAGCCAGGAGGTCCAGATTTCTCCTTAATCAGTAGTTCAAGGTCCACACAGTTTAATATACTCAATGTCATACTTGTGTTTGGCCATATCATCAAGCTAGTTTGCTGTCTCTGTTAAGTAGCTACTCATTAGTCACTTACTCTACAGCAGGAAATGGGGCTTTGAAATGAAAGCTATGTGCCAAAATGCACTGTACTTCAACATAAAGTGTACAAACTTTACATGTTCTTAAATCACTTGTGGTTTGTCCAGAATTTTGGACCGCGACCCAACAGTTGGGAACCAGTGCTGCAGAGAATTCCATCGCCCACTACTGAAGTACAGGTGTTTTAATGAAGTTGGTGCAAACTGGTGCTTAAAGAGACATTTTCTTCTATATGTTGCTTAATAAATAAATAAATAAATAAATAAATAAATAAATAAATAAATAAGCCAAACATTTCCCACTTCCTGTTTGTCCAATATGGCTGCTTTTCTGTCTGTGAAGACTGAATAGGTTTGGGGTTTAGGTTGTTGGTCGGACCAAAACAATTTGAAGACATTACCTTGTGTTTTAGGTAATAGTGATGGTAATTTTGGGGCATTTTCTGCCATGTTAAATAATGATGCGATTGATTAATAATGAAAATAATTAGTTATTTTTAGATTTAAAAAAACATAGGCGTAGATTTATATTTTATATATTTATGTGTAGAACACCCCCCCCCCTCCCAATTTAAATATTAAAGTAGCAGAGGGGTTTTTATTTTGACAAAATGAATAAAATTTCCACTATGATTGATGCACAACAGTCACAAATTGGTGCATAAATATGCAGGAAAATAAGTGATGCTCAGGGTTTTCTGGAGAAGGACCCCCCCACCCATCTTTCTCATACCCACTGTGCCCCCCACCCACCCACTCACCCTCCCTCCTAATTTAAATATTAAAGTAGCAGAGGATTTTTATTTTTGACAAAATGAATGACATTTACACCGTGAATTGGTGCAGAAAAGTCACAAAATGGTGCATAAAAATGCAAGAAAAATAAGTGATGTGTAGAATTTTCCAGCGGAGGACCCTCTCCTCATCTTCTTTTTCATATCCTATGTTTCCCCCCCTGTGTTGAAATCAAACCTGCACCCTCCTGTATAAATCACCAACAGCTTTAAGATAACAAAAATAGAATTTATCTGGGATAAGAGCAATTTATAATAGCTGACAAGTAGCCTAATTTTACAACAATGAAACTTACTGTAATAATAACCCTAAAATGACCCTATAAATAAATCAGATCATTCCTATATTTATCTTCAGTAAATGATGTGATAATATGTTGCTGCCCAGCTGGCTCTCGTCAGTGCCCATGCTGTCCAGAGACGGGGATGGAGCATCATCCAGCATCACATGCCGCTGTACCTGCTCTCCTCCAACATGGACCAGTGTTTGGCCCTGACGTCAGCCGTTACCGCCCTGCCTGCAGTATCGGTGCCTACAGATGATGATGATGGAGACGGGAGCAGCGGCCTCGCCATCAAGCCCATCCGGAGGAGGAATTAAGGCGCGCGGGGAGTGAGACCAAGTGTCGACAAACTTTCGGATGGGGACACGGAAACGTGCACCTTTCACATCTGGCACACCGAGAGATGCTCCGCAGCGGCGGCCAAACGCGAGGGAGCGGCGGGCTGTGCCGCTCCGGTCGGGGTGTTCCTCAGTTTGGCAGCGCTCCTGCGAGCACTGTGGAGGCGATTTAGGGAAGACATCCACTGGGTAAATATCACGACCTCCGGTCCGTTTTCGACACCACCGTGGATCCGACGGGCAGAGGTGAAGAGATCCCCCTTTAAAGGGTGGAGCTGCGGTTTGTTTAATAAATGATGAGGGATTCCGCTCGTCACTCTCAGCCTAATTGTGAAAGGTTGATTTGATGTTTATGTGTGACACTGATCCTCAACCACAGCGCCTTGTTTTGGTGTGTGAACAATGACACAGGTGATGTTATGGTGAGATGATGTCCGCTGGCTGCTGCGGGACGACCCCGAGCGTCCATGTCTTGCGCCCTGGCAGCGGCTCTCCATGGAGGCTGTTTATGCAATCCGACGCAGTGTTGCAAGTGGGCTGAATTGATGCTACTCTCTCCATGTGATATGATCCCCAGAACTGCCAGGCCTTTGTGTTTCTGTGAAATATGCTCGGGCCTTGTGTGAAACATAAAGTGAAGGAGCTGTCACTGCGCGGGGATGCTCTGATCAAAAGGGGCCCTTTCTGGATTTAAGGCGTAAAAACGCGGGGGGAAAGCCATCACAGCGACCATGTCGAAAGTTGTGAGTAACAAGGAGAAGAAATCCTTCAGTAAAAAACTCTTCCGGAGAAGCTCTGTCCGCTCCGTTGGGAGCTTTATGAACAGAGTTCTCCGGACTCTCTCGACTCTGTCTCATTTCGGCACCGACGAGCAGGCCGCCGAGGATGAGAAGGACGACGCGACTCTGATCCCGACCACCACCGGAGGGTCAGTCCCGTCCGACGACAGCGACTGCGGGGGTTTCCCCTTCGGAGACAAGGTGCCGGGTGTTGCCGGACTCAAGAACCACGGCAACACCTGCTTCATGAACGCTATCTTACAGTGCCTGAGCAACACGGAGCTCTTCGCAGAGTACCTGGCTTTGGAGCAGTTCAAAGGGGGAGACACGAGCAGCAGCAGCAACGACAAGGCCAAGTCCAACGGGGTGCTGGTGCAGAAGAAGGGGAGCCAGCAGCAGCAGCAACAACAGCAGCAACAGCAGGAGGCTGGGGAGGTGACTGAGCAGCTGTCCGGGCTGGTTCGGGCTCTGTGGACCTTTGAGTACACACCTCAGCACAGCAGAGACTTCAAGGTAGGATGTGCAGCATGCAGGGCTCCTAACTCTGACTTTATGAGATATCAGATAGACCCAAATTAGACCCTAACTATAAATAAGTTTCTAGATACCTTAAATTGATTTTTAATGCACAAATTGGTGCATTCAGTGCCCCTGATGTGTTTTTATATCTACAAATGAACTTGAACAGAGCGAGATGCCAGGTGAAGATATGATCCTCTTAAATGAACAACTTTGTTCACAGGCTAGATTTCAGGGGGACAAAGGGGCCATGTCCCCCTATAGCTACATAAAGTTTATCTGCCCCTGACAATAAAAACACGAAAGCAGCAGAGGGCTTTTGTTTTGACAAAATGAAAGATATTTACACCATAAATTCATGCACAAAAATGCAGGAAATAAGGTGTTTGATGGTCCAAATTTTCTGTCAGAATAACCCAGAGCTCCCAGTTTCATACGTGGCCAGACAAACGTTGAAACGAGACCCGTGATTAAAAGCTGTGTGACCAAAATTAATACCTCCCGTCTTTTTTTCCTGTCTTTCATCTCTGTTACCTTTGTCTTCTAAGGATTATATGCTTGCGGTGAAATTAGTTGAGCTGAAATTGATTTATTTTACCTTAATCAGTAATAACTAGTTATGACTTAAATTTGCATTGAAATCACTGTCAAACTTTTTTTTTGAGTTGCTCCAGTACACACAAGCTACCCCTGTGTCTCTTTCACACAGAAGCACACATGTATTTTTGTGCAATTTCAAGCTGTTTTATCAAGTATTGGAAAAAAAACAAGGTCACAAATATGTCTTTATCAGAAAGTGTCACTTTATTTCATTTTGGTGCTCTGTCTCCCCCAGTGTTAAAACAAAACCTGCGTCCTTGACTTTGTTGACTGTTGCTGTTTGCTATCAGCAGCTTCATTTCAAGTCATTTTTCAACTGGTCCTTGTGAGCAAAAAGTCAAATTCTAGCCTGTTTGTGCCTTCAGTGTACCATGAAGGACATTACACAAAAAGCAGGACCATGAGCGTCTAAGAAAACTATGTTGAAACATCTTTTTGAATCATCAGTGGTACGATCATTTAGAGAAAACCAAATGGTTTCTGTGCTCTGTCAAGTGCAGATGCTTTGATCCCACTGGGCAGTATATATGAAATAAATAAATATTAATTTGAGTCTATCCAGCATCACGAAATTCCCTCATCTGTCAGGATAATTGCGTACAGGGTCAGATGCAGTGGCCTTGGCTGCTTTGCTTGACAGCGAGCCTCTGGAGCAGCATCCCTCATATTGCATTAGTGTTTAGCCTCTTCTCTAATGCAAAAATGATCATTTGTTTTATGTTTTATGTATGAAAAAGCAAGGCCACAGTTCTGGTTACATTTTATGTAATATTTGTGCTTACAATCAGGCTTTTTATAGGAGAATAAATCCTATTGAAACAGGTGAAGCCAGTGTTCCTGGACTCACTCTCCATTCTTTAAATGGCTGTTTTAGCCGGTCAGCTGAGTCCTGGATCTGAGCTGTAATAAATCTCATCTTGTTTTTTGGACTGTCTTCGCCACACATCAGCTTTTGTCGCAGCCTCGTCTGCTTTTTTCATGGTTTCACCTCGTAAACCTGTAACCGGGCCACTCAAAAGTCTGCTTGTCACAGCCACAAAGGGTTGTTCTTTCGCAACAAGGCTACTTTATTTCTGTCTTTGTCTGTCTGATAACCTATTTTCTGCTTTCAAAAGTCCAAAATACATAACAGAGAGGGACTCGATTGAACAGGGGCCGTACAACACATTGCTTATTCTTGACAGTGTTACTATTTCTGTCCACTTTTTTTCTACCTTGGTTGCCAGCCAAAGTACAAACTGTCTGATTGGATATAGATTATTCTCTCCCGAGTGAGAGGCCTTGAATCTGTTTAACTCAGTAGGGAAATGAAGTGCAAAACCAGCCTATCAGGCACTTTATTTAAAGATTATTTTTCAGATTTAGTATCTAATTTGTGAGGAATCCTGTGAATATATTCAAAAGCTAATGGTGATTCATTTTGTTATTTTCTTCAAATGCTAATGTAGATTGTTTTGGCTGATCACATCCCAAGCTGCTGCCTCTATGATCACTTCAAAAATTTGATTTCACCCACAACCTTAAATGCAGCTAATTGAACTTTAGCAAAACATGTTATTTTTGCGGTGAGTGTACATTACAGCTCGGCATGGACATGTGACGGCTTTGCGCCTCTTTCCCTCGGACCACAATCTGAGCCCTAAAACTGAGAGCACTTAAAGATCATTAGGAAGACATCCGTAATAATAACACAGGGGAATTATCTGCTGTGTCTCGGAGTCCATTTTCTCCCAGAAGCAATTGGTTTGAGGCTTATGTTGTTGTATGCCATCCAAACACGATCTGCACAAACTCTCCATAGACGATTAGGGGATGCATTCGCCATTTGTGGAAAGCGATAGCTAATTTGACAAAGTGACGGATGGCGAAACAAATCCAACAAATGGTGGAAGTCTGTAAACAACACAAGGTAGTGGAAATCAATGGGTGATGAAATTATTAGACTTTTTTATTGATTATGATCTTTTGTATTGTTGGGATATTACATGACAGTCAGATACAGATATGTCAAGCAATATTCAGTCCACATTTCACTCACAGTCACTTTAGAATTGTCTCATAATCAGGGGACTATACAAATCTCTCATCTACACAACTTAAAGACAGCCTCGGTAGCCAAGCCACAGAAGGAAGCCCAGCTCTGTGTTTGCGCCACATCTTGCACAAAACGCTGAGGCTGCACTGGTAATGCCTTCAAAATGAGAGAGAACGTCCCCCGGGACAGGGCAGGAGAGGCACACAGTGCACGGTCCCCTCATATCTTTGACCTTGCGTGACATTTGATAGCTAGCAGAGGTGACTTCACAGCTGCCAGCATGGGAGGCCCTTTAGAGGACACACTGTTGTCATCTCCGATAGCTGATTGTCAGTGAGGTTAAGCTGTCGATTTTCTAGCCTGGTGTCCTGGTTTTAAAAAGCTTCTCCGCGCCTGCGTTTCACCATCGCCCACACCTCTGCTGACCTTTTCGGATTGTGCTGATCATCATCCCGGTCGCTGAATATTTTATGATGAGGCAGTGATGTCAACAAAAAACAACATTTCTGTCTGAGGAGCAGTCCGTTTGAATTGTAATTTGTTTGTCTGGCTGCAGAATGTGGTGTCCAGGAGCGCCCTTCAGTTCAAGGGTAACTCCCAGCACGATGCCCAGGAATTCCTCCTCTGGTTGCTGGATAGAGTTCACGAAGACCTCAACCATATCGTCCACCCTGACATCAGACCCCCCAGGAAGGTAAACACATTACATGGTACTCTATATTTAGCAATACACCAGGATGCTGCGAATACCTCACAATGTTTTTATGTTCTGAGAGAATATTGCACCTTTTGTGTTTCCCAACTGATCAACATTGTAATAAACTGAATGTTGCGATGCTATAAACTGCACCACTGGTGGCTGTTGCTGTTATGTAACATTGATAGTATTTGTTTACCAAATAGTTTCTGTATTGTTTGTTCCAGCCTCCAGTAGAAGAGGAAAGTGCCCCTGAAGGATCTCCACTACCAGCACCTGGCTCTTTTGTACAGGAGTTGTTTCAGGCACAATACAGGTGAAACTTTCAGCTGCTGCTATAGAATCTGTTTGATCTGACTGAAAATACTGATTCACTACCTGCTCGCTGACATAAATATTAATCTGAAAGTCCATGAGGAACGTTTATGAATAATAAAACAAAGTCCAATAACATACTGTTTCATGTGCCGGGCAGCAGTCTGGAAAATGATGACATATGCCAAACACATAACACGCAACTTTGTGAGAAAAAATCTAATCTAGAGCTTTAAAGAGCAAAACATTTTCATGTTGACATGATTTCTGTGGCTGAAAGTATGCGGACATAGTAGTAGATCAAACAATGTATGGGAGATGTATAATATAAAGTATAATTTGTGAGTTTAAAGCTCAAATGCAGTAGATAAAAGCATGAAGAGTGGGAGAATTTTTAAGTGAAGTACAATGAAGATTTGAATATTTTTTTTCGATTCACTGCAAGTATTGAAATCTAGGGACTTTATTTTAAAAAATCCCGTTTTCTCTGGACCCCCTGGTAAACTCCTAGTACCACCTGGGAGCTTTTATTTTGAAAATCTAACGGCGTTCAGGGTCCTGGGTAAACTCCTGGTACCATCCTGGGGCCTTTTTTTTTTCTTTTTCTTTTTTTTTTTTTCTTAAATCAAGCCTTGTCCAGGGCCCCTACTGAACTCATTTTACTATCTGGGTAGTCTCGCCACCAGACAATCAGAGATCTCCGCCTTCTGATAGTCTGGGGACACTCCTTTCTGTTTAACACACCGGAGAAAATGGCCGGCAACAAAGCAACGCCTCTTGCATTTTTTAAAAGGACATGCCCTCCTGGAAATGTGCGCTCCCCCTTTTCTCATCCGCAAGGAAACAAACACACAGAGAGCTTGAAAATGGATGCCGAGAGATTTAACTCCGTTTTATCAAACATGCGCTCAGTCCACAAGATTGTGGAAATGAAGGACTTACAGTGACTTTGTTTAAAACTTTTAATGCAGTCGGACTATGTTTACGAGTACAAGAGTTCAGCGAGCCACCGAAGGACCGCCCTGCGGATTTACTATTGGCTCTGCAACGTAGGGTTTTTTTTTAAACTCTGAAATTGTATCCGCCCATCTAAACACAAAATCAGGGAGAAAGACATCAGTCTTTAGTTAAACAAAGCGTCTAAAGACTGACTTGTGAGTCTATTATCCGGGGGCTTTTATTTTGAAAATCCAGCCTTGTCCAGGCCCCCCTCAGTAAACCTGGAAGTTTAGATGAGCTGTCTAAAAAAGGCAAACCATATCTCATGGCCATCTTCAGAGAACAAAACTTGCTCGGGTGTCTTCGCATGACCCAAGTACAGAAAAAATGAAGGGATGAGTGATAGAAAGTGTTTTTTAATCAAGTGTGTATATTGTCCTGTGTACTTCCTGTACTACAGTGGCAGTTATGTTTGAAATGATGCACCAACAATATCAAATGAAACAGTTCCCTGCATATTTTCCAGCAGCATGGGGCAAAATCAAGTGCTTCTCAGCTCAAGGACAGAGAACTTTCAAAAGAAAAGAAAAGACTGAAGCACACTGATCGATTAACAGCTTTTAATAGAGCAAACACACTAACGTTTACACACTACTGTGTCTTCATCAGATTCAAAATACTCCCTTCATACCTGTGTTTTAAATTTAAAGCTACAGCCAGCAGCTGGTTAGCTTAGCTTAGCTTAGCTTAGCACAATGATTGAAAGAAGGGAGAACAACTTAGCCTGGCTTTTCTAAAAGTAACAAAATCTGCCTTCCTCCACATTTAAAGGTCATAAACATATTGTATATTGTTTCAATAATTTGTGTAATAAAGTGTAAAAAGGGCACACAGTGTTTCAGGGGGATTGTGTGTTGGTCTTCCTGGACTCTTGTCGTCATCTCCAGTTTGCCAGGCAGGAAAAAGTTTGGCATGTAACCCCTGTAAGACTAAAATATATTGTTTTTACACTTTGTTTTTTATACTGTTGAAACAAATGATATGTTAAGAGATAATTCGTGAGCTTTCAAGTTGCTGGTAGAGAGATAAATTAACCCTTGGACAGAACCAGGCTGTTTCCCCCTGTTTCCAGCCTTTTTGTTAAGCTAAGCTAACCTGCTGCCACAGTCCTGCATGGGTCTGATTTTTAAGACCTGCTCCCAAACTAAAAATGGGACATGCAATACTGCACCTGCCCCACCACCCACAGATGACCAATTAGTTCCAAAACCTGACATGACCTGTCAGCACATGGAGCCATGGCCTGACCTGAAATTGCAAATCTTATAGTAACTGTATGCAGCACATTTAAAGTGATCATTGTTGGACATTTTATTCATATGAAACAAAGAAAATATATTTTTTAACAAATGCAATTCAGGTATTACAATTTACATTCATATTTTTTTGCGTATCCTCATAAATTCTCAAATTATTTTCATTTTATTTTGATATATCTATTACCTTACACCTGCCATCTGACCTTCATGCTCTTGTTTTAATCTAGAACCAAAGCCAGAAATAAAATTAGGACAAAATACCACCTTTTTTGTAGGTCACCAGACCTGATACAGGACTTTACCTGCTGCTCTGAGTGTGGTATCAATCTTTTCATCCAGCTCTCAGCAACAAAGTGAATAAGCGTATTTCCCAAAACAGTGAACTACTCCTTTACGATGAAACACTAACATCCTCATATCTCTCTGTAGGTCCTCCCTGACTTGCCCTCACTGCCAGAAACAGAGCAACACCTTTGATCCTTTCCTCTGCATCTCACTGCCAATCCCGGTACCTCACACACGGTAAGGTGACTGTGTATCTTGTTTATGAGTAAGACAATATCTATCAGACACACACACACAAAAAAATCCCTGTATCCAAAAATTGCAACGAGACAAGACCCAGTCTGAACCCGGCAATGAACAGAAGTGTCAAACCCAGCCTCAACAAACACCACAAAAGATCTGACAGGAGAAAGTTAAAATTAGGAGATGCCGTCTATTTTTGAAACATCAGTCTCGCCATTGTTACGAAACAGCCAATTACCCCCAGTCCTTCTGTATTGCAGGCCCTTGTATGTGACAGTGGTGTACCAAGGAAAGTGCTCCCACTGCATGAGAGTCGGCGTGGCGGTGCCTCTTTCTGGCACTGTGTCCAGACTGAGACAAGCTGTGGCCCAAGAGACCAAAATCCCTGCCCAACAGGTGCTGTTTTATGAGAAAATTTCCTTTTTTAAAGAACATTAATGTTTCAAATTAAGAGGATTAAAGACAGGGTGTGCTACTGAGGACACTGAATGGTGTAGGAGTGTTTTTAGTGAGCCATGAGAGAATTTAGTGGTTAAGTTTGTGTTTAATTTTGTCATCAGTGCTTTATGAATATCCCTATACATGAAGGCGTAGTGTATCTGCACCTCTTTTCTGTTAATACCTCTTCATGAAATGAATTAATCTAAATGATAACCTGCTTTTGTTCCCTCCATCCACTCAGATCGTCCTCACTGAAATGTACTTCGATGGCTTTCATCGCTCCTTCTGTGACGACGACGACGACCTTGAGATCATTCAGGAGAGCGACTCCATCTTTGCCTTTGAGACACCTGAGCTATTCAGACCGGAGCAGATCCGCTCCAAGCGAGGCGGTACAGTATCCTGTTTGTTCCCCAGAAATGACTTTAGCTCTTTGTCTCATTACGGCCGTAGGAGTGGAGATTAGATTAGAAATGGACTAATAATGAAGGAGCTGCTGCGCACACTGACCTGCATGCTGGATTGATTTTTGTGTTACATTACATGCTTGTATCTTTACATGTTGTGTGTTTTATCACAGGGAGCCCACATGCAAATCTCAACCAGAACAACCTGAAGTATGGCACAGATAATAACAGGATATCCACACAAATACAAGAGCCGACAACCCCGCCTCTGAGTCCCAATAAGAACAGTGAACAGGCTGAGAAGATTGTCCTTTTGGTGTGTAACAGAGCTTGTGCCGGACAGCAAGGACGCAGGTATTTCAGAATATTCGTGAAGATTTGAATAATTATGCCAAAGGAATCTTAAAAACTGACACAGGCTTGTTTTTGTTTTTGTAATCCCCGCAGGTTTGGCAATCCATTTATTTTGTATTTGGAGCGCACAGTAACATGGGATGTGCTTCAGAAAGAGATCTTGGAGAAGATGCGGCATCTTCTGCGCCCTGGAGTCTTTGTGCAGGTACATGCTCTGTGATTTTAATGAACTTTAAATGACCTTTATGCAATATATTTATTGTGTCTTAACCTTGATGGTCTGTAGGTGGGGCCCTTCACTTTGCGTGTGGTAGGAGTGGTTGGAATCACATATCTCTTGCCTCAGGAGGAGCAGCCGCTCTGCCATCCCACTGTGGAGAGGTAATGACACTTACCGTCAGCAGGGGGGAGTGTTACTGCACATGAGTAGTCATTATATAAACCCTGCAGTCAGTTCAATCCACTTCAAGTTGATTGAAGAGGTACAGTATGTAGGCCGACTCTTCAGTGGTATTGATGTTAAAATACCTCCTGAGATGTATAATAGCTTGTCTGGTTTTATGGATTTTCCTCTAAGAATGTGTCGACCTCTGTGGTTGTCGCATGGATTTTTAAAAATGAGGGGAATGGGGAAAAAAAGACATTTGCTTCTCTGCTGCTACATAAAAATCAAACAGAAAATAAACCCTCAAAGTCATTTAGGCCAATTGATATGCATGTATAAAAATCCCCCTCTCACCCCTCAATGGGTGGTGGTGGTGGTGTGTCTTCCTCAAGCTCAGGTCCTTTACCAGAGGCCTGGGAGTTTGAGTGCTCTGCAAAGGTATCTTAGCTGTAACTATGACTGCACTCTTCAGGACAGAGGTCTCAAATGTTGTACTGCTGGAGCCATAGCAGATTTATAATACTGTAATACAGTTATAATACTGAGTATGAATCGCAGTTAAATGATCATAATGGAAAATATAATGTGCTGTTCTCTTAATCTAATTCTCAACAGGGCATTCAAGTCGTGCGGTCCTGGAGGGCCACCTCATGTCAAAATTGTTGTCGAATGGGACAAGGAGACAAAAGACTAGTAAGTTGAGATCTGAGGCAACAGTCATGCACTTTTTATTAAGCTCTGAGCAGATGTGTGATGTCTCCTTTCAACAAATACATGTCGTAAATGTCTTTTGAAGTTTCGTGTGATCCCTCTGTGACTTGCGCCGTGTTATTCCCCAGTCTGTTCAAAAGAACTGAGGATGAGTACATCCCCGATGCTGAGAGCGTGCGTCAAGTAAAGGAGCAGCACCTGCAGCCTCAGACCTGCTCACTCGCCCAGTGCTTTCAACTCTACACCAAAGAGGAGCAGGTAGGCTGAGACATGACATCACCTGAGAATGAATGAATATAAGGATTAAAGATGTGATATGTTTTATCATTTGCTGCAAACTAAGATTCACTGGCAGTCTCCTGCCTAATACAGAGGTTTAAAAATGTTAAAAAAAATGTTGTGTTGTTGGATTATCTTTGATGTCACTGGTCCAAGATACCAGACTTGGGGCTGGGCGGTGTGGGCAGACGGGTGACAGTCACAAACACTAGATGGCAGTGCAATTCCACTTCTCCAGCATTGTTTTTTGCTATATAATGTTAAAAAATGGCATCAATTTCATATCTTTATTATACAGAAAACATATGTTAACAGGTAAAAAACAAACAAAAGCTAGTGTTAATTTACTCTTTAATTATTGTTTTCCTCACATTATTTTCAGCTTGCTCCTGATGATGCATGGCGATGTCCGCACTGTAAGCAGCTTCAGCAGGGCAGCATCAAGCTCAGCCTGTGGACCCTGCCAGACATCCTCATACTACACCTGAAACGCTTTAGACAGGTACTCATGTAGACAGTAGAATAAATGAAGGTGCCAAACATGTTCAGTGAGTGAGAAAGACATTGTGAGGAATTTATAAAACAACTTGCTGTCAAGTTAAACGCCATAAATGTGTTAATACAGGATGGGGATCGACGAATGAAGATGCAGAACATGGTGAAGTTCCCGCTCACGGGCATGGACATGGCACCCCATATGGTAAAGAGAAGCCAGAGCAGCTGGAGTCTCCCCTCCCACTGGTCGCCGTGGAGACGGCCTTACGGGATGGGCCGTGACCCAGAGGATTACCTTTACGACCTGTACGCGGTGTGTAACCATCATGGGACCATGCAGGGAGGACATTACACAGGTAACCGAGCAGCACCAGTTACAAACAGTGGGTGGTTGATGTCTCATCTGATTTTTTTTTAAAAGGGATACTTCACTCTCCAAATGACTGTTTGTATATCAGTTACTTTCCCCGTTTTACGTTGAATTAGTGAAAATAAAATTGTTTTTCTTCTTTGCCTCCGCGGTGAACGAAGAATCCAAAAAACAGAGAAAATTCTTGATGAATGTGAGTAAATGGAGGCCGCGTTTAACTAGAGCAAAACTACATCAAAACATCCGTTTACAAACTCTCACACAACTCATGCAGTATAATGCAAGTCTCATTTATTCATTCTTATGCTCAGCACTTAAACAGACAGCCCTTTCTGACAGGAAACTGAACTGAAGTTACCTATACTCTCTTCAGAGCCAGACTCCATTGACAAAAGCAGCAATTTTACCTCACTGAACACAGTAGCTGCTGGTCTACCACTGCCTCGATCTGCAGTTTGCTTGTGTTATTTTGCGACTTTGGTGAACACTAACTATCCTTTAAATCACCAAAGTCACACAATAACACAAACAAACAAATCTAGGGGATAGTAGAGCTCCTGTGTTTAGTGAGGTAAAATTATTGATTTTGTCAATCGAGTCTGGCTTTGGAGAGACCATGGATAAGTTTCACTTTTAGTTCAGTTTCCCATCAGAAAGGGTTGTCTATTTGGGAAGTGTTAAGCAAACAACTAGATAAATGAGACTTGGATTATACTGCATGAGTTGTGTGAGAGTTTGTAAACAGATGCTTTGCTATAGTTTTGCTGTTGAGGTCCCCTTTGACTTAAGTACATCAAGAACTTTCTCCGATCTGGATGCTTCATTCACTGTGGAGGAGAGAAAAACAGTTTTAATGCTTGGTCAGTAATTGATATACAAAGTATAATTTGGGGGTGAAGTATTACTTTAAGAAAGGCTATCCAAGATATTTCTAATATTTTATGCTCTTGTGTCTTGTAGCTCACTGTAAGAACTCCATAGATGGACAGTGGTATTGCTTCGATGATAGCGATGTTCATCCCATATCTGAAGATGACGTTTGCAAGCAGACTGGTTACATCTTGTTTTATCAAAGACGTGCCACAATTCCATCTTGGTCTGCCAACAGCTCTGTGGGAGGTAATTGTAAATGTTATTAGGTTGTGTAATCTCTTGTGTATATTTTTGAATTTACTACCCACGTTCAACCACTGTCTGTTTGGGATTTTAGGATCCACCAGTTCCTCTTTGTGTGAGCACTGGATCAGTCGGCTGATGGGTAGCCGTCCACCTAGCCAAGCCTCATCTGGTTCCTCCAGACGCACCTCGCTGGCCTCCCTCTCTGAGTCAGCTGAGTTTGCTGGTGAACGGAGTGAGGATGATGGTGGTAAAGACTCATCCAAATACACTCAATTTCTGTTTTCAATTCTTTAAAAGTGACAAATGTGGGTATTCTTAAAGAGTCTTATATTGATGTGTATCTTCCTACCATGCAGGCTTATCGAGCCGGCCAGCAGTAAGGGGCATGCAAAGACAAACATACTCCTCAAGATCTTCCATCGCCAGCCCGCTGGTGCTCAGTGAAAATGGCACTAAACCATCCTGGTCCCACTCTGCTAAGCTACAACTCCGTTCCAACTCTCCCTCCCGCTTCTCCCTGGAATCCCACTCCTCTTCCCCGACACTGGAGAGAATCGGGGAGGTGGTTGATACCAAGCTGTCGACCTCCTGCTTCCCTGGGTCACCTAAGACAGACAAAGTGTCTGGGGGCAAGTCAGCCCTTGCAGCTTTGGATAGCAATCCAGGCAGTAAGAAGCTGATAGAGCAGGTTCACTCCAAGGCTGTGGCTCAGGCAGAGCAGAGGAGCTCCACCCTGGCTGCGGACAACAACAATGTTGTCGCTGCTTCTGAACAGGTGAGTCCTCGACATGGGGCAGCTGCGAAGGAGGCGAAACAAAGAAATGGGTCTGCAGAGAGCATCGGTGTTAAAAGGACCACAGCGAGTCCCAAGAAGCGTCCCGCCACCTCCTCGACATCATCCAGCTCCCTGTCTCCTGCGTCCCCAGCCGTTGACAAGTTACCGTCTCGAGGTCAGACAAAGGGCGCAGCATCGGTATCGACCCCAAAGGACAAAAGCGAAGGACCACCTAAAACTAGCAAGGCAGGTTCCTCGAGAACAGCAACCCCCTCCAAGAAAGGGTCATCCCAAACCCCGGAGGTGTTACATCCTGACTCTGCCCAACAGAGGAAGAGTGGTTCTCCTGGATCACAAAGCTCCCACCCTCAAAGGAGGACATCACCCAGAGGGGGAGGCGAAAAAAGCTCAGCCTCAGGAAGGACTAAAGCAGCAGACAGGAGCACTAGCCGTGATTCCTCACGGACTAACTCGGTCTCAGAGAAGAAGGTTAACCACAGCGGTCCTCCCTCAAGGTCGGGTGCTGCTAGCAGAGCGGAGGGCAGGCCGGGCCGTACTGCGGAAAACAGGGCGCCGGGCCGGAGCTCAAGCAGTAGCTCCTCCATGGCTAGTCTTCGATCGTCAAGTGTAGGTGTTTCCTCTGCGAGCGCAGCCCCCCCCTCAAGGGGGCCTCGAAGGAACAGTAAGACAGAGGACAAAGGTTTGTCCTTCTTTAAAACAGCTCTGAGGCCCAAAGAGACCCGTAAGTCAGCCGATGGTGGGAAGGCAGGGGTGGGAGATGCTAAAGCAAGCTCAGAGGAGGGTGGTGGGGATGCAGCTAGAGAGGGAAACCCCAAGAAAGCCCAGAATGTGGCCTCAGAGGCCCAGACTAATGTGACCACAGCCAAAGACAAGGAATCATCCAAGGTGTCCACTGCAGCTAAGCATTCACTGCTGCCCTCCACAAAGTCGAAGCTCTCTGAAGCAGAAACGACCACCCAATCTTCTGCCAATGCAAAAGACCCTTTGAAGAAAGAGCCTGCTAAAAAGACAATGCAGTCCAGGAAGATCCCCATCAACTCTACACAAACTAGCCAGAGGGCCAAGTGACATTATTTCAAAGGCCTGATAACAATCTCTCTAGTGCAGCTCTGAGGTGTTTTTTTTAACCATCCAAACCAGACCCAGCGTCTGACAAACATCTTTAAAGCACCTGTAGCTTCTTCAGTGGTTACTGAATACCAGCTGCCATACCGGACACTTCCTGTCCACATTGTTAAATAATTATTTAGGAATGGATTTTAACAAAGCACTTTGTATGGATTGCATTGATTTTGAGGAATATTATACTGTATTGTAAATAAGCATGGACTGCACATGTATTGAAATTATTGCCTTGTTCTGTCTGTAGCATAGTTGGGAGAAGTCCATCTTCGGTAGGAGGTGAAAATAAAAGTGACTTTGCACAAGATGGAAAGCGGATATAATGGTGGCAAGCAACTTTTGCGATACATTAAACACGGACTCCTCAGTCACCAAAGGAAGTTTACTGGCAATTTTTAACGTGCTGATGCAGTGAAACACTGAATTATTTCCAAAAACTTTATGTACAGCTCTCCGTCAGTATCGAGAGCCATATGTCGACAAACATCAGTGCCTCAGATAATCAAAGTATTTAATCTAAATTGTATAACTGCAGGTGTTGGTAAATTTATAATTCAATTTTAATATTTATTAAGCACTGAAAAATGTTATTTCAAGTCAAACACAATTAAGCCTATTTAACCTGAACCGCTGTTTACATACGCTCCTTGATGTAGTAATTGTGCAACAGCCTTTAAGACGTATTTTTGTGCAGCCAGAATGGAGACAGTCGTTGAGAGGCCCCGCTGGGTGCAAAAGCGCAGGAATGCAGCATGTGTCGTTGGTGTTAAATGTCTGAGACGTCGGTTTATAATGGTTCTTAAATGTTTGTGTTTTTATTTACCAGTGAATAACCTGTTACCCCTCAGACAAACCTCCCATCCGTCACCACCTCTGCCCTCCAGCTGCTGATACCCACACTTAACTGCGGTGTTCCTCATGGGGATCAGCCTCTTCAGACTGCCAGACATCTCCAAACATTCCTCTCAGATGAACACAGGGTTAATGTAAAAAGCCACCACGCACACACACACACTCAAAGACAGCTGGGATGCCTTCTTTGAAAAAAATGTACATAGAGCATTATGGTATGTTTGAGTCATCTTCTGTCTTCACGTGCGACATCACAGCTTGTGCACATCTTTAGCTTGCATCACAGAGTAGGTCAGAGCCGAACGCACCGACACAGGCCTGAGAAAAAGAGATCACCGCTCATGAAGTATACGACAGTTGTTGCATGACGAATTGCTTATGCATGCACTTAACTATGCAAGCAGATTCTTGCTAATGCCCACACTGAGTATGTAGACGTGCTACTCTTGGATGTGTATATATTTCTAACTGTATATTTTTCCAAATGCCAGCATCAGAGAGCATGTTAAGGCATCCTTTATTGAAGCTTTGTTTGCACATTTTCTTCAAAGTAATATACATTTTGTATGAATGATAAGTATTGCTCATTCACTCCTCTCAAAGTAAATCAACTCACTTGCAAAGGAACGTTTTCTGTATTCATTTGTCTCACGTTTTTCTCTCACAATTTCCGACCTTTAACGACTTTTAGAGTTTTTATACAGCAACAGAACATTGCTGCAGTTTACAAGTTGTGGTGTAACGTTCATTTATTGTGTTATTTTGGACATTAGAGCTAAGAAATTCAAATTGCACTGGTCCAAAGACAGTGTTTTATACTAATGACAGGCTTGTTGTCTGCTTCTAAATATTTACATTTTGACAGGTTAGGATCATGAAAGACAAAATGTTGAACCACTCTGTCTTATGTTTTTGTCTTAAGATCCAAAAAAAGTAACAATGTGCAATATCTACTCTCATATTTTATATTGTTTTTAATTAAATTCTTGTATGATCAAACCTCAAGCCTGTCCCAAAATATGTCAGATAAACTGCCCATTTTCCACTGTGAAATCTGCCCTGGAAGGCATCATTACATGATTTTGTAACAGGAGTCCCACCCAAATGCAAATGTAGTAATGACAGTTGTAATTATATACATCAGAGTTACAGATTTACTGAATGTCGGAGTCGAAGTGAAGGAGGAGCGTTCATCAGTAACCCACAAACCACATAGGATTTAACTTCCTGGCGTACGATGCAGAATAACATATGTTATTTTTAGTGCCTGGTGGCTACAGTGTGCTGATACTGTGCTCTTACATCCAACACATGCAGTATATAAACTGACATATGTTTGTCACATTAACAATAAGTGAAACTTTGTGTGTTGATAAAATGAAAGTAACAAAATGATGCGAGGGAATTATAAGACTTTTTTATTTTTCCAATTTCTGTGATATGATTTAATGTTTGTTATGTACTGTGTTCATCTTTTGACGGGGGGAGGGTCGCTGTGTATGTTGGCATTGATTTCACAATGCAAGATAAACAAAATAAAATTATGTCATTCAGGAGAGGTGGGACTAAGTCATTGTTTTGCAAGTCATGAATAAGTGTCAAGTCTTTGCAGTCAAGACCCGAGTCAAGTCCAAAGCCCTTAACTTTGAGTTACAAGTCCGAAACAAGTCATAATGCGCTCTTTGTGTAATACCATTTTTCACACTGAAAAATAATATGTTACATCTGAACACACTGACTAAGCATTAGCTTGCTAACTACATTAATATTAGCCTTGTCTTATCATTCTTTGTGCAACTTCTAATGTTAAACAAAGCAGAAGGTTGTTGTATCCCCTTCTGTAAGTTTCAACCTGTACCTTTTGAATACTGCAAATGTTGACCACCACATACAATTTTTGTATACTAACAAAATTATCTTTGGTGCCATTTTTTCCCCAACTGGTGGTCAGTAACATAACATTATTTTTTTGTATTTCTCTTCTGCAATTTGATTGGATGCTGTCAGATAACAAAGTGGATCATCTGTGGTAGGGGTAGGCAACCTGCGGCTCCAGAGCCGCATGCCACTTTTAAGCCCCTCTCCAGTGGCTCCCTGTGGCTTTGACAGAAAATTATATTAAAATGAATAACTGTTATTTCTTATAACATCTTAATTTTCATTTACTGTTATAGGCCTAAAGTGATTCTTACATTTTTCAACTGTAAAAATGCATAGCCTATACATCGATTAAACATTTCTTCAACTAAAATGTCAGTCATACGTCTGACCTGGTGCCTTTTCCTCTATAAACATCACTAGCGATGACTACAGCAGTCTTAACTCTTCCTAGCTAGGCTAGCCGTGGATTCCAAATCCAAAAAGGGAAAAGTCTCAGGGGAAAATAGAGAATTCAATAGTGTGTGGATGAATTTGTTTGCTTTGCACAGTTGAAGTACCAAATAAACAAAATAGCCCACTGCACAATGGCCACCTTGTGCTAAATCATATAAATGAAAGCTCATTTAGATCTATAAGTAATGTTGGTCGGCTCAATTTGACTCAAAAACCTGTGTTACCTTTATTATGAGGCTACAATATGCTCCAACAGATTTCTTGTTTTTGCCAAAAATGACTCTTTTGATGGTAAAAGTTGTCAAAACCTGATCTGGGGAAAGAATAACATAAATTTCTCATCTTGGGAGGAATGGAAAGAAAGGTATTTTAAAGTCAAAAGGCTCAAGTCCTTGGTGTTAAAGTCCAAGTTTAGTTTGATTTTGCTGAGTCTAAAGTCATTAAATTTGTGACTCATGTCTAACTTGAGTCCAAGTCATATGACTTAAGTCCACACCTCTGTCATTCAGTAACATTTTGATGACATAGCTGTAAATGATTTGTTTTAAATGTACAGTTTTTGTACGACTGTCTTCCTTTTACACTTGAATTTTATTAGCAATCAAGATGTGATAAAAACAAGTATATAAAAATAAACATAGCACCGATTGTGCAGGAGAGGTAAGAAACCTGAAGGGGCCTTATGGTGAAACCTCCCCCTGTAGAATTTCAAATCTATTCTGTTACAAATAATATTTCTCTCCTAAACATGAGAATATAACAGACAAAACAGAGGATGTGATAATCGTAAACAATACAGACACATACATGTAACATATAAATATAACTAATACATTAACTATGTTTTTCATATTAGTTTTTAAATGAGTGTATAATGGCCAGGTTTTAAATGAAATTAAAAGTGAGGACTGTTCCACAGAGATGGTCCTCTGTCTCCACCAGGTGGAGCTCACTGTTTGCCTGAAAGCCTCAGTAGACACACAGATAATGAGTGAGAAAAATAAAGCAACACTCAGTGTGAATTTGTCCCAGAGAAATGCCCTTCAATTTCAACTTGTGGGATTATTAAGATATATAGTACCGTCAGATTCAGTGCTGTCAGTGAGGGAGATGATATGCTATTAAACTACAGCGCCATCATTTATTTAGGGCTGATTCAATTGTGGTTTTATTAGTTTGGCCCAAGGCTGGGCATATAAGGAGTTAATGCTGGCTCTTTGTCTTTCTATTCTTGTAATTTTGTATAACAGTCATCAGTTTTGGGAATTGCATTTTCACCCCTCTCACTTTTCACCTCTTGTGCAGCCTGAGAAGTGATGAAATTTTTAAAAATGGCCTGTGGTGCGATGCCTCTCTGCACATACGGCGGGAAAGGCTCTGCGTTGTCGACGATACCTCACCCAGAAACTAGCATTTTGTCTCACATTCTACAGAAAAAAGCATGAGGTTGTTCGATTAATATGCATGTATCAATGTAATTAGAAAAACTCACAGACTGCAACCTGGTGCAAGATCATTCTGTAAAGGAGCCAGACTCCTTGAGTGCTGAAATCAATAATCATTTGCCAATTGTATCAGTTCCAAGAGAACATCATTAGCAAGACCTCAGCGGAGAATTCAGCAACTTTTATCTGAATTTAACACGCAAACCGTGACATTACCCTCCTTGACTCCTGAGCATAACCAAATGCATCTAACATGCTGAATTAGTTTCCATGTTTTGCTTTCGCTACATTAATGTGCTCGATGCATTGCAGAAAGGCAATCTAATCTTATTGATCAATCCAATCTTGGTATCTCCTGTGGCCAAATTCAATCCTTTGTGCTGCTGCAAAGTCTCCATTTTGAGACGCCGTGTCCCTGGATAGAAGGTGATGACGAGCAGGACCTTCATGATTAACTTTCACTTTTTCACTGCTTGCTCTTCAGATGGATTGATGCAGTGACTGCAGGGGTGAAGGCAACGTACAGACGGTAGCCACAATGTCATAAACACCACTATAATATGACACTTTTATAATATAATCCAATTCAATAACACTGCAACACTGTGAACCCTTAGAACTCTGCCGCAAGCTGTTCACCTAACTCGACTTTGTTTTATATTAAAAATACATGACATACTGTGGTGTTATATGTATATATGTAATACCTTATAAAATTTTGCTAATGCAGTATATTGTACATACCTCTAAGCAATAGATACAACAATAGTTACTACCTTTTATGATACAATTTCGACAATCCAATGGTAGTATATGCTGCAGTGCTTTTGAACCGTCTTGCATTAAATGTGGGTGTTGGTATTTTGTCCACCCCTTTTTAACATGATGATATTTTACTGAAAACTCAAAGGAGTCTGGGACATCTAAACGTCTGACAGAAAACACAAGAAGAAAGGTGCGAGACGATCAGGCAAGAGGAAATCTTAAAAAAGCAGGTGGTAGCAGCTGAGTTGAACACCCTTCAAGTCGGACGTTGGTATTTATAGATCAGAGAGCAAAAAAATCCTTTTAAGTAATTAAATATTCCTTAGCTCTTCTTAGAACAAGCGAGGAAGAATCTACCGACGTCCTGAGACGCTGTCATTCACCCAGTTTCATTCAAGAATTTTCTTGAAGTTCAATTTTTTTTAAAGCTGCGGTAGGCAGAATTCAAAAGTACAGCCTCTTTCTGCAGCTCTCCTCTCTAACTTCTCTGTCTGAAGCCCCTCCCACAAGGCAACTATGGGCATATGCACACGCTCAGTAACCCAATGTTATCTCGTTGCGCAGTTGCACACAGCTCATTCGCTCAGCCCCTGCTTACCTTGTTCTGTCTGTCTGTTTCTCACAGCACAATTGAGACAAGAGTTAGCTAGCATTAGCCACCCCACAGTCCCTCCGTCTTGCTCCCCGCCGCTGTAGACTGCGACAACAGGCAGCAGCTCCGGACACTTTCGCTGAGAAGCTGAAGCCAACCAAATTCAGCTAACAGAGCAGGTTGGTAGCCAGTGGTAGTGTCAGGTCTGACCTGTTTAACAGCAGCAGAAAGTTTGCGTATATGGCGGGGAATCTGGGCTGTCCAATAGGAACTGCAGTTTGCGCTGTAGTGGCGGGGAGTGAGGTGGAGGACACATTGGAGTCATCTGAATATTTCTCCTCGACTCTTCTATCCTCAATCACTTCACCCGTTATTGATTGAGACCCGCCATCTTGATGAACACCCCCGGAGAGGGAAGTGAGACTACTCGAGTGCAGCCTTTGTGGGAATCTTTTACCGACCGACACACACTTGATCAGATATCAGTAATTGATTGGACACACGCAGCACTGCAGCTGATCGGACTGATCTGATACATCACAACACTGCTGGAGTGAAGACAGACAAGAAATTAAACTCAAGTGCATCAAGTTTTACGTTATATTTGTTTTCTGATTCACTATTTAGTCAAAAAATCTGAACAAGAAAAGGAGCACGAGCAAGATTTTTCTTTTTACGACTTGCTATTTCCCCCATTAAGGTTTTATTAAGCAAAGTCAGAGAGAGTCCGTCTGTCAGCAAGAATAACTTTGCATATCACAGATCGTCACTTTCATTCAGTCACACGTGAGGCTGATAGTTTCTGAGCGTCGGGTTGATGAGTTCCATAATTTCAATATTCCCTGAAACATTTGGCCTATTAAATAATTTTCAGTGTTCAAAAGACATCATAGTCATATCCTGTGTTATTGAATAATAAATTCACAGTCCGAATATCAATAAATACAGATGCAAATGCATATAAACACATTCTGTGACTCTGAGCAGGACACAGTACTGTCTAAATACAGACTGAAGGTGTTATGCATGTGCAGGTGTTTGTTAAACAGAGAGAAAACACTCCTGCTCTGCCTCTGATAACTGTGCTTGTATTGTATAGGCGTATTTTATGGTGCTATATATTGCATTATTCGTGTGCAGACACAAACTCCACCAAAAGTCTCTACAGTTGCTAACAAAGCTGACTGACAGCTGATCCAGCTGTGATCAGGCGCCGCAGCCATCTCAAGTGGACGTCGCTTCACGGGACACTTCAGAGGAAAAGAAGTCTCATTTCTTTGTATTTCCTCCTTTTCCTCTCTCCTGACATCTCATCCTTGCATCTCTCCGCTGCGTCTTATGAGGACAGAGATAAGACGCGAGGAAGAGACACGAGTGAGGGAACATGGATGCAAGGGAAGGTGTTGGGATGAACCCACCGTAACACTCTAATATTAGCTATGCAACATGAACATGGAGCTGCAGGAGGCCAAACTGATGACGCCATTTTATTATCTGGAGGCAAAACACGACTCGTCATCGTGCTTCAGGCTACATTAGCTAACGTTAGTTTCAATAGCAAGACAAACCTGGAGAAAACCATTCAAGTTTTGTCCTCCTTTGTAAGATTGGCATAGTAATCAACCACAAAGCCGGCCATCCAGTCAGATCATCAATCCACTGAGTGAGAGCATACGGGTCGACCAGTCTGGTCCCGTTGGTCAGTGTTTACTTTTTCAAGAAAAACTTGCGGTCCCGGAGAGTAAGTGACCTGACGTGGCGCGTTCGTAAATTCAGTCTGACGCTCTACATTAAAATGAGAGCCCTGCTGGCTGGAGAGACGGAGTGTTTCTATTTCTACATGAAGTTTCTGGAGTGCACTCTACAGCTTTAAGAGTCTGGTGCTCTGAATAACCAAACAGTACTTTCGGACAGTGGCCCAAATTTACAGATGGTCCAGGTTGTGAGAGTGTGCGCTCTGGCACTCTGAATGAGTATTTCTGAACGCACCACTCCCATCAGCCAACAGAACTTGCTAATAAGCCCAAACTAATGTCTGTGGAGAATTGTTTTGCCTCCAGCTAAGCCCCGCCCACCAATCTATATCGACATGTATTTGTTTATTGTCACTCTTTTTTAGGCTTTCTTCTTGATATGTTCGTCTTCCTTTTTTGGGTTGCTTTACAGTGTAGGTAGTCGTTACCAATGCTGGAATAGCTTAAACTGCAGGATTTTCCGCCATTGACTCAGGCTTTCATTATTTGAGGAGATGTGCACCTGCATTTGCATTTTTAGAACAGCCAATAATGACCTGTGATTGGCCAAAGTCTCCAGTCACAGGCTGGATTTTCTGAAACCTGAAAACAGAGCCGAGAGGAGGTGCAGTTTTTTCTCAGACCACTTGAATTAAATATGCTCAAAGTTTATTATGGGAATTTGCCTGATGACACCAAAATTAAACTGCCTACCCCATCTTTAAATGACAGTATCTTAAAGCAAGATCATGGAACATTTCAGAGAAGAAATAACACCTTCATTTCGGCCAGCGTGACCACTAGTCTATAGCAGTAGCATTAGCTATTACAGAGCATGCTTGTAGACTTTGTAACCCTTCTCCTCTTGTGCTACTGTTAGGCTACATTTTAGCATTTGAGATTTTTCCATGATACAGAAAAAGTTAGCTACCTAGACTTGCTTTAAATTACTGCCCATTCACACTGTTTTATCACTGAAAACAGTTCAGGAGACAACATTCATTTGCACTGGAAGCAGCTACAAGATAATATTAACAATTTCATCAACAGCAGGATTGTGAACACCCACTAAGTATTTATTTAAAGGCAGCTGGAGTTGATGTTTCAAACAAAAGCATGTGAGCATCCAAAAATCAGTTGGGTTTTGATTTTTTTTCTGTCCTCCTCTGCACTTCTCAGCTGTTGATCGTTGTCCAGCTGCTATTTCTAGTTTCCTTAGAGTGTATGAGCCTCTCCGTCTACGTAAATACGTCCAGCAACAAAAGCCTCGCACCAGAGAAACTGAAATAATACAAAGAGGAAGTCAGAAATAGCATAAATAGCTTCCTTCAGGATCTCAGGATTTCTTTCTTCCTGCTGGCCACTCTCAGAGTTCGAGAAAAGTATTCTGAAAAGTACATTTAAGTGACCAAATTTCTCTTAATATTTCACGTACATTATAGAGACTTTTCTGCATGACGCCAAGCCACAACCTACACATAGCCAAATGCATTCACGACTCTTTTTTTCACCCCTCGCTGAATTAAAAACAAATTCAATTATTCACTTGTTTCGGGAGCGAGCATGTCAATTATTTCTCTTCTCTTGAGTCCAGTGATGCAGTACTTTAGTTCCCTTTTAATTGGAGATGAAATATCTAGTGAGCCCTGAGTGCAGTCGGAGAGAGAGCTGCTTTTTAGGCAATGCAATATACATGACGTGTCATGTGGGACATCCGCGGCTGGGTTACGTAACCCAGAGCGGTGAGTGGTGCCTTGAAAACAACTTTAACACCAAAGGAGACTGTGCTGTTGTTTGTGGACCGGAGGCAACTCCCATGAACTGTTAGAATTAGTCCTCGTAGAGTCTTTCAGGAGGCATTTGCGGTTGTAAAAGCCCCTTTTTTATGCAATGAAACCATCATACAAGCACAGTACCAACTTGCAGTTTTAATTGCAAGATAGTTTTAGTGCTTTGATTAATTAATTCACTGACATTTTTGGGCAACTAAGTGCTGTTTCTGCTTAAGATAGCAGAGGATATACTTAAAACCTTAACCTGTAAAATGCCTGAGACCCAGCAGCCACATTCCTCCCACTCACTGCACATTTATTTCTCCTACATAATGCACAGTAGTGGGTTGCTGGAATCCCAAGGCCTTGCCAATACAGAGGACTCATCAGGATGCGAGAGAGCAAGGTGTGAAGTGTCAAAGTTGGACATACAGCCAGCGCATGTCTGCCACGCTTCCTCTGACACTCATCCTACACCATTGGCTGCGCAAGGAGTGATTGACTGCGAGGTTGATTACGCTTCTTCCAGCCAGGTGGTTGGCAGGCAGAGAGACGCATATCACCAGATTGCTGCATCAGCCAAAGTGTGAGGCCACAGTTTCTGGCATCAGTGTGTCTGGACGAACATCACAGGAATAATAAAAAGATGCAGGGATGTCAATCATCACCCAAAATGTTTTTTTTTCCCTCCCCATTTTGTTGGCAGCAGTCTCTCCATCTTGTATCTTGTATCATTAGAGGCTTTTGCCTTTTGAGCAATGCTGAGATGGAAGACAGGCAAGGCTGCATGGGTAAAATAAAAAAAAAATAAAAAAAAAAACTCTAGGATTCGTGGGTTCTTGTGGGAGAGGGAGGGGGGAGTCTTTGATGTTGTGGAGTTTCATGGAGGCAAATAACACACTTTGATATTTCATAAGCCATCTCTGCTAAAAAAAAAAAAAAAAAAAAAAAAAAAGCGGGCACAAACATCTGCACACACACTCTGTCAAAGATGAGGTTTGAATTACCACCCGGCTGAAAGATTTGCAGTTATTTTGGCCGCAGATATTTGTCTTACACACAGTTTGCTGAAAGTTCCAATTTTCCAGAGGACTGGTGAGTGAATGTCTGTCCTGTTTGATTTTCAGAGGAAGATAAATCAGTGTTTGGATGAACATAAAAGGTAATGTATTCATAAAAGCTGTGATGAGTGCAGCTGTCTCCAGCATCTGACATCCAATCTGAGACAAGCCGCCCGGGGAGGTTGGACCATCCTCCACTGCGTGAGTGTGTGTGTGTGTGTGTGTGCATGTGTGCATTGATGTTTACGGGCACAACAAAGAATTTATTGTCTGATAGAGTACAATGTAAATTTCTGTGAAGGAAAGCACTGCAGGAGTATTTCTAACAGTACTAAAAATATTTTATGCTGCCTTCATAACAAAGATTGACTAATAGGCACATGAATACTAAATGAAGCTCAATATTTGAATGAACAATCAATTTTCATCAGGGTTGATTATGATTAACGATGATCAGTCAATCAAGATGTTAGTACACTGATAAATGTAGATCCATCAACACCTTCAATTTGCGTGTTGCATGTAGGTGGATAAATTGGCAAAAATGGAATATTATATAATATGAGTGTATTATCACCTGGAAATAAGTGTTTTTGTTACTTTAGAATAAGCAGCTCATGTCTATAGAGAGCAGGGCCCTCCGTGAAGAGCCAAACCGCGTTGTTTATTCTGTGTTTTTGCCTGTGTTTAAATCACCAGCGGTCTCATTTATAAAACAGTGTGTAGGAGCCATGATTAAATGAACGTATGGACAAGAGCCAAAAATGGCGTGTGCCATAAAATATTCGACAATTTCTTCAATCAGCTTCCACCTCACCATCTGCGTCGCCAGTTTCCCGTCTCCAAAATGTTCATAAGCATGGGTCAATTTTTCTCCCATCAAGTCTGTTTTTATAGATCAAAACTTTTCTGTGGAAAGTGGCGTACGCCTCTTTCGGGCCTTGTTTTGGGCGTACGCAATGTTTAGAAATTAGACTCCAGGTACACTTGTTTTGGAGACCACTGCGGATAGTTCAGTTGTGAGGTTTGGTAAACAAAATCCAATGCTTGCAGAATGGGAAATTCTAACATAGTTAGACATTTAAAATATTGCTGACCTGATTTTCAATTAAACCAAAATTTAATGCCTATGATGCCTAAAGGCCCTGACACACCAAGCCGATGGTCAGCAGTCAACCAAAGTCGGGCTGTCGGTGAACGTCTGTCGCCCTAGTTTTTGCAGTGTGTCCCGCACTCGGCATCTGCAGCTTTTCGGCTGATTGAGCATGTTGAATCGGCGGTGGAGCTTGTCGGTGAGAGAGATCACTGTGACTGGCTCTTCAGGTTTTATTCCCTCACCCCTGTAACGAGTGAATCTGCCTGTAGTGAAACCGGGTCTAACCGGTGCTTCCTCCTCAGGCTCCACTTCACTCAGCTGCCCGACAGACCCGCTGCTTCTTCCCACTTTAACCTGAATAACAAACCAGGGCTAGCTGGGAGCGGCTAGCGGAGTGTTAGCCGCAGCATGGCCGGAGGGAAGCACAGCCAGTTAGCCTCCGCTTAGTCTCTATATACAGACTCTACATTCAGTGAATGTAGAGTCTGTAGGCAAACCCCGGAGATCTTGCCTCCGGAAGAAGAGCGGAGGAGCCCTGGTTTCCGGTGCTAGGCTGTTTGTAGTCCGCGTGATATTGACCAATCACGTTTGAGCCGGCTGCAGTTGTTGCCAGGTTAAACGCTCCGTGCAGTGAACTAAAGAGGCGGAACATAATTGGTGTCACTGCAAACTCTGAATCCATCGCGATGGTTCGACATATTTACTTATATATAAACAGAAGTCAGAAACGGAAATTCGCCTCCTCAAACCAGAATGCCAAAAAATTGGGGGTCTGCCCCCAGAGGCTGTATCACCGTCTGCCGGAAGTCAGATGCTGAATACAGCCGATGGGTTCAGAGAATGGCCTCCGCTAGTCTCTGAGCTAGCCCCGGCTCTCCGTTTGGATCCAACCGGAGCACCGAGCCCTGGTTTGTTATTCAGGTTAAAGTGGGAAGAAGCAACGGCTTTATTGGGCAGCTGAGTGAAGTGGAGCCTGCGGAGGAAACACCGGGACCGTCTGAATGTAATAGTCCGTGGAGATGCTGAGGTGCTCGGCTGCACAGATAGGAAACCCCTCGGCTGTCAGGATGTACCACTCTGTCACTCCGCTCTCTCTCACGCAGGCACAGAATGTACGTGCCACTTGGCTGTCGGATGTAGTCCGTGTAGTGTGTTCAAATGCAACTGACACAGGGTGATGTGAGGCAACGTAGATGACGCAACAGTTGGCTTTCGTCGCCGCTAGTTCTTTGATGTCGGTTTGATGTATCCGCACCTTAAGAGTCAACCCGGTCTCACATCGAAGTCATTGAAATCCGGCACCTGGGCAGTGACTTGCGGTGTCAGACACTGACAAAAAACGGCGTCCTTTAACGTCGGTATTATATGCAGCCGGTCGCCGTTATAGTTTGACGGTACTTGGTAGCATCAGGGAGAAATGCAGCGAGACAAGAATAAAAGTTAAGACAGTGAAAGTCTGACTGGGGCTGGCGAGAAGTCGGGTGGAAGGGTCCAACAAACACCAACTTTCACCCAGAAGAGTAGTGTTCATGTCCTGCAAGATTCCAAAGTCAAACCCTGTTCTTTTTGCGTTAGTTATTGGAGTAAAAAAATGTCAGTTTGTGTTCGTTGTACTGATGCAGTGCATTTATTTAGAATGAGACTGTATGTAAATGTTAAATTTCCTGTGAAAGCAGAAGTGTATTTTGAAAGAAGACAGTGCATGTAGCAGACAGAACTTCAACAACCAATGCACCCAGGGTACTTCTCATATCTGGACGTGGAAATCCCATGACCAACCATCAATATGTGATGAGGTAGGAGTGAAAATGTGTTGTAATATTCCAGCGCCTTTCAAAGTCATACTAATGTCCGATGCCAGCTGGGAAATATGTTAGTGTGAGAAATAATAATAACAGTAATGCTCATAATTCCCCCCCTAGATTGAATAGTCATAATTTACTCATCAGAAATTGTTTTAACCCCAATAAAAGGGAAAAAATTAGTCTTACCCATCAAATCTGAGCAGAAATTTAAGCACAACTTCCATTTCAAATCTGCCATACAACAACTGGTCTTCCTCTGATTTCGCATTTAAAATATGTGACAAGGCATTTGCACAACAAACCAAGACTGACATGTAATTTAAAATAGCTTCACACAGTGGAGCAGGCTTATGCAGGATCATCCCATAATCACAGCCCCCATGATGTCAGCCAGGTTCAGTTCGTCCCTCCTTTTAGACTGCTCCATATGTTGAAAAAACACACACCCGTCTTAGAGGAAAGCAGCAAAGAAATAGCTGCGCAACTGGTATCATTTCCATTAGTTTCAAATGATTGGCATTTGGAGATGTGTTCCTACATGAAAGAAGTGTTTTGGGCATTAAAAACAGCCAGGCAGAGCATCTCTACCTGGCTTCCCTCATTGTTGCTCCAGCCTTGCGAGGCCTCCTGCTTAGAGAGCGCTGCCACATGATGTAAACCCCCATCAAAATCCTAATGCGCCGCGTGTCGACTCAGGTGTGGTGTGCAGTCCAGGGGTTGCTGATACATCAGATGTGTTTTGGTTTGCTGTGGATGTGAGGTTCATCTGGAGGCAGCCTTGGGATGAGGCTTGTTATTCTCCTCAGTGAGACATGAGGCACGCACTCTAATTAGAACACATCTCCTGGTGAGAGAGACGCTGAGGTCTGACTACTCCTCCAATCTAATCAGCTTTCTACCTCACTTTAGCTGCTCCACAGAAAACAGACTCCCGCTCGTCTGACAAACGGATGCAACAACAAGGAGATGGCACTGAACAACTGTTTCTAATTTGGAGGACTTTGCAGAATTTTCACAGATCTGAATCTTGAAAGGGCATGCGCCCAACAAAATCTCACATCTCTGTCACCGTCCTCTCACTCTCTGCTGGAGACGAGTTAAAAAGGAGCCCGGCAGGTGGCTGTTGATTTGTAACGTAGATGCAAAGATCTGAATGCAGATGTAAAAACAAAAAAAAAAGAGATGCTTATAGAATAGCCAATGACATCGTTTTGTCAGAAATATTATAAGGTGGCATGGCCTACATTTATTCCACTTTACACTTCACTTTGATTACACTTCACTTCTTCACTTCCACTACCTTCATAGAAAGCTTAATAGAGCACAGCACATGTGCGCGCTTATTAAGTGTCAATCCCTACAGACTGCAGTTCCAACACTGGTCTGCAAATAGTTGTAGAACATGTATCATTACGTACTTGAGACTGTGCCACAGTTGTCAGCACTTCATTTTAATTTGGCTCCTAAGCCACTGGTGATTTCGACCACTGGGACATCCTGTCGGCTGCAGAAGTTAAACTATTCTGAAGCGTTAGGACTGAACGAGGTACACTGCTGAATCTCTGCCTCTGCAGTGTCAGCTGCTGTCTCACTCGGAGACCGGGGAACCTCATTCTATCTCATGTGAGCATCCCGGGCAAAGGACGAGGGAACGCTGTGCTGGGAATGCGCGCTGTTTTAATTCGGTGCAGCTTAAATAGAGCGTGCATGTGAAATGCATTCTCCTGTAGGCACGCATTCAAACATGTTTTTGCATTGTTAACAATCACATGTAAAAACAACAACAAAAAAAGAAATACTGCAGAATAATTTCAGGGAATGGTTCCTTTTGAAATCATCTGTAGCCACTACTTCTATCTCACTTCAGAGCTCATTAAAAATCCAAAAGAGTGGATGTTTGAAGCTGCATTAACCAACTGAGATATTGTAGATGAGCTGCATTATGTGCATGAGGAACATCACTGTGGCATTTAAACTTGGACTGTCTTCAGCCACTGCAGTAGATTTTTTTTGTCCTTTAGAGAAAAGTACATTCTTTCTGTTTTTCTAATTTTACCCCTCCAGTAAGAGAAATTGCTGCTTTAAGCATTAATCAATATCAGATCACAATGTTCAAATATTATTATCAAGAAAGCTCTAAGCCTCTTTCTAAAACTCTCTACGGAGAGTGGAAGACAAGCACAATATGTGTCTGCTCTTGTCCTTGAAGTCTTATTCTCTGCAATATAGTGCTCATCAACAGAACACCACAGCACTGATCCCCTCAGCTCCCTCAGATATGTTCAGCATTAAATAACGACCAGGCTGCTCCATAGGGAAGAAATGACGACTTGTACAATGTAAGGGGGAAGAATTATTTGATTAAATGAATCCAAATATAACACATTAAATATAACCTATAGGGAAAAGCTTCATTTAGTCATTATGTTTCATAACACCAAGAAAAAATTATTAATCAACACAGTATTCACACATCAGTTTTAACAGATACTCATTAAGCTTAACAAGCACCTCATTAGCCGGAGTGCAAATAGGTCACGTCGTAGTGCTCCGAAATGCAAAGGATTTCATGATTTGCATGGGCTGGCTCCTGAGGGAATTCATATTTGAAAAGAAAGCTGAGTGTGTGTGTGTGTGTGTGTGTGTGTGTGTGTGTGTGAGAGAGTTTTGACCTGCATGCAATCTCTGGAGAGCCGTTCACTAGCAGAGTCTAATCAGACTCTGGCTGCTGCTTGTTCTAGGGGATTGCTCCTCTCCAGCCCTCAGGCCTAATTAGGACCCATGTGTACCATATAGAGAGTTGCAGCTCTCAGCGACGACTGGATAGACGCTCACCTGTGCGCGCTCAGAAAGCCACAGAAATGAGCTGCCGCCGGCGAATATGATGACAAGGAGGGCATCAGAGGTGGTGCAGCCACGCTGCCTATACGCCCCCCACCTGGAGGTCGTATGAGTTTAATGAATGTTAGGACAGGGAGAGAGACGGAGAGTGGAACAGAAGCTGTGAGGAAAGAGAGAAATAGCAAAAAAAAAAAGAAAAAGAAAAGGAAAGGCAGATGTCTGGGCTGAGAGAGGGTCACAGAGAGTGGCGCATCTTTCATGATTCTTCTCTTAACAATGCGAGCATTTGCAGAAGATGCAAAGAATGAGGAGAGAGACAGACTGAACATACAGCGGAGTAAAAACAAGAGCAGGTTTTAGGCTTCCTGAGCTCCACTTTCTGTATTTCTATGTCAAACACCAAGAAATCTTCAAAGCATACGCTCTTACATGCGAATTTCAATAGGGCTTCAGATGAAGTAGTATTCAAACAGATAAAAGTACCAGACTTCTGAGGTATGTAGATAACAGAGAGGACCAACATGTCCTACATTTCACTGGGAGAGAAATCATTATTAATGAGTATTATTAGTTAAGGAAACACACTCTCACAGTTCAATGTTTCCGCATCTATTACTAGAGATATTGAAAAATACACATTAAAATGCTGAGTAGGTCTCTGCTGCTCTGTGTTTCTCTACTTCAGTGAACCCTCTCTGTCTACATGCTCTGTCAATCTGACTGCTCACTCTTGTGTAGGATCTAAATTTTATGACATTAATATAATCATTATTTGGTTTTATGCGTGATGAGCTCCTGTGTAGAGAGTAACAGGAGTGCCATAAAAAATAATAAACTTGTAAAAGAGCAAGAAAATAAATATGGAAATATAAGGACAAAGAAAATATAAAAGAATAATTGCATGTATTTTTCAATTTATTTCTGCATATATTTATTTATATATTTTGAATATTTAGATTTATTTATATTTTGCATATACATTACTTTTTTTTATTTTTATCATATTATTAAATATTTTTTATGATGTAATTTATTTATTTTATCCTTTTATTTTTCCTTATTCTTTTGCTTTTGCTCTTAGAAGCGCCAAGCTGTCAATCGGTTGCTTTTGAGCTGGCCTTCCTGCCCAGGCTGAACAGTCAATGCCTGCGCACATGAATCCTGCTTTCGTGGGCGCTTTTTAGCGTGGAAAACAGGAAGTAGACGCGACACGGACTAGGACGTGAGCAGTATAAATGGGGTAGTGCTTTGAATCAGCGAGGGAAACATCATGGCAGATGCAGAACAAGAGTTAAGCTATCTTGTTAAGGTGTCCAACAAGTTATTTTTTTCTCCTGCCAAAGCCGGATTCAGGATTTCCAGGATACTCATCTTAGACAGGAAGACCCGCCCCAAACCAGCTGGTTGCTTGTCCCTTCAAGGAACAGCAAAAGCAATAGGCTGCTGCAGGGATGACGTTCAATTGAAGGCCAACCCTTAGGTTAATGTTGCCCTGGCTCCCTTGACAAAAAGCCTACAGGGATTTTCCATTGTATTTTGGATTATTGCAGAAAATAAGCTCTGTGGCAAACGACTATTAATGACACGTGTTGTTCAGCAACATAATCTGTACGAATGAACTTTTATGATTTTTGAAGTCTAAATGGAATCACCGGCAGTAAAAGCTAACATTAGCCTGTACACAAACTACAGTACACCACAGTCACGTCACCACTACAACAAAACTATAAAGCTATCTTCAGTGTGATGACGCCCTGCGGTCTCATTTAGCTACTTCAAAATTCATGAGTGGGGTATTTACTGACGTATTTTATGTGGACGAACAAAACGTCAAAGTCTCTTAAGCTTGTGTCAACCACAGACCTTATTCCAGGCACCCTACCAAAAGCCCATTACAACAACCCATTGACTTTGAGCAGATGGAACTGAGAGTGCTGGAAGTGACTCACTCCTGTAGCACTCTATAGCACTCTATAGGGAAGAGAATAAGGAAGAATAAGGGGATATAATAACTAAACTACATCATATAAATAAAATAAAGTAAAAGATATACAGAAATATATATATATATATATATATACAGAAATAAACTGACAAATATATGTAAAGATAAATTAATATGCTTAATATTTTTTTTATATTTTGTCTTCTACGTTTATTTCCTCCTTTATTTATTTCTCTTTGTATTTCCATATTTGTATATACTTTTTTTTATTATATTTATTTCTCTTTATATTTACACATTTTTATTTACTTTTTTATTATATTTATTTCTCTTTATATTTACACATTTTATTTACTTATTTATTTCTTATTACATTTACACATTTTATTTACTTATTTTATTTATTTCTCTTTATATTTACACATTTTATTTACTTATTTATTATATTTATTTCTCTTTATATTTCCCTGTATTTTGTTATCCTTTTACAGATTTATTTTTTGCAATGGCACGTCTATGACTCCATTTTTACCTTGTTACCCAGTAATAGTATAACTATAACTTGTAATTATTAAGTAGGTACTCAGAAATCTTAAAAATAGTCCCTCTTACTTAATTATTATTATTCCTACCACTCATCTTTCCCTTGGTGCTCTGTATAAAATTTTTCATGTAGCCTAGGCATATATTTAAAGTGTTTCATACTTTCATGCTGTGTGATATGGGATTTTAGTGTCTAATCATTTACAACACACTGCTCGAAATAATAACAAAGTAGCTTTCCCTTTGTTTTCGCAGTATTTCATGAGTCTGGCTCAAGCCCAGTCTGGCTTTAGTATTCACACCACGTAGCCAAATCCAAACTTTTCACCGCAATCATGTGACATGCAGTCCCAGAATCTATTTGATAACCTGCCACGACTAGGTGTTCCCTGCTTTGTCTTTGAAAAGTGATTGAAATTCCTTACACCTACGCCCACTCATCCACCTACCACCACCGCCGAGGCACACAACAAACCATACAGAATGCAATAAAGCAAAGGATGTGTTTTCAGCAGCAACACGTGCGCAGACCACAGTTTTAGTAACTAGATGTGAAAAGGGTTGATGGTACTTTTAAAGAGGTTGAAATTTTAGGTTTCAGATGAGACAGAATTAAAAAATCTCGTAAATGTGTTTGTGCTTCTGTTTCATTTAATGAAGTTCACAGACAAGCATCGTGGCTAAGGCAGTGATTAAATACTTTCGTAACAAAAATATAAACATGGATTCGGCAAATAAAGAACAGAGTGAAGGGCTGCGTGGTGCAGCATATACTGTACTAACTTACCTGATTCATGCTGAAAAGAACGAGACAGAAACCCTTCTGCCCTGTATAGAAACTGATGAGACCAACAGTAAGTGATATTAGGTGGTTCATACTCGCATTATGGCTTTACATTTCAGATTCACCACCACAGTGCTGCAGCTTAATTCTGCTCTCCCTGAAGACTTCACTGACATTTTCCAAGGTCTTGCTTTCAAGCCCTGCCTTGATTAGTGAAGCAGGTTTTAAGAGGAACTAATCCCATTCCCTGGAATATTTTTTTTTCACGAACCAGTCGGCAAATGAGGAATCTAGTCAGCAATAATACACAGTAACAGGAACAGAAAATCATGTGATCCTGAAGTTGAAATGACGGCTATATCTGGCAATAAACAGGATGTTGACGCTGGCTGGTAAGTGATCATTACAAGTGCATAAGCAGTGTCATCTTAGATTTGCTCCGTTCATTAGTGTCACTTCAAAAAATAGTACTGCTTTTGCTGTTTCACTTGGATATTGTCTGGAGCCTGCTGATAGTTAGCTACCCGCCTTAGCCATGTCATTATAATGCAGGAATACCATTTTTTTTAATTTGTGGAATACATAAATCTTGTGTCAGTTAAAAATATCTCTCAAACCTCTACTCCCACTTGAAATCGTGACCCACCATTTCATAAAACTTGACGTTGTAAGGTCTATAGAAGTCTCGCAGTTGCTCAATAGCATCTCTGTCTATCTGCACGTGAGTTCTGCCCTTGGACTTGCCCAGGCAGCGAGGTGAGCCACTGCTCTCCGGCTTTTTAAGGCAAGGGAAGCCCTTGGTGCGGTTGAAATAGAAGTGTTTGTCTGTGACAATGCGCTTTAACCCAAGGAAGTCTTGCACCCGAGCCAACTCCCCTGCCGGGTCTGTGATAAGACGCTCTCCGCTCACAAAGTGGATCTGGGCCAGAGGGAAGAAGCGGAGCCAGTTTTCAAGGTGCAGAGCGTACAGGCCGATCCGAATGGCATTCCAGGACGTGTCCACAATGCCCAGGGTCTGGTTTCTGAAGGCTAGATCCTGGAAGCTCGGCAGGTCGGGCGTTTTGGATAAAGTCTGAGTATAATCTGATATTGCACGGGTGACGGGGTCGCGCACCACCACTATGAGCTTGGTATCTCGGGACATGGCAGAGATCCGGTGTGGCGTCTCTTTTGTCACAAAGTAGCTTGGTGTCTTCTCCATCGTGATTTGGCTTTCGAGAGTCCTTGGCATTAAACCTCTGAGAGAGAGATGAAAACACAGAGGAAGTGAGTGGAAGGTTTCTCATTTACATTCACATTACTTAAGCTGTATTTTTATGACATTTCCTTGCTGTTTTGAATCGCTCACATTACCACAAAGGCTAACAAATTCACACACAGAGGACACAACGTCCTTGCATTCACTCTGTCGAAAGGGAAAAGTGTGTATTAGTTGTCTATTTAGGGCAGGATTACACAAGTGAGTTTTCAAAGGCACAAAACCACCGTAGCTGAGAAGCTCCAGTTTGGACATGAAACCCAGTTTCCTGATGTAAATGATAATAGGACGCAGAGTCATAGTAGCCTGTTGTCACTGGAGACTTGTCTCGCAGACAGCTCTCCTGTGCATCAGCCCAACATAGTTCAAGTGTAATAAATCACCATGAATGCAAACAGAACACATATAGCTGAGTGACTCTGGTAGGTTACTTCTGGGTCTTCAAACTAGGACATTGTTGTCATTGAAGGAAATGGATTGAGCGGCCTTCACAGGGTAAAAGTTTGGATTTTGATTGGAAACCACCAAAGGCCAAGGACAGATTTTAAATAGAGCCTCTAAACACGGCAATTCTTTTCACAAATAACTAAGCTATCATTTAGTCGAAATAAAAAAACAGTTAACCAAGTGAAATGAAAAAACATTTGCCTGGCTTTAATCCTGTGTCCTTGTTCAAATATATTTCAGAAAATCAGTATCAAAGTATTTTTACATCAAAATCTCCGTCTTTTGTCTTTCTGTACAGTGGTCTCGTATGTTTGATGACTCAAGGACATTTACAAAATCTAATCAAATGAGCCTTTAGGCGACTAGCTAGCCAGACGGTTCATATAAAATGACATTTCACCGTCTACGGACTGCCGTAGCTAACGGAGCAATATGAAAAAGGAAACAATGCGACTGGGGTCTATTTTATTCATCTGTCACTGGTCCTCCTCCTGATCTAACAAGGGAGCTGTGTGTCGAGTCAACAGTCTGCTGTAGCATTTTAGCAGTCCAATCAAATGCAAAGGATTTGATTTAAATCCCTTGTGTAACTGTGTACCACTCACTGGGAAATACATCACACTACAGAAGCTAAAGATACCCTAACTTCCACTTCACTGGGACATTATAAATGTCCATTACAATTTCCTAGGTCTCAAGTTGATGTGATGAAGTGTCTTGATTTGTCCAGAACCTAAAAATATTCAAGCCATCATAATGTTAAGAAAAGGAAGACGCTAATTTCTACATTTGAAAATCTTAAATGAGAAAATGTTTGGCCTATGTACTTTAAAATAACATGTAGGTCCAGTGTGTAGGATTTAGGGGGATTAACATTTTAGTTTTGTTACCTTAGAATGAGCGATTTACATCTGCATACAATACAGAGCAGGTCCTCTGTTGTTCTACAGTAGCCCAGAACGGACAAACAAAACACTGGTTCAAGATAGGGCCAGTCGCATATTTGCATCAGCCACTGTTGTTATTCTACATTCTCCTTTGTATTGCTCGGCACACAGGAGAAGTTTCAGTTGCTTGCATTCTGCAACGTCAACACTAGATGCAACTAAACCCTACACGCTAGACCAATGGTTCCCAACTGGTGGGTCCAAAAGTGGGTCGTGGGTCCATTCTGAATGGACCGCAAGTAACTCGCAGACATGTCAAGTTTGTAAAAAAGACACTCTGTTTTGAAGTACAGTGAATTTCCAGCACAGAGCTTTTATTTTGAAGTCCTGTTGCCTGCTGTAAAGTGAGTGACTAATGGACAGCTACTTGACGAAGACAGCAAACTAGCTCAACAACATGGCCAAAAGAAGAGTTGCAGATTAATTTTCTATCTAGCGACTAAAGCCTAGTCCACACGGACCCGTTAACTTCTGAAACTGTGTATTATTCTGTGCGATTTGGCTGTTTGGCCACACGCAGCTGCACTTTTGGGCCCTGTTGCTAGCTACCCCAACTACACTACTTTTGTGGATCGGGTTGATTTTATTTTCCGCTATTCTGGTATTGACTCTGACTTCTGATTGGTTAAAATGACCTTTCCGTTAGAAGTTACATTGCCACCTACTGCTTTGGCATGTGTATTACATCACTTGGTAGCAGGTTTTGCGGTTTCGTGTGGATATCATATTTTTTCATCACACCACTCGTGTGGACGAATTCTGTTTGGAAACTGGAGCCCGAAAAACAGCAGTTGTTGAAGCTCTACCTTTAAATATAACCCTGTACTGTATGTGTTGAAATTTAAGAGCATCTTCCAAATGATTTTGATGTTTTTGTTGTTCGAAAAATGAGGAAAAACACAATGAAGATTGGTGCAATCTATGAAATTTCACAACTTATTCAGGTTATACTGACACTGTCAGTGGGGGCACCGTTTCAGAAATGTTATGATCCTGCAAATAGTGGCTGCAAATTGTGAATTTCTTTGTGAATTAGGCTGACAAATACAAGCGAGCCTCAGCGTGTCATGTCTTAACTAGCTGGTAATTAGATTCACTATCTAAATGACACTGTGAAATATTCAAACAGCTTGAAAATTAACTCTGGAGATTGAAAATGGGCGCAAGGAGGGTGCAGCTGAATTCCCTGTGCTTAAATTCTTGAAAGGTTTATTGTACCCCAAAACAACCTGTGAAATAGCTCGTCTTCATTTGTTTGTTTGTTTGTACCCACTGTAGCCTTTAACGCTGCTCTGACATGTCTCATTACTGCATTTCTCCTCATCTGCATACCAAGAATAAGACTATGACTACTCAAAACAATAGTTTGGCCCTCATTGATGAGGGGCTTATTTACACCAAAGTTTCCTGAGAAGCAACGGTTTGTTTGGAAAGCAAACCCTCAAAAGTCAGCCAGTTGGCGTTTGACCTTTTTCTTGTCGGTTTCGACAGCTGACGAACTACGGTAATAGGCGAAGGTTCACATCTGGTTCACATCTCATAGACACACACTCTGAGATAAAAAGGGCTTCAGCCACTAACCGCCCAGAAGAGTGCCAATTAGTGGAGATACTTTCAGTTTATAATTATTTTATAATACTACCGATACACATCCCTCCTGCGGGCTGCGTGACAGCCAATCATCAACATGACATGTATTTGGAAGTTGATGTGTGTGAGTGTGTTTGTACTCGATTGGATATCTGCATGTGTGCACATATTTCATGACTAAACCACAGCATTTCAGCTCAAAATCTGTAATTAAGATTTTTTTTTTTTTAGAAAATATGTGGAGGTTTTTATGCATATGGAAACTCTCTGAGTTAGCTGCACTTAGTTAAATATGCGTCATGTAGCGTTTTAGAGATAAATCCTTTACTTCAACATTCATTTCGAGACTAGTTTAATTGCCGTATACACAAACAAGACAATAGCTCAGAGGCCTGCCAGCGACAGCAGGCCCACATGCTGCAGTTTACAATGTTTGCCTCGAGAGGTTGGATTTTATGAGAAATCTGATGAATTGCTCTACAGTGCATCAAAACAAGAGGGCCACTTTTGTGCCGATGTAAACAGAGCTCAGGCCTCCAAAGTTTTCCCCGCAATATGAACGTGAAACGAGTCGAGAGACTGCAGGAAACACATCCAACATGTTTACCCACCTCAAAACATAATGTACACAGAGAGGCAGCGACGGGAGGGAGGGGGACAGAGCGCATTTTTGACAGTAAGCAGCTGATTTAATGTGGTTTTCATATTCAGAGGTGCCTGTAGTACAATAACTGGCAGCAGACGGAGGCCACCATTTGTCTCAGCTTTTGACTTCCTTTGTATTACCATTATTTTTTATTACTTGTATTCTTTTTAGAGGGTCAGTTCCATCACTACAGAATTAAACAAGAATATTGCAAGGGAACACACCCAGGAATTTTTTCCTCTTCTTCAAAAAGAAGGACAAAACCACATTATAGCTACATATGAAAACCTATAACTAATAATAATACATTTCAGTAATAAAACATACAATAAGCAGCAGAGCATACTGTAGGTCAGCAATCAGCAATGAGTCAGTATAAAATAAGATGCATTTAATGTGAGTAGTTTGTAAATGGGGTTTAAATTCCACTTGTAGGAATCTGGAATTACATTTAACATCTGTATTGGACAAAAATTGACATGATCTTTCAGATTATAAAGCTAAATGGTATATTATGAAGCACATTTCACATGATTTTTATTTCATCATCATTCTGTTTGGCTGCAGAGAGCAGGCCTGAGCAGATACAAGTGTTTAATGATACAAGCCCAGCTGACCACCAGCCTTAAATGTCCAGAGACTCCCAAGAGTCCTTGTGGTTCTCAGCCAAATGAAAAGACTACTTTTACTAATTAAGGCTGCTAATTACTCATCCCTCCTACACAGATGCAAAGCATTCACTGGTGTAATTCAGTTTTAACTGGTTATTACGGATGACAGCATAGGGTTGCAGCAGTATGATGGTTTCATGGTACACCATGGTATGAAAACTGATGTTTAAACCATGTGCATTTGCTAATCTATAGTATCAGGTAAAAATGGAGAATCTCATCTTTATTTTATTGTTTTTCAAAAGGCAGACTTTTGACAAGTGGATACCATTGGGACTGAAAAGTAAAGCCATTGCAGAAGTGCCAGAAGCTGCAGTTTATCGAATCACAGTTGAGGGTGGCTCCAAAACAAAGTAAATCCCCATGTAGAAATAAACATGGGGATTATTCATGACAACTGTACAGAAGGTTATTTATTTATTTATTTTTTTATAACCCACCTATTTACATTTTTTAATGCTCAAAGTTACACATATTTAGGGGTGAGGCCACTTAAGTGACAGGCTGTCTGTGAGGCAAAACAAGATGGCGATGGCTGATATGCTGAACTTGAGGCTGCAGCATGGCAGTCCACAAACCAATGGGTGACGTCACGGTAGCTGTATCAATTATTGTATAAAGTCTATACTTTTTATACTAGGGCTGCAACTAATGATTATTTTCATTGTCGACTAATCTGTCGCTTATTTCTTCGATTAGTCGACTAATCATTTTATCGAAAAATGTGTCAAAATGTTGAAAAATGTCGGTCTGTCTCTCCCAAACCCCCAAATTATGTCATCTGATGTCTTGTTTCGCACTCACGCCAAAGGGTTTTAGTTCACCGTCATTGGAAAGTGCGTTAAGCTGCCAATATTTGAACATAAGAAGCTGCAATAAGAGTATTTTGGGGTACTATTATAGTACTTCTCTATGAGAAATGACTCAAACCAATGAGTCGACTACTAAAATAGTCATTGATTATTTTAATAGTCGATTAGTCATCGATTAGTCGACGAAACATTGCAGCCCTACATACTACCTTGAAAAAATGGTTTCAAATTTTATTTTGTTTAGCTAAAAAAACCCTCTGTTTTCATTCCATTAAAGGTCCAGTGTGTAGGATTTAGGTGGATATACTGGCAGACATATTCATAATATTTTTTTAAATTCAGTCAGCCTGCTGCTCACTTTCATAACATATGCATTTTTTCACGATTTTCCACTTAAGTAGAAGCTGTTGAAGAAGCAGGCAAAGTCATCTCCTGCCTTACAAACCATTTCCAATCTGAAGTTTTGTCGGTGCCTCAGCAGCAGGGATCTGCTAATAGCTACTGTTTTAAGATAGAGATCTGATACAGATTCTTTTGTACTGAAGCTGCTGGTTGACAATATTTTGCACACTGTTCAATATATTTAAATATGACCACAGTAAGTATTCATTGTCATTTCAGAGAGCTGTATTCTGGTCATGGTGGAAAAGCCTCTGAAGACAGCATTTTACATGAAGTATTTACTCACTGTTTAAATTGCTCCTGAAACCTCTCAACCTTCATATGTGCATCAACATTAGGTGGGCAAAGTCATCTAGTGGGCCGGATTGGACCCTTTGGTGGGCCTGTATATTGACACCCCTGCCATCAACACAGGGAGCTGACTCTCTAGTCCGCCATGTTTCACTTCCATGTTTCTACAGTAGTTCAGAATGGACAAACCAAACATTGGCTCGAGATAGGGCCATTGCTTTTTTCGATTTTCGCATTGGCCATCAAAGTTAACATCCTCTTTGCAACGAGCAGTGTCAGAAAAACACTGATTTTTTTTTTACGTGAAACTGCTTTATTCAGAATTTTTAGTGGTTTAAATCACAGGGTCTGTTTGTTTTAGATCTGTTGTTACCTCTGCAGGTAAGCCGGCTCCTGGTAAAAACTTCCTAAACGTCTAATGTCTGAGCACACATTAGCTGGTGCTGAGCTAGCGGCCTGTCTGTGACAAGTGAAATAGGGTCACAGAATTATTGATTTCCTGCATCAAACTGCTTTATTCAGAGACCTCTGAGGATAATTTGGCTCCTGGTAAGAACTTCCTTAAAAATAAAGACTGAAGAATCCTAACCGGGAGTTCACACTAAGGAAATGGGAGAAGTTTCAGCTGGTTGCAATCTGCAATATTCACTGCTAGATGCCACTAAATCCTACACACTGCTCCTTTAAGGGTCATTTTAACACATAATAATTATAATAAAATGATCAAATAATAATGTTCTGAGGTGGTTATCTACTGTGAAAATCTCATGTTACAACCCTGTTACAGATATACAGTACATGCACCTGTGCCGGTGACGCATGCTCTTACCTGTACCACTCCAGGCCTCTGTCATAGTTCCTGTCAAAGAAGTGAGTCTCGGTTCCAGCCGCTCGCACGTCCGGGTGAATCCTGATGAACTCCAGCACAGCTCTGGTGCCTCCCTTTTTCACACCGACTATGATGGCGTTCGGCAACTTTTTATTCCCAAACTTTAAGTTACCCATGGGGGGACTGGGCGTGTCGACGCGGAGAGTCGAAGGAGGTCTTTGGTCGGTTCTCAGCCGAGATGCCTCGACACTGCTCGGTCTCGCATCCAGAGGCAAAACGCAGGACGGTGATTTCTGAACGCGTCTTTTGACTCCATCGGCCAGGACGCGCTGGCAGCTGGGCGTCGGATCACCTGACTTTTGCATGATGGTTTCGGCTGGGAATAGTGCACAGTAGCACAGATAAGAGAGTAAAAGGGATAATAAGCAGATGGATGTTCTTGTGAGCCGGTGAGAGAAGGGAAGAAGTCGAGTGAAGAGGAGCACGCATGCCATCTCTCCATGGACATGAACAGTGCATGGTTTTCTAATTCTAATTCCGTCCTTCTTCTGATTCTTTAAGTCGCTTTAAGTGGCTGAAGTGTCCACTGTCCCCAAAGCAGAAATGAATAAGAACTTCTGTACTTGTCAGGTGGTGATCAACTCTTCCATCACTTCATCGCAGCGCGCATTAACACAATCCATCTGCGTCCCGTCTCCTCGGGTCGTTAATTGAAAAGGCATCCTTCGCTGCGCACTGAGTTTGGAAATGACACCCTCCTGTAAAACTCCTGGACGTCTCCATGGCCACCACGCACGAGTGAGAAGCAGTGGGAGTGCGCGCTCTGACAGCTCCAAACCGTCTGAGCGACAGAAAAAAATATTTCAACACGGTGACGTCACAGCATCTTTGCATTAGAGAGAAAAAAAAGTAACCAGCTCTCTGTGCTCTCATTCTTCATCTGACTTCACTTCTCATCATGCGGGCTCCTTTCTGGAGGATATAGCTACTGCATAAGTAAACATGGAAGCTTACATGTTTGCCAGTTGAATGCATCCCCATATGTGAATGTTTTCCCAGCGAGATGAGATTCAGTGTGGGGTCTGAGTAAGTTTAAATGAGGCAACGATGAAACAACACCTAGGCTATATGATTAAAACAGAGTCAGGCATTTTATGTAAAGACTGATGCACGGTAACACCAACAGCACATGAGACGTCAAAACTTCCAACACATCCACAAACATTTATAATCTCAGTCTCACTTAGGATTCTTCTAATAATACTTCATCCTTCTTCCATCCAGAGGAAGCTGAGTCATTCAGTGTTAGATTTTTTCCTTCTAATCAGCACTACTTTCCTGTTTTCTGTATCAGGTTACACTTCTGAATGTTGATGATGTGATTAAATTTGGTTTTACTTAGTGGTTAGTCCATGTCTGGCATCAACTAGCTGTCAGTTGACTTTTACTTTAGTCAGTATGTTACTCTAATCTGTCCTCAAAGTACTTTAACATCAGTGATTCAGCATCTATGATTTAGCAGCTGGGCAAACTCCATCTGCTGATGATGATCATGTCATGTGATCGAAAGCTCCAGAATAGTTGCGTTAAAAGATCTCAATGGCTTAAAAAAATATTTGAGCCTCAGAAAACCTCTCAGGTTGTCCAATGTTGATATTCCGCTATGAGCATAGGTGGACTATGAGACAACGTGCCCCCCTGGGTGCAGATAAGCAAAAGGCCCCACCACCTCTCCTTCACAGGAGCCACACACTTTTTTGTTGTTGTTTTGTATTTCTTTGTTGTCATTATGTATCCTTCTGTGGCTTTGTGTCTCTTTAATGTCATTGTCATGTCATTTTTGGTCGTTTTCTGTCTCTTTGCAGTTCCTTTTATCTCTTCGTGGTCATTTTCAGTCTTTTCTCTGGCCCCTGGGCTTGGGCTTGTTCAGTAATCCATCACTAACAGCTAAAAATCATTGATGATACTTACGTAAAGCTGAAAAAATTAATTGATTAATCAATTTCTCGAAGGACAAGAATCTGCGACTATTTTGATCATCAATGAATTGTTTACGACATTTATGTTTTAGCAATTGACCAAAAATTCACCGGTTTCATCTTAACAGATAGTAATATTTGCTGTTTTTTGTAGTTCTGTTTAATTAAAGTAAACTGAATACATCTGGGGTTTTGACAAATACTGCACAAACATTTATTTTTACTGTTTTCTGAAATTATATCATCCAAACCAAAGTGATTTATCGAGGCAATACTCAATGATGCAAACATGTTAGTTGCTCCCAAGGGCGTAGATTTCGTTCAGTCGTCCCCAGGAAACGTCAAACACTTAATTTCCAACCTGGTCTCACTCCAAAGTCATCAAATACTGGTGCCTGGGCAGTGACTTAGAAAGCAGTCCTTTCATGTTGGCATGATAAGCAGACGGTTGTCATTATTGTGTAATGGAGCCTTGCAGCGTCAGGGAGAAACGTGGCAGGACAACAACATAAGTTAAAGGGGTGAAAGTCCGAGTTTGGCGAGTGGAAGGGGTGAGGGATGGGTCCAACATCATCCAGCTTTCACCTGAGAGGCTAGTGTTCGCTTCCCGTGTGATACCCTGTTTTTTTTACTTTTATTTTAAAGAAGAGACTGTATGCAAACTGTACATTTCCTGTGAAAATGGTAAAAGTGTATTTTGAAAACAGATGATGCGTGTAACAGGCTGAAATTTACGTGGCATCCCAGGATGTCAACAACTAATGGACCCAGAGTACCTTACACGTCATATCTCAATGAGTCCCTAACCAAAAGTTGATATGTGATGAGGTTGGAGTGAGAATGTGTTGTAGTTCCCTGCATTTTGATGAATTTGACACACAAATTTGTGCCTTTTCTAAATGATTTTAAGGTGCAACTGATTTTAATTTAATCAAAATAAAAGTCCTCTGGTACAGTGTTTTTATTGTGGGGGACGAATGCACATGTTCTGAATGTATACGTGTCCCCTGCATCACCCCCAGTATCTACGGCTATGGTTTAAGCCCTAAAACATAACATAAACATTTCCTCTTCACTCAGTATTACCAATCTTTTGGTCATTGTAACTGTAACTGTCTGACTTTATTTCCCATGACTTGACAGAAAAACTGCTCTTGATCCTCAAATCCAGCTGGTGACAATAACAAACAGCGTCAAGACGAGTGTGCCCAAATGGGTTCATGAACCTCCTCTGATGAAGCACCCATCTTTCCTGTTATATAATATTTTTTGTTGTCTGTCTTGCAGATAACAAGAAAAAACTCTGACCAGTTGTCAGCCCTCCTTTGTGATTCAGAAAGTCACAGTGACAGAACTGCCAAGGATTTCTTGGATGGAGGCCCCCCATTTTGGAAACCAGAGCATGGCCGGGTTAACCTGCCAGTGGGGGACAAAAATTAGCTCCTGGGCCCCTTTTAACCCCCTGTTCCTCCCACTCTACGTTTCTGTCTTTGCTTGGTGAGTAATCCAGCCCTGACCCAGCCTCCGTTCTCTCGCAGCCTCAAACCAGTAATCTTGTCCCTAGTCTTCTTTGGCACTACTCCCTTCCAAACTGAGGAAATGTTTGCGGTGTCAGTGTGAGCAGAGAGTGCAGGGCAGGTCATCCCTCTTAGTTTCCTCATGACTGATACAGATGCAGACAAGCCCGAGGAGCAAACAGAAGAGGATAAAAACTCCCCGAACTGCAGAGACGCACGGGGAGGAGTTGAGGTGTCACAGCCATGCTCCCGCGGGTGTCTGCGCCCAATCTCAGAGGCCTCTGATTAAAGAATGATTTATAGGGGCTGGTCGGAGAGGTCCGCTCAGCAATCCGTCTAGTGAATGAGATTTTTCCTCAGGAAGAGGGCGGGTAAATCAAACCTTGGGGCGAGAAGCCTGCAAAGCTTGGCGATAGGGCTCAGTGATTAAATGTTATAATCACCTCTGCTGAGTGTGTGGCTTGTTTCTGATGCTTGTGTGTGTGTTTTTTTTTATCGGGGGGATGCTGAAGCCTTAAATCAGTTTAACCTTAGTTCAATTTACAGAACATATGTCTTGTTTTCTGATATTACAGAATAGGGTGTCATCCTTTTTTAGACTGATGTACTGTGACAGAATTTGAAATATTGATATCAATACCATTTTACACACACACACACAAAGTCATACACAAAATGACACACGATCCCAGAAGAAAATTAAAAACTAAAGCAGTTTTTAAGCTGTAACGAGAGCAACTAAGCCTGAAATAACTGGGCATGATGGACACATGCAAATCAAAAGCAAACCCTGTGTCTGCCCTTTCTTAATATTGCAGGCCACAGTTTGCCCACTGACCACCCCATCAGCAGCTCTCCTCATTCATCAGAGGTAAGTGACGCCTGAGGAGGAAACGTCAGCTCGTCCTGACACGCTGAGCGCAGATACAGATGATGGGGACAACTTTACATTACAGATGGATGAAGAATCACTCCCACGGATACAGTTCACACCCCCTTGTAGAGCCGGTGCACACACCGCACTGTTTTGTTTAGTGACAAACATGCAGTCGCAGTGATGTGTTTGAGTCAGTGTTGTAATATGAATGTAGAAAGAGACGACTGAAATGAATGATTTATTCTGGACCTCAGGCAGGCAAGTGGTCTAGTAGTCCAGTTGCTGACGGTATGAACAGATATGCTAAAGCTGGAAATATAAAGCAGCACATGACAGTGGATAAAGATGTAGATCCTGGAACAATCAGAGGTAAAGAACTGCTTTAAGTGGCATATATTTGTCCAAAACCTCCAACATACAGTGCTGAGCAGATGTCAGTCAGACACCTTATTTGTTATAGCTTTAAATATGTATTCTCTGTCTTCAGTTTCTCTTTTTTTCCAGTATAAGCTGATAAAATGAGGCAAAGATGAGTTTCACCACACATTATGTTTGAATTATTATAATTATTATGCCATAAATGTTCAATTTCTGATTTGGCAATTGTTTTGAAACACTACTTTTAGTTTTAGGTGATTCTATACTTCATCTGTTTAATATATATAACTGTGTAGGCCTGGGTAACAGCAACTATATCCCAATAATATCACAACACTGACACCTGCTGGTCGGCTGTAAGTAACGCACTCAGGGTCCGTCATTTCAAATATGATCCGAAGTGAAAGTGAAAGCATTCACTGGACTTCCTGTACACTGCAGAGCCTGCGGAGTTACGGAACAACAACAATTCGACTCGTAAACGCAAAAAACTGTAAGTTGACTCTAAATGTGAAATGTTTGTAGATCAGTAAAGGTATGCTGACTGCTGCTGTATGACTGACATATAATATGATATATGATATATGTGGAAAAAGTCTGACAAAAATTACCACACCCTGTTGTTGCATGTTCCACTGCCTTTTGTTAACTCTGTTTTTAAACATCTCATGTATGGGTTATTGTAAAGTGTTGATAATGATGTGGGCAATAGGAATGTTAGCACTGGCTTTACCTCCGCAGTGTTTGGGGCCCTCACAGAAGCCACTGTTGTAAGTGTGAAAAACAACAGTGTTGAAGGAGCTAATTTGAGAGCACAACAAGCTACCAACTTCTTAACACTGAAGCAAATCTACCCTACTAAGAATTCTAGTTCGGTTAAAGATATACTATGACTAATACAGACTCATAAAGGAGCAGTCCCTCTTTATCACCACTGATGATCCACTACCAGTGTGTGGTGGTGCATTTTATTGCAAAGAAGTATTTTTTTTTTTTTATTGTCTGTGTCCGGAACGTTTGTGGCCATGTACTTCCACAGTGCTCAGATGAGGTCAGGACTTTATAAAATAGTAGCTGGTAGGCGCCAGACTGTAAGCAGCAGGCGTCCAAGAGACACAGCATTGAATAAAAGCAAATACTGCAAGGTGAGACGCCAAATGAGAGTGAATCTGGGGTTGGCTTTTGCTTCCACTTTTGATGGCAAGCATGTCAACAAACTGTAACCAATAATCCTGCACAGTGTACCATAAAAAGTAGTTCAAACTGCTTTGTAAAAAAACCCCCAATATATATATATATATATATATATATATATATGTATATATCAATTTGAGCTACGAGTCACATGTCAGCGGAAAAATGCAACTTAATTAATGTTACTTCAAAGTGCCCTCTAGTTCCGTACTGTGTGGAGGTTGCATGTTCCCCCCATGTCAGTATGGGTTTTCTCAGGGTACTCCAGCTTCTTCCCACAGTCCAAAGACATGCAGGTTAATTGGTGACTCTAAATTGTCCGTAGGTGTGACTGTGAGTGTGAATGGTTGTCTGTCTCTATGTGTCAGCCCTGTGATAGTCTGGCGACCTGTCCAGAGTGTACCCTGCCTCTCACCCAATGTCAGCTGGGATAGGCTCCAGCATCCCCACCACCCCCAACAGAATAAGTGGTTATGGAAATTGAATGAGTGAATATTGAAAGTAATGATGAATTTGACCATTAATGCATTTATTGCACTAAATACAGAAATATTTCATGTTTTATGTTGTGTGTACTATGACCAAATGCATATTCTTGTAGCGTACAGAAAAGTCATTTACAGATGAAGACGTGCAGTAAATTGTCCTACATAGTAGTAGATTTGGGGCAATTAGACCCGTGTCTAAGAGGTCCAAACTCCCTTTCATACCTCTTATGAACAAACTGCTGTAAATTCAGTGACAAGAAGTCCAAGATTTGGGATCTGGGAGGAGTAGAGCACTTTATAATGTCCTGTCAACACCAGTCACAAGCCCTTTTTAGATAGAAATTGTGCAGATTTGCAGGAAAGCCCAATCAGTCTTTTTTCAGCATTGGCAGTATAAAAACAAAATCAGGGAGTGCAGCAAAATGCTGCCTGCCTACTTTTGTTTATACCGAATGCGCCTTCTTTGGGGCAATGGAAGGTGTGAGCAAGTAACGAAACGTGTAGCTCAGCAGCTAGTCAGTCCTTCGGCGATTCTCTCATAAGTCAGTCCGTTCTTCACCGTTCCTCTCATCTGACAGTTAATGGCCTCTTTGATTGTGAGGGCACTGAGGGCAAGCAATTCCTTGTCTCCGCAGAGTCCCTGCAGGTTTGCGTTTCCCTCTTGCTTCTAGCTGCTCGCTAATTCCTGCTGTCAGCTGTTTACTGTTTATCCATCGCCAGTGGGTCGCATGTGCGGCGTCATCAACAGCTCCTCCCACAAGTCATCAACAGCCCCTCCCATTGCGGAAGGCCGCCTCGGTCTTTTTAAACTAAAAGGGTTCCGCCAATATGACTATCCTACGAGGTGGAACATTGGGCACCTTGGATCAACTCGCCAATCCAGCTCTGTGTGTCTAAACGCTCGCAGCATGCCGGCAAAACAGCCCAACATTTGACGAAAATCTGGGGTCTTTTCTTTTCTGTAGCAGATGTCAAAAACATGACATTGGTTCCAAACTGCATCTCAAAAAGCATCAAGCAGTTAAAATGATGTCTAGTAGTGTTTTGAGTGTTAAAAAAGGCCCAGGGTCTCAGGACATTCTCATTCTTTTTTTTCTTTTTCAGGAAAAATGAAAAAAATCTATGTATTTAAAGCCGGAAACACTTTGGGTGCTCATGAGAAAATTGTTAAAAAACTCACCAAAAGAGGTGCAAAGGTGGTGGAGGAACCCGATGACAGTCTCGAGACTGTTGTCTTCTGTCCCATCGTCAGCCGTTATGAGACTGACATTAACTCAGCGTTATCCAGTGCCTCAGGTAATCATGCAGACACCCAAATGCACAAGTGTTACATTATACTGAATGTTTTGTCTCTTAGCCACAAACTATAATCTGTGCTTTCTGTCTGTATCAAAGAAAAAGGATGCAAGAATATCATTCTGGTGGCGATGCATCACACGTTTGATGAAGACTACACCTTACCAAACCACAGAGAGATGGAAAACGGTGATGTCATACTCCACGTGGACTGCCTGTTTTTTGAGACGAAGGGACTTTTGAAGTGCAGTTGCAATAAGAAGGCAGTCAAGGCGGTCTATAAAAAGGTAATCCTTTAAGTCCTTTTTCTTCTCATTTTGTAGTGTTATATTGGTATATGATTATACTATATACTAATACAATATTTAGACAGTTTTATCATATGTGAGGTGTATTTCTGTAATTTTTATGTCTCACAGTTACTTCAACTTAAATTCTGCTCATGTTTGTATATACAACAGTTGTACAAAGCTATACAAACCTAACTGTACATGTCATTTTAGGTTCTTGAACCTTTTGGACCACTCTCATCTGTTGTTTTATATCTAAATATGAAGAATAGCTGGACTACATCCCCTTTCCCCCTACCTTTATTTACCCTATCTTTGTGTGTAAAGCAGATTGATCAAGAGTTTGACTGGTTTTTTTTTCTTTTCATCTTTGCAGCTGGGTCTTAAGAAGCGATTTCAAGTTGGCAAGAAGTAGAGCAGGTTTGATCCCCAGCTCCTCCAGTCCACATGTTGAAGTATCCTTGGGCAAAGATACTGAACCCCAGAAATTGTGTGGGCATGTGTGAATGACTAACTAATGAGCAGGTAGCACCTACTCAACCACTGGTGTATGAATATGTGTGTTAATGGGTGAATGTGACGTGTGTTAAAGCGCTTTGAGAGGTCGAAAGACTAAAATGGCGCTCTATAAATGCATGTCCAGTTAATTTAGAAAGTGTTCTCAACCTAAAGCATTTAATAAAAAGGATGATGAAGTGGAAGAAAGTAAGGGTGGCAAGGGTGCCGTGTGTGTGTGTGTGTGTGTGTGCGGTGTGTGTGTGTATTTCAGGCCCGTGTGTATATGACAACAGAGTGAAAAAAAAAATTCTCCTCGGAGATTGGTTAAGTATATCTCCCTCATCTTCTTTCTTCTTCTTAACCTAACCACAATAACCTTTGACTCTGGCCAATCGCAGGTCGTTTCGGAGAGAGACCTTTTCTATTGGCTGTTATACTGAATTAGTGGTGAAAATCTTGCAAAAAAAAAAAAAAAAGTTGCTTTTGCCATATTGGCAACAATTGCCAACACTGCAGGGCAACCCCGAAAAAGCCAAAGGCTAACGGCTGCGGCTAATACAAGTTCTTGTTTATGTAGCTAGCAAAAGCCTTGAATCGCAGTATTTAATCTTGACAGGATTTGCAGTTCCACAAGTTTGCAAAGAGTGCAAAGAGAAACAGGATGGGAATTCTCATAGAATTGCTGCTAAATAATGGCATCTTAATCACAGTCATGATTTGAAGCATGAGCGTATGCCTGTGAAAACTGCGTACCCCAGCTTTAAGAGGTAGGGAGATCAAAATTTAAAAACAGAAAAAAAAAACCCATGAAAAATCGAGAAGGGTTCCTCAGACGGCCTCCGTAGCCCTGAAAAGAACAGCTCAAGCATCTTTAAACCTTACCCAACCACCCTCCAGCTTCGGTCAGTTTGATTTTGATGCATGTACATGAATGCGATTGCTACAGTAGCTATCAACATGATGATTGAACAACAGTGTGCAGCTCTGTTGTTGAAGTATACAACCATGCAGTATGCTTACGTGATATTCTCTTTGCTTTATTGGATGTTTCACTGTTTAGTTTTAAATAATAATATGAAAGCCTATTGGATTGTTGGATGATTGTAAATGTGGACTTGTAAATTCCAGAATAAAGCAGTGTCATGCATACATACTTACTCTGGTCTTTGTGATCTGGACTCACTTTTCAGCAACAACTTCTCACCAAAGACGTTCTGTGGTCCTCTACTTTTGCAAAAAAAAACCAGATACCGAAAAACAGATAGATAGCCAGAACAGGGGTGGCTCTGCAGAGTCCAACCCCCTGCAGTTAGATTGATCCTGTTATTATTCATCTGCCTTTTCACTGTGACACATTATCTGCTTAGAGCTGTGTGCAGGTTATAGCACCAATGCCAATGTCCTGCAAAAGCGGATGTTAATGCATATAAAATGCTTTCCAGAGAAAAGTCTTAGCAGGACCAAGGGCCCTATCCTACAACTGGCACAAAGTGTTGCACAGCGCAGTACAACTGTCATTTCTGATTTCAAACCAACACAGCTGTCATTTCCACTGCCAGCACCCATGTTGTGTAAGTAAGCAACTGTACTTGCACCCATCTATGTGCCCATGGGCGTGTAGGTCTGAAAAGGAGGTATGGTCAGGTACGTTGTTGCCCTATTGCTATTTAAGGCAGCAGAAGTGATTGCACCATTGACAATGGCCAAAACCCACCTACTGTATGATTCATTAAGGTACTACCTCTACTCCCAGCAGGATAACGCACCATGTCACAAAGCTCAGGTCATCTCAAACTGGTTTCTTGAACATGACAATGAGTTCACTGTACTCCAATGGTCTCCACAATCACCACATCTCAATCCAATAGAGCACTTTGGGATGCGGTGGAACGGGAGATTCACATCATGGACGTGCAGCTGAGAAATCTGCAGCAACTGCGTGATGTTATCATGTCAATGTGGACCAAAATCTCTGAGGAATGTTTCCAGCACCTTGTTGAATCTATGACACCAAGAATTACGGCAGCTCTGACGACAAAAGGGGGTCCAACCCGGTACTAGCAAGGTGTACCTAATGAAGTGGCCGGTGAATGTAGATTGTTTAAATAGGGCCTGGAAATTTTACAGCCACATTAGCTCTGTGAGGCTGGACTTCAGCACGGTGATGGTGTTCAGTGTGGTGTGTTAGCATGCTAACATTAGCTAATTAGCACTAAACGGAGAGCAAAGGCTGATGGGAATGCCTTTAGTTCTGCAGCTATCTGTATAAGATGAATGGGGCGATCAGTTCGGTCATTGGTTACCAACTGGTTCAGCCACAAGGTCCAGATTTCTCCTCAGTCATTAATTCAAGGTCCACACAGTTTAATACATTACGCATCACACTTGCATTTGGCCATGTCATCAAGCTAGTTTGTTGTTTGTTTCAAGTAGCTGTCCATTAGTCACTAATTTCATAGCAGGAAATGGCACTTCAAAATAAAAGCTCTGTGCCAGAAATTCCATTCAGAATGGAACTATGACTCAAATATGTTTAAATATTTCAGTCAAAACCACAAATTTGAACCTCAAGGTGGCAGTAGATGAACAGTCAGGGTCTCACCTGAGTCAGTAGGATTTATCATCTGGGGAGCATGAACATCTGTACAATATTTGTGTCAAGCTATCTCATAGGCCAAACGACACACCAACATAGAATCACAAAAAACCCTTTATACATGCCTAATAATCCTGACACAGCGCTCAATAGTCATCTAAATATTACCAGTGTCTATTATAGTCTCAGCAAGCAAACTTCTGAAATGAGTGGCGGCCGTATTTATCCAGCTTGACCTCCTTAAAGCAGTGTTTAAAGACAATACATCAAGTCCTCTGCGTGTTCTACATGCCAATGCTAGTTTTTCTGGGCAGCATTATGGTGGTCTGCCTCTGGGTTTCTGTAGCAGCGACTTTGCTGCCTCAACTTCCCCTCTGCTCCTCCATTTGATCGAGGGTGCTTTAATGATGAAATTGTGCGCTTGAATAAGAATGCTTTGCTGAAGTGTGCAAATTCTGCTGAAGAATCAGCTCGGACAACAATTCCTCTGGGTTATCTTGTAAATCGTATGATGGTCTGACTTTGTGTTGCTGACTTTGTTGATTCATATGAGCCTGGGATAGTGGTTTAAAGCTCTGCTGTCTTTCATGTATTGACCCAGATTTTTGGCAAGTCAAAACCTTTCTTAGACAATTTATTCTCTGCATCTTCAGCATTTTACAATATGATACGACATTGTCGTTACATACATTGTGAGACTATGATGCCCTGTGCACCTTTTGCCTTTTATACACTGCGTTCATACCTTCTGTAACATGGAGTGTTTGGAGTCACCAGTCAGTTATCTCTGAGTTCACTGCTGTAAACTCATTGTAATCCCAGCAGAGCCGTTCTTCCTGCAGAACCTGTTGTTGCTGGTCTTTGATAATGAGGCTTTTTAGTTCTCTTTCTTACCTTCACGGCATAGGGTGGAGGTTATAGAGTCTTTTCTGTTCGTGTTTACAGTAAACACAAGACTGGCCACACTTTAATAGTGTCATCAATCTCTCCGTGTTTTAGTTGCTTAATGCATCTGCGAAACAAAAGCATCACCTCCGAATGCATTTGGAGCCAGCTCTGTTCCTATGTGAGAGCAGTTTTTGAATGTCAGTTGATACTTTAGAGGCAAATGCTACGGGGCCCATCGTGTTGTAGTGGCACTCTTGATGTAAGGGCACTCAACTTTACGTGTGTTCATGTGTCATTGTGTTTCAGGATATGGTTTGTTTGAGAATTTTCAGCATCAACCATTTGACCATTTCCTTTCTGACCTTAAAGTGTGCAGATTTTACAGGCCAAACACTGCTTTTCATGTATGACAGTAGCTCATTTTTTTGGACCAAGTCTATTTTTTGATTAGTACTGATTCTGTTGAAATTGAAATTATGTAGCCTGTGTAAGATTAGAGAGTAGTCTCTTGGGTAAAATGTGAGGCATTTTATCTTTGCTCATTTTAAACTATCAAGCTGCTGCAGCTATAAAGCTAAACAAAGTCTGACAGGGGTGGGGATGGTTGTAACATATTTTAGAAAAGTGTTAAAACCAAACCCAATGATAAGTAAATTCATCTAATCTATCTTATTTAGGTTTTCAGCATGCCAGGAGAGTTGGTGTCGTCTCGTTCATATCTGAGGTAGCACACCTATATTTTGGACTTACTCAATGTAAGGATAGCTACTAAAAGTCTGAAGTACAAGGTATCGAGTTAGACACTTTTCATCATTTTTTATTGTTACAGCTTACCCCAGGTTTTGTTACAGCATAACCCCATTAGTGAGGCAGGTTGCACAGAGAAATTGGGTTATTTATATCACTCGTATACATCCCGCTTACATTCAGAGTACTTCATATTTGGGTTTCTCATAAACTGAATATGGTGTTTACATGCTCAAACACATAAACAGAATACTCCAAAAACCTGATCATAAACAAGTTATTAATGTCTATGTAAACACGCTCAATGGAGCTCCTTGTTTGACATCAGTTAATGAATTGTGTGCAGTCATCACATTTTGCAGTGAACAAATAAGAGTACTTTGAGTTACAGGGGCTGAGACAGTCTTTTCTTATGACCAACTAGAAGTGTGTGGCGATGTATTTTTCAGCAGACTCTGCTCTGCCTGTATTTTCTTATTTTCTGTGTTTGGGACATTTATGTGTGTGTATCCTCATAACACTCTGGTGAGGTCAGGGCTTTATGAAACGGTAGTGAGGCATTCAAAAGACTCAGCACCGAAAAATGCAAATCTAGCGAGGCGAAACATCACAAGAGTGAATCTGGAGTTGGCTTTTACTCTTCCTCTTGCTGTAGAGCATGTTTACCAACAGTTACCAGCAAGTTCTACATTGCATACCTTTTAGGAATAGTTTGAAATTTTGGGAAATACATCTATTCACTCTCTGGACAAGAGTTTGATGAGAAGATCAATACCACTCTCATATCTGTAGCTAATGTAAAAGCTACCACCAGTAGGTGGAAACTGCAACAGAATGAGCATGATAACATTAAAGGTAAACACCACATGAATTAAGAATTCCAAGATGTTATTTCCATCAATCAATTTTTTTGTGTGTGAGCTACTAAACAAGGGAAATAAGTCTCCAACTTGTAATTTCATAGGGCATGAAGTCTGGAGCTGTTTGATAGACAGTGAATGGGAGCCTGATTTTATAGACCAATGGAATGTTTGTTTTATTTATTGTTTTACCCAAAGGAGCTTTATTCTACAACACGTAGTTCCAACCAAGCAATCTGATTGGTCAACAAGTCATTTAGAATATGCTCAGCACACCTTGCTCATCACTAAAAATATTACTCGGTCATTTCCATGTCAACGTCGCAACTGCCTGACCTTTGTTCTTTATTTTAAATGACCTGGAAAGCTTATTAGCAAAAAGCCAACTAAACATGGGTTGTTAGGGTATCTTATATACAAACTATCTAACAAGTGCTCATGACAGGCTGTTTCTTACGTAGAATAATTAACTTAAACAATTTTAGAACTTGAACTTAACCACTGCATTTGCAGAAATTGATTTATTGGATTAAATTAGTTAGTCTTAACGTTAATTAATTTAATTTTATTTGATTGATATAGATTATGGTGCTGTTTGCTGCTTGACTGCCCCGTCAGTGCAGGTGTGTGTCTCCCTGGGGTGCAGCAAGCCGGGGTGTGATCGCAGTGAAAAAATATTTTTTAAAGGCTAAATGCCATCAAATATGGATTGAAGCAAAATATTTTGTTAGATAAAATGATTTTGGAAACGATTACATCTATCGTTTTTTTTTAATTAATTTTGACTTTTGGACTTTACAGTGGTCTTGAGTCACTGGAAGTGTTTGGTGTCCTCTGGCATCCTGCATCAGCTGTGCCGGTGACATAGGCGTTTCTAGCCCATTTTTGGGGGTGGAGTTAGCTGACGTTTTTTCTAGCTAGGAAACATTACAGGTGGTCAGTACCACTGTCCTCTGTTTGAATTGGAATGAGAGAAGCTAGCTGTTGTGTCATGTACATGTGTTAATATTAAAGCCAGTGTGCTACTGACTAGCTAACTGACTGGATGCCCATTAACATTATAACTCCTATTGTGTGTGTGTGTGTGTGTGTGTGTGTGTGTGTGTGTGTGTGTGTACAGACAGACAGACAGCCTCATCACTGATATAAGATTGTTTTTTTTTTGTTTGTTTTTTTTAAAAAAAGAGCCAAGTTCAGGTAAGATCAAATGGTCTATCTATCAATCTAGAATGATGTTTTAAGTTGGATCAATGTATCAGTTTCTATCTCTTATTAGATATAAAATGCATTGTTTGGTTATTTGCCTTTTGGTTGACAGTACAAAGAGAGAGAGAGGAGCAGGACTTTATTTATTAGTATTCTTATTAGTATTTTTGGTATTTTTGGTACTCACTATAGGGGGCTGGTTTACTCCAGAAACATACACACTGTTTATGTGTATGTTGAGGAGCTGCTGTATCAAAATGAGTTGTCTTCCCCCAGAAATTAGGGTTACAATATGTTTATTTTAGCATTCCAATCCATTCCTCTTTTGCAGTGGCACAGCATTTAAATAACCTTTATCAGATTTGATGGTTTAGTCACAGTGTTGTACTTTTCTTTCACAAATGTGGGAATGAAATTGCGTTAAAATGCACAAAACAGTGAAATTTATCTTGCCTGGCCGGGCAGCTCTCTGGGTGCTCAGCACCCCTAAACCTCTGATCCTAGAATCGCCCCTGGCCGGTGACATGGCGCTACATTGGCTTAAGAATACATGTGAAGGTTGTGGATGTGGTGGCTAAATCTGTATATGTCAAAATGATTTTTTTCAGCAGATATCTTAGCCGTAACAAGACTGAGCCATGAGCAGTTTTGTGTTTACATCTAGGGTCTTAATTTAGTTTGGGAAACCCCAAGATCTCTAGAAAGTATTAAGCTCAAGTTGGCTGGTGGACTTAAAAGGGACTGGAAAACGCGTCTTTTGCCAGGTCGTTACTAAGATTCGACCTGCTTGGGGTAGTAAACTAGGTTTCATTACAAAAACGAGTCTTCTGACATGACTGATTGTTTTCCAGTTATTAGTCAGACCCTATGTATTTTCACAGAAATGGAGACAACAGTCGCAAAAAGTTTTTTTTTTTATCTTGAGAGGTAATTGCCCCTCAACATGAATACATTTTGATTATATATTCTTTCTTGTTGGTAATAGTTGTATTATCACAATATTACACTCAGGGGTGTACTTTAACATAATTTCTGGCACTTCAGTCATGTGTGCGGACCTCAATGCAGGCACCTCGGTCCTGACTGCATCAACATTGTGCCACAAATTCCGTTAAAGCACACTCCCTTGACTGTAATGTTGCTTATGTCTATTGTAGTGTTCTCAGTGCTGAAGCAGAAAATGCAGCCATATACTCAGAACGTTCCCCTCTGTGCTCTCAGTGTCATCCAGAACACCTTTCCCCATTTATTGTCCATAGAGACGCTCAGACCTTATACCCAGTGACATCACAAATTTAAATTTTAGCACTCTGGATCTTTGCTTTGGGAGTAAGGTGTCCATGCTTACTATTTTTGGACTGTCGTACACCATAGGAACATGTAGGCTATGAATTCTAGAAACAGTGCTTTGGTGCTTATGTATTCCAAATTTGTGGAATATGACACAAAGGAATGTCTGTCACTTGGTTATATAAGTTAAAAATGTGTTGTAGTAATATAAAACAACAGTGACTCAAACAACAGCTGAGAGAGATTTATTTCTGATTGCACTTCACTCTACTGCTCACAAGATGGCAGTTGAAGATGACATATTCTCTGCATTAAAGCACAGAGGCTTGCTTGGTAGGCCAATACATCCCCTACGTACAAACATGTCGACAAACTTGTCTGTGAAAGTACAAATGGATGGAAAATAAAACAATACAGTCATTCCACATTAGTGCCATTATGTCTACAGCAAAACTTGTTGTAATACAAGATTCAAACTGTGTTAATGGACTTAATTTTGAGCTATTACAAAATGGCTGTCAGATAGTTTAAAAAAACCTTGCAGAACTAAAGATTATTTTAGTATCGGTCTTGATTTATTATGATTTCACAGCTCCATTTAAAATCCTATTTTCCAAAACAAAAGTTCAGGAAAAAACAAAAGTCTTTTTAAGCATAAATCCATGTCAGAATAATTCTCACGGCAGAAAATAACCGAGTGTTTTTCTGTCATTTTTATTGACTTCAAATGGAGCGACCTTCTTGAACGCACCCCAGCTGAAACACTAGAATACATCCTGTTTGCATCGGTGCACATACTGCAGGCCCACATCTGCATATGAACGTGGACACACGCCAGCACACAAACAAACAGACACACACACACATGCCCTCACACTCATACGCACAAACACGCTGTGTACAAACCAAAAGTGAGTTCTCACAGACAGGAAATGATGTCAGTTCTTGTCTCCAAGGAGATGGAGGCAGTTGCTAAGATACTGTGACACTAGGATTTTTCTCTCTATTTTCTCTCCCTCTCTGTCTCTCAAACACGCGCACACACACATATACACACACACACACGGCGATGTCACCATGAATAACTCGAAACTCTCCCTTGCATCTCTCTTATTCTCTTGCACAGATGGCAATGAGCACCAATCCAACTTTTTTCTGTTACATTTCTAAAAATAACCACCAAAAAATATCACTTTGTTCACAATCCCAATTGGACGCTCGGGGCCATTAAACAGATCACTAATGCTTCTTCACCCAAATCTAACATCAGCGCTACTGCTACAAAAATTATCCACATTCTTAATCTTTGCTTTGAACTGCGTGCAATTACTCAACCACCCACTTCCAGAGCGACGAGGCCTGTAGCTAGTATCCCAAAACGATGGAAGTGATGGATGCGTATCAGCACCCCTCTAAAGCTTCTTCACAGTGTGAGCTGCACCTCTCTGGCGCTATCAGCATGCCACATATGTCTTGGCACTAGCATGTTGCTGCCAAATCCTCATCGCCCTCCCCTTCCTCTCCCCCCGTGTCTCCTAACACAGCATTAAGAGTTTATGGGGTTTGGGTTGTATTGGAAATGCCATGCACTCGTCCTCTCTGGATAGTGGGATTAGCTCTCTCCGCTGTATTTCTACTCCAAGAGCCTTCCTGTACTGATGACACAAGCAATACAGCGATGAGTGTTTGTTCATTTACTGTGCACAAATGCATGTCCCTCTCCCTCTCCCTCCCTCCCTCCACTCCATCGCTCTCTCTCACACACACACTCTCAAGGGTGCCTGCACACACACAAGCATACTATACATGCATAAGGGGAATATCAGATTCAATGTGCAATGACACAGTGAGGACATAGAGTGGAAAGGGGGGGGTTGAGGAAGGAGAGCAGAGGCACAGGGTGGGTTTGGCATGGGCGGCGTGGAATCATTTTAAATGGCGCGGGGGTTGGAAGGCAAAAAGATGTACAGAGAGAGGAGACGAAAAGCGCTGAAAGGCAGCCAGGGTCGGGCGCGAGGCTGGATGTGGGCTAAGATTTCAGCATGAGTGATAGGGAATGAGGGAAGAGGGAGAAAGAAGGGGAAAGGAGGAATATCCTCTGCACCACTGTGTGACTGGAAATTTAATAGAGGGAGCGAGATAGAGGGAGAAAGAGAGGGAAGGAGGGAGAGGTGGATGGGTGAGAGGGAGAGTGAGAGAGGGAGAGAGAGAGGCAGAGGAGGGGGAGGGGAGAGGAAGAGAGAGGCAAAAGGCACAGAGACCTCATTGCTGTGCAGCTTTCAGCAAAAGCTAGTGGTCGTGAACAATGCTCACTACGGCATTCACAGGGAGGGAGGGGAGGAGCGAGGAGAGGGTGGTGGTGGTGGGGGGGTATATATCTTGGGGGTCTTTCTGAAGCATAACTGGCCTTCTCTGTCCTTTGACCTTTAGTGTGAGCTGAGACACAGCAAAGATGCTCTGGGATTTATTTATACCTACACACTGTGGATACAAAGCTTCAAGGGATGCTTCTCTTCCTCTGCACACAATCTCAACCAAAATATGTGAAGGGGATGAAGATGATATAGGAGCTAAAGCACTTGACACAAGTGGACATGCACATGACAGAGATCGATATGGGGAGGCCACTTAGAGAGGAAGACTGACTAAAGCTTTCTTTATTGGCTAATAACTTGCTGGCATTCATCTCAATTCACTGATTAAAACATGCAGCAGCCCACTCGGAGCCGACTAAACTCAAAAAATATTTCATTTTCAGGTTTCAGAATCTCAAGGTTTGGGTTTTTGTCATATGCAAACCTCACAGGTTTTCAAAAAAAAATTAACAAAAGGGAAAAATAAACCAAAGATCTACTAATAACTAACAGTCTGTAGTAGGGGTGCCACCTCTAGTCCTGGCGATGCAATTCACCTTAGCGTGTTCATGCTCTTAGCATGTTTACACCGCCTCTTCAAACCTGGAATTTCATGCCATTATGCCTCCTTGCCATTCTGTATAAAAGGTACAATTGCAGAATGGTAGGACGGAGGTGTCTCACCTTTAGGTGTCAGATTTTGATGAGGTTTTACGTGTGCGTCCCACTGCTGGTGATTTAAAATGCAGCTAATAGCAGTTAGCAGCTAACTCAAAAAAAGAAGAACAGCATCCCCAAATTGGGAAAACAATGAGGTCCAGGAGCCCTTTACCCTCAAATCAGAGGGCGACATCAACCAAAATATAGCAAGGGAGGTAGACGATTGTTGTTGCCATGTTAGCCTTGCAATAGTCTGGCGGCCTGTCCACAGTGTACCCCACTTCTCGCCCACTGTCAGCGAGGATAGGCTCCAGCAAAACCATGACCCCTAACAGGATAAGCAACTTTGGAAAATGAAAGAATGAATAAATGTTGTGTTAATGCCATTGTAGTTGTTTATAAAGTGCTGCCGATGTGTATGTTATATATCACACTAGAGGCCAACACTGTGATGTTACATGTCACACCCGTCACACCTCTTTTGCTTCTACAATGCCGGCATGCTAATCACATACTAGAGCAGCATGATGCCGCTGTTGTTTGGTTCTGTGTAAAAAGGGCTACAATGAGAGCATGCTAGAGCGCTAATGGGCATGGAGAAGTGGAGTGCACATGAGGAGCATTAGAGTGTTTGTATATTCAAACCAACAGCGACCAGAGCTTCCAAAATGGCTGAAGTCAGTCATTTTCAATGAGAGTTGGGTGACTTGGGCGACTTGGGCGACTTGGGCGACGTGGTCGTCAGCCGCGCGTCTTGGGCGACCAAAGCAACTGGAGTGGTCCGGAGGAGAGTTGAAACTCGTTAAACTTTACGGTAATGAGTTCTGACGCGGTTCGGCGACAACCAATCGGAATGCTGACGTGCTTCGGTCCCAGTGAACAAGCCATGTAACTTTGGTTCCTACAGCACACTTCTTCCGACAATGGATATCGAGAAGTTTATTACTTACGTTTGTGCCCACACAGTCCTTTATTACGTTGCTCTTGCACCAGCCGACGAAATTCACCGTGCTGATCACAGCGCTGGAGGATTTCATGCACCCAAACCCGACGGTGATGGTGTCTACGAGAGCACAAGATGGCAGCAGCACCCATCACAGCAGCAATATCATCTTCCATGTTGAGTCGATACGATTTTGGGGGGTAAGCATAACTTTCTTTCTTTTTGCTATTTATTATTATTGTTCATTAGCTCAGGTGATTATTTGATTATTAAAATTATTATAAAAGTTTTTTGTGTGTGAGTTGGGGGGTTGTGGGGCACACCAGGGGAAGCTTGCCCAGGGCCCTGAATCTGATAGATCTGGCACTGGGCTGCAGAGTGTTTGACGGCAAGTAATACTGGTGGTGACTCCCAGCTTTAAATCCATCACTTAGGACTGCTTTGAGGAAAGAAAAATAAATAAATACTCATATGCAAAGACTGCAGAAAACAGACCTCATTAGTTTGCTAGATTTAATCTTAGCTGGCCATTACTAAAAAATGCATGTGCTAGCACTGCACATTCATTATGAAAATGGACATTAGTAGGCCTGTGAAACTGTTTAAGACTCAATGGAGCGGAAATGTTTCTTACTGCAGATGTTTTGGCCGGTTGCTTCAGCTGTAAACAGGTGTCTGTTACGCCATTGAAAAAATGTCCAAAAAATATAATGCATGAAATTTCACATAGGGAGAGACATGCTGACTCAATTTATCCTGCTGATCATTCAGTGCTGCTGAGTCATATTAATGAATATGTCACTAGGCTATATGCATTACATGCATATGTTGGAGAGTAGACTAAAACAATCCAGACTTTAATGAGCCCTCAATATTCAGACAGGATAAATGTTGACATCATCTAAAGAATGAAGGTACATCCATAAGTCGTTGGTCCTTCATCTGTTCTTCTAATGCTGCCTTAGTGGGATTCAGACGGAAACATACGGAATGTGCGTAAAGAGCCGCTTATGCTGGACGCAAAATGCTCTGCCCACCGGGCGCCGTCGCGTTTGCTGCCTGCGTTCCTCTCCAAGGATGATAAGGCGCATGGATGCACTCGTCCCAGACCTCGTTCCCTAAATGTGATAATACTAACATCATTTTCCTCCAACGACCCTTAATCTGATCTCTTGTTTTTTCCCCCCCTCCGTCTCCCCGTGTGTGTGAATGTGTGTGTGTGTCTGTGTGTGGATTGTGTTCATCTTTTAACCTGCCATCACTGACTGTAGCCCCCCGCGTTGCGTTGGCGCTGCGGAATAGCCTACAAGAACAAGAGCCAGCTTACAGCCGTGGAAACAAGCGAATCAATTTAGGGGAAGAGGAAAAAAGGAGAGACAGCGAGGTTGGAAAACTGGCGATCGGGAGAAAGGGACGAGGAGAGAAAACCATCGACCTCACGCCGCAGCCGCCGAAATATTACGGTACGTGTATGTTGGGTTGTACAGGTAGAAGGGACTGAAATGGCCGGCGTAATTATTGCATATGTTACCTAATCTGCACCGATGCTGGAATCAGTCACGAGACGACAAAGATTGGATGATGAAACGCGCAAAGGTCGCACAGATTCATTATAACTCGAGTAAATAATTAATACCAGCAAAAGATCCAGTCGATGTCAGTGGAATAAAGCTGTGGTGGTGCTTGCAAATGTATTGAAATAACATGGATTCTTATGTAAGCCTGTGCGTTTCACATGTTCACACATATAATTTTGGAGGGGAGAAAAGGGAGAAAAGGAAAATAGTGAGCCTATGGATTGTTTTTTTTTGGGTGCAGTCATGTTGTCATTACCCTGAAGAGAGAATGGATGCAAGCCATTTTGTAATGCAGCATGTGCAGAATTAGGCCTATTCAGAATTTCAATTGCGTTCCGAGAAGGTGCGCCGTAGTGAGCGCAGCTGCATAGATGAATAAGGCCATTCTGTTGAATTGTAGGAGATATTATGCTAGAGGCTATATGATGAGGAGAGATCGCAGATTAGAGGTTGCGACTGCAGGAGAAAAATGGTGAGGTTGTGCCTTTTTTTTTTAAATCCACGAGTTGATATCAGAAAATTTGGGGAATATATAAATCATCAGCTGAAAGTTTAAAATATTTGGCATGAACCTGCATTTTTATTCCTCCCTTTAAAGGCGCTGGTTGTTACCATACTGGTGAAATGCGTCCCATCCTACCCCTGATTCCCACGTCCTGAATCAATCTAGTGTTGTCATAGTTACAGCAGATGATGTTGGCCCTGCTGCACCTGTGTCGCTTTGTGTTCATTCGAGACCATCTGTAAATACATGAGGTCTAATTGGGCCTTGTGTAGGCACACAGGAAGCATCCCACAAACCCCAGAGCCTCTGTGTTTATTGAAAACAACACCACGATTTTTGCCTCTTCATAAACCTTAATGACTCTGTTGTGGAGAGCATGGGCATTGATACAATCAGGCGCTTACAATGATGTGATTGGTTTGTAGCAATTGGTCAGCAGCTTGCAGCTAATTTGTCTTTTCACGACTGAGCGCTTTCTCAGGCCTGATCGAATAATCAATATCTACATGGTTGCAATCTGCTCTTGACATGGAAAAACGGCTAAGATCAGGAAAGAGAAATACCTTTGAGTGAAATTGGATGGAGGAAACGACAACAACAACAATGCAGTCTGGATGTCTCAACCATGTCATAAAGCTAAAGGAAACACATTTTGCACAAGGATGAGGATGAAGGCCTCTGGCGAAGAGGAATTGGCCCCTCAGATGAGTCAAGGTGTAATGATCTAAAAATAAAGACCGTCATCGGTGTGTGCTGTTGTTCTTGTGGAGAACTCGAAGATGGGGAGGTCAAGGCAACAGGCGTCCTGCTGGCAGATTCAAGGTCTTTCCCTCCATCCAATTTTACTCTGTGTGGTGTTTTACATAGATTGTTTTTACTGTCTCCCCCATAGTGACTTTTGCCACCAAATGCAGAGACAAAACATCAATTTATTCAATAGACTTTTTGTTCTTATTCAATATTATATTAAGGAAAAATCAAACAACTTATTACTGACAGCTTCCCAAGGCTTGTGTCTAATGGGAAATGCATCTTTTCTGTATTGATGCAATGAAAGAAAGACCATTGCAATATTTTTAGACCTATATGAGAACATATTTTTGCTGAATACAACTGCCCAAACTCTATATTTGTGCATTTCAAGAGTGGTAGAAGTGGCAGGAGAAATTAAGAAATGGCACTCTTCAATCACATTCACCTGCTGTTATCTACAAAACAGCCCCATTGGAATTAAAAAAAGAAAAAGCACCACTTTACCAGTGTATATAATGCTCCAGTGTATGAAAAACAAATTGTGTTATGAGAGCTCTGGTGTGATCAATTCTTTGACCAGCTAATGATGTTGTGTTTTGATGCTAACATGAATCATTTTTCCGTTGAGCTAAAAACATTGTAGCTATCAAACCGTCACTCTGGATCACACACAAATCTGACGTCTGGGGGAGACATTTTATTTTTTCAACTCACAGTCAGATTATTGGAATGCATAATTACCTGCTGGATGGGGATGAGAAGGAGAGTCTTCAAGGAGGGACAGCGGTGTAAAGAACACCATAATGAGGAGTGCAGCAAAAGGGGCTAGGTTCATGAATCTACATTTTGTGATTGGAGATGGTGTTGTTTCTCTGTGGCAGTTACAGTTAGGGTGGCTGTAGATATGGATGTGTGAATATCTGTGTGTGCCGGAGAGAGAGAGAAAGTCTGTGGGATGTGCAGAGCATCTAAAATGTCTATTTTTAGCACACACTCCCTTATGAGCTTTCTTAATAGCTGCTTTAAGAGTTCTCAGAGCTGTGTTTTTAATAAAGACTGATGTTGACCTAATCCTCAGACCTTGTAGATATTAAGATTCATGACAAATCTGCTCCCTCTGTTGTGACATTGAAGGCCAAGGTTGAACTATGTGCTTTCTCAGGTCTCCCTGCACTTATGCAAATATATGTTTTCATACGTATTCAGTTTCGATTCCTCTCGACAGAGGCGTCAAGACTGTTGATTTTACATGCGGTGTAACACCGGATGCTGTGATGGGAATCATCTTTAAGTCAAATATAAGTTGATTTTGTCACCACAAAGGTGCTGTTGATCAGTTTTGAACAGCAAATGTTCATCAGGCTCAGCTAAACACAGTAATGTGGAATAGGGCACTGGACAGTAAAAACACAAGATGGTGAGTGAGCAGGTTGCCACAGCAACCGTGTTTCTAGGAGCGCATGCATCGTCGCTGCATAGGAGAGGAGATGCTAAGGACTGCCATGGAGCCTTTTTTTTAAAAAAAAGAAAATAACCTGTTTATTAGAGAGTACAAACGTTAGGAGAATGTATCCAAGATGTCAGATATCAATAATGGTAACACAGTGGTGATATAAGTGACACGTAACAGAGCTCGTCTCATTTGTTTTCAACAGACAGCACAGGCTTGTGACTGCGAGAGTCACAGTGTCGAACATAACGTGCTTGAGAAAACAATGAACACTTTCTTTCTGGTCTAATCATTTAAAGGGAAACTGCCCAACCTTTTCTAAATTTAGTGAGTCTGCTGATGCTTGCAGCCATTTCTGTGCGACACCAACCACATACACACAGTTACACATTTAAAAGCCCTAAAAGTATTTTTGTACCATCTTTTATTTTTCCTTGATCACAATCTAGTTGTTATTTTCATGTTTGGTTCATCAACTTTAGTGGCTGGGGATCTTGTTTGACTGTGCGTTGCTTATTGTGCACAGCATTTGCACTGCAGTAACATTTTAGAAGTCGAAAATCATTCCTTCATATCTTAATTGCTAAATTACTGCTGCTGCCTTGTGATGGATTGCGTGAATGCCTGCATTAACCTTAGGTCCGCATGAATCCCGGCAGCAGTTGTAATTGCATTCAACAACTTGGCATACTTTTAAATGTGAGATTCTACTTCTGTCAGTATGCATCTGACTTAGAAGCGTACCAGTATCGTAAAGTATACGACGAGACTAATGGCTCTGCTGCAGCACTTGTGACCCAGCTTGAGGTTTTAGGGTTTTGTGGCCATTTCAGCCCATGACCCAGATGTTAAGTTCAACCTATGAAGAAAATGGCAGCTGACTCACCAGTTAGGCTACAGGCCACAATTTGAGAGCCACCTCCTAAGAAAGAGAAAAAAAGCCTGACCCAGCTTGTCATACACTCTGGCGACAGGGCATTGTAATATTTTAAGATTTAAATTCAGTTCTGGGAATACATGCATGTATGTGCTAGGCTAATATCTTAAAGCTACTGCACTGTGCACTTACTTGACCTCCTTCCTCTCTCTCCTTTTCTCTCTTCCCCCTACAGTGAGAAGCAACAGCCTCAACAGAGACAACACATTCAAGAGCGAACCCTCCCCCAAATTTCACTTCTGTTCTAATAATTGTCATGGGAACAAAAAAATACAGAGTTCCCTAAAATGACTTGTTGAAAAGAACAAGGTGTTTGATAGTCAAAGAAGCATGAGCAAAGTAAAATAAGAATATATTAATAATAAATAGAGTATTTAATATAACATTACACTTTTTCCCCTCACCATTTTTAAAGCGACTGCTTGAAGGAGGAAAAAAAAACCCCAGAATAAGAGCATAAAATATGAACATCAAGAGAAGCACTTAATTCCCCCTGTTTGGAGGTGACTTATCAACATCATAGCAATAGGGGTGGGTCATGACTCAGTTGCCATGCGTGTTGTCATGGTGACCAGCCCCTGTACCCCTTCCCCCCTCCTCTGGTTGGTCCAGCTTTTGTTGTGGTTTCACAACCATGGACCTCAGCTGACAGAGGCAGCACCCCCTTGCCCCACTCCCTGTACCTGCTCCAATCAGGCGAGCCGTGTCATCTGTACAAGGAAGAGTTTAGATCAAGTCCCAGACAGTATTTCAGAGAACACAAGATACCTCAATCTACAAGAGAACACAATTCAGGTAAATGTGGCTTCACCTACAAACTGACCATGAATTCAGAGTGAATTAATAAATGTTGACAGCAGTAATTCTGATGTTGCTACAACATGCTTCCGTGTTTTTGTTTCCACACCAGGTGATCAAGTCTGACACATTTAAGCACCTGCGGCATTTGGAAATCCTCCAGCTCTCCAAGAACCACATCCGGCAAATCGAGGTGGGAGCTTTCAATGGCCTTCCCAACCTCAACACTCTGGAGCTTTTTGACAACCGCCTAACAGTGGTGCCGTCGCAAGCCTTTGAGTACCTCAGCAAGCTAAGGGAACTATGGCTACGAAACAACCCCATCGAGACACTGCCGGCGTTTGCCTTTCACCGTGTTCCCTCTTTACGCCGTCTCGATCTGGGGGAACTCAGGAAGCTGGATTTCATCTCAGAGGCTGCCTTCGAAGGTCTGGTCAACTTGCGCTTCTTGAATCTTGGCATGTGTGGCTTGAAGGACATCCCTAACCTCACCCCACTAGTTCGACTAGAGGAGTTGGAGCTGTCGGGGAACCAGCTGGGAATAGTCAGGCCCGGATCCTTTCAAGGCCTTGTATCACTTCGCAAGCTGTGGTTGATGCACTCCAGGGTGTCGGTCATTGAACGCAATGCTTTTGATGACCTCAAAAACTTGGAGGAGCTCAACCTTTCCCACAATTCCCTGCATTCTCTGCCCCATGACCTCTTCACCCCTTTGCATCAGTTGGAGAGGGTACATCTCAACCACAACCCTTGGGTGTGCAACTGTGATGTGCTGTGGCTCAGCTGGTGGCTGAAGGAAACAGTTCCCAGCAACACCACATGTTGTGCTCGATGCCATGCGCCCCCAGGTCTAAAAGGCAAATACATAGGGGAGTTAGACCAGAGCCACTTTACCTGCTATGCCCCAGTGATCGTTGAGCCGCCCACTGACCTCAATGTCACTGAGGGCATGGCCGCTGAGCTGAAATGTCGTACTGGAACCTCGATGACCTCTGTAAATTGGTTCACTCCGAATGGTACTCTGATGACCCACGGATCATACCGAGTTAGGATCTCAGTGCTTCATGACGGAACACTGAACTTCACAAACGTGACCGTGCAGGACACCGGGCAGTACACCTGCATGGTAACCAACTCCGCTGGAAACACCACTGCGACCGCCGTGCTCAATGTGTCTGCTTCAGACCCCAGCAACAGCTACAGCTATTTCACCACTGTCACTGTGGAAACAGTGGAGACAGTGAGAGGAGACGAAGAGAACTCAGCAAGACAGTATATTAATGAGACCTTCATAGATTTCCCTAATCCTACTGTTCAGAGAGGGGTGTTAGAAGGCCGACCTGGCATCACTATATCGCCTTCTCTCTCCTCTCTTTCCTCACTGTCCCCACGAGCCAACAGAGCTAATGAAAATGCAGTGACTGTGTCCATAATGGATGTAACTAACATTCCAGGTCTGGATGATGTAATGAAAACAACTAAGATCATCATCGGTTGCTTCGTGGCCATTACCTTTATGGCAGCTGTAATGTTGGTGGTCTTCTATAAACTCCGGAAGCAACACCAGCTGCACAAGCACCACGGCCCTGCCAGAGCCATCGAGATTGTCAATGTGGAAGATGAGATTGGAGCCGGGGCCGGGAGTGGCATCTCAGGTGGTTCAACAATCAACTCTGGCAGCGGAGAAGGAACCCTAAAGATACATCATCCAGAGATAGTCAACCTTCCCAACATTGGCCGTACAGATACTCTCAACCATTACTACAAGACCCATCATTTCAACAACAACGTGATGGGTCTTAGTTTTGGCTCCGAGGGGATGGGACCAGGAGGGATGCTCAATAGCAAGAACCAGCAAGGCCAGGATATCCCCATCTCCTGTACCTCAGTCCCAATCTCTACATCTAATTTGCTCTCCTCATCAGGCAATGGCACCAACATCAACCCCTGTTCTATGTCCCCACCGCTGCCGATGTCTCTCCCCATGCCTACCATGGGCTTACATGGATCGATCAAGGGTTTCATGGGCCAAAACCAGAATCCCCAAATGGAGCCTCTTCTCTTCAAGGGGAGCTCGAAGGAAAACGTCCAAGAAACTCAGATCTAAAAACAAAAGGCGAGAGTATAGAGAGAGAGTGAGCAAGAGTCGGAGACAGAGAGGGGATTGATGTTGGGTTTATGCGTGGAATGATTAGACACTAGAGTGCATTGACATTACACCAGGAGAGAGGATAGACTGACACGGCAATACACAAACACATAGACTTATCCGTGACAGTGTACTGAGCCAAGGATTACCACAATGGGCCACTTGTATTTGTAGTAACGATCATGGCCATGGAGATCAAGGAATGGACATTGCTACAATGTAAATCTGTGCCAAAGCAAATGTTTTTTGCAGTTTCTACAAGCTGTGTTCTCATAGGGAAAAACTAGCCTTTCAGAGTAATCAGTCCCCAAATCGTTGTTGGCCGGCAGAGATGAAAGACATGCACAGCACTTACCACACTGAAGATCGGAGATATTACAGAACAAAAATCCAAGAGACATTTTTCTTCCACACAAAACACAAGCCACACTCTCTCTCAAGTGACTCAATAGACTCCCTCAAGGTGACAATTATGTAGGCATAAATAGATGGACAAAAAGGTACAGTGCAGTACAGACTACTGTGAAAAATCCACAAATTATATAAATATATTTTCATTTAAATATGTATCATTGCAGACTCCGATGCAGAGATATTTTGGGGTGGATGTATAAGCTGGTATAGTTTGTTTCTTTGTGAATAATCAGGGGCGGCGATGGTGGAGGTTGGTTATGATACATGTTTTAAGTTTGGCTACTTCTCAGAAACATAAGGGCTCAATTGCAACACTCATTGTGAATCTTTGAATTGGCTTTGTGACATGAAGTCCATTTAGGTTGTAGAACAGTAAATGCAGATCTCTGTTTGACAAACTTTTTTCTGTTGCTTCAGTAATAATCATGACAAACTTTTGTGTTCTGAGAGTGTATTATGTATTTTGTAAAAGCCAGCTACTTGGTATTTGAATCGACAATTCTGATACTTAAATGCCAGCATCAAATAATGGTTTAAAAACGATGTTCCACAAACAAGGAAAGGTGATCCAATGCAAAGACCTGTATGGGTGAAATAAAGTGTTGACAATGTGTTATTTGAATCAGATCAGTAGCCAGATATTTGCTTTTAGACAGGAATTTGATATGACCTCCTTGCTCATGGTTACCATAATCATGCCATAAAATGCTGTCACAAGGATGATTAGACATCTATCTGCAGCAGCATTCAAGAAGGGATTAAACATCCATCTTAGGATGATTGGAATGAATGGAAATGTACAGTATATTAATAATAATAATGTCTGGTTGTATGACAATTGTAAGATCCACATTTTTACAGTGTAACTTTCATATGTTAAATGCCATTTACGCTTCTTGCGTTTCAACTATGTATTTCTTTATTTTTGTTAGTTTGATATAATGTGTACAGTTGTCTAGCCATGTATCATTACGTGTGAAATAAATCAATCATATATTGGGTTGTGGCGGGTCAATATGGCAACCACACAAGTAAAGAGTGAGACATTATGCAGGCCTCGGTGCTAAACCTGGATTGAATGTATGGTTTGTGGTTTAGCCATTAGTCATCCTGGTAATGATAGGTGCCATCTGCTCTATTAACATGTTCAGACAGGCTTTTAAGGCGCTCTCCTATAGATGTACACCACTGGTTTTGCAAAATGAGTGTTTTTAACAGAACTAGACGATGACTTATCCTTAATGAAGGCGCTTTTGTCTGAAATTAGCCCTCAGTAGGCTTCTCCCATGGCGATCCTTTAATGTTAGTTTGAAAACGGGAAGAAGAATTGAAAGAACTATATTTAATAAATTATTCTTTTTTCGCTTTCATCAAGCAGGAGCCTAAAATGTTTGTTGCAATTGAGCACAAACTGGACCAGTTATTCCAGATAAATGTACCTGAGATAGTATTATCAACAAAATCATATCAACAAGGTTTTCAACTGTAATGCAGCTCTGTATGTGATTTTGCTGTTCTTTTTTTCTGTTGCACCCCTCCCTCAGATCTATATAAGAGCTGTTTTATGTGAGTGATGATGGTTTTTCTTATCGGCAACGAGCCCACACTTATTGGAAGAAAAGGAACACTGAGGAATAGTAATAATAGTGATGATAATGTGAGTGATGGTATCATACAAAACCCAACCAGATTGCACTGTCACAGAGGTTAATCCATGAAAGGAACATCTTCCGCATCAATGCACACCACGTTCATTCTGTTTAACGGCAAACATCTGAGCCATCTTTAAAAAAAAAACATGTCTGGTTATACCTGCAATACCACTTGTAAACCGATTGATCAAATAACTCAGGTTGTCTAAATTGCAGCCATGTTTTTTTCCTCAACTTCCTGGCAGTGAATCTCATTCAAAAGCATAGTAAATGTAAATGTGTTGCGACCCCATAGAAGGATCTAGTGGGCAGGGTTCAACCGTAGCCCCACAGAGACACAAATAGAATATAAATGAAGGCTAAAGACACAACATATGGGCCGCTCCCTTGATGTGCTACATTTGGTGGCTCTGCCGTCGGATTTCAAAGAGCATACTAGATACCTCCTTGTGTGCTTGTGTGTGAGGGGCGCATTCCTGCATGTTAACTGTGGAACAAAATCTTCTTACCTGAGCGCTACTGTGTTTTATTAGGATGGTGACTCACCCAATCAGTGGAGAAATGTTCCTTTCATACCTCTGGACATGCTGGCAACATGCACAATTATCATCATTATTATTAACATTTGGAGGAAATGCAGAAGGGCTTTGTTACATCTTAGTATAGTGGCTGCCATTGTACATATTGATGCGATTTAAAAGGAGGCTCATTCTGCAGCAGTAATGTTAATAACAAACGTATGACCCCCTTTTAATGAAGATCACAAGCTTGAGACTGGAATTTGAATATGTGCATATTGGGCAACTGTACCTCGCTGTATTATATATATGGTGGTGAATTGATGCAGCTTGGCTACAGATGGAGTACTGGCATATGTGTGTCCTCTGCACCATCCGTTGCTTACAATGGATGCTTCAGCCCAGATGACATTTCTTGGTTTGTCGGAAGCAAAGCTCCTTAATGAAAAGGATTATCATATCTGAGACACCAAATTGCAAGACAAGAAAATGGACTGACCTTTTGGTCCTTTAAAGGTAAGCTGTGTTGTTTGATAAAACAATGTAAAAAAAAAAAGAAAAAAATGACCTGGGTCCATTTTAAAAGCTTTTTAAAAAAGAGAGGGAGAGAACAGTGTTAAGCTCTAGAGAAATTTAGATTTCTTTAATACAAAATAATGATAAAAAAAAAAGTCATTTTGTGTTTTTTTTCTTTCTTTCTTCTTTTCCAGTTGTTGGTTGTATCTCAGTATGTGATATTATCAATTTGGGTCTTTATGTATTGTCATTAAATGTAATTTTTTTCACGCATTCATCCAGGTACACAGTGTGGCAGAAGAGTGTATTTCTTCAATTATGGCAAAAATCAACATGTGCTGTACTTGCACTTCAATGACTGTCATGCAATGACTGAGAGGTATATTATTTCACTGTTTGCTACTTCTGTGACTTTGGTTTTGACGCCCGCTGTAAGGAGTTATTCTGCTATTAGAGACATATGCCACTTTTCATTCTTTGTTGTGATTTCATCCTGCAGAGCACCACAACTAACTAAATGAGAAATGAGTTAACAAGTTTAACATGACAATGTTTCAAATAAGTTATTGCGTGAAATTTTATAAAACAAAATGGAAAAAAAAGTCCTAACAACTACTGTGTTGACACTGTATTTTGTTGCAATTATTTCTGTCTTTTCACACCAATTTACTGAATCAGCAAACAGGAAACACACTTTCAAAATACGGTTATACTTGGAAGCAGTTGGCCTCTTGTACCCCTATGTGCACAGTGTGTAAAAGCTGGTACATGCAAAAGTCATGGCAATATGTAGCTATAGGGAATTTTGGAAATTTCTCGAACTGCAGATATCCGTAATTATGGAACAAGAACAAACACAAACTTCAAAGATTGTATTATAAGGTGGTAATTTTCTAGGAATAAAAACATCTGATCTCGCTGATGGAAATCCTATTAACAAATCAGTTGGCTAATTGATTAAGAGGGGCGGCTGTAGAGGTACAGTCATTCAACGCAACACTATTACATCCTGTAATCATTGCAGCATGGCAACCGCCATAAATCAAGTGGTCCATCATGTTACATTAGCGTAATTGTACATAAACTCTCTCTGCCATTTTTTTTATTATTAGCATGCGTTGTGAATTTGCAAATCTGACAAATAGGTAAAGGGAAAACAAACAAGATTAGATCCATTTAGTGAATAATTAGACATTTCTTATACGCAAGGCAAGGGTGAAAGGAACTGAGTGGATTTAGGTTATGTTGCTGACATCTCCACGTGAAGTGCACTAACTCATTTTTATGTGCAGGGCTTAATTAACACATCATTATCACTGGTTCTTATCTTGAAAGGGTCGACAAATTTGAGCTCCACTTCACTGTGTTGTATTCTGTTCTTCAGTTCGTCTGCATGTTCCAGTCCAGATTTGATTTTATTTTAACTTATTTTAGACTCGTAGGTAAACTGTATAGATTATCACAGATGTCCGCTGTGCAGTGCAAGTCCAACCCATGTTACGAAACAGCAACCTCGAGGGATTCATGTAACAACAAATGCATCAGCCATGAACCATGGCAGTGAATTGGAGTGATATGTTTAGATAAATTGTTTGGGCCTTACAGCAGCGAGATTGTATTTGAAATGTCTTAGGGGGCACTATGTAAAGTCATTTTCTTGAATGTAATTGTTCTTGGCTTGTACTCTGGTCCCCAGAGAGCTCAGTCCCCCATGAGACTTCTTGGAAATAATATTAAAGGCCTGTATGTTGAAGTAGCAACAGAAACGACAGCTACAGTGTACTATGGTTACATCATAGTATTTTCTAACGACTGTAACCCAAAGCAAAGATAAAAAAACCAAATGTTCTGTGACACCTTGAGGTGACTAATTTTCAAGGAGATTATTAATATCTGTGCTCTGCAGCTTTTTGCCGTTTCTCAGCTTGTGGTAATAGTGAGCAAACATACAATGAATGCTATATGAAGTGGGGGTGAAGTGAGCACAGAGTGTGCATGCTGCAGAAAAGAATACATTAATATGCGCTGAAGATGAAAGAGAAATGCTCAAATGCAAATACATTCAGAGCGTTCTGTGATCTTGGCATGAGTGTAATGTGATGGAGAAGGTTAATTTCAAATTAGAAAAGGTGGAATTTAAAAATGCCAGTTCCAGCCCCTGCAGCATAAAGCAACCGTATCCACAGGAGGTGCATTACCAACATAAACTCCCCCTTGTAAATCCAAGCTACGCAGTGTATCAAAGAGAAAAGAGGAAAACCGGATTCCTGTTTGGGAAATGTAAAAGTGCATCGACATCTCTCTCTGCGCGCCTATGGTGCAGTCATTTTCTAGAAACCCACAGTGCCCGCACTCGCCTCTCCTTTTCTCTATGCTGTCTTTTCCCTTCAAATTCAATAACCCTCCCAGCTGTGTGTTTCTCCAGGGATTCCCCAGCTCCCCTGGCCCACAGACAGACTGCAGAGTCTGTGGGGACACAACATAAACTCTACTGTGAAGCAGAGGTGTCAGAGTCTGTGGGCTGCATCTCTGCTGATCGAGGAACCATGAAAATGTGACAGCCTTTTATTTCTTCACACTTTAAAGGATGCAGGGGGAAAAAAACACATGTGCGTAATGTGTTCGATACAGCCGTGTGGGCTGCAGGCATAGCGAAAAAAACTAAGTATAGATTCCGTGGCCTATTTAGGCATTGTTTATACGAGGATGGACTACACAGAACCGTTAGCAGGCTTAGCTCGGACTGAGAATCCAAAGTATTATGGAAAGTGTGAGGAAAAGATGACAGTGACCCAGTTGGACCTACTTTGTGTGCATGGATAAAAGGGAACCAGAAGCCTTTTGATTTAAAACTCTGCTCTTTGTTTAAAGATTCAGTCTTTGACTGTTATTACATGAAACTATGTTGGTGAATTATGAGCCTACTGTTCTCAGAGGGCTTTCTCACACTGTACTGATCATACTTTGCTTTTGTTTCCGTCTATATTTAGATTTCCCCCTCTTCTCCCAGTATCATTAAGAGCCATGCGGCAGATCATTTGGACTTGGGAATATTGTTTCCTTCCTCACCCAAAGATCTGAATTAATAATCCAGAGTGAGAGGATACACAAACATACTTCAGGGGAGGATGTATGCATGTAGTGTACTTTGCAAGCACTCAGGAGCCCCAGACAGTTCTTCACCTCTACAGGGGATAAAACACTCAACCTAACCAACAAGACATGTCACTTGGAAAAAAAGCAGTGTTTGTTTCTCTTTCCATTAAATGCTGCTGAAGTGGTGTGGAATAGAGCTGCTGTGTATACGTGTCAATGGGCTTAGATTGATTTCTCTCATGCCCAAGCACTGCAAGGCCTAATAGTTTTATTTATTAATGTGTAACATACATTTCTTGCCCTTAAAGTCAATTTAAAATCTTAAAAATGCTGCAAATTTTGTTGAAATCAGTCTGATTATTTCACAGACTCTAATTTACTTTAATGGGTCAGAGACAAAAATATCCCTCTTGATGCTGTAACACTGTTTAAAAAAAAAAAAAAAAAAACACAGCGCACAATGAGCTACTTTATAATGCGCCCTAATCACATTACATGTTACCAGAAATAACAAAAAAGAAAGCGGTTTGTGCACGAATATCTCACAAATAACGTTTGTTTCACTGTGGGCCTTTTGTAGAACATGAGATTTGAAGTAATTACTTTCCTATGAATATTTTGTTTCCAGCATGCATTATGAACAGACACTTCCCGTGTAATTACTGGAGGAAGGTACTGTATGTAGCAAATTGTTCCCCAGTGCATGCACTCCCACGCAAACACACTTTTCAGGCACTGTGCTGATGTTGTTATTAGATTATTACACTTACTTGAGTATTGATTTACCATAACTGCAGATAGGGGTGATGTTTATACTTTGCTTGGTTAATGTTGTGTGTGTGGTAATGGTGTTTTGCTTTTTATGGCACTCTGAATTATATATCGACTTTTACTTACCCTGTTGATGCCTCAGTTATAGCCACACAGTTGGCTCTGGCATTAATTGTTAAATGAATTGTCAGTTTGGGAAATATAGTAATTTGCTTTCTTGCTGTGAGTTAGATGAGAAGACTGATACCACTCTCATGTCTTTAGAGTGAATATGAACCTAAAGCCAGCAGCCGCTTAGCTTAGCTTAGCATAAAGACCATAAAACAGGGGGAAACAGCTAGCTCTGCTTTGTCCAAAGGCAATGGAATCTGCCTAGCAGCACCTTTACAGCTCACTAAGTAACAACTTATGCCTCATTTGTTTAATATGTACAAGAAAATCCCAAAATATATAAAACAACATGCTGTTTTTAATCTCACTGTGATGACAAGACTCCAATAAGATCCACAACAAGAAATAGTCTGACACATAACCCCCCTTTAAAACCATAAACTGTTGTTTTTACATCTCAGCGATGTACTGGGTTAATTTCTGAGCTCTCCAGGTGATGGTAGGTGTATTTTGTTAACTTCATACAGAGATAAGCTATTTCCTGTTTCTAGTTTTTATGCTAAGCTAAGTCAAACAGCTGCTGGCTATACCTTCTTATTTACAACAAAGACACAAGATATGCTTTTATCTTCTCATCTAACTGCCTTAAAAAACACACTGTGATCTCACAGAAACATCAGATGACCATGACCTCTGAACACCTTCACATGGTGGTGGCACCATGGGCAGATGATGATGATGTTTTGCCTATTTTTGTGTTTCTGTTTTCCATCTTTCTTTAGTCATTATCCATCTTATTGAGGTTTTGTGTCACTTTGGGGTTATTATGTGTCTTTTTTGGTCCATTTTTGGCTCCTTCTTTTTATATATATTCTTTATTTTGTGTCTCCATGTGGTTGTTTTGCCTATTTTTGTAGTTATTTTGTATCTTTCTAGTATCTTTACATCTCTGCGTAGTTATTTTGTGTCTCCATGTAGTTTTGCCCATTTTTGCACAGATTTTGTGTCTGTTTTTGGTATCTGTGCATCTTTTTGTGACAATTTTGACTCTTTTTCTGGTTAGTCATTTTGCAGATGAAGGCCAGGGGAGACCCTGACAGTTTTGGCCTCTGGGCCTGTGCCCAGTAGGCCCGTTTAATAATTTATGGGTGGCATGGTTGGGTTAAGGCACCAAACACTTGTTAAGGTTTAGAAAATGATTGTGTTTTTGGTTAAAATAACCGCGCTTGGAATGTACGGGACGTAAGTACGTCATGCTATATGACGTAACTACGCAAAGGACACAAACATGTACACTGAACAGGAACAGCGGTGTCCCAAGTGAAAGTCCAGTGTTTGTTTACCCATCCACCATTCCAACCTCCTATCTATAAGTGGATGTTCTCACTCTTTGGGGGACATAACATTTTTAAACATGACATATTGCGTGCCGTCGTTGAACCAGGTAATTTGTGTGTTCACTACAACAAATGATCCTAATTGACTTTCGAGTGGCATTGTGTCCATGGCAGCACATTCTTACTCTGACCTCGTCACATATGGACGTTTGGTCATGGACCTTCCATGTCCAGATACAACGTGAAAGCCCTGGGTGCGTTGGTTGCTGATGTTCTGGGATGCTGTGTCAACTTATGCCTGTTGCTACTGTATTGTCTGCTTTCAAAATACACTTTTATTTTCACAGGAAATTTACCATTTACATACAGTCTCTTTCAAATTAAACACACTACGTCAGTACAACAACAGGTATTGACATTTTATTTCTCCAACAACTCACGCATGTGGTTGGGTTTAGGCAAGAAAAACACGTGGTTAGGTTTAGGAAAAATGAACAGTGAGTTTGGTTTGGCTTTGGAATCTTACAGGATGTGAACACCGCTCTCATGGGTGAAAGTCAGTGTTTGTTGGCCCCATCCACCAGAACTCAGACTTTTGCCGCCTTAACTTTCGTTCTTGTCCCACCATGTTTCCCCTGACGCCGCCAAGTGCCACCAGCCGCGTGTCATGCCAACGTTAAAGGATGTCTTTTTTTGTCAGCGTCTGTAGCTTCAAATCACTGCCCAAGCGCCGTACTTCGACGACATCTGAGTGAGATCGGGTTGTCCATGGTGCCAACACAATGCCTGCCACCAAACGTAGTGCAGTGTTAAAAGGTTGTGGTCATTTTGTGTTTTTCTGTAACACTAGGTTGAAAGAAAATCTGCTAAAAGCTGTTCTCTTTTTTTTTTTAGTTTGTTTTTTGGCATTAAAATACGTTTTTCTGTGTGATTTATTGGCCCACTGTTTAAATTAACTAAGATTAGATGAGTGCTGAATTCAGAGTAAAATACTTGCCAATGATAAATAGCACAAAGGTTTTATTTTTTATAACTTTCGCTCATATTTTCCTTTACAGGTGGGATAATATGACGTCATAGGTGTATTGTGACTCACAGTACACTTATGATATGGGACAAAAACTGCTCTGTCATTCTGTCTGTTAACATTGTTTTGGCTTTACTCTACCCAGGCAGAGATCAGCGCGTTGGCTACGTCCATGGACACTGACCGAGAAAAAAGGAGATTCCTTGCACGGATAACACAATGACTTATGAAGGCAGAACAAACTCATCTTTCTATTTCTCACATCCCCTTCCTCCCATCTTGCTTATTCTCCTTTTGTCCGAAAGAAGGACATTTTTGTCCCATGGGGGATAACAATATTGACGTCAAGAGATGAGTTATTGATTGAGAGGAGAGGACACTGAGACAGTTGACATGCAGCAGTCTACTCCAGGTAGCGAGCAGCGCAAGCATTCATACATGTATGTAGCATGTACAAAGGAATATTCATTTCACTCTTGGCTGATATGCATCTATTGAGTTTTATACAACATGTCAAAGCAGACAAACACGTGTACTGGGGGGAAAGAGGAGGATGTGGGCGTTTGTCTCCTCTGCAGGCCACATGAGCTTTGCTGCTGCTCGCTACAGTATCTTTACATGTTGGGAAATTGATGCAACACTGCTTTGTTCTAACGCCTTACGATATAGTATATGTAGAGATAATGAGACTGTGGTCTGTCCTGATTGAATGGGATGATGACATCGATATGAAATAGCTCTGATCTTCCCATGGCTTCTGTGCGCATTCCACATAGATACATCTTCTTTTTGTCTAGTGGGTCATTTGACCTGCACTGATTGGATCAGTGGAAAATAAGCACACAGCAGCGCAGCCCCAAACTGTCTTCTATATAGAAAGATACACCAGGTAGGCCTGTTATATTTTATTCCTGATGATGCTCAAGAAATTGGATGCAAGCTCTGCAGATCTGGTCAATGTCACAGAGGAAAAAAATGCAAGTGAAAAAGGCAGAGCGGGGACAGTTCCCATGTATCATTTTGTGGGGAGATGTCAATGACCATAGCAACATACAGAGCAAATAGATTCCCACTGGCAATTATGCAAATGTGGATGTGACATGTGAGTCTGCGCCCAGCGTGATGCGACGAGAGGGGAATTCACCAACACTTGGCTGCTCTGTCGCTCACTGCTACCATTAGCATTAGCATTGTTCACACATCTCCTCATCTTAGGCCGCTTCCACACCCCTCCCCCCCCTCCCTCTCCTTCCCTCCTCGCCACCACCACGTCTCCATCCTTCCCTCCTCCTCCTCCTCCTCCTCCTCCTCCCTGCCTGCGTCCTCTCTTTCCTGTTCTCGCTGCGGTGTTGCTATAGCAACGGAGAAATGTGGGAATACCTCCGTCCTTCAGAGCGCGGGAGAGAAAGAGAGAGGGGGAGAGAGATAGAGGCAGGCAGAGAGGAAGAGGGAGAGGATGGGAGACAGACAGAGAGTGAAGGGGTAGACAGAAGAAGAGACAAGAGGAGAGGAGAGGAGGGAAGGGAAGGAAGCGTGGAAAAGACTGTTAATTAAAAGACAGCGAGCGAGTGGCTGTGACTCACTGCCTGAATGGACACCATTGCCTGTCACTTAGCCCCTGACTCCAAGCGTTTGCCCCCCCCTCCACCGCTCACTCCCTAAAAGCTACCCTCCCATTGATATTCAGTCTCTGTGATGAAGAAGACGCGGCTGTTATCTGACTGGAGGGGTGGGTGCCAGCGTGGGTGGGGGTGGGTTTGACTGAGATGGCATGGTGTCGCACAGCCATGGCGTAGCTTCACGCTGGGCCCTACGCACGCCATTTGTTTGACGATCCATGTGTTCTGGATGTCTCCATTTGTAGTGAGGCTGCAGTTTCCATGACAACGCCTGGACTGAAATAGCACCCCAGTTTCCTCCCTCACTCCCTCTCTCTCTCTCTCTCTCCCTCTCCTCCGCTCACAATACACTCATAACTGTTCATTCCTGATCTTGGGCCTCGTTCTATCAGGCTGAGATGTCCCATACTGCTCATCTCCATTCATCATATGGATTGAAGCACATCAAACCACCCCAACCCCCCCGCCACCGACTCCCCCCAACCGTCACCATCATTGCCTTTCACACACACACACACACACACAAATACACACATACATGCGCGCACACGCACGCACGCATCACTTCTCCTCCCACCTCTTATCTCCCATTTTCAGTCTCTCGGTCGCCCTGCAACAGATTCTGTCAACATGCATCAACCTCTGTGTTGCCATGACAACGGTCTTGAAAATCACTGCAATTATTTCAACAAAGACAAAAACACTACAACCACTTGGGGGAGAGGGAGGAAAAAGGATGGTGTGTGTGTGTGTGTGTGTGTTGTGTTTGTGTGAGTGATATAGAGAGAGAAAGAAAGAGAGAAAGAGATGCAGTGTTGTGAGTCTGTGTATGCGTATTTAGTGACCCTTCAATGAACTGGTGTGTATCAACTGTGGCAAAAATGTGCATACAGTATGATGGTGTGTGTGTGTATGTGTGTGTGTGTGTGTGTGTGTGTGTGTGTGTGTGTACAGTATATGTGTGCATGCGTGTGTGTCTCCTGGCCTAATATGGTGAAGTCCCTTTCCTTTCCGCTACTCAGACCCTTAAGTACGTATGTTGTTCTGTAGATGAGTGCAGGTGGACTCAGTGACCCATTTGTACACGTGTATGGTTTTTCAAAGCCAACCTGTACCAGCTACAGTACCACACGTGTCTGTTGTGTGTGTGTGTGTGTGTGTGTGTGTGTGTGTGTGTATGTGCTATAGACAGTGAGAGCATTACTGTGCACTGCTGTGAGATGGAGGGAAAGCGTAAAACAGATGGGCTGAGAGATCTGCACAGTGGTAGAAAGTTTACTAAGTATACCTTTCTCAAGTACTGCACTGTGAGGTACCTGTACTTGATGGTTTGCACTGCATGCTAAGGAAGTGTGAATACATTGAATGAACCTTACATATTAGGAATTAAACATGAATATATAGAATGAAACATATGTATAGAATGAAGCATGAATATATGTAATGAAACTTTAGTGAAACATGAACATATAGAATGAAGCATGAATATATGTAATGAAACTTGAAATGTAGATAAAAAAACGTGAATATTTGGATTGAAACATGAATATATAGTGAAACATAAATATATGGATTGAAAATTCAATATATGTAATAAAACATTACAGTTATATATGGTTTGAAACATGAAGATTGAAACATGAATATATAGATTGAAACATGAATATATGTATTGAAACATGAATATATAGTGAAACATAAATATATGGATTGAAAATTCAATATATGTAATAAAACATTACAGTTATATATGGTTTGAAACATGAAGATTGAAACATGAATATATAGAATGAAACATGAATATATGGTTTGATACATGAAGATTGAAACATGAATATATAGATTGAAACATGAATATATGTATTGAAACATGAATATATAGAATGAGACATGAATATATGGATTGAAACATGAATATATAGATTGAAACATGAATATATGGAGTGAAACATGAATATATAGATTGAAACATGAATATATGGATTGAAACATGAATATATAGAATGAAACATGAATATATAGATTGAAACATGAATATATAGATTGAAATATGAATATATGGAGTGAAACATGAATATATAGATTGAAACATGAATATATGGAGTGAAACATGAATATATAGATTGAAACATGAATATATGGATTGAAACATGAATATATAGAATGAAACATGAATATATAGATTGAAACATGAATATATAGATTGAAATATGAATATATGGAGTGAAACATGAATATATGGAGTGAAACATGAATATATAGATTGAAACATGAATATATGGATTGAAACATGAATATATACACTGAAACATGAATATATAGATTGAAACATGAATATATGGATTTAAACATGAATATATAGATTGAAACATGAATATATAGATTGCAACTTGAATATATGGAATAAAATATTAATATATGGATTGAAACATGAATATATAGATTGAAAAATTCATATATTGAATGAAACATAAATATATGGAATGAAACTTGAATATATGTAGTGAAACATGACTATAGAAATTGAAGTTCCCCTCAGGGGAATTAATAAAGTATATAAAATTAAATTAAAAAATATAGATTGAAACATGAATATATAGAATGAAACATGAATATATGGATTGAAACATGAATATATGGATTGAAACATTAATATATAGAATGAAACATGAATGCATTGGATAAAACTTCAACAGAATGAAGTGTAAATGTATGGAATTTATTAGACAGACAGACAGACAAACAGACAGATAGACAGATGCACAAATTATTTATAGGCTTAGGAGAACAGGTGGGTCGTAAGTTTGTTTGTAATGGATGACACAGATGTGGAATATCTCAGATCATCAGGCGGTTTGATCCAGAGAGTGGGGCCATAGTGACTGAATGCACCTTCAACAGATTTACTTTGCCTCATGTCCATTAGTTAATAGTAAAGACGTAAATCTTTAAAAACTAGTCACAAATATATAGTATTAATTTCAACAAAGGCGAAAGGATTTTTCCTCAAAACAAACTGGGTAATGTAGTGTTTACCATACATAACTCAAACAGGAGGGAAAAAAAGTGTTTTTGTTGGGGACTATTTTCAGCCACAAATCTGGCGCGTGCCAGTGAGTATTTACAGCACCAAGACACGCGTGTGGGATTGACTCAAAATAAAACAGAACGCCCATGTTTGTTGTTATAACGGAGAATGTCACCCAGTGCGATGGTGTGATGTGATCGTGCGTTTTTATAGCATAGTAGTAAGAAAAATATTGAATATCGCCAGACTTATGCTTTAAGATTTGGATGCAACTGTGTTTTTTTGTTTCTTTACCTTTAGTAAAAGTATGTGTGCTCTTTCACTTAACCAATTTCAATTAAGTCGTCATTTAGAGCATTTGTGTTACACTGACAAGCCCCCCCTGTGATTACTGTACTGTGTATCACTTAGTACAAAAGATCCTATCTTATACCAATCAAATATGATGTCAACGCTGTATAGCACTAAATCTTCACACTCACTAATCCCATTGTATCCCATAAAGCTGCTTTGATACTAACAGATACTTACATGTGTGTCGAGTCAGGGAAAACACTCCAGGCCCTGTAATTTTGGGGCCAAACCCACAGCGGATGACATAGCAAGTTATAATGAGTGTTTGTGGCCCCAAGCCAGTGTGTAAGACCGTATGAGTTTGTTTATGCACGTAGGAGTACAATTTGAGAAGCCAGGTGGGCGCGTCTTAACTTAACCCATTTCTTTGTCACATTGTTACTCTACAGCCGGAATGTCCTTAAGAATATAAGCTTTAAAGTGGAGCTATCCACACCGAGGGGCCAAATACATATCCTTAAATTCAAAGGATGACTCAAATATGTCTGCAAAGGCGGAGGGGGGGGGGGGGGGGGGGTGTCATGTCACTGCACAGCGGGGGATTGGCAGAGACAGTGATTTGGACTTCAGTCGGCGATGAAGTAGATTGGGACCTGAAATCCCCGGGGAGAGAGAGAGTCAGAGAGACGAGGTCAGGTAGGAGGGCTATAAAAGCACTCCTTCCTTAACTGGAACATGCACTTAATGTCAAAGCGGGTATGACTGAAGATTTGGGATGCACAGTGGTCCTCCTCTGTCTGTAATTTGTTTGACTGAAACAGCAAAATGTGTGTACAAGTGTGCTGAGGTAAGTGCCTGTGTTCATTTACATGATCTGCTAAATCTCTTTTGACAGGGCATTTTGTTGTTACATGTGCTCTACTGTACATCCATATATTCTGGGTGAAAGTGTAAATCAAGTTGACATTCATACAGGACTATAAGGTTGTGATATAATATAAAAAAGACAACCAATTAGACATGTTAAATATGTTATTAAAAGACATTTTGCACAACTTTTGCTCTCCATATTCTGCTCCAAATGGCCTTTTATAATCAAAATCACTTAACATTTTTTCCCTCTCATAAGCAGGAGAACTGGGAATCAAAAAGATGTGGAAGTTCCATAGAAGTTTGGGCTGCTTATTCCTCCTCTGTTGCATCTGCTTGACTGAGTGCCGGGTGCTGAGGTTCGTCGTAGCTGTAAGTCTACCCACTTTTCCTCCAGCGTGCGCGATTAAAATGATGACATTTGAACATAGTATTGCACTTTCCTATTACACTCTCTTACAACATTTTAATATCATCTGGAAGCCACTTTAGATCACACAAGACTGATATAACCGCACACGGTTGCTGATTACACTGTATTTTTCTGCTCAGTGAGCATTATTATATTTACACATTTATGTGACAAAGGATTACTTTGAGCCTAAACTCCAACAGTGTCAGGCGTATCTCTCCCAGACACTGCTGCTCTGCTCATAAACCTCTTTGCATATCTTTCTTTTGCACCATAGTTCTGTAATAGAAAAAGACAACTGAAAGAAAAGCACAGATGTTTTTTTTTTTTTTTTGCTATAATGTGACCTCATACATTACACCAGTGTATTCATGACTTATAAATGACTTACAGATTTGATACTGTGTCTGTTTTCTGTTACACTGGCGCTATGATTTAATCTATGCTGTAGCTTGACAGTCACCATTTCACTCCATGCTATCTGGTGGTTCAGTTGTACTGTTAACTGTCTTATCATTATGTTTATTATATTCTTAAATTACATTAAATTTGGAATAGGATAAATGTAATTCTATGCCACTAAATCATTGTTTAAATGTGTTTTATTCAACCATTTAATTCCATTTCAGTTGAGTTTAATTGGGGTTGGCTTGGTTCAGTTCGTATCCAGTCCTTAGAAGGTGTTTTGTACCATAGGACAGTGTGTGTTGGAAAATAACAATTATCTCTCAGGGCAAACCATAACTTTGAGGTTTGCTTTTTTCTTCAAGGTTTTACATCCAAATTGTTTTCAAAGTTTAAACCACAGCGGAGCTAACAGGAGTGAGTCACCTGTGTCCATAATCCACCTTAATCAACCTGTGTGTCATGGTTGCTGCTCAGAAAGTGAGTCCTCAGGTTAATAATACTAACGGAGCAGTGTCATCTAAAATGACTCCTCTGTGTCTCAGATCCTGAACTGAACTGTCTACAATCACAGGTTTCTATTTCTGACTTCTGTCTCAGGGTGTTTTTTATTTTTTCCTGACGCACACAGTGTAATGACTGGCACAGCAGTGTGGCATCCGAATCCATGTGACAAAATCTCTTATGACTTTTAAGGTGTTCCGTCATGGCGATCGATCTCCTATTGAATCGTATCCCAGGGATCCTCATGGGGAGGAAGTGTGGGCTCAGGGCTTCGGACAGCTGACTGAGGTACTGGGTGCATGCGTGTGTGTGTGTCCGTACGTAAATGTGTGAGTGACTTTATTATCATTTTGTCAAGCAGGATGAGGGAAACAAAACAACCAAATATGAAGAGCTTTTAGGTTTATATAGTGTATTAAATCCATCAATCCATCCATTTTTGCTATACTCATTGTGTGGGGTCACTGGGGGCTAGAGTACGGTGGCCCTGAGGTGCCAAACACAGCAACATTACAGAAAACACAACAGCAAAAACAAAAACACAACAACAAAACCAAAAAACAACAAAAATGAAGAAAAACAAGATAAGAACACAACATAAAATGCATTTTAAAAACATTTCGTTTTGTGTTTTGTAAAATGTTGTGTTTTGGACCTCAGGGCCACCATACTAGAGGCTATGCCAGCTTCAACTGGGGTGATACAGTGTAGTGAACTTATTAGTCCATAGTCTAAAATGTAAGTTGACAGTAAGACATGATTTAAAACTTGAGAAAAAAAAATCACACAACAGGGCCCTACCCATTAGGTGACATAAGCAGATACTTGGGGCCCCTGTTTTTTCTATACAAGAGACAACAACAAAAAGAAACTAAACTTCTTGAACAAAAACTGATGATATTTGCTGCAATTTTTTGCCAACAAATACTGAAAAATCAAGCACAGAGGCAGGCAGATGGATAAGTAGTTTGCTGTCCTGTACAAAACAAGAACTCCCAAGATTCTGTGGTTTAATAAAATAGAATAGAATAAAACTAAAACAAAATGAAATAAAAAACATTCATACGTTTAGGGCAGGGAATGTTTTTCAGTCCAAGGACCCCTTAGCTCAAAGACAGATGGGGCCGGGACTCCCTGACTATATATGGTGTACAAGACTGAGTTGGAATTTAGGTAATTCTCTGAATTTTTTGGGGTCTTCTGTAGCTGCTCAGTCAGCAGCAGCACGTCCGAGTCTCTTGCTCAGAAAGTCACCTAACGATCCACTGCGGCTCACAAGATGTCTGTACACTTGGAATAATAATATAGCTAATATGCCAATAGTATGAAAATATTACCCCTACTAGTTCACCTTCAGCTATGGATAAGTGTCACACAGTCCAGTGTTAGCTAGCTGACATGATTGCGCAAGGATTCATGGGTAACAGTTACCCAATCATTAATGTTGTGTAATGTAAATTAAATGTTTTTTTTTTTTAAGAATAGACCAATTTATCTTTGCTAATAATATGTTGGATTCATGGAAATGTGTATTTTTATTCACATAATTTAATATTTGAAGGGAAAAAAAAAACCTTAAATATGAAAGCAACAATTTGGAGGCCTCCCTGCAGCAGCTCTGAGGATGCCCTCAGGTTGTGTACCTCCAGCTGAAGATCCAGGGTTTAGGGGGTAATGTTCTGTATTATCTGTAGCATGCTTATTTGTACATTATATGTCCTCAATCTAATATTTACAACAAACAAGTTGGTTCAGTGTCATGTGAGCACATCACAATGAGCAGTTCCCCCAAACCAAATCCTTCTTAGAGCCCCCACAAATCAAGGACCAGCCCTGCTGAAGGGTATTTACAGAGTAGGCATACGTCTAAACTCATTTTGTATCTCTGTATAGATGCAGCAGCTTCAGATGTGATGTGATGAACTCACAGTATAATGCACTTTTGATCTGTAGAACACAAAATTAGTTTAAGTCCTGAGATGGAAGAAAAGCTTGTTGTAGACTTTTAATTAAATCCCTTCCTACTGTGTCATTGTTCTGCTCTCGGTCAATTAGCCTGTTTACAGTGAATAAATTTATCATTTGTGGCTCTGGGAGGCCTTGGAGAAAGGGTGAAATGTGTTATTTTATGTAAATAAGCTGAATTTGACCTTAAATCTACCAAATCTACAGCAAAAGGTCAGATTCGACAAAGATTAACAGTGCTGGCAATTTTCCTTTCAGCTGGGCATGAAACAACAGTTTGAGCTGGGCAGGTTTCTAAGGAGGCGTTACGGCAACTTTCTCAGCGACGACTACAACAACAAAGAGGTAGGTGTATTTGCGTATATGTATATTTATATATATATATATGTGTGTATTTTTTTTATGTCCTCTGTGTACCCATGTGCTTCAGTGTCATCCAACGCTTGTCATGCATGCCCTCGGCCCAATCATGTGCCAGCCACCGTCTGCATTAACTCTAACAACATACACTTAGTTAATGAGCTTGACTCATATTGGTGATATCATTGCCATGGCCTTGTAATTTGCTGTAACATGTGGGGTAATTTTGCCTCTGGGCGTCATGTACAGTTACATGTTTGGCTGCATGCTCAGCATTATGAAGATCTGATTTCCGCTTTCTCTCCCTGTCTCTGTTTTCTTTACACTCCCTGTCTTACTTTTTTTTCTCTTCTATCTCCCTCTCTCTTACCCCTCCCCCCCTCTCTTTCTCTCCATCCCTGCGTTCAGTCCTCTCCCTCTCCTAAATAACACGCAATTACCACAAAAATAACAGCTCTTCTCAGTACCTGTCATTGGCGATTTGTCGCCCAAGTCTCTGTCAACTTGTACGGTACCTCTCCACCGCGCTGCCATGTCTGTTTTAATTTGACAAAAAGGGTGGGAGAGGGGAAAAAAGAAGCATTCTCGGCATCACAGGAACATCCAACCTTATCAGCGTGATTTACTGTGTGCAAAAACCTGACACGGGGTGACAGAGAGATATAGACGAGCGAAGGCTGATGTCAGAAGAGATCACAGTAAGAGAGATCTTTCTCCCCTCCCTCTCTCATCCATTTGGATCTCTTCTGACTCCCCTCCTCTTCATGTTAAGGGAATACCTCGGTTGACTTGAGAGAAATACAGCTCGCTCATGATACACTGCTGCTTTGCTGGGTGCCTTTATTTTGCATCTTTATTAAATCAAAAAAGAAACTGAATTATGTTTCCAATTTCCAAATGCAATTTGAGTGTCCAAGTGCATTTCGGCTTTCTATAAAAAGTACGCCTGAGTGTCCCATTTGGAGGAGGAATCAATGCCAAGCCTTGTACCAACATATGGATGCATTTTTATACCTCCTTCATGTTCCCAACAGTTATATGTGAGGAGCACTGACTACGACCGCACTCTGATGAGTGCCCAGGCCTGCCTCGCTGGGATGTTCCCCCCAACCAGACGCCCGCCTCCCATCATGCCCCAGTTACTGTGGCGGCCTATTCCAGTGCACACCATCCCCAGGGCCCAGGACAAGGTGGGCTGCTGAGCCACATAAATATTTCCTTCCACACGGCAGCCGCATAGAAACTTGTACAAGTTCATCTGAGTCTCACTCTGTGTAGCTCCGTGTTGCTGTCTGTGTTCACCTCAGCTGTGAACCTGCCGTGCTGAAATTCCCCACTGTTATAAAGTGTGAAATGAACACATAATTGTGCCCAGAAGACTCCTGGTACCTGCAGTAAATGTGCATTATTTCCACTGATGTTGTGCTGTTGTTTTTCGATTTCTCAAGCTGTTGAAGTCTCCGGGCAAAGACTGTCCAAGGTTCAGAGCGCTGATGACGGAGACCTTTGAGAGCCAGCACTACCAGAGGTTCCTCAGGGCTCACCAGGTGAGACAAACCACAGAAGAAGACTGTCATCTAAACACACTTTACTGAATCCCATCCTCTGCTCAGTGACGTGAACGCTCCACTCACAGTTCAGTTTGTTAAACATCACTTTTCTATGAGTCATGTGCCCGTTAACCACTAAAAAGTTGTTTCTAACTCTGTTGTTTTTTTTATTATCGTTACAATTATATAATCTGAAGTGCTGTGAATAATACTTTATCCACACCTCAGCTGCTTCTTTATCTGCTTATCCGTGCCTCGGTTTGTAAATTAACAAACACTGTGAAATGCACATTTGTGTAAAACAGTGAAATATATACTTCACAGTTGCCGGTGCCAACGTTATCAGCACCTCCAGTGGACGTGTTAGTTATGCTGCAGACATCATGTCCTCTCAGTGATTTTCTCAGGCACGGTGACTCCAGTGCCTCGAAAAAGCTGCACAGTGCAATTTCTCTCACATTCTCAGAGACGCTAATTAACGCTTGGATTGAATTAGATTAAGAATTACAATGAAAAGGTTTTAATTAAACTGAGTCCCATGTGCTGCCTATTAAGGTGGTGTTTGAGATCAGGACAGGGCCTCCTGCATTGAATTTTAACACCCTCTGCTGGAGGCACAGTACCTGCAAGTGGGATGCAAGAACCAAAATGGTGCCATTTTTCACTGTGTTGTCTGACCAAGAGCTGAACTGAGCAACAGGCAGTGAATCAGAAAACAATAATAATCCACAAAATGCACTGAATGATGTCTGCAATAAGAAAGTCTAAAAACTGAAAACAAAGAAGAATTATTTTACAAGTGCATTTATGAAACAAGGATCCCATATAACTGATGAAAAGTGATAAATTGTTAATTTTTTTTCATCACTATCACTGAGATTGGTGAGTTGAATGCTGTGATGGAGAGTAATAAGTACTGCAGTTTTGAGTATTTTCATTTCATAGTACTTAACACTTTTACCCCACTATATTTCAGTGGAAAATATTGTACTTTATTGTGCTCTTTATTTGATTATCATCTAGATTGTTTTGGTGTGAAATATGAATAAAAATCAGAAAATCATGAATCCTATTATGACCCACTAGATTTTGAAGCCACTAGATTTATGTTGTGACTCTTTGAAAGGGCCCCGACCCCCGGGTTGGGAACCACCAGACTTAAGTACCAAACTGTATTTTAAACTAGCCACACCATTAACACATTCTCACTTCCAACTTGTCAAATACTGATGTTTGGTCAGTTGCCCTGCATGTCAAAATATGATGCACTAGGTACCCTCCTGCGTCGGCTGTGGACGCCCAGGGACCGTGTGTAAATTCACACTTGGGTCTTTTAAAAATAAACTTCTGTTTTCACGGGAAATTTACAACTTCCAATTGAAATGCATTCAGTTTTTTTTCCAAAATAAACTTACAACAGAAATAACAAACTTTATTTTTAGGTTTACTTCCTTATGTTTTGGAAACAAGTTCACTTAAGTACGTGGTTAGGTATCAAAAAAACATCATGGCTTTGGCTTAAAGTAAGTACATACTCACTAATGTACCTCACTAGTGCAAAATGCTACACATACTATCACACTATGTGGTTATTAAAATCACTTGAGTGATTTTTGGTTTCACATGAGATATGAAGAACAGTCTCATGGCTGAAAGTCCAGAGTTGTTTGACCCATCATTAAAAGTAAAATATATGCAATTTCTTTTCAAATGCAGAACTTTTACTTGTTAGGAAATATTCAAAGATAACTGTATTAATACTTTAACCTGAGTTAAGGATCTGCTGGTTGATTGTAATGTTCTCTTTTCTTCACATTGCAGTACTTTGTGGAGAGACTCTCCAACCACACTGGCTACCCCGTCTCCAAACTGGTTGGCAAAAAAATATGGAGGGTCTACGACACCCTTACCTGTCAGGTATACTTGGTGTTTCACAGTAAGCACATGTTCCACCCATAAACCCACTGATACTGACTGTATTCTGCAGTTTACACATGCTTCAATTACTGATACATGCAGCAGCTGCAGAGCAGTGAGAGTCAAACAGAAAGAGGAAAAAAAAGAGAAAAGGAATCTGTTTTCTTCCACACATCTGCAGAGAGATGAGGAGGGGGCTGGAGCGTGGGGAAATCATTTTTATACATACAGTATGAAATGAATAGGATAACATATTGAAATGATAATTAAAGCATTATGAGATGGGTGGATTCTAGGCCAGGTTGAATACGCTCATTCACACTTGCAAAATGAGCATCTGTTATCTTCAGACTGGCGCTAAAAATAGCCGGGATAATAGAAACGATGAAATACAGCCATTTAAACCCCCTTTGTTGCGATTCATGTGTTGTGTAATGTGATTATTAGCGTGATGCAGGGTAATGAATGCTATTTTCTTGTGCAGAGGATCCATAACTTGACTCTCCCACGCTGGGCCACCCAAGATGTTCTGGACACCCTGAAGAGAATTGCATCATTTGAGGTCATGTACAGCATCCTCAGTCACAAGCGGAAAGAGAAGGCCAGGCTCTCGGGAGGTGAGGATTCGCATTAGAGCCAATTAATTTAAAGCACTGTTGTGATGGGAAAAAATGTTATTAGAGTGAAAAAAAAGCTCAGTGTATCTAATGTTGTGACTGCTGGCAGAGGCTTTGTTTATGCCTCAGACAGTGTAAAGTGTTGGGCCGGGCTTCCCAAAAGCATATTAGCACATAAGAGCTAATGGGACAAAGATGATTACAGTGCTAAGACAAGATGCTCAGTAAGGTCACAACGATTGTGTTGGTGTCTGGGAAAATTTCATTTGCACTGTTGACACTGACGTGTTAATTTACCAGGGGTGCTGCTGAATGCCATCCTGAGGAATTTCTCCAGGGCTGTAGAGCAAGGGAGCACTCTCAAATTCATTATGTACTCAGCTGTAAGTTCAACGTTTGGGCACATTTTATCTGCCTCACATGCAAAACTGCTGTTTCACATACTGTATATCTCCCCCACCCCCTTCATGGTTCTCATTCCAGCATGACTCTACCCTCATCACCCTCCAGGCGGCTCTGGACGTGTACAACGGCCTTCTTCCTCCTTACGCTTCCTGTCAACTCTTTGAGTTCTACCAGGAGTATGATGGGTAATGACGTCCTGCCTGCTCCTTGTATATTTAATGATACATATCTAGGTCAGATGGCCAAAACACACCACCTTTAGAGCAATCGCCTCCCACTGTTTAGCCACACCGAACCATTCAAGTGCATTTCCTTTTCAATTCGGTGGAAACCTGGCAGCCATCCAGGACTGCAACAGCCAAATTAGCACATGATACAAAAGCCATTTACATAACCCTTACCACAAGAGTGTTTCATCTCATTGTGCTAATCCTAATAATTCCCCAGTTCCTATTCTCTGGAGCTGTATTACCGCAATGACTCCTGGCGCGACCCTTACCCCAACCCTGTGCCAGGTTGCAACGGCTTGAACCCCTGTCCGCTGCCCGTATTCACTGAGCTGGTGCGGGATGTGATGGCAGAGGACTGGGAGGCTGAGTGTGGCTTTAGGACAAGATTATCAAGCACAGGTGAAAGAGTTGTTTTCTTCATACTCTCACATTCGCACTGACTTCTATTCAGCACATATTTTGACATTGTTAACGCTTCGCTGCAATATGTTTATTCCTGTACTCACTTTGGGGAACAGTGTGGGGGATTTTCAGCACAGACCGTCTGATTTAAAAATACCAAGGCTTTTTGGAAATCTTCCAAACGTTCCACATTCACATGTACCCTAAACAGGATTGTTGTCTCCCACAGGTGTCATAACAGTTCTCGCAGTGGCTGTGGGTCTCCTGGCAGTGGCGCTGTTGTTCAGCATAGGAGTTGCAATCCACAGGAGGAGGGCGCACTACTCCAGGGAGGTGTAGTGCAGACGTCTGTCACACATGTGCCAAAAATACAGAAAGGTGCTTCTCTAAAAATAGTGTGCCATGTATTTTTAATACTTCCTGATTGGGTGTGTATGGAAGGGAGTGTGAGCTCTTTATTTCTTCTTCTATGAATACAGTGTGTGTGATTAAAAGATTTTTTAAACTGAGAAATAAAATTCAAAATAAAGTATTTGTCGCAGGCATCACTAAATTTTATTAGATTTACTGTTAACAGTGTGCACAACACATACTGATATTCACTGTTAATTCAATCTTTGGTTCACAACATTTCACATTCTTTTGCTGTTCGGCTTCTCACTTGTCCAGGTCTGTGGCAACTGTGGGAAAAACAGGACAGATGAAGAGAGTTAGATTTTGTTTAAATAAGCCTAAATTGAATGGCAAGTATTGCGTTTCATATCCACATTCAAACAATTCAGCTCCATTGCAGCTGTCATCCTAAACACAGTCTGCTCTGGCTTTGAGTGTGTAGTGCATGATCAAAACTAACCATGTAATAATCATCTGTATTTAACATAACAAAAGAAACTCATCTTGCCCCCCCCCCCACCCCCCCCCACCCCACCCCCCCAACCCCCCACCCGTCATCCCCCTCTGTTCTTACTTCGGACATCCAGCTGGCACTCCACTTCGTCCTGGCCCAGCTCATTGACAGCCATGCAGGAGTATTTGCCTCCATCAAAGGTGCCAGGCTTGCGAATGTTGAGGGTCAGCACTCCCTGGTAGTTCCGCATCAAGTACTTGGGATCATCACCAATAATCATCCTGTTCTTCATCCAGATGATCTTAGGCTAAGACAAGAAAATGTTAAATGAATAAGTAATCAAGTGGAACGCATCTAAATCTTAGATTATAGAAAGACTGTCTTTTTATGTTGGTGGATCTGGATACAAGTCCTCCTTGCAGTGAACTTCAGATGTTGATTTGCATATGAGAACCGGCACTGTCAGCCTGTGACTCACGCTCCACGGGCTATTTTAACATGCATGTTTACCTTGGGGAAGCCTTTGACGGCACAGCTGATGGCGGTGCTGTAGCCGGCCACCACAGATCTGTCAACCAGGGGCTGAGTAAACTTAGGCACACAGGACATGTCCTTCTCCTTGTAGGGGTTTCGTTTGTGCTCCAGGCCTATGGAGAAGGGTGGGAGGGCAGGCAAACTTAGTCAGCCGCCATAAATCAGAGTGGAAATGTGGCATATTTTACTTGGTATCTTCAATGATAGTGTAAAAGGCAATCCACACTACACACACACACACACACACACACTATCAGTACTGTTCACACCTGTCTTGGCAATGACGGCCGTGTTCTTGCTGACACGTGCGTCCTCGCTCAGGCCGCAGATGTTTTCACTGAAGACGCGGAACATGTATTCATTGCCCATGATCAGATCTGAAGCTGTGCAGTTTGTTCGTCTGTTGTGCTCATAGACAGTAAACCATTCCTGGAAAGAGAGACAGGTCACATTATTACATTAGAGAGGACATAATATTAATTAAAAAAAACACTTATTCTCCTCATACTGTCCATGCTGGAACACCTGTATTTAGTGTCTGTACTGAAATACTTCGTTTTACTGCCTGTCTCTGTAAGCCTCCTTCCCTGAAAAGACCAGTCTGCTCTGATTGGTCGGTGTTTCCAGGTCTTCCATATCTGTGCTTATCGCATCTTTACCAGTCCCCCAGAAAGCCAATTGTCGTAGTGGCCAAACAGTGTAATTACATCTGTCACATGATGCTATCGGGCCCCAAAAAATACTTTTTCCCACAGACTTATACAGTTAAAGAGACCTCTGTAAATCACTTAATAGATCGTTTGGCGTTCCACGACCCCCCACTAAAGGACTTTTTTTACTATCAGAATTTAATCCATTTGGTTCAATCACATTTGGAAAGTTTGAAAAAGCCTCACCACTGAATCATTTTACCCCCATTTAGGTTAGCCGTGTGCTAAACTAGAAGTAGCCGGCTCAGTTGGTGGAAGTCTCTCATGCGCCTGCTTAATGGGCCACACAGTGTGGAAGCAGTGCCGATTAAATTTCATAAGCGGCAGTTTAACTTTTTTAAGCATTTGCTATCGTGAAAATCACCACTATAAGCTTCTAAACCAAAATCTTCACAACAGGGTCATGTCCAAGCAGGAAGATGATTAGAAATTGAGGTGAAATTCACAACATCAGCACCCAAGATACATGTTTCCCTGCTGTTAGCATGTGACTACATGTAGCAGTGTAGGCTACATAATGTTAACACTTGCAGGAGCATGCCTGGAGCAGATGACCATTTAAGGAAATCCGTCATGAGCTGATGTCAGCTTGTCTCAAAAGTTAAAACAATTTATTTAGAAGGGTCTGAAGCTTGCAGGTTTTGTTTACATGTTACTTTTACATACCTCATTATTGAAACTTTGGCCACATTTAATATGAACAGCTGATATTGCAATATTATATATGTATGGCAGAAAAAAGTAAAGGCATAATAAAGCCCCCTAAGAGACAACAAATTAAGCATATGGGCAAATCCAAGTGTCAAATACTGGCGGGATGTAATGTCAGCATTATTGTTTAGCTGCAGGCCCTACATACAGGTAACTGCAGGCATGATCTAATGTAGTCTTGAAACGCGATCACCTCTCTCACCTTAGTTTTCAAGTCTGCCTTCTGGATGGTGTATCCAGTAATTTCACAGTTGCCATCATCTCTGGGGGGGTCCCACTCCAGTGCTGCATTGAAGCCCCAGACGTCTGTCACCCTCAGGTTCACAGGAGGTCCAGGTTTATCTGAATTAATCAAATGTCAGATGTTTAGTACATTTCATCAAGGTCTGCTTTTCTTTAAATGAGTGATTTCTTAAATGTATAGTTCCCACTTATTGATAAAGTAACACTTATGAATGCAACTGGGAATGAATACTGTACATTCCCAGTTGCTGAGACCTATTAATCTTACCAACAATCCTGATGACAATGCTGGCTCTGTCCTCCATGTTCTCAATCTTTAGCACCAGCTCATACGTTCCAGAGTGCTCTCTCTCTGCTGAGCGGATGAAGAGGATGCTGTCCACATTTGAGTTACGGACATTGACCATCGTGGGGTCAAGGGGTTGACCATCCTTGAACCAGGTTGCGACAGGGCGTGGCTTACCCTAGAGGACACAAAAATGGCAGATTGTTAAGGATAAAAAGGATTTGCTTGTCAGAATAAAGTACTTGATAGGGAAGATCCTAAACAGAAACATAATCACTGTGTATGTTATAGTATAAGCTACGGATTTACAGGAAATGGAGAATCTGCTTTTCTTTAGGGCTGTCAGAATGTTTGCCACTAAAGTAAGCTGGATCATGGAAAGGGCACCACCAAGTGCACCACCAATTAAGGATTGGACTCCTTTAACACAGACTAACAATGGACAGTAAAAAAAAAAAAAAAAATTGTTGCAGCAAAACCAGAGATATCATTTCTTTATGCAATGCAGTTCCTTCTGGACCCACTAAAGGCTTAATAATAAAACTTTTATACATATGCAGCAGTTCCCCTCAACACCTGTAAACAGACTCCCTTTAAAGACATAATGCCTATATTTGTTAGGGTTTAAGTAGCAGTTTTCCACTGGTATTTATTAATATCATATCATATATTTTACTGCTTGTAAACAGAGGCTTTCAAGCTAAATATGGAGCAGTTCCAAAATCTTAGCAAAGGTTTGTCTCTAACCTGGAAGGGGATAGTTAGGTTGACCTTGTCTCCTACTCTCCTGATGTACTTTGTCCTCAGGTCACGAGGCAGACGAATCTTAGGATGCTCTGAAGCAGGAAAATACATCTAATTAAAATACACTGTACTGTACCATGCTAGCATTAAGCATCTGTCTATATAAACCATAACAAGCACAAAAACGCTATAACTGGGCATAAGGTATAATCCATAAAATAAGTGCTCTTTGACTCGTGTCTGTTCACAACCAGTCCTGACTGACTCACCCATGATCTCACGGATGGTGACGGGCTGTGACAACACAGCTGGAGGACTGCGTCCAGCAATGTTTACTGCCACCACCCTGAAGTTGATCTTCTCTCCCACGGGGAGGCCACGCACCGTAAATCCCTGCCTCTCACAAAGTTCCTGGTTTGCCACCACCCACTCAGTGTCTGAAATAAAAGAGAAATATATGCAGTAAATCACAGTGAGTGGGATCTGAATCTTGTTATTTTTTTTTTTGTTTTGTTATTAGATAGATTTATTGTGATAGTAGGAGAGACATTAATTTCCTTATTGGGTTTATGGCCTGTGCCATTTTTAAACTGACTTCGGTTAACACATAAATGTTGTTATGTTATAATTTGAGTAGAAAATGCTGATAAAAATTAGTTATTTTATTGTTTGGTCTCATCACCTCCTTCCTTGCAGTACTCAATAACATAGCCATCCAGGCCCCCAGCTCCAATCTTCTCTGGGGCGAGCCACTTCAGGGCGCATGTGCTGTCCGTCACATCATGGACTGTCAGACGCGTTGGCTCGCTAGTTGGGGCTGAGGGTGACAGAAAGAAATACTCAAGAGAGTCACCGGAGGAAACTGAGAAACACTGAGTAAAAATGGTTGCAGTACGTACCAATAGGCATAAAGGGTTTGGAGGTGAGACTTGGTGGAGACAAGCCAATGCTGTTGACAGCAAACACCCTCATCTCATACAGAACACCCTCAATCATCCTCTTAGCCTCATATGTAGTTGAATCATATACATCAAAGTTGAGCTTTGTCCATCTGGAGGAGCCTTTCTTCTTCCTCTCCATGAGATAACCTGACAGAGGAAAAACATAGAAACCATAAACATGGGTAGAATAATGATTTAAGACACAATACACGCAGAAACTCTATAAGATAATTAATATTCCATATGCTCAGCCCATTAAATATGAATAGTTTAAGACAAAATCCATCCTTTACCTTTGAGTGGTGCACCACCGTCAAATTTGGGAGCGTCCCAAATGATAGTGGCAGTGTCCTCTCCAACTGATGTGCATTTGATATTCTCAGGAGGGTCAGGCACATCTAAAATAAGATTACAGTTAGTTTTTACGTACATCAGTTTAAAAAACAGTAGAGGAAATACTTGATTGTAAACCACAGTGTGGAACATCAGATCACTTACCCACAATCTTCACAAACAACACAGCCTTGTCCTCTCCCGCAGGGTTGGTAACACAGATGGTGTAGTTGCCCTCATCGTCCCTCTCTGCCCCCTCTATGACGAAGCAGCTCAGGTCTTTCCTGGACTCCACCCTTACACGCCCTTCGGTTGCTGTAATTGGCTAACAAACAGGAAATTGCAGCATCTTAGCACCGTGAGGGGTAACTTTGTATTAGTATTTCGCAATTTGTGGGACGTTGAACGTGACACTGACATGCAGATATTACAGTTTTCTTTAGTCAGGGCCATGCAAAGGCTCTCTGAGGCCGAGGGGTGAAAATCACAAAGAGGGCCCCTCTGCCAAGGCGAGAGGCAGGGTTCACCTGAAAGCCACAGGCGTAGGTTAAAAAACATGAAAGTAGCAGGAGACTTTTGCTTTGACAAAATTTAAGACTTTCTGATGCAGAAAATGCACATTGGTGCATAAAGGTTCATAAGAATCAAGGAAATTAAATGTTTTATGCTAAGAATTTTCTGGCAAAGGACCCTTAAATCTCTCTGTTTCATGCGTAGTTCATATGAAATTTCCGCTCGTTACTAGGCTAATTTTTACAATGTAAAATGCCATAGGCTTGTGGTAATAACGTTAGCATGTTACATTTGTTTGGAAAACGTGTTTAGTAAGACAGTTGTTCTGTCAGTGAACCTTGTGAGTTTTAGTGAAGCCAAATTTTGTAATGTTAACTTAAATGTTGCTGATGTCCCTGGTTGTATCCATCTTGTTTTCAAACACGGAAGTAAATAGTGATCAACTTCCATTTTTTTGTGCGTGACTTCCGGTCAGCCGCTTTCCCTCATGGATTACCGGAGCTAACGGTGCAAGCTAATTTTTTTTCAATTTTCAGTTGTTTATGTTAGTCAATCAGTTAGTTAGTTAGTTAGTTAGTTAGTTAGTCTGTGCATTTTGTATAACGTTAGATAACTGTGCCCATGTTTCCGTTATAACGGAAATTTATTCCCTCTAAACGTGAATAAATCGCACGTTAATCATAAACTATGAACCAAAAAAGCACAATCTATCCCGAGTGAGACAAACTGCTTGATCCCCGTCTCCAGTGTACTAGCAGAGAACCTGCAGAACCGAATCAGCGAAAAAACACACCAGGCTACACAGCCTCTCTATCTGAGCAGCTGAAGCTGCAGCTCGCACCCTCGACACACAGACATACAGACGGTGCCTCTGCATGCCAGCCAAACGTGTGCGCAACTGTGAGAAATAAATATGTGAGGTGTACACTGCTTTTCTATCTTTTTTTCCCTTTTCTTTCTTTCTTTCTTTCTTTCTTTCTTTCTGTCAGCGACATACACTCCTAACACAGGACGGGTTGTTTTTATTGACTGAGTTGATCATTAAGCCATAGTGATGCATGGATCGGCTCTGATAGCACCTGAATCAGCATGTACGCATCAACCATCCAGCCGTTACAACATGATTGAGCTAGCAAAGCAGTTTTGTGTTGCTATGTGTGGTATTTATTCAGTTTTGGGAAATGACGATGTCTAGAAAGCATCAGTGGCTGCAGCTGACAGGGACAGCTAACGTTAACACTAGCAGCAAAGCTAACATCAGGATCGTCATCCGTTAAAAGCCTCCCGTTGTCGGACACGACATGAAACTACTCCAGTTAGCTCAATCATGTTGTAACTAAGACATCCGCTGGAGAAAATATTTTTTTCACGGGCCACTTTGACCGCAAGTGTCGCACAAAAAAACGGAAGCTGGCTGCGTTCTGTTTTGCCTCTGTGTTTCCGTGAAAAATAAGGTGGATATGAGTAGAGAGAAGTCTGCTAGTTGCTCGGCTAATTTATACAATGTAAAATGCCATAGGCTTGTGCTAAAAATGTTAGCATGTTGTATTTGTGGGGAAAATGTGTCCAGCAAAAGACAAGTGTTTGTCTGTGGATGCTGTGAGTTATAGTGAAGCTAATTTGTGTACTTGTTATTGAAACTGTATCTATTAAGCCATGTTTAATGTGTGTTTTGAATCAACTTAACTTTACAGCACTTCACAGAAACTTCCATCGCCGACTAGGGTTTTGGAGGTGTAACTGCAGAGTGACACAGACACACCACCCTACAAGTATAAATGCTCATAACAGATTAGACCACGTGCGTAGGTTATTGCGTAGGGTCCGCCCCACAAGTATAAATCCCCCTTCAATCCCCCTTCAAGCTACCCTAGAGCAGCACACTAAAAAGAGAGGGTCTGGGGCAAATCGCAGGGGCATTTGTGCCAGTTAAGAGGGCATTTATGGGACATTTGAGTTGACCAGAGGGAGACCTTGGCAGAACTTTGGCTTACCAATGGTCTCTAAAGTGCTACAGTAAAGTGACATTGAGTCAAAAAAAGAAGCATGGCGCTTTCCTGCTGAGGGCACAGAAATATCTTGTTTCAAAAAAAGGGGCACGTTTGGCACCAAATACATCAGGGACATTCTCTTTGCTTTGCACCACTGTGCCCCTAACTGCCTCTGGGCACAGAGATTTCCATTGGTTGGGTCAAATCTCAACAGAGCAGCAGTTTTTTTTTCTGGTGAGGTAGCATTCAACTGAGGCCCAAAGAGACAAAGAGGGGGAGGATATTCTATATGAAACAAAACAAAAAAAACAAAACAATAGATCATACTGCACAAACAGGTTCCAGGATCATGGATACCAGGGTCAGGGTAAGATTTAGTGACCCTTTTTACTTGTCACATCCTTACTTGATCTCCTCTCGACCAAACAGCGGTGGGTGCTGGCTCTCCTGTGATCTCCACATCCAGACGGAGCTTGTTGCCTGCGACCACAATGATGGTGTTTTGGGAGACCATGTTTCCAGTGGTGTCCAGGTGGATCTTTGGAGGATCTGGTTAAAGTACAACATACAAAGAAAGAGAATGTGTGGAAGTGGGATTGGGGTATGATGAACTTGTTTTTAAGTATTTGAGAGCTAAGATAATTTAGGACTACTTACCTTGTCTGGGCACATAGTCGATCTTGATTTCTGTTTTGAGAGTAAAAAAGAATTGACAATGTCATGTAGGCTGCTGGTGATTATTGCATCCACAATAGCACCTTTGTAAGCATTCTTTCTTTCTCACCCAAAAAGTTGAGTTTAGCAGAAAGCGACAGAGCGTATCCATCAGGGACAAATGTGTAGTCTCCTGCATCCTCTGGTTTCACATCATTAATAATCAGCCGATGAAACCTGAAGCAAACAATAGAGAATATTTAGATAAAGGCAGGATGTGTTTGATCGTCAGTTGTGACAAACATCCTAAAAATGCTTTTTAAATCTCTCCATATGTCCTTGTACCTTCCAATGTGAGACATCTTGATGCGATCGCTTGGCAAGACCTCTACTCCGTCTTTATACCACTTTCCTGTGACCTTCTCATCAGACACCTCACACTTGAACACAGCCTGGTCTGCTGCCCTGACTGTCAGATCAGCAATGTCCTGCAACACCTCCAGTTGTTTTTCTGAATAAGACATTGGAAACCACAAGCAAACAGTTCAGGCAGGAGAGAGGCGCGTGCAAAGGTGAGGGGAGGAGAGGGAGGATAAGGTTCATGATGGCAACATCTTGACACCCACTGCCATGACTTGTTAGTTTGTTTGTAAAGAGAGGCGTTAAGCCCTCGGGCAAGCGATTAAATTCAGCTGCATCCTCAGCACTGCATTTCTAATGACAGAAAACCCAAACTAAATATAGTAAATCTGTACAAAGTCTGCACACTGATTCTTTATATCAAATAATCTAAAAATTTTAATGTTGTATAAACTCTGCAATCACTAAAAAAATGACATAAATAAAGTAATTAAAATATTTTCTAGTGATACCTTCCACCTCCAGCTCTCCTTTGGTATGCCCTCCATTTGTCCAAGCATGGTACATTCCAATGTCTTCCAGCGTAGCCTCCTGGATGATGAGTACGTGCCTCTTTCCATCCTTCTTGAAGCGATACTTTGAGGAATCTTTATCTTTGTGAAGCTCTATATCCTCAAAGTACCTGGAAAAATAATAGACATGAGCACATTAAAACACATCAGTGCTAACTGTGAGTCTGACATACTGTGATGTTGCTACCAGCCAGTGACTGCTAAAAAGTTGTTTTGCATTCACCAGTGGGAAATTATGTACTTTTTTTTTTTATCTGTTAAATAACACTAGTCCATACCCATTGGTAGCTTTGTCACCTTCTACCTATGCCAATCCTCAATGCCTATGTGCAGTTTCACATAGACTGACCATGTCAGTGAGTAGAAAAACATGGGACAGACAGAATGACTGACTGACAGAATGACACAGTGACAGTTTCCGTGATTATGTACAGCATACCATACCATGACTCAGTCATACCAAAAATTAGAAAAAACCCAGAAACATTGGGCCACAGGGGGAGCCACAGCGATCGGTCGCATTTTAGCCATTTTTAGCCATTTTGGCATCCTGTTCTACATATCTACCAAGTTTAGTAAAAATAGATCAGTGAAACCCTTGAGATGTTATACACCTTTATGTGATGAGCCACACCCTCCACAATATTCATTGCCTTATAGAAGCTCAGTTTTAGTAAGTTTTCCAACTTTTGCCAAGAGGGAACTTTAGATATTGGTCCCTAGATTATGTTCACTAAGTTTCATGCAGATCGGTCAAACTTCATAGAAAGAGATCGATTTTAAGTGTTTTTCAAAAAATTCAAAATGGCGGAAAATTTATATAACCAGAAGTTATGGGTTCTTGAGGCAAATTTGTTCCTCATGAGGAGAGGCATCTCTGTGCAAAGTTTCATGTCTCTACGACATACAGGGCATGAGATATGCCCATTCAAAGTTTGCAATTTCCATCGGTTGCTATAGCGCCCCCCTTTAGCCAGTTGATGTAATATTGCTTCATACGCATCCTCCCATGACCCTCTACCACTGTGCCAAATTTCACATGGATTGACCAAGTCAGTGAGGAGAAAAACGTGGAACAGACACACAGACAGACACACAGACAGAGTTTTCGTCATTATATAGTAAGATCACACACACAAGGGCTGGGTTTCATTCCCACATTGGGGGCACAGGCATGTATGAAACAGGGGTTTGGTTGTCTTCCACTAGAAAATGTTGAGTGTCGAACACTTAATTATATGCTTTCAGTGAATTTTTATCTACCAATTTAAGCTTTTTCTGCATGTAAAGAGCAAAACTCCTCTACTACTTTCAGGACTTCAATGGGAAGAAGATGAAGAAGAAGTATGTTGAAGATTATTTCAGGGTAATGGAGGATAAAGCAGACTTTTCTTCTGAGTATTCACTTGGGAAATCAATCTCCTTGTGAGAAGTGAATATAGAGCAAACAAATAAAAGCCTATCTTATACAGCTTAATTAATAAACGAAAGACAATGATGCATCTTGCACATATATAGAAGGCCAGCCCATACTGTGACAAAGAGTGCAGTGATGTGTACCATAGCAGCAGGCTACATGTCAGTTATAAGTTTTTGTGGGGGTGGATGCATACATATACTGTGGATGACATCATCACAATCTAAGACTGATTGAAAGAAAGAGTTGTGCTCCCACAATATTATGACAAGAGAAACTATGGCAACAAGTCTTAGTTCTATAATAGAAGCTCAGTTATTAAAAGTAAGTTGAGGATCGAAATTCCCCAAGGCGTGGCTGGTGAGTGTATGAAGGTTGTCAGAATCAAGCTATGACTTCCATCAATTTGTAAAATTAACATTTTTATGACACATTTTGATCTGATTGAGACCTAGTCCACACAGACAAAAGTGTATTTGTCAGCAGGGTTTTTCCCTCCTTCATTCTCAAAAAACCTTCCTGTCTATACACAGTGTTACCAAAGAAATCTCTGTCTAAGTGAAAGCGCAAAAACCCAATTGAAGTACTGTCGAGCATGTCAAACCCACAGGTGATGATATAAGTAACTCTAACTCTAAAGAAGAAGAGGAAGACAAAGTTCGTCAATGAACAGCCTAGGAAAAGCTATTAATGGAAGGCCACCTGGAGGAGTGACCTCCGTAGCTCATTCTGATGCCTCTGTTTTTCAATACAGTGCAAGAGTAACTTTACATCCACATGCAAACATGAAAAAGATCATCTAAGCAAGATTAGAACCAGGCAGCACATCTGCCCACGTCTGTCATTGCACGAAATGCCTCATTTGTTACGCCTCACAAAGGAGATAACAGGGCACACTCTGATGTTACAAGCCAAAAACATCAACACTAAAAAAGTGAGTTTCTGAAGTTGTCACCCTTGACAGAGTTTTAGGGGGAAAAATATTTTTAGGGACTTAAAGTGCTGTTTGCATGTGGATTAAAGGCCAAAAAGAAAAAGCTACATTAACAAATCCCAGAGACCATGTGGACAAGGCCTGAGACATAAACAGACTTTCTCTGAGTACAAGACCTAGATGAGTGGTACAAATGTCTGCTTTGCTTCTGCACTGACTATGAGCCATGACCCAAAGCTGTCCAAAGCTTGATTGAGCCTACAGAATGCGAAATCACAGCTATACTGACCACATGACGTGGGCGCCCTCCTCTGAGACCTCAATCTCAAACTCCACTCTCTCTCCAACAACCACGTGGTAGTCATCCATCAGCTTGGTGATGGTCACAGGGGGCTCTGGGCAGAGCAGAGAGGGAAGTTAAAATTCATGAATTCAGCAGGAACCTACCTGTAATGCTATATTTACAAATTCACATGAATAATGCCAGATTTTTACAGCTGATAAACTGCCAAAAATAAGAAGATGCTGCACCTTTGACGAACACCTCTGTGAAGCACTTGTCCTCGCCTACCACACACTCATAGGCAGCATCGTCAGCCAGGGTCGCCTTATTGATGGTGAGTGTTCTGATATTCCCGGTCGCCTCCATGATGTACCTTGAAAAGTGACAAATAGATTAGAAGTTTACCATTATCAAGTCACTGACATGTGTTAGTACAAATGTCTTCAAATAATCATGATGAAAAAAGACACTGTGCAGGATTTTCTTAAAAAAGTATAGACTCATGGAGAAGTAATCCCTCCCAATCATCACGTATGACCCACTGGAAGTGTGTGGCAGTGTATTTTTCTGCCTGTATTTTCTTATAATCTTCTTATGTTCTGTGTTTGAGACACTTTCAGGTATGTATCCCTGCAGCAATCAGGTGAGCTCAGGGCTTTATAAAATGTAGCAACCAGGTTCCAGACTGTAAGCAGCAGGCGTTCAAGAGATGGCGCAGAAAAAATGCAAGGCGAAACGCCGAACAAGAGTTAATCTGGGACTGATTCTCACTCGTTGGGGAGTGTGTTTACACACAGTAACTGGAATCCTGCATAGTTAATCTTTAAAGGAATACTGCATTGGTTTACATAAGGCATAACATATCTTAGCAGCAAGACTTGATCAACCCTATGGGAGGCCCCTTATGACAGCCTAAAAATAAAAATGTGTTAATGGCAACATCATCTCTGAGTATGACTTTGTAGCACCGATAATTTTAGCTTGGTATTTTTAAAACACTGCCCATTAAGTCCATCTATGCTTGATTATTAATGTGATACAGCCCAGACACCACTGTCCAATTAAGCAAACATCTTGCATGGAGCTTAGCAAGGTGAAAAAGACACTAAAAAAATGTCCATGTGAACCAGTGATAACTGATGTGTGTGCAGGTGGTTATGCTTCTGAGTATGTACTTGGCTGAGGGTTTGATCTCCTGGCCATTCTTCAACCATTTGACCTGGACGTCGGGATCGACAACCTCACACCTCAGGACAATCTTCTTGCCCTTTTCCACAGAGTAGCAAGATTCGAGCTTCTTCAGGAAAGCTGGGGTTGAAGGCAGAAATGGAAAAATTTATAATGAGCAAATATCAGTTCACAACACCTCCCCCTTCTGATTCTCTGTGTGCCATTTCATGGTACCCTTCCTCTTGCCTACTACCCTCCCCGCTGTCCTTTTCCTCTCACCTCCTAATTTACTACCTTCAACACTTCTCCACTTCTCCCCCTCCTTCCACTGCTTGCTTGACCCGACTTACCCTCGCTATGCTTGGGCTCGACCTTCATCTTTTTCAGTCGTTTCAGCATGCCCCTCAGGTCAGTGATGCCATACTGAAAGGCGATTTTCTCATACTCGCTCGGGTGGGCATTCTTAAGCAATTCCCACACGTCAATATCTGGTTCCACTTTTTGAGGTTTCTTGTTCCTGTGAGTCAGGGCAGAGGGATATGTATGTAATTGGGACTGGAGAAGCAAAAATATTTATTTCAAAGGTAACGATCACACCGTGTGCTTTATCATTTTGCAAACTGAATAACAAACAGCCTTCTCTCACCTCTTAGTGGCTTTCAGCAGAGCACTAAAATCCAGATCTCCCTCGTCCTCTCCAGCATCCCTGCATGTATAGAAACAGACCTACAGTATACAAATCCATTGCCTGAGCATCTTCAAATTTCTCCTAGTAATCTGAGATTAGTAGGACCTTATAAGTACACAGAACTAAGCATTATCTTTAAAGAGTAAGTCATTTTGGAAAAAAAAAAAATCCTCTTATGAGGATGACAGGTTAATTTTTATTAGTCAAAGTGTGCAAACAATGCAACATTTATTAAATGCTTTGTAACTTCATGGGTTAGTCAGGTCACTGTTCAGGTCTTAAACTGTTTAAAACTCTTCATTTCAGTGCCCGAACATGGCTGTGCAGTACAACAATTGCAAATAATTAAACAAATCTAAAAACCTTGTAATGGTAGCCATCTTGTTTTTACATGTATTGGGCTTTTGATACCACTTGATGGCACAAAAAGTGTCCACAAATGAGGATAACAGGTCTAAGTCAAGCAAAATGAACCATAAGGTGCAGAAAACCTAAAATGTAATGTCATCATATGACAATGCAGGGTCGTAGCGGGGTATATGTATGAAAAGTAATGCACCAAAATTTGAATATAACCCACACTATCATGAGCCAATAATTTGTGTATTACCCACATAATCAGGAAGGCTGTGATGACGTGAATAATGCGCTGATGGCAGTAAGAAAGTAGTATAAACATTGAAAGTCTGCATAAGGAGGCAGGTTGGAGTGCTGGGCGGTTGGAAAACACAGGACTTTCACCCAGGAAACTGGTGTTCGGGACTGTGTAAAATCAAGTTCATTACCACGTGTCTTCTCCTAAACCTAACCCACATAACTTTACTTGCCTAAATTTATTTATTTATTTATTTTTTTATACTTTATTATACAACAGTTATTTCTGGCCCTGCAATCTGATTGGTTGAGAGACAGTAAAACCATGATGATATTGGAGTACAACATCACGGTTATTTCACTGTGTATGTATCACTCTGCCTCACAGCTGATTGCAATCAACAATCAAATCAAAACTGACGGTTAGTGTCAGTTAGGTCAGCAGTTGCGTTGTAGGCTAATTAATTCATCCACTGTCAAACAGCCAAAAATATGGAGTTATTTCTTAAAATAAGTCTTGAATTGAACTATGAATGGTCATCAGAGGAAGATGAGGGAGAGGAGAAGCTAAATCCATCTGAGCACACATCCAGGTTTGTCAGTGTTTCATCAGCGGAGCTCAATGACTTGGAGAAAAGCAACATACTGTCAGATCAGAAGGCAGAGTCGGCTGTGCCTGTGAAGCGACAGTCCACCATGCAGTCACCAGAGACTTATTTCACTGGCTGCACAATTAATGGAAACGTGCAGATAAATGTGTATAAAGAGTAAGTGCCTGGCACACCATGTCTGCGTTACATAGCAATGGTGACAGCGGAGTCCTGAGGGAGCTATTTTTGTTGGCGGAAGACAAATAAAATGCTTAAATTATCTATTTTGTCCTCATTTTTCAACATTTCTTAATCAGCCTTGCTAATTTAACTGTTGAACTGTTGTATAAAAGCAATATCACACTCAAGCTTGTGATGTTGTGCTGTGATATCGTCACAGCGGCCTCGTGCCTACGACCGAATCACAGCCGTGACGATATCACAGTGCAACATCACTCCCTCTCGTGTAATATTGCTTAATTAATCCCCGATTCAATTTTTCACTCTGTTGTCAATTACACACAGGTCCGAACACACACATGCACAAACTGGACCTATACATGCACTAAGTGGAGAGATGTCAGAGTGGGCTGCCCATGACAGGCGCTCCGAGCAGTTGGGGGGTTCGGTGCCTTGCTCAGGGGCACGTCGGCGGCTACCAGTCCACGCTCCATATTTTGGTCTGGACGGGGACTTGAGCAGGCGACCCTCCGGTTCCCAACCCAAGTCCCTATGGACTGAGCTACTGCCGCCCCCTAACCTATGTAACTTTATGTTAAGTACATAACATGACAACATCATTCATGGGCTGCTAATTCAGATATCATATGAACTGTTGCATGTGCATTTTAGTAAGCTATCCTGCAAGTCGCTGAATGAGGATGCGCTGAGAACATTCAGGGTAACCAAGCTCAGGCATGCCCTCTGATATGGCATATTATATTTACATTACTGTCATATACCACCTGTGCTGAAAGACACATTCACACACAGCCACACACACATATTATAAATAGTCTAAGTATGCTTTTCCCCTCTTGTGTATTCCCACACACGCGCACATGTACCCCTGAGACAGGCTGAAATGCAAACCCCTGTGCCCTTACGCTCTCTTGAAGGCAGACAAAATATCTGCCTGCTGCTCCTGCTGCGCAACTGTAACGAGAGAAGTTGCAGAGAACGCACATTAGGGCTGGATCAGATCAAAACATCAGCATGTATGGAATCTGTGGCAGCCTCAGCAGGCCAGAGTCTGTTTTCACTTACCCTCCACAGTGATCTCAAACGTGGAGCTGTCACACTTGTCCTTTGACGTCACCTCACACCTGTAGCCCCCAGCATCTCCAGCGACCACTTTGATGATCTTCATTTCGTAGGTATAGATCTTCAGGGAAGGGATTGGAGGGGATATTACTTGAGTACTTCTCAGTTACTTAGTTATTTCAAAAGAGGATCAGATTCTCTGTGTAACACACACCTTGGTATTCCTGTCATAAGTTTCTTTGAACTGCATATGTTTCCCAGCCTTGCTGCCAAGATCCAGCCACTTGCCCTTTAGCCATTTCATGGTGGGTTTTCTGGCCAGGGTGGAGGAGTCAACCCTGGCAATCAAAGTAATATCCGATCCTGCCATGCACAAACAGCAATTAACCCATATAACATTACAGCTTAAACATTACGGATTGCTACTGTTTCCTGTCATCCATCCATTCTCATTTCTAACCTGCAACAGCGACTACATTCTCTGGCGGCTTCTCGACAAAGAGCCCAGTGAGCTCCGTCATACCGGGCTCTGAAAAGAAGAAGACAGAAATTAGTTCATTTACTCTGAAAAGAAGAAGGTCCTTAAATGGCGGTGGAGGTGTTGACAGTGTGCAGCAAACCAAAGTGCAAAGGACACAGTGAAGTGCTCGGACATTTTTACAAACAACCATGAAAAAATCTAAATCACATCTGCACACACAGACTGTGTACATACACTGCAAACACTAAATAATAAACAAATAGCATCTGGACAAAGTACTAAAACAGAACAGGAAGTATGACATATAAACTATTTCTGCAAACATGTACAACATAGTAACATGAAAAACAATGTTGCATTTACTCGCCTAGGTCTAGCTGTAAATAACCAAATGTTCAGTCAAATTACCCATTAGCATTTCCTTAAACCTATATAATAAGACTTATGTATCAAAACCAGTTGTATCATTGTAGAGTTTGCTTCTTCAAGTGTATTTTAAGTTTGTTTTTTTCCCCGCTTATCACAAATCAGGCTACTCTCATGCACTGGTCATATGCATTTTTACCAAAGTAATGGACCAGAATTTGTGTATAACGCACGTAATCATGAGCCAGTAATTTGTACATAGCTCACGTAATTGGACCCACAGGATCAATGCACTGACAAGAGTAAAAAAGGAAGTAGTACAAAGAGCGTAACTTTGTGTAAAGAGGCAGCTTGGGTTGGTGGGTGGGTCAAACAAACACAGGACTTTCCCCAAGAGACTGCTGTTCAGAACCTTATGAAACCAAGTAAACCTAAGAACTTACTTTCATGAACTTAAGCTACGTAATTTTGCATTGAATAGGTAATGTTACAATTCACAACCATGTTTCTGATCATAAACCTACCCTACGTAACTTTACTTGCATGTACTTAACCTAAGCACTTAACTATGTGTTAAGTATGTAACGTAAGAGTGCCATACATGGGGTGCTAGATAGCATTAATTAATGAATTAATTAATGTGCATCTTCGTAAGATAGCATACAAACCATTGCATGAGGTTACGTTGCACAATGTAATTACATCTGCCAGTTTTACATTTGATTTTAAGCAAAATTAGTCATGTTCTGGCTTTTCTTGATGAATAACAAAAAAGGTGAAGTAAATCTGTGCTAATCTTTAGTGGTTTGTTAAAGGATGAAACCATTTCGCATAAAAATGAAGGACAATTATATAATTTTGTAATGAGTTACTGTGCTGTACTCCATGGACTTTGCCAGCAGAACAGCAATGGTGTTTGTCTTTCCCAGTCATAATAGTGAAAAGTCTAAGTTTGTTCCCATGTTATCCTGTAAACACTTACAACAAAGACACTGAGACACTGAACTTACATAATGCTTCAGAAAACAATGTCATCTGACCAGTAACACACTCCATGTCCACAGCTCCAAACACATACAAGGACAAGAGAGCGATGTGGATGTGCTTCACATATTCAGGCAGGCAAAAGGTCCAGTGATACATAATCGCTTCGGCAAAGTATCATAACCAATTAGAAGGTCCAGAATGTGTTAATGAAGTCTGACTGTGCTAAGTATAAACACTCTGCACCTGTTGACCTCCATACATCAGCAATTTCTACCCATATCAAAGATTTAGCATTCAAGTTGCAAATCTGTAAACAATGCATACTTAGTATTAACATTAGCATCTAAATAAAGTCTTAGTTTAAGACCCTGCTTAGTTTTATATACTCAAAAAATCCCTCGGTTTATACCTGATCCCTAACAAATCCAGTAAGTTAATTGGGCGTGATATTTGACTAACACATAAAAACACATAGGATGCATACATCTGCATTTCATAACATCACATTTGCATGCAGTAGATAGTCCCGAACTGTGCCTCCAGCTGGCCCTTACCCTCCTGTTCAGACTGCTCTTCGGCTGAGAAAAACAAACATCCCCATTTAACATATGGAAGTATAACAATTTGCAGTTAGACTGTACCATAAGTGAGTGTAAACTCCAAGGCAAGTGAAAAGCAATTACAGAATGATTATTATTCTGTAGAATTACAACATTAATACACCACACAGTGAAATGCAACCCAAAAGAAACAGAATCAACATCGTGGATGTTATCAATCAAAACAGAACGTAATCAAATGTTTTGATTATTGCGCTTTTTAATCACCAAACTACTGATGAATTGAAATCACTATGATTACTTCTTTTGGACTGATATTGCAAAAAGGCTGCTTGTCACAAAGGAGGCAATTACTTTACCCCGTACAGAGCGTGTGAACCCCAGGCCGCCTAAATCTCTATCAAAGTTTGTTGCATTTCTCTCTCAAGATACCCTATGTCTAATATGACTCTGGGCAAACTGTACACTTGTGCTGCTATAACATTCAAAACACTTCCAATACTGGTGCAAGATATGCCCCAAACAGTCGCAGTTGGCCAAGTGATGATAATCCCCCCCGCGCACACACTATACCCCCATGGCTTCAAACAGCCTTGGTATGATAAGCACTTCCCACACAGGCATTCCACTCTAATAGACCCACTGTTGGCATACTCAGTGTGGTGCAATTCCCACTCTGGAGTCAGGACTAGGGATCAAACAACATGGAAAATCAAACCAGCACCATTTTAAACACAAAGTGTGTGGAGTAGAAAATGTCCTCCTACAAGGTGTATTTATGATTCTTTGTCATTTAAATCATATCCCGAGATTAACTCAGCATGATTCCATTAAACTAAGGTAAATTATTCTTTGTATAAGCATGTTACCACAGCTAAAACTGGATACAGATGTCCTGGCATCTAGCCTCGGCTGAATTCTGACTAAAGAAAAGTATCCTCAGGTTTCCCTCTGAACTTTCCTCAGCTGCTGTCTTCGGATAAAGCCTATCATACTAGCCATGCCACCAACCCGCTAATATGTTGAATAAAATCACCTCACCATGTAAAATGAGCATTTTGCTAAACCCTGCTTGCCCAAGAAAAAACAGTGCTCCTGCTGTGGGAGGCCTTTGGCTGATAGTAACATATGCAAGGTGTTTCTGTTGTGGAGAGTTTCCACTTGCTGAGCCCTTTTACTTCTTTGTTTCATGCTCCAGTTTTCCCCTAATCACGCTCTGCCACCATGCTTGTCTTTTCTTTCCACTATGTGTGTCTCGGCTTATGCTGAGCTCCGTCTGGAACATCTGCAGAACAATATAAGTTATATACCACTATACTACAGGGGGAGCTTGAAGAGTCCAGCATTTAGTGATAGGAATTCATGACAGGCAAGAAGGACGATGAGATGCGCACCCATACTGTAAACGCTAAAAAGAGAAAACAGACGGGAAGACGTTTCCTGGAATCCTCACAGGACCCATTCCCCGAAGAATTTATGATGTGACATCCAGGGCAGTGACCAAACTTAACATTTAATGATCTCAACCTGGCTGCTTGACCCCTGTCTTTGGTCAGCAGGCCATATGTCAGGGCAAATTTCAAGTCTGCAGCCAACCTCCCCAAGATAGCAGCCTGGTTATGAGGAGACAAAGCAACCATTGCCACCTTTGGAAGCGTCACCTCTCCCCTGCATACCCCAGAGTCGTCACCCAAGTCTTGCCACACTGACCAACTAGCCTAAAACGGAAGAAGCCATGATGGGAATTTGGCTATCCTCCCGGTGAAGACACTATAGAGACTTACAGAGCTGACGACTGCTACAGACTTACTCAATGTGCGATATGTGCACTGCACAAGGGATATGGACTTCCCAGTTGCTGCTACCACTGTTGGTTTAGCCTCAAGTGGGGAAAAGGAAAAGATTGTTAGTGTCACTGTTTCCCCTCAGGCTGAGCAGGTACAGGACATTTCACATACATTTTGAAGGGCACCACAGAGAATTAGCAGCCTTCAGCTCCCTGATGTCCTGCCACGTCCATAACCCTTCTCCATCCAGTCTACTCCTAATCAGTCCAGATAGTCCAACGCACCATTCTGGGAGCTGTGACCCTGAAAGCTCGTGGCAGTCAGGGACAGCTTTGTAACACAGTAACAGATCTTGAATTTCGCTTGTAAAACTTGAGTTGTGGTGCAACATTTTAAGACAGCTGACTTCTGACTCACACCACACAGCTGTGATACGCAACCATGGTTTGGTAAGTAAACCATCTACAGGCCTTGGCCCTCAGATGAAGGTTCAGGACATGACCCAGTGTCTTTTTCTTGTGCAGTTTGGAGGCATTCACTTTGATGTGCTGGCTATGATATCTTGGATGACCTCAGTGCTTGAGCTCCCCTTGCAGTTTCAAAGCAAGGGGAGCTCAATTATACAGTTGATGACATAGTATAATGTTAATAAAAGTGTCATCTAATCAGATGACACTTGGTATGTCAACAGCAACAGCTGCCATTGTTCCGCGACGACTGTTACACTGAAACCACAGCTGTGTTGCCATTCTCGTTGTTCGAATTGCCAGAGGGACAGAGGCAAAAGAGAGCTGATATCACACCTCACAGATGGGATGGGAATGGGCAGCGCTGTTCGTATAGGGAAACAAATTCTGAATTGCTGAAAGGACATAAACAGCGGGGAGGTGTCTGGTGGCATCAACAGATACAAGTGGAGGAGGACACAGGTGAATGATATAAGACAAGGGTTGCATCACGCACTAATCCGCAAATGAGGCCACTTTAGTCAGCCCTCTGACGCAGCCAAGGATCTGGTGAGCTGTAGGCCTGAGGTATGACTTATTCTGAGGGTAACGTCTGCACAGCTGCAAGAAGCCACAGGCTCTGAGGGGGGTTTTTACAAGGGATTTTCATGGGATGGGTGAGACATAAGCACTGACGCAAGCAGAGCCACCATGCGCACTTATATTACATATTGCATTTAGGATCTCCACTGTGTGAGAGACAGATTTTTTATTTTAAACCTTTCTTTGTCTTTGAGTCAACGATTAGAAGAACATTTTAATGTTCTCTACGGAGCAAAGTAAGAAGCGTGTTTTCACATGTAGCCAAATAAGGCAAACAAACAGAAAGCAGCTCACTTAATATGGAACAATACGCTGTAATATCAGTCCAAATTGAAGGAGCCCAAAAGATTTCAAATAATAAGATGAACCCAGGTCTACTGAACACTTCATATATTATGTGACATCTCAACTAGCACATAATACCATAATTATACTCAATGTTATAAACAGTCAAACCATACTTTTGAAGGGCAAAAGTAATTTATCAACCGACACGTCACTATAAACATCACTCTTTTCTTACCATCCCCATCGACATCTGTATCAAGGAAGACAAGGAAGCAAACTTAACTGACAAAAGCAGCTACTGTGGGAAGCTAATGCTTGTTGCTGCTCAAGAGATGACGTACAGTTGCAACAGAGGCACCATGCACCACCACATTTCGTAAAATTGAGTCCACTCCAACTTGTGAATGCATTAACACATTTATAACACATAGAAACCAGCAGGTAAAATACAGTATATGCTTGTATACTGTGCCTGGAAATACAACGATACATGACAAAAGTGACCACGTTGGGCAAACTGTAAAACCAAAGCAAGCTTACGTTCACTCATATCATATACTGTACAGTATATGTATATATCAGTCAGATTGTGGATAAAAGCAAAAGACACTCAAAGTGAAGTCAGTCACTGATTAGCAGATTTACTTTTTTTTCATTGAACTAAAACATTTGTATATGAATTCATGTATTTTTGGGGTGTCCAAAAATACATAACTAAACCTTGTGAAGGTCACCTGACACAAACCTGAAAGTTCTTTAACGTACAACATAAAATAGTCATGCAAATACTACCATTTTCACACAGAGTGGTGAATGTATGCACTCATATGTGAATACATTGGATGGATTATGTAGACGAACATTCACTTTGCAGGATTCTTCCTTACCTCCGTCTGCGGGAAGTTCATCTAAGGGAAATGAATGAAAATTAGCTCCCAATACATACTGTAATTATTCACTATGTCTAGTCATAAGTGAGAAAGCTGGGGAGAAAGTTAATAGAAAGTGCGTATTATTCCCTGACGCTAATAGGTGCCTACCATAGTTCTCTGGCTCCAGCTCAGCTGAGTAAATAAAAATCATGGTTAAGTGATCGGAAACAGAAAGATGATGAGACCTGGACAACATTCAGATGGCAGCATCTCCGGGTAAAGTCAACCAAAACACATAAACAGAGACGACTTGCTCACACTTCACATGCCTGCGGTGAAATGTAACCCCAAAGGTCATTGTCAGAGTTCACAGATGTGGAAAAAGCATCCAGTTGCAGTCAGTCAGTGTTTATTAAAATCCACACAGATGGCGTGTCCGCTTCATACACTTCTGTACAATCCAAAAGAAACAACTTTGACATGCTAAACTTTTTTTTTCAACACAAAAAGGGAACAAGAGCATTAACAGAGGGACAACAGAGGGAAGTTGATCCACATGATGCTGCAATACACAGTACATACATGTGCATGACATCACGTCGTAAACTGAGGGAATAAAACCACACACTCCAGATGTTGTTTCACATATGATGCATGCTGTAGGCTAGTGAAGGAATGCAAACACGCTGAATCGAAGTGGCATAATAATTACATTATCCCCCTTCAGCGGGTCCATGTTGTCTCACATGATGTGATTGACTTATAGGCCTATCGTCTTAACTCCGTAATTGCTCAACTTATTATCTATAGCACAATCACTTGTTCTGTATTATTCACATAATTACACTGACTGATTAGTTCAAATGCATTTCCCAACACTCAACTCAAACCCACTCCATGTCACATATTAACACCGTGTGAATGCACCGAATCAATCTAAAGTCACAAAAAACAGGGGTAGAAAAGGAAAAGAAAAAGGTTGTCCCTCACCCTCTTCTGCTGGCTCCTCTGGAGCTAAAATTAGTGGATTTTTTTTGTTATACATAGCACATGAAAAGTAACACCATGGCAGCTCCATTGGAAAATATATATATATATATATATATATATATATTTAAAACACTCCAACAGCTGAGCAAATAGATTTTATTAGTGTCTCACACATAAAATCCAGCCCAGTATCACATAACTATGCTCATATATGGCTTGCAAAAACCAAAGCATTTTTCTCATGGTGCTGTCTGTGTTGTGACATCATTTGAAGACAGTTGAGTAAACAGCCTGAGTAATCTGATAATGTACAGTACAACAGATCCTCAGTGAAAATGCCTGAAGGTAGAATTATAGAAACATAAAGAGCATGCTGGCGAACATGAATGAAAATTCAATTCAAAGGAGTTCATAAATGAATAATTGGTGCATGCTGATAACGCATCCGCAGAGAGTCAGAGCCTGTGTTTGCCCGACACAGGCGCCTGACATGATACAATACGTGAGCGAAGTGAAAACGTGAGAGCTATAATCGAGTCACTATGTGATAATGTAAGGCACACAAAAGGTCAGTGGGCAAATGTGGTGGAGCAGCTGACTTACCCCCCTCCGGTTTATCTGGGAATTAGAAACAGTTCAAGGAGACAATTAGAAACCGTATCTGTGCCCAAATAGACATAGTTACAACATACCTGCTTATTTATTTGTTTATTTGTTTATCTAACAAGGGCAATGGACAGTCATTGACGGTCCCTGAGCTAGCTAGACAATCTGAGGCAAATCAGCAAAAGAATTTTGGAATCAAACGTTACAATCCAGACAAGGGTACAAATACAGTGGCGGATGTTCTTATAGGTGCCATAGGTGGCTTAGCAACGTAAGAACATCCTGATGATGTGAGCACAACAATGTGTTTCACTTTCTGTATCAGTCTGAACTCGATGCCGCCCCAAAGACTCCAGAAATTAAAATCCTATTGGAGCTAATCAGGTATCTGCAACATAGCCTACAACTTCTGCAGCCAATCAAGGACTGCATCGCAGTCGATGACGTAAAATGCAGGCCGCAGCTTGCAGATCAGTAATGGCAGCTCTTACGTTAGGAGTATGCACTAGCCGAGCTTCTCGGAAGAAAGGAGGTTTTCGCAGTTTTTCCGGCTGGACTTGGCAAACGCTTAATTTATCAGCTGACTCCATTGGTGATGAAGATGTTCACTGGTGTTTTGTTATGCTGATTGGCTGAAGGAGTTTGTCTGTTAAGACATATACTCCGGCCCACTGAAAGTGTTTGGGGCAGCACTGAGTTGAGACTGATAGAGAGAACAAGACAAAATGTTGCTCACATCATCAGGATGGTCTTACCAGGATATGGGCGGCTGCCAAGGGCACCGCTCAGCAGGGGGTAGGGGACTGCCACAATTGCACCCTCTTCACCAAATTAATAAATTCATACATTAAATTTTGACACTCACATAGTTGAAAACAATAGAAAAAGAAGGGTGGCAGGGTGGAGGGGGGTAGCTTGCCTAGGGCGCTGACTTTGCTAGCCCCAGCACTGAACAAACACTGCATCATACCAAACTAAAAGCATTTTCTATTTAAAAACATTACATCATACAAAAAGAGAAACTGCATACTGTATGTTTCATACATTGTGGCTAATGGTTACATGATTGGTTTGGTTCCAGTCATGGTTTCAGGGCTTGTAACATAACCTGGGCTGCCTCTTAAATCGAAAATAACGTGATGACAGATCTTAAACTACCGTTTATGATACCCAACTGGATGTTGGTCTGAAACTGACCGTTTTATATAAAATGGTTATTTCAGGATTATTTTAGAGAATATCTGATTTTATGGCGACGCTAGTAGTCTTCAGTCATGATTCTAAAAAACTACCTTCCAAGTAAGAGGATCCATTCTGTTAAACGGCCACCTTTGACATTTCTATCAACCCTCTGACACAGATCTTCAAAACTGATATCTTGACATAGATTTCAGTAACTTGAGGGCTATTTCATCACCCACTTATTTTATAAATTTCCCACCTCATCTTTACCGATCAGCGAGACGTTTCTATGGCCAAACTGGAGTTGGTTTTATTTGAGTGCAAAGTGCTGGGCGTAATTGTTGAAGCCTAAATCTGGTAAAACAAAATTCTCAACGGAAATAGATGCATATAATATACCCAACTCCTCAAGTGTCCCCCTCCTCCCCCAGGGGGCCTCTGCAGTAGCTGATAAAGGCCAGGGACGGTGTCTTATAACCTCCCTGAAGCCATGCCACGTTCTCTGATGTTGCGCACAGTTTCCTTGAATAGTCAGACCCACATGACCTTGCTTGCTTTACTGGTCACTTGGGGTTTGTCATAAATTTCTGGCCAAAATAGGTGTCCTGAAGTTGCATGTATTCACTTGACTGTTGGAGAAATTATAATGTTGTCTCTGTTCTGTTGAATAGCACGTAACGCTTATCCTTCCTCATCTGGCAGCATAAACAGACTGTGAACAGGTGATGTCTTATTAGCATTGTATTTATTGGAACAACTGCGTTTGTGTGCAACTACGTTCATCCTGTATAGCTTCTACACTACGTGACAGTCAGAATCCATCTCTGAGCTCTGAGCAACAAACTAACAAAGCTTGTTATGTTGTCTGCACAAAAAGAGAACATTTGCAAACTCTAAGACTTTGGTGTAAATACTTCACACTCCCCGTGAGAGGATTTAACACCTGCATCGAGCGTAAATCTGCATCGGCATCTGCTAAGCCAATCCACTCGGGGTGAGAGTCTTGATCATCTTCAACAAGTTTGTGATAAAGCGGGGTAATCAACTTCTGAGCAGCTGTTCCTCACAGTTTAAATGTTCCCCTCAGAGACTGTCTGTGGTTTTGTATATTGGCAAAGTTGTCAGAGTTGTTGTAGATGTAAAATAATTAGTAGATATGCTTGTTGGGTGCATTTTTTCTTGTTTGTTTGTTTCCTGAGGGGAGATTTCTTTCTTTTATTTTCCGCCTTATTTTGTTGCTAGTCTATGCGAACTCCCTGTAGAAATATACACTGTATATATTTGTCTACAGTTACCTTCAGTGTATTTCTGGATGCATAATAAACTATGACTATGCGGTGGTGTTTATAGTTTCTCCATCTTTAATGATTTTTTATTTTGAGGTCAGTTTAGGTACTGCAGGTCTTCACCTCACTGTTTACCTCCCTGTATTTACCACTGACAGCTTGATTTACAGAGTGTGCAATGACCCAGACATAAAAAAGGTATGGAGCAGCCTGACCTTATGAAACCTCTGCTGATCTTCAGACAGTATGCAATAATGTTTATGAAGATATATCAACAGGACATGATTTAATGTGTTGGTTTTGATTCACTATGAGAAACTGTGTGCAGTTTTAATCACTATGGAGTGCTACTGAGGAAAACACTGAGCCTCAGAGGGCTTTCAATCAATCAATCAATCATATTTATATTTATAAAGCCCAATATCACAAATCACAATTTGCCTCACAGGGCTTTACAGCATACAACATCCCTCTGTCCTTTGGACACTCGCAGCGGATAAGGAAAAACTCCCCCAAAAAACCCCTTTAACAGGGAAAAAAACAGTAGAAACCTCAGGAAGAGCAACTGAGGAGGGATCCCTCTTCCAGGACGGACAGACGTGCAATAGATGACGTACAGAACAGATCAACATAATAAATTAACAGTAATCCATATGACACAATGAGACAGAAAGAGAGACTGAGAGAGAGAGAGAGAGATAGATGCAGGTAATGACAGTAGCTTACAACAACATTATTGAAAGTAATAATATCATAGTTATAGTTCTGGCTACTGTGATACAATATGTTGAAAGTATGTATTAATATCTGGCAGTATACAGTTTAACAGTTAAACAAATGTTTTTTTAAATTTAGAAAAATTTTATCTGATACCTATGCTGCTTCAAATTCAGAAAATGATTTGCAACCAGGCCTGAAACGTCTTTTTACATGATGTTAAACTATTCTTTTGAGAATAAAGGCTTTTATTTTCCTAGATGTGTATAAAATCCTCTCGGGGTAAAAGGTTGTTATTGCATGTTAAATAAGAGCTCTAGATGAGGTCATTCATGTTTTTCTGTCATTCATTTTCCATAGCTGTTTATCCTGTTAGGGGTTGCGTGGGGGGGGGCCTATCCCAGCTGACATTGGGTGAGAGCCAGGGTACACCCTGGACAGGTCACCAGACTATCACAGGGCTGACACGTAGATGCAGACAACCTCACATTCACACCTACGGGCAATTTAGGGTCACCAATTGACCTAACCTGCATGTCTTTGGACTGTGGGAGGAAGCCAGAGTACCTGCTGACATGGGGGAACATGCAATCTATGCACAGAAGGGCTCCTCCACCCTTGGTTTCGAACCCTCTTGCTGAGGACACAATGCTAACCGCTGCACCATGCCGCCAATGTTTTTCTGTGGTTTTCTGTATTGATATAAGTTTCAATACGTTACAATCTGCAACCTTGACTCTAAATGCCTCTAAATGCCTCTAAATCCTGCACGCTAGACCGTTAAGGTATTGATACATGCGAGCTACAGGTAGGAAACTGGTATTCTGTGAGTCCATCAACTACAGTTTGATAGGATAATATTTCAAAATGTCAATCAATATCGGAGTGACAGCAGGTAAGGTCCAACTTCCTGTCTTGTGACTGAGCCTTCATGCATGGTTTATTATCTCAGAGAAGATTAATTACCTCATCATTTAATGTCATGGTATCAGATAGATATACAGCATTGGATAAACTTCACAGAGTTTTGGTTTAACCTCCTCTCATCAGGTCACAATAATGAAAGGAATTACGACCATAAGTCACGCCATCGCTTCCCACCGCTGACTAGCAAACTGTCAGGTCCTTGATTGACTGCGCCGGAGCAACATCACACTCAGGAGGGGGGCATAGAGCCTGCTGACCATGAAGGAACTTTCTGGATGGAAGTGATTTAGATTACATAATGATTTATCTCAGGCGGGGACTGCAAACGGGTTACAGCAAAATCTGATACGCTCGGGTGTGTGAAACTCTATGAACTTATGAGGAATAAAAAAACAGAGTGGAAAAAGGTCAGGGGTTATTGCCGTGTATTTTTAGCTGTTAGCTGAGGGCGGGATCTGGCTGCTAAGTGAAGCGGCATGAAAAACGTTTCAACTCATCTTGAGTGTAAATACAGAAATAATTCATAGTGTGGGAAAATGAGTGGCAGAATGCAAGTTAAGGGTGAAAATGTTGCCGCTGTTTCATAGGATTGTAGCAAGACACATATAATTATTAAGTTGTTTCAATATCACAGTGGCTGGTTATCTGACCCTCATCAAAGCCTCCCTGTTGAGATGGGCATGGAATGATGGAGCTGTGGGAGGTGAAGACATACAGTAAGGAAAGCAGGATCGTATCCGTATTACAGGGATTAACTCTGTGGCTGTATAAGGTGAAAAAAAAGCAGTGCCTGGTTATGTTTCTGGGATAAAAATAAAAAGGGCATCACTGAGATCTGTAAAAAGATTAGGGGCAGGGGCAGATACGAGGAAAAAGGACCAAACGGTGTTCAGCAGAATTAAGAGAGACGTGCTAACAAGTCCGGCAGAGCCCATTACATTTACTGCCACAGCATGAGAAGTTAGATGAAGGGGCTTGAAAGGCTCAACGCTCTTTCCACAACCTTGGCCTGCAACTGCTCTAACAGAATCATCCGCTAAGACAGTCTCTTGTCTTAGGTTTCTGTCAGTGGAGTGATTAAGAGCCACAGAGGGTCGAAGTGGAGGATGGGTGGCTCCACAAGGGACCGACAACTATTTATGAGAAAGTGGCGTTCACCCCAGGGGGCCAAGTCTAAGTTCAATGGGAGGAAAATTTATTTTAGAGACTAAGTGGCAAGCTTCATGTATTTTCACTTTGAATTAAAAAAATATATGAAATCAGACTTTGACTGTCTTTTATCTGACAGTGTTAGTTCATTTCTATAAGAATACAGGCTTCAAGGCTCAGAGCTAATGCACTTGTTTATGTACATTAGCCTACAGATGAACTGCGAATATTGTATTTAAAGTGAGTACAATTTTAACTACTCATGTATATGAGGCAAGACAGCTACAGTAGCTATCATGAAACATGACCTCCATACTGCATAGACATATCACACACAGCCTCAGCGGTGTTTACCTGCTGTACCTGCTGTAGTCACCATAATGTTTGTGGAAGCTTTCCAGTTAGTCAGCAAGATGGCGCTCCCACTGGGCTGATGTCAGTAACATACTGGCTGTGATGATGTCATAGCAGCTGGCTATGCGGTTATTTATGGCCTTTTAAATATTACTTATGGAAACATAACTGTGCTTCCTTATGCCTAATTGGTTTAATTCAAAGGGTTTTATGTGTTAGCAAAGTTCTTATATGAATAATAGGCTAACACTTTTTTATATGTTTAGATCATATTTGTAAGTATGTTGTCTGTTTTCCTTAGTTGCCATTTTAAATCAACATTTTGACTCAAAGTTATGCTGACGATTTGATTTTTTGAATCTAATTTTACTTTGAAGCATTTTATTCAGTGTCCCGCTCTCTGCGCCCAAATTAAGAAATTGTGTTTGACTGTCTGCAAAATGACATCTAACACGTTTCAGTTACAGTAACTGATGAAGTCATTTGATATTTTTTGTTTTCTTCAGCTGGGCGTCAAAACACCTTTGCGGCAAACAAGTGCTGTAGGTCACCTGGGGTTTAACTTGTGAGTCTGAGCCCCCTGATGCTCATTACTGCTCCCTCAGCATGTTAGACTGAATACTTAAGTAGTCCCCTCTCATCGCAAGATGATTTTGTCATCTTTTTGTAGATTATATTTTAACAGTACACCTCAGACACATCTAATCTCCTTTTCAAAACCAAATAAATATGAATTCTTTTCATCAAATTATCAATCCTAAATATAGCACAAATGCAGAATATAATGATCCTAGATTATATGAAAATAATACATTAATTATTACCAAAAAAGTCAGAAAATTACATTGTATACAATCCATCAATTTCTGCAACATCCTCAAATATAAGTATTATGTAGCTATTGCAAGCATATACATCCCGCCACACAAAGCAACCTAAATTCAAGCATCAACATTACCACTGAAATGTAGTCTCCAAACTAATTACAATGAATTATACTTTCACAAAAAGTATCTGCATACCTGCAGGGACTGGCTCAGGCATGGTTATTCCTGTGTCTTCTCTTTGCTGCTGGAAGACTGAGGGCTTGTGGTGCTTATTCCTTTTATTTCTCCCCCCTCTCTCTGTTATTCAAAGCTCTCCTGGCACTCAAGTCACCCACACCCTCCAGTGAGCGAGGAGCGCACTGACGACACCCTTAAGGAGTTCAAGAAGGGAAGCACTCAGACCAAGAGCGTGATAAGGTGGAGAGACAAGAGGGTGAGGTGGTGGCGAAAGGGGTCTTACACATTTATGATGAGATTAATGGACTGACTAAACCTGTCGAGCTCTAATGTACGCTGGGGGACATACAGAATACCCTGAGACTATCAACAAGTGATTCAATTTTTTGTTACTTTATCTGGTGCCTTCTGATGATAAACTAATCTTTCGCTCACCTCCTCTTATAACCCGTATTAAGAGTGGGATTTGCAAGTTGTTTTTTTCTGGTTTCTTTTAGTACACTTTACTTGATACTACTTCAGATGTGTTGTATGGGGCTGCAGATGTGAATCCGAGAAAACACAGACAACAAAGTGTTTGAAAGGTGATACATTATGCTATTGATGCTTGACACACCTGACACCTTTTCACCAGCATTATGTGAGCCACCATGGAGCAGAGTAACAAACATTGCATATTAAAAGCTGGTAATTTAATGACAAAATGTTGGACACTTGGGAAGAAATATTTTCATCTTTTACTGAAAGGAATAGTTTGACATTTTTGGGAATATGCCTCAGACTCAAGGCAGCAACTACTGTTTGCCGACGATCAGTTATTGTTCACATTCGACGCAGCGATGAAGAACTGTCTCTATGAGCCACTGTCCTCTTGCTCTCTTTGCCCAGTTAGCATGAGCTAACACAACAGTAGGCGCTAACATCTGATCCGAGCCATTAAATTCCGATAAACTCACACTCACACCAAAACAGTTTGACTCTGTCGTTAAACCTTATAATAACTGTTGGGTAACGTCAGCCGTGTGATTATAGTTCGGCCTGTCACAGTGGGTCACACTCTCGCAGCAGTAGTCTCATAATAAATAGATAGATAGATAGAAGGTACAATAAAATTATATTGTTGTTGCGATTGCAACATCCTGGCGGGATTGACAAGGACTCGAAATAGGGGGAACCAGCTTAACTTTTGCTGTCCAAACTTAACAGGACCCACCAACACCTCTAAAGCTTGCAAATAAACATATCTTGTTTCTGTAGGAAATTCTAACTGTAACAACGATAATTCACCATTTTATGTGTGTGTGTCTGTGTGTGTGTGGTTGGAGGGGAGGTGGGGGTTACTTGTGTCAGACTATTTCTTGGCTGGGCATATGTAACTGGTTTTATTACCTTTCAACATTACGAGGCTAGCTGTTTCCATTCCAGCCTATATGTTAAACTAAGCTTAGCAGCTGCTGGTTGGAGCTTCACATACGTATACTGTACAGGCATGAGAGTGGTGTTAAGTATCAAAGCTCTCATCTTACTCTCCACAAGAAAGTAAATAAGATTTTGATTTATGTAAAAGTAGCAATATAATAGTGTAAAAATACACCATTGCAAGTAAAAGTCATGCACTCAAAATCTCACCTGAGTTAAGGTGTAATCACCAAGATGGAATTTAAGCATTTAAAGTTAATGTCTTTCTTATGACGATTAATGACCCGTGTGATTTTCATATTGTTGCAGTGTATATACGTGTTTTGTTAGTATCTTATTGATGCATTGATTGAAAAGTGGTATTTTATATTTGATTTAGGTGAAACTAGCTGTACTACAATACACTGTATTTGGTAATCTGTAAGAATGCATTATATTTTAGCGGTGGCTGAAATGTATAGTATGCAATATGTTTGTGAGCAACCAGGAACCTTAACTGTCAAATAGGTTAATGAAATCAAATCGAGCCTACATTGTACACAAGCTACTTTGTTACACTTTATAAAGTATAAGGTGTAACGTACAAGCAGCTCAAAATAACTGAGTAATTAGTTTACTTAGCTACATTCAACCACTAATGGTTGGTTTTCCAAACGCAGCCCTGATGCTTCCAAGGTCCTATTTGTAGCATAAACTGGATGACAGCTAGACTTAACTGTATCAGCTGGCCACAGTATACTTTTATAATGTTACCCTATGCAGCGGTATCTGCCTCCTTTTCCCTGGCATCTCGCGCTGAAGACTCAGGTCTTGGGCTCACGTCTTCATTACCGTTCGCCATGTCGTCCTTCATTAATCAGAAATGTGCATGCGTCAACTGTGGAGACAAGTCTCCTGCTGCTGGGGTCAGAGTGTGAATCTGTGAAAGGAGCAGGCATGTCAGTCTACAGAGACCACCAGACAGGAACGTCTATAGCTGCAGTGGTTGAAATGTCTCAAAGACAGTGATACATATTGCTAACATACAGGCAATTGGCTTACAGTGTTATGATTATGTATGATCACAAGTTACTTTACACCCTAAGGCTATCTTTAATATCAACTCTGTATGTCTTATCAGGCTAGTGCTGCAGACACAAAAGAATGCAGTAGTGGATTGGAACCTTGCATACATGTTTACTTTTACAGAAGTAAGGAGTTTTGCATGTGATGTTGTACATCTATATGGTGGTATTGCTACTTTAACCACTGCACTGTAGTATTGTAAAATGTGAAGGTAGTAGTTTGACACATAGATTGATTATTCAACAGGTCTAGCGGGCACAAGCCCAGGAGTCCAAAGTGTCAGGGGGCACCCCTTGGCCTTCACCTGCTAAAATACCACTCATAGTAACATGCTTTGACCACAAAGAGACTCAAAATGGCTACAAAGAAACATAAAAAGAGATGCAAAGGAACTGCAAAGAGATACTACGTAACATCAAAAAGGGACAAAACAATGGCAGACATGGAAAACCATTACAATAGGCACAAAATGACCTTTCAAGAGACACAATAGAACCAAAAAAAGACATAAAATTACATTTAAAAAAAGCATCAAATGACCACAAAGAGATTAAAAAAAGACTATTAAGAGGTGCAGAACAAGCAAAGAGACATAAAATTACCGTAATGAATAATAAAGAGATGCAAAACAACAAGAAAAACAGACAAAAGTACCAAAGACTTTGTGTGTTTTGCTCCTACTTAGGAGAAGTGGTGGGTCCTTTTCCATATCTGGGCGCAGGGGCCCATTGTCTAATAATTCACCTATGGCCTGACATTTTGTGGGAAATTAACTTATTCTCCTTGTTGTGTAGATTTAATAGAGAAGATTGATAGGCTTTCACATTATGTCTTTGTGTAAAGTATGGAGCTATAGCTAGGAGGTGATTAGCTTCACGTAAAGACTGGAAGCAGGGGAAAACAGTCGGCGAGGCCATTAGTGACACTGAAAGACATGTCTGCCAGTACCCATGCTTCAGAGCTTTACAGTGGCTGCACTTTGGAAAGAGCCAGGATAACCATAGCTGTGTCTCCCTGCCTCCGGTCTTTATGCTATGAAAAGCTAAGCTAATTGCTTGCCGGTGCTAGCTGAAAGAAAAGGTTCACCCCGAATAAAAAACACGTTTTCCCTCTTATCTGTGGTGCTGTATCAGTCTAGATTGTGTTGATAGATATCAGCTGTAGAGATGTCTGACTTCTCTTGAATATAATAGAATTAAATGGCACTATGGACTATTTTCTGTCCCACTGTATCTGCATACATCTACTCAGGACCAGAGGCTTGTGCATGTGACAGTGTGAGATGTAAACATTATTGGCGTCCTCATGGCTGAGCTGTAACATTAGCTAGCACCGTGGTGCTATGTGACATAGCAGATGCATGGCTTCTTCTGCACTGTGATAAGGTTGCTGGTTGTTGTTTGGGAGAAAGAAAACAGCTCCTACATGAAACTGCTTACAACTGTTCTAGAATAAAAGACTCAGAAAACAGGATTGGACATTTCAGGATTTACTCACGAGAAAGCCCAAGAATTGGTACATCATGACAATATATAGTGTCTGACAAACAAGCAGTATCAGTTGACACACCTGCATCTTTCCAATACACATTAAAAGGTGTTTCCTGTCACTTAAGCTACTGTTTTTCTGTTATTTAGACAACCAGCTCCAAGAACATGCTTCTCCTTACATAACCAAATTTGGCCTGAATCATGCCGGATCATTTAGCTAAAGTCACATTAGGATATGAAGTTTATGTCAGGTCACATTCACCATATATTCACACTACATATTCGTCCCTCTGGGGGTCATTGAGCACCACAAGCCAAGTGCCATCTAGTTCCATTGTATTGGAGAAAAGGCAGACATCTCTAAGGCCAAAGACTCAAAACACAGGATTAGACATTTTAGGGTTTACTCATGAGAAAGCCAAAGAATAAGTACATCATGGCAATTTATAGTGTCTGACAAACAAGCAGTATCAGTTGACACACCTTCAGCTTTCCAACTCACATTAAAAGGAATTTTCTGTCACTTAAGCTACTGTTTTTCTGTTATTTAGACAACCATCTCCAAGAACATGCTTCTCCTTACATAACCAAACTTGGCCTGAATCATGCCGACTCATTTAGCTGAAGTCACATTAGGATATGAAGTTTATGTCAGGTCACATACACCATATATTCACACTACATATTCATCCCTCTTGGGGTCACTTGACCCCCATCAGGCAATTAATCATTCAACAATTTAAACATATTACTTACAAACTTACAAATTAACCATGTTTGACGTGCATTTAGCATTTGTTTAGCATTTGTTTAGGATTGGTTGTCACTAAATTTATCATTGTATCTATGGGTGATCATGTTTTCCTGCACTGACTGTTACAGATTATGTAGTTAACATGGCTTATTCAAAACAAAGTAATAAAATGGGATTATTTAAAGAGGCAAAAAGCGAAATTGTTTCACCGCTAGGTTTGCTGTTGTGCACTGCCTGTAGATCAAAACAAAGTGTGTCATGACTCATGAGCCACTCCTCCCTCTACCTCTGCTCTCCACCCCCCGCCTCCCCCACTCGCCTCGTCTGTGCCGCCGAGCGCCGCAGCATCCCCACAGACTATTACATCCAGACGGTCCCGGTGTTTCTTCCGCAGGCTCCGCTTCACTCAGCTGCCCGATATATCCGCTGCTTCTTCCCACATTGACCTGAATAACAAACCAGGCGTCGGTGCTCCAGTTGGATCCAAACTGAGAGCCGGGGCTAACGTTAGCTGGGAAGCTAGCAGAGGCTAACTGGCTGTGCTGGCAGCTGAGTGAAGTGGAGCCTGAAGAGGAAGCACCGGTTAGCCCTGGTTTCACTACAGGCATATTCACTCGCCACAGGGACGAGGAAATAAAACCTTAACAGCCAACTTAGTTTGGCTTAGTCTAGCAGTTAGCGATGTCTCTCACTCACTCTCAGTCTCTGCTGTGTCTAGCTATTTCCCTGCTTTCCTGTTAGAATTAGCACTAGTCGGCTGCCACGCTAACGTCCCTACTCTTCTCCATGAGCCGGAGCCATGAGCCTGCGAGCCCGCCAGGCTCACGGAGAAGAGTAGGGACGTTAGCGTTAGCGTTAGTAGGCTGCCACGCTAATGTTCCTACTCTTCTCCCTGAGCCCGTGAGCCTGTGGCTCATGGCTCCGGCTCACGGAGAAGAGTAGGGACGTTAGCGTTAGCGCCTGGAGTTAGCACTAGAGCTACTATGGCTACTGGAGTAACTTGCAGCTATGGAGCGCTTATACCAGCTCTTCTAGTCACTGAGCCTCGCCTCCATCTCAGCAAATATATTACATTTATTACAGGTACCATCATCATTGAAGTAGGCAGGGGAATAGCTAAACACAGCCGCCAGGCTGCCACTGGGCTACATTTTACAATGCTAATTGCAAATGTTAGCTGGGCTGCCGGGCTACTCACCTAACACAACTGTAACACCTGACCCATTGCTGGGACAGAGCCGCTAATAACTCAAGCTTCGGACATTAACCCATGCTACGATTGTAACATTAAATTTAATTGAATCGACATAGTGACATGTGCCTAACGTTACTGTAACACTAATTAAAACAGACATTTGTCTCTGCCATTTCACTTCCAAAATACGCGCTGCCATTGCTCACTGGCTGTAGCCTTTTATAGGGAGGGAGGGCCAAGGGCTCCAAGGGAGGGGGGGGGTTCATATGAACACGCAGCCGGACCGGCTTGTAAACAAGGGGCTGGAGATCAACACAGAGAGAGGGTGTGTGAGGTCATGCTATACTATATATACTATATAGATGAAATTACACCTCTAGTTCTTCACGTAGCAATTTTTTAATGAATGAATTTCACTTATTCACTTAAGAATTAAAGAGGTCTGTGGATTAAGTTGAGTAACTGGGTCATGATTTCTGGATAGAGACATTGCTGTTGAGCACCACAAGCTGAGTGCCATCTAGTTCCATTATATTGTAGAGAAGACAGACATCTCTATGGCCAATAACACTCCAAAACTATCTATACTCAAAAATAACACTACAGGTAATTGGAAAACTATGTATTTTTACTTTTAGAGTGAACTGTCCCTTTTATTTTTTGCGCTCAAACATGAGAGTGCTATTGATCTTTTCATCTCACTCTCAAAAAGAAGGCAAATAAATGTTCCCATAATATTGAACGATTCAGTTGTAACCTGTTACTATCCACAATAGAATTCAAGAATAAAGACTTTTAAAACATTACTGCAGGATATCACAAGCTTGTGTTTTTGTATAGCTGAGCCCATTTACTTGCACGGTGATAGTGCCAGAGCAGTGAAGTGGCGAACAGTAAACCGCATAAATGACAAGTAGGGAGAGTAATTTAAAACAGCCCTGATGCAGAAAATGGAATCACAAAGGAAGTTTAGAGCATGTTAATGAGTGTGTGAGAGTATATGTGTGTGTGTGTGGTGTGTGCAACAGTGTGTGCAGGCAAAGAAAGAGAGACAGAAGCAGGGGGGAGGGGGGTGGTATGTATATTATGTTACCCAGAGAATACTCTGAGCCGTTTAGCATCTCAAGAAATATTTTAGATAGTGACGAGATGAAGATCCACTGGCAACATGAAAATAGCTCTTCCCTAGTCAGCATCCTGTGTATCTAATGTGATTAGTCAGTGATTAGTCCAGAATCTGTGAAGATATGGTGTAATAGAATGTCTGCTGGTACAAATTTAAATTGAATTTAGATGAAAATTTGCTTTGCATGGGTAGGATTCTGGTGATTGTAGGCCCTACAACAGCTGAAAATCTGACCCAGGAGAGGATGGCAGTGGAACAGGGTGCATACCGCAGTGAGAGCCTGGGGATGCTCACTTACATTGCCTCTCATTAGTCCTGTTAACTTTTCTATACTTTCTTATCACATTTTCTCCTTTCATATTTCATAAGCCTGATCTTGACACTGTAGGCTGTATCGCAGACATTTTAAATGACAGATTGTAGTCCCCAAAGTTCCTTTTTTTTTAAAATCTGCTGTCTTGTACTGTATATATTCTTCCACTCCTGCGATAATGTCATTCATATTCATGACTGCCACAGCAAATATTTAGACAGATATTTTATCAAGTTTGCAGATGATTCTGGCATTTCATAGGAGGTAGACGCGACCGTGTTGTCGGTGAATTTGTGTCACGGCGCAATAAATTTTCAGAAGTTTACAGGCTGCTCCCAAACCTACTCTACAATCTGATAAGGGAATTGAATTGGAGGGCAACTATAAATATCTGGGGACTTTAACTGATGGCAAACTTCAGAGACAGTCGCAGCGATAATTTGCAGGGAAGCATGGCTGTTTTCCCCACAGAAAATGAAATCTTTACACATCTGCTAAAATTATGACCTTGTTTTAGCAGATTTTATTGCCTGAGCTGTGCACATCGCCGTTGTTGAGGGGGGCTTTGTGGGTAACCCCAGTATGGTTACTGCTCTGAGCTGCACACAAATAACTGAAATCCGTGAGAGCCATGTGCTGAAAGACGAACATCTTTTTGACTTAGAGAGGAACTGATACTCTCTGGCTGCTTCCTCACGCTGGATAAACTTCAGAGCAGAGAGACCAGACTCTTATGTATTCCTGCCACAATTAGATGGCTTAATTTAAACATGAAATTCAGCAGTGGTGTTTGTCTGTATACTGCAACAGCTTGGTGATTTACACCACAGACTGACCAATTATTGCACTGTCTGGTGGGCAATACAGGTTGATTTGTGTATTTGTATATTGCATTTTTTCCCTGTGCTATAAGTCTGGTTTTATTGTTTGTATTAATAGTTTATTAGGTGGTTTGACTTTTAAATGCTCTATGCAAACCGTATTTCCCTTACCGCACAATATTTTAGCTAGATTTATTTATGTAATGGTGTTACCTTAGATTTATATTACAAGTATACAAAAAATGAACACTCTGCCATGACTAAAGGCAGATTCCACCGTACCTAAATGTAATCATTTTTCAGTTAGATTACTTGATATTCCTTTTATAACTGATATAAAAATTATACAGCATGTATTTTGGAGTGTTGTAATGATGTTAAAGTGTCGCAATGATTTAAGAAAAAACACTCCATTTACTCCTCAATTAAACTTGCCACCTGTTTTTGTCAGACCTATGTAGCAAGATTTTTGTAAGGGGAATTGTGACTTTCATGGCTTTGGGAAAAGTAGCTGTAATCAATTCTGTCTGATGAGCACATGTATGGAATGATGAATGAAATCACATAATAAATCCTAAAATCAATAAAGCTGAAGCAAGTCAAAGCAAAGAGAAAAAAAAAGCAGAGTTAGTGGCTGTAGTCCAGCAAATCAGCATTTATTAATATATGACACCATGGCTCCATCTTGTGGAGATATCAGGAAGTTCCATTTAATTCACTGAGGAAGAATTTTACTTCAATCATCAACTCTGCTGAGGTTGAGGTGTTACAGTAATTGTCTATTTAATTTGATTCATTTATTTATTATTTGCACACGCATAAAACTGCATAGATCCAAATAGTAAAAAAGAAATAAGAAAAGTGTCAGGAAATATTAAGAAGCCACAACGGACCTCCCCTCAACTAATGACAAAAAGGAGAAAAAGCAGACAAAAGAACTGAAACATAAAGGACAATAGGAAACACATTCAGTGAAAATAATCCAATAAAAAACAATGAATGCATAGAACACAGTGCAGAGAAAAAAGAAAATGGGGACATCATGAATGATGTCTAATCAGAATAATCATTTCCTTTTAAAATGTTCTAAGGATGAAGAGCCCTTGAAGAGCTCTCTAAAACATAAAAATATCTAAAATACAATTATAACTAGTGAAAAATATATTAGTACTAGTAATAATTAAATCTGAGACATCTATAATTCTTTTTATTACTCGTGAAAATTTGACTTTAGATATCAATCAGAATTACTTGTAGTCAAAATATCATCCAAAATATCCAAAATAAATGTACTAATATAAAAGTCAACCAATGGCTTTGTGGTATTCAAATTTTATGACTCCCACATACCTTAAATGGTTCGTCGGACATATTGGAGATGAAATTGTTGACATCTGAGTACATTTCCACTAGTCACAATCCCTTTCAACATGTGGAAATTCAATTGTGTCATTTTCATTCTTACTAGTGAAACAGTAATAACTGACAATATAATTAAAGTAAAGATGTCTATAGTCAAAATGTAATTTCTATATGTGAAAATATATTTGTAACATGTCAAAATTGTTTTACAGATATCTTAAATTAACAGTTTAACGAGTCAAAATGACATTTTCACCTGTCGAAATGTTGTTTCCACAAGTGAAAACTAAATCAGCTTTACTGATTAAATGTTAAAAGGGCTTGCAATATGATATCTCTCAGCTTGTTTTTATTTGTCAGTCCTACTGTAAATTAAAAACATAAATCCAACAGTGTATTACAACACAGTACATGATATTGTGCTGTATATGTCATAATAGCTAACAGTATTTTAGGTCGTTTTCTGTTCTTAATCTTTCCTTTAAATATGTTGAAACAAAGACAATAAAAACCTTGCATGCCAAGGTTGTGCAAATTACTCGTCCACTTCTGGTCTGTAGGTCTACTGAAGCAAAAAAGTATTCAAACACTTACAGTGTTTGCTCATTTCATGATTCAACCAGACTCTAAAGTTCACAATAAACCATATGCGGTGTACCCACTGCTGGTTCTAGTCCATTTACTGTGAAGTTTAGGGGTCGGACTGGGGCCAGCAGCTCTTTTAGAAGGGGCCAGTTACATTAACTCTGAAACTAAACGCTGATTTTAGCAGTGGAGAGGTCCAGAAGCCATGTCAGACGGGTCAGTAAAAGAAATAAGGAAGTTTATAAAGTTGAAGAATGTGTCCTTTGGACTGAGTTAGAGAATTCTGATCTGTATCCTTCTGCTGTGGTGTCGTACAGTGATTCAATCTGAAAACTTTGAGACTTGTTTTTGGTCACACACATATGATATTTACTATTTCCTGACAACAAAGAGATGCAGACACAAATAGAGGCAAAACCACAAAGTCTGTGGGTCTTGCTGCGATGTAGGAAAGGGGGCGGGCCCTTCTTTACATCTGTGTCCAGAGGACCATCATCTCATAATCCGCCCATGCAGTCAACAGGTGACTGTATAAGCAACAAATGCAGTTTTTAAGGAATTCTAAATTATTCAAAGCCAGCTGACAGGCTCTATACCTCTATACCTGCTGCTGTGTATATGTAGACAGCATGCTGACATACCAAAGCTTCAGCGCCAAGAGTAAATGGAACAAGGCACAGTACAGCCTCTATAACATCTACAAATAGAGGCCCACAGCAAGGTGTTAAATGCACACATGCAGCATTAAGAGACATTTAACTATCAGTGAAAACACAAAGCAGAAAGCACACAGACAAACAAACAGACAAAGAGTGTATCAGACTCACATTAATTTGATGTCCACTTACATCTTTGCTGTCTTGGACATGAGGAATTCATGTCACAATACCACTGCACTTTGCTGTGATGGTCTTGTAAGTCAACAGAACTCATCTCCCCGTTCCTGCTACTACTACTGCTTGGCTAGCTATTGTTAGCTCAAGTTGGTAGTCAACAATCCGGTTTTATACATCCAAATAACTTCTTTAAAAATAAACTGCTTGGCAACCAGACCAGGCCTCTAATTGAGACAGGCCTTTATTTGTATTTGTTATGTCAAATACTACACTTTATCAGTAAATTTGTTGTCAGACACCAATGCAAAAAAGGCACCTTTGGCGGCAGGATGATATTCCACTGGGAGTCAGTTTATAGAACAGACAGCATCACGTTGAAATGCTGCTGGTAAGAATGTAATACAAGGAGTTGGAAAGTCCCTACAGTCCCTATACAGAGTGGAGGTAGATGGGTCCAACAAACCCTGGACTTTCACCTTGGAGCTCGTTGTTTACTTCCTGTGTGAATGTAGAGCCAAACCATGATGTTTGGTTTTTTTTTTCTAAACCTATGTACTTTTGTTGCACAAAGAAATAAACGTAAATACGAGGTGTTTCATCGACATTGTACGTTTATTTTTGAAAAGACCGTATGTATCTAACGAACAGAAACTGGACATGTCCTCTGAAAAATTAAGTGTATTTTGAAAAGACACAATGCATATAACAAGTAATTGACATGATGTCCTGGAACGTCAGACACGGGACGAAACCAAGTGTGTCATACGTAGATGTGAAAGTCCAGAAAATGGCGATATTTGACGAGTTGGAATGATAATGCGTTGGTAGTGACCACTTATTAATGGGGTGCAAAGACTGACTGATGTTCAGCCATTACAACCCAGAGGAGTGCTGTTTGACTTGAGTATAGGGGAGGACATGTAGGCAACAACAAAATAAAAAATACCTGTTACAAAAATTCTTACTTTTTCTTTGATAAAACGGCAGTGATGGACAGTGGTGTGCACGGCGGGGGGACAAAACGCGTGCTAAAGCGCACACTCCTGGGAGCCAAAACACACACTAAAATGCCCTCCTGGGAGCCAAAACGCTCGCTAAAGTGCCCTCCTGGGAGCCAAAGCACACACTAAAGTGCCCTCTTGGGAGCCAAAATGCGCGCTAGAGTGCCCTCCTGAGGGCCAAACCGCACGCTAAAGTGCCCTCCTGGGAGCCAAAACAACGATAAAGTGCCCTCTTGGGAGCCAAACCGCGCGCTAAAGTGCCCTTTTTTTCTTTTCGCGCCTGCCCTTCAAAAAGTCTGTGCACGCCACTGGTCATGGACTTTTTGAACAGTTGGGGAGTCATGGCTTGCAGTCAGTGTTGGTTCTGGTTCTTTACAGGGGCCATGACAGGGGCCAAACTGGGGCCAGCTGTTCTTTTCTAGGGACCAGTTAAATTGAAGCAAGACCATCTCACTTTTACTGAACAGGCCTTTCTCACAGCAGACAATCTGACTTGTCATGGGAGGAAAAGTACAGATGTCAGTAAAAACACTGTGAGAGTGATAGTGAGCCAGCATGCACAATACCAGGAACCTGAAGTCAAAGCAGCTAAATGGAATTCAGCCGCCATTAATTTCATTATTTACACTTGTGCTTTTCCTGTTGTGACAAAGGCCTACTGTGGCTACAAGCTGAATGTTACAGTTACATGATAATTGCTAAAACACAGTGTGACAATAGCTATGCATGCAAGAGTAAGCTACAGCTAGCATTAGCACCACATACCTGCGTGCATTGAAATGAGCAAGGGGGCGTTTCACTGCTTTTGAATCCAGCTTTTCATTTGTAACAGGAGGACTTATTATTTCTTCTTTCAAAAGTTACATAATGTCACTTTATTTACCAATGCCAATATACCAATACCAATGTCAAGTGAAAGCATGCAGATAAAAAGTCTTAATAAGGCAGGTTTACTGTATAATAGGTCACATGCAGGTGAAGGTCACATGATCAGCTCCTCTTACAGCCTGTAGACTACTTAAACATTCATTCATTCTCAGGTGGGGTTCGAACCCTCATCTCAGCAATGCTGGTTGGTGTCCATCCCCGCTGGATCACCTGTGGCACGGATCAACACAAAGAACCAGAGAGTGGAAGACGATCAGACTGAAGCTGCATCAACCTGTGAAGAAACAAAGATTTATAGCTGTTCACACTGAAACAGACTGACACCGACAAACTGACAAAGTTTAATTCTTTGTATGTGAGTCACACCACTTCGTATCCTCTCGGGAGTTTAGGTGGTAAAGAAGCATTTCTACAGTCTGAAGGTTGTGAGTTCAAATCTCATCTGTGCTTTTTGTATTTCCCCTCTGTCAACCCTCAGAGGGCTGCTTCATAAAGGTGTCTTGCTGTGTCTCATATGAACTCAACGAATCAGCCTGTCTTATAAAGACACTCCGATCAGAGCCTGCATTCATGAAAACGTCTCTGAAGTTGAGAAGCTGTCGGAGTGACACATGTTTGGTTCTTCTTTAAGGACAAAGAGTAAAAGCATTTTATCAACTTCCCTAACTTGTGATGTGACTCATATCTGGGCTGAGATGCGTCAGAGCTGCAGAGGAGTTTTACCTCAAAACCAACAGACTGTAGAGTGGGTGTAAAACAGGATTTACAGCGCACATACACTTAAATAAAGCCTATAAGTCTAGCTCATTTGAGTTGTACAGCATTGTCAGCACTGCTGCTAACAGGCTAGCTCCGTCATTACTACAGTACATGAGCTAGCCTAGCACTAGGAGTATGGGGCATATACAGTCTCAAACCAGTGTGCATGGTTTTGCTATGGTGTCTGACTAGAACAACATGTTTCTTCGAAAGGGTATGAAACTGTGCAAAGGTCTTTGAGGTGCATTTTCTCTCCTTCGGTGGGTGTGTCAAAGGTGCACCCAGTCAGAGTGATGTCTTCTGGTCTATCTTTAGGTATTGTACATAGAATTTTTGTTTTTATTTCACATGTGCTTTGACAATGTAAATGTAAGTTTGCCATGCCAGTTAAGCCCCTTTGAATCAACTGAATGAAACCCACTGTATTAAAAAGGCAGTGCACCTGTGTAATATAACAGGGTGTTAAATGCACCCAGTTTCTCTTGTACTAAACATTTCGCATTGTTTTGTCGGGGCTCAACACGGCCTCGCTGAAAAGTTGATATGCCGCTTGTCCTCAGCAGCAGGTAGCGACCTCCTTTATATTTGAATATTGAAAATCTATACTCAAGTGGAAGTCCAATTACTTGCATAAAGAATGACTCAAGTAAAAGTAAAATTATCTTTTGGAAAACCTGCTCAGGTAAAGGTATTTGGTTAATAAATACTTTCAAGTTACTTTCCGTCCAGTTTAAAAATGACAATGAAATGAAAAAACAGTGCTTGTTTTGAGAAGCATGTCGGCTAATCAAAGAAATAAGGATAGCCTATGAACTAATCTCCCACTCTCTCTCCATCTCTTTCTCTCTACCCCTGTCTTCTTTATCACAACATCAGAGATTAACGTTGCACATGAAAAATTAACATAGCTAACGTTAACTAGCTAACTACATTTTACAACTTACTTCAATGCAGGGTTTCCCCTAGAAATGTCATATAAGGCACCTGGCAAGTATTTTGTGGAGGCCAGCGACACTTTGTTTTGATTTTAATGTTAACAACGCAGTTGCATTAAAATAAGTTTAGGTGTAAAAAGTAGCATTTGGTTTCATATGTATATCAAATGTGATGCACATTTGGTGTGTAGGCCTATTAGTGATTGAAATAGAGGGACAAGAATTTTTCCAATGGATTTTGGATTACTGCAGAAAATAAGCTCTGTGGCGACTGTGAGTTATAAAACCTTCAATTGAGTTGGTATTTTAGCACTTCAAGTCAAAGGGTTTTTAAATGGGTTTTTGGTTAGATGCCTGAAATAAGGTCTGTTAACACTAGCTTTGTGTTCTATGACATAATTTACACCACTCATGAATTTTGAAGATTTTAAGTGTCTTTAAAAAGGTGGTTGCTAACTACAGTAGTGGCTAAATCAGACTACAGAACGTCACGCCGGACCATGCCAAACAGTCATGCAACTGCAGTGTATTTGGTTTATAGCCTAACTTTAGCATTTTACTTCTGGTGAATGTTTGAAAAATCCCCCCCAGCCCTACGTTACAACGATCTTTGCTGCTGAGACAAAGCACCACTCGATAGCGTAAGGACAGTAGTTACCATGGGCCCCAGTGCACACTATCATGACGGGGCCCTAGTGTACACTATTGTGCACTTATAATCTCGTCACATGATCAGAGACTTGACACTGGATAATGTCAACACACATATTACCCAGCAATCATCACTGCATATCTGTACATAACAAAAATACCAAAAAGAAGAGAAATATTTAATCACATTAATCAATTTTAATAGTTGATTTATAGTTATAGAATAGTTGATTTATTAATTAATTATCTTATTTAGATTTTCATGCTGTAAAATACAGCTTTTTACATTCATATAATACATAACATAACATAAAACCGCTACCATAATACAGAAGCAAGGTAGAAAAACACAAACTAACAAAAATGCTCCTCCTGTGTTGATAAATGGTAATCTAAGAAAATAAAAATAAGAAACAGCATTGTCCACAGAAATCATTCATTCACTTGATCATCTGATAGAAGGGCTTGGTCTGTGAATGTTTTTCCATAAAAAAGGCATAAAGCAAGCTGAGATCTATAAATACTTGCTCATTTTTAATATAGTTTCTCTAGATATAGGCCCAACAAAAGGAATAGTTGATTTATAGTTATAGAATAAGCACATAATTTTGTTATAGATACTGTTGATTATTTTACATAAAAAGAAAAAATAAACATGACAAAGATGATATAACAAATGGCATTGTTTTAATGTAATACAAGGTCTTCTTTGAACACAATCACTCATAAGGGCCCATTTTCCAAACAACACATTGATAAAGGGCCCTCTCTCTCCTTGCGGGCCTCAGGCCAACCGCACTGCCTGCACTGTCTATATTTAGGCCCCTGGCACCACTGCATCTGCAGGGAGCCACAGCAGGATGCAGACTTGTTGCCAAAGCTTGTTGTTATACTGATAACTGGCCACAGGGGGGAGACAAAGACAACTTTTTTTTTGCCTGCAGGAGGAGTGTGGCTCATGTCCCAGCCAGAGGACTACAGACTGTCAGGGTAGTGGCTCCCAACCTGCAAGTGCAGTCTTGTCACCAACAATAAATAGATAAATAAATAAATAGAATAATATAATTTTGGTGGGAGTCACAACATGAAGCATAGGATTGAAAGAAGTGCTTTAATGTTTTCCTCTGTTTTGTGTGAAATATGAAGTAGTTTTAAAACTGAAAATCATGCCTGAGTATTATGATGGCAGTAAAAGTGTCTTCTGCAATGCTCTCGTTGTTGTGTTTTTTGAGTCTGTGTTGCATGATGGCTGTATTGTATTGTAATTATTTCCAATAAGCATGGTGATGATATCAATGTGGTTGCTGTTGGCAAAATGCTAACAAATATCATTGCACATCACTGGGGAGACTGTCAGGCTGCCATCATCATAAGGTGTAACATCCTGAAGAAGTCATTTGACTGGAGACAGAATTTCCTCTCACTGAGTGCAATATCATACCTATATAAAATGTGCAAAAATCTTAATATGTGTTTGCATTTTGCAGTTACTATTCACTCCTTTGCCCTCTGTCCCCTGTACAGTTAAGCTGTGTCCCCTTCACTGTGGAAAACTGTCTTCCTGATCTCTTTAACATGACGGGGGGGACAAAAAAGAATCTGAATTCAGCATTGAGGTTAGTCCTTCATCTCCCGTCTCACTGTACCTTTCATCAACTCCCCCCTCACCGGCCTTCTATGTGTGCACACACATGATCTTGTTTATTGCTTCACAGGATCTGCTTTCATGTCGACAGCCTAAGCCTCTGGACCCCCTGCTCAGCGGGAAGGTGAAGAATGAAAGATCCAGAGCAGCTGAAGGTACGGTACAGTTCGAAATGCTTACCGTGACAGTGATGGATTCATTTTCCTGTGCTGTAAGCTTATATTTATAAAACATGACTTATCGCCTGTGCATAACACAAAGCAATGGAGCTTTGCAGGGAAAAAAATCTTTTCAATATTTAGCATGGAAACTTGGCTGTCATTCAGTTTCTTTATCTTTTTTTTTTTTTTCTTAAATATAGTAGCTTCCAGAAGGGCAACTTTGCACCAGTAATACATCTTCTCTTGTATGATATATTGGGATGTTGTAATTGTAGATCCCAATCCCAAATGTCTTATCGCTGCTGAAAGCCTAAAAAGTTTGCAGATGTTAAGATACTCTGGATTATTAAGTGCATGTGCTAATTTGTATGCATATTTATTTATATATAATGAGATTTCATGGTTTATTCTGACAGGTGTTTTGTAAATCAAATCACCTTGAATCTAAATATTAATGTATAAAATGGAGATATCTAGAAATTAAAGTTGTGTAATGAACTGGCTCAAAACAACAAGACAGGAAGCAACAATAGATTTGATCTTATATCCTTTATTATCAGCTGTTGGCAATTATAATGCACAAAGTAGTCACAGCTTTATAATGTGTGATGATATTCAGTGTTTTTATTTTATTTAAAGTCACACAAAATGATATATATTAAATCTGTCAAGTACAGATAACATCCATGACACCAGAATATACACACACAATGCTACAACATGTATATAAATATAGAAATGACACCTCAAAACAGTATTTAACAATGACTTTAGACAGACTTAACAAATAAATGATGGACAAACACTGAAACAAAAGTGCTTCTATATACAGAGATTTTGATTTTTGAATAGTTTTTCTTGCATCATCCCAAAATATGCATTGTCGATAAACATATTTCAGGTTTAGATATGAAGTTGGAAATGTTGGAAAATGTACATGAAAAACACTCTCTCGACTTCACTCCTCTGGTTTAACCAAGACACATGACGACTTCTGTCCCACCCAGAAACCTGGCAGCATCTTCCCTTTGAAGGAGCTCTTAATCCGCTGCAGCAGTCTGACCTCCTTTGTGGCATCGCTCCCCTCTCCCTCCTTCACTTCTTCAACTGTATAAAAATTTAAGACACCAGCAGGATAATCGAGGTAAACCCCAATGGTGGAGCACTGTGGCACATCCCAGATTTCTGTGTTAATGCCGTTGAACCACAGCTGGTAGTGGGATCCCCCCCAGCCGAGACCCCAGGAATGTTCATTCTCTCCCAGCCCGCACTGTCCATCGCTTCCCCTCCTCCCTGCTCCTTCATAGGCGACTCCGGCCACCACCCATCCTGTATATGTCATTTCCCAGTAAGCTCTGAAGCCCAAGATGCCTTCTTTGCAAAGAACCTTAAAGAGGAGGATGAAAATTAGCTCAGCTTTGGGAGATTTACTTAACATCTGTTTTTCTGACTGTTATTTAAAACCTACCTGAGGGGCATGCTCATATCTCTCTGGTCTATCCAGGACGGGGCAAGTTACATCATCAGTCATGCGGGACACCTTGGATCCACCCTCTGTGATCCACAGCATTTTATTGGCTGTCTTGTCATCCAGGGAAAGCTTGATCGCATCTGTGGGATGTCAAAAAATGTGCAGCCATGAAAGTCAAGAAACTACATACTCTGAAAGTGAGGTAAAAGGTTTTTAAATGATCATTCTTACGTTTGAGAAGATCAGCTCTGCACGTGGGCTCAGGGATGTTGGGTTCGTACTTTGGGATGTTTTCTAAGAGAAGAGAAAGGTCACATTGTCGGTGTTAGATGATTTTTAAATGATACAGTTCAAAAAGAGTTGTTTTTTTATGGTTTACTTTAAAATCTTACCTGTTGAAGGAGCCGGACCTTTACATTTTATCCCTGTTAGTATACCAGAAGCATGACAAGCATTACTCATTGGATATTTTGGCTTCATTGTAAGAAAACGGCATACTAGCAGCTCACAAAATCTGCTCAGAATGTCTTCAGACTTTCAAAATTAACCACTCTGCTCTAATCTTCAAACAAAATTAAAATCCAATGTGCTTCAAGAAAGATCTCCAGATAAACTTTCCAACACAAATTTCTACCTGTGACTAATGAAACCTTTCATGCATTACCTGCAAAGGACTAATAAGTCAGTTCACTCACCAGGCCTGCCGTTTGTCGGCATGATCCTCATATTGGGAGCACTGGTTGGCATCTTTATTTGCTTCTTGCTCTGTTGAGGTTTCCTTAATCTTGGTGTCTGTCAGCGGCGTACTGCTGCGACAATGCAAACGACTTCTTTATATACCCTCAGGAAAGCGGGTATTAAAGGTTTTGGGGGGGGCCCCCCTGGGGCTCCTAGAGAGAGATTTTGGTAAGGTATGTGGAGATAATGAGCTCACTAATGGGCGTGTCATGGAGCCTGCCAAATCAGGATATTCAGGTCAATGCCAACACATGACCTGCTGACCCATGTCTATCTGTACAGTTCTGGATTTACTTTTACAATTGCCCTGTCATCTCTTTGTAATCAAACACATGTCTTGGAAGTTGATACCTGAATGGGAATGCGGCCATACTGTACAGAACAGAGGGGTGGGTTACGGCTGGAAGAACAGCTTGACAGCACTCTGAGAGCTGTGATGATGGAGAGAAGAGAAGCCTGGGTCAATGGAGTTTCATTTGGAGTTCATCTCTGATACTTTGAGAGAAGAGCACTTCAAGGTAAACATATAATGTATCTATATGTATGGCGGCCTATTTCAGCCAATGTAATGGCTAATAAAGATCCTGCAAGTCATTGAAATTACAAACTTTATTGAAAAAATGACTCAGTATCTGAAAATAGTGACTCCTAGAAATTTTGTTTGTATCTTACTAAATTGCTGTCATAATTGTGTTGTTGTTGCAACATGATCGCTGTTTGGATTATGTTCAGGTTATGAAACTCTACATTCATTTACCGTGTACGAATCAGAAGGAGGTGGTTGGAAAGGATGGCAGGCGTACAAAATGCAGAACCTTGGCACAAAAACTTCTGTCTTAGGTTTAGGCAACAAAAAAGAGCTTGGATAAGATGCGGAAAACATGATTTTGGTGAAATCTAAAAAAAATAATAATAATGATAATAAAAAATAGTAAATATTAAAATAATAATGCTGTAGTGTTGCCTATTTTGGCAAGAAAAGAATGAAATTGGTTGTCATTAAACATTTTTGCTTATTTCTAAAGTATGTTGATACATTTTATTTATGACTGAAATGCTTTGTTAGTGAAGATTTGGCTGATTCGTTCATCATCCACATTTTTGCAACTTGCCAAGTAGGTTAATCAGCATTTCCTCTTTATGTTAATAGAAAATGTAATTTGTTGTCATTACGTTTTGCTCAAAATGTTCAGTTTCAAATTAGTTGTATATCACTGTAATTTCTGGGAGACAGGGCTGTAATATCACAAAACAATGACTTAGCACAGTGGCATGCAAAAGTTTGGGAACCCTTGGTCACAATTTTGTTTACTATGAATAGTTAAGTGATCTCCAAAAGGCATGAAGTTAAAGATGAAACATGCTTTTCGACCTTTTAAGCAAGATTAGAGTATTATTTTTGTTTTGCACAATTTTAGAATGGAGAAAAAAAAGAAAAGGAGCACCATGCAAAAGTTTGGGCACCCCAAGACATTTGAGCTCTCAGACAACTTTTCACAGGGTCTCAGACTATAATTAACCTGTTAGGGCTATGGCTTGTTCACAGTCATTACTAGGAAAGGCCAGATGATGTAAATTTCAAAGCTTTATAAATACTCCTGACACCTTGTCCCAACAATCAGCAGACATGGGCTCATCTAAACAGCTGTGCAGCACTCTGAAAACTAAAATAACTGATGGCCACAAAGCAGGAGAAGGCTGTAAGATGATAGCAAAGTGTTTTCATGGAGCTGTTTCCTCAGTTTGTGATTTAACTGAGAAATGACAGTTAACAGGAACTGTGGAGGAAAGGCAAATCTAAATCATCGTTTGACAGCAAAAGACCTGCAGGAAGATTTCACAGACTGTGGAGTGGTGGTGCACTGTTCTACTGTGCAGCGAAACCTGCACAAATATGACCTTCATGGAAGAGTCATTAGAAGAAAACCCTTGTGTCCTCACCAGCATCAGAAGTTTGCAAAGGAACATCTAAACAAGCATGCTGCTTTTTGGAAACAAGTCCTGTGGACTGATGAGGTTAAAATAGAACTAATTAGGTGCAATAAGCAAAAGTATGTTTGGACAAAAAACGGCTGCAGAATTTCCTGAAAAGAACACCTGCCCAACTGTTAAACATGGAGGTGGATCGATCATGCTTTGGGCTTGTGTTGCAGTCAGTGGCATGGGAAACATTTCACATGTAGAGGGAAGAATGGATTCAGTTATATTCCAGCAAATTGTGCAAGCAAACATCACACCATCTGTGAAAAGCTGGAGATGAAGAGAGGACGGCTTCTACAACAGGAATATGATCCTAAACACACCTTGAAATCAACAACGGACTACCTCAAGAGGTGCAAGCTAAAGGTTTCGCCATGACCCCCACAGTCCCTCAACCTAAACATAATTTAAAATTTGTGGATAGACCAAAAGAGCAGCGTATGCAAGATGGCCAAAGAATCTCACAAAAGCCTTTTGCAGGAAGAATGGGTAAAAATCCACAACACAAGAACTGAAAGACTCTTAGCTGGTTACAATAAGTGTTTGGAAGCTGTGATACTTGCCAAAGGGGGCGCTACTAAGCACTGACAATGCAAGGTGCCCAAACTTTTGCATTAGGCCCTTTTTCCTTTTTGTTTTTTTTTAAACTGGAAAAGAAGAAATGTGTCATCTTTAACTTTTTGTCTTTTGGAAATTAGTTCATTCTCTACTTAGGGCTTGTCCCAGTACCCCCTCTTAGCCCTACCCCTTGGCCCTACCCCTACATTTGCACGTTCCCGTGAGGGGTAGTGGTGTCCCAATTCCTTTTTGTGTGTAGGGGTAGGGGGCATAACGAGGGGTAGTGGGTATGAAAATAGCCCTTCGGAGCGAGGGATTTCAGATGCTGACTTGCCAGCGAGGGTTAGACATCACCATGGCTACCACTAAGCAAGAGACGAGGAAAAAAAAGTTCATACATAGCTAACGTTACCATCGACAGGTTGCTTGTTAGCTAGCTAGCTAGCTCGCACTATCTGGCGTCTTTCATCTGTCCTGTTCTGCAAAATTGTTGGACTTTTCACATTACGATAACACGCCAGCTAGTATAACTATGCCTCATGATGTTAGCTGATTAGCTAGCTAGCTGGCTAGCAGAAGTCCCCTGTCGTCTGTCGTTCATCAAACAAAGCATGATGAATGCGGCAAACGCGATCGGTAACGTTAGGATGAATGAGACTCCACTGTAGATGCCGGTTGGAAATGTAGATGGCTCGCAGCTTCCTGTTTAAAATAGTTATGTATGCGTGAACGTAACTGACACGATGACGTAGTCAGTGGTGTACCAATTCCTAGGGAAAGATTTCTACCCCTACCCCTACCCCTCGTCATTTTGAGGGCCAAGGGGTAGTGGGCAAGGGCTAGGGGTAGTGGACAAGGGAGGGGGTATTGGGATTGGGCCTTACTTAACTATTCATAGAAAATGAAATTTTGACCAGGGGTGCATGACACTTTATCTTGAAATAATGAAAAACTTTCTTAAAAGAATAACTTATCTCAAAATTATGACTTAGCATCTCAAAATGAGTTAATAATTTTTTTGCTTAAGATAATGACTTAGTGTCGTTTCTTCTTATTTTGAGATATTAAGTCATTATTTTGAGAAAGGTTCTCACTCTGTGACCATCTCTTTTCATCACATTGGCAGAAATGGGCTTCCATATCTTCTCTGTCGTCTTTTGTGGCCCTTAATGTCCATGTTTCTACACTGCAGGATTAAAATGCTTCTCTGTTAAATATATACTGCAATAAACTGTCCTGTAGGCATTTACTGTGCTTGGAAAGGTTGCTCATTCATATGCAGCTCATCAGTGTTAATCTTGTTGAGCTTGCATTTAGATTTTGAATGCCGTGTTGAGACCATTTAGAAGAAGAATATTGGTACATTTTATCAAGGGATAGTTCCACCCTTAGTGACTTTATATCAAGGTCTTTTTTATTGTGCTTCTTCACATTGTACACAGGTGCAAGATCCTGCTGCTGTGTTGATGCTTCTCCACTGCAACTGTTGCCACTCTTGTTTGCACCAAAGCAGGTGAAACTGATTCACAATCACTTGTGCTTCCTGCATGGACAGACTGATATCCCTGAAGTTTAACTGGCTTGGTGTTACACTGACAAATAAGTGTTCCCTTAATTTTTTTGTGTCCACAAAAGAAAAATAAACTCACATAAATTGAAATGATGGTGGAATTGTTGTCATTGTCATGTTGTAAGTTTCCAAATCCTCACAAAGGCTAAATGAAGATGCCAAATGGTATGATCTTTCCAAGTACACCCTGTGACAGTATATCTTATCATCTCCTGCTTAAGATGGTGCATGACTTCCCTCGTGAGACGATGGGCCCCTGGACACACATATACAAAAGGCCCTTTACCACTTCTCCTACATAGCAGCAAGACACACAGACTTTGTGGTGGTTTTGCCTCTTTTGTTTGTTTTGCATCTCTTGTAGTTGCTATGAACCTGTTTGTGGTTTTGTGTCTCTTTGTCGTCATTTTCTGTCTTTTTGAGGTATATTTGTGTCTTTTTTTGGTTCTTTTGTGTCTTTTTCTAGTCCCTTTACATGTCTTTGAGTGGTTTTGTGTCTCTTTGTAGTTCTGTTGCATCTCTTTGTGGTCCTTCTGTGTCTCTTTGAGGTTTGATGTGTTAATTTGAATGCCATTTTGCAGGTGAACAGACAGCCTCTGGCACCTAAGGCACTTGGGCCTGTGCCCAGTAGGCCTGTCAAGTAATCTATTCATGGATCTATGTAGGCTTTGATCTTACAGAGTCGAACTTCAGGCCAGTGCAGATGGTATACAGTTTCCCTTGACATTGGTTTATCCAAGTCTGTTTTCCAATTATTTCAAGGAGGTCTGAAGGTGTCAAATTTTGCATGTTCAGTAAAAAGTGCCTGTTTTGTGACCAATTTACAATTTAAAAACTTAGTTGAATAGAAGTTGGGGGACATTATGGAAAGTAGTCCAAGTCTCAGGCTGCAATTTCCGCCTTTGTTAAAGACATTCAGACCTACGGATTCTCTGGGAGGCTAAAAACTGAAGCTATGGCCTTGACCATGCAGAGCAGCCACTGAACAGGGTCACGGTTCAGTTGTGACCTTTATGGCAGAGATCACTTCTCCGTCAGCAGTGTTTTGAGAGCCTGTTGCCCCTGGTTTCATATCGTCCCATGAGAGCGGAGATCAGAAGAACTCAGACAGACACACGCAAAGAGGCACCCATGCTCCCCCTTCTTTTATTTTCAATAAATCCTATTGGACGGTCTGGGACAGTTCCGTCAGCATAGCTGCGGTATGTAGTGTTTAGTATGTCAGTTGCCCCACAATCATTGCACCAGTCAGTCATCTGCTTGGGCAGGCAGGAACACAAGAAGGACGGGACAGCCTTGACTGGAGGTTTGGCAGGGTGCCGAAGCAGTAAACACCTGAGACACGCAGTTCGCAGTGGAGCGCATATCTTTGGGAAGGGTTTACGAACAGCGACATGCTTTTTCTTTTAACCCGGGCCATGTGTATAAAGGCATTTGTGGTGGTAAATAGTGGATGTGATAATGCAGGTCAAGAGCATTACAAAGCCTGGTATGATGAACTGAGATACCTCAAGTCAAGTGACTCACAGTCTTCTTAGGTTATTAAGTTATAACAGTCAGGTTATACTGGGTTATATACATATTAGGACTTGGCTTGTTGTGGGCCAGCGCTTAAGAAATATTTTTCACTATATGATTATTAGATGTTATCTGCCTAGAACATTATAATGCCAATTTCCTTTGTTTTTTATGACCAATTAATTGAATTTTGTATCATCCAAATGCACACAAGTATATAAATGTATGTTTTACTGTGAGATTAGGGTTATGTATTTTGTTTTAAAGTTAATATGTGAATGCGGTCACTTAAATGATACAGTGGTGATTTCAAATTCTTTGTTTTTTGTTGTTTATTTTAATATTAAGGAAACAAAACTTCTTATTACTACATACAGTTTAGTTAAAGCTAAACTATAATGAAACATCATATACCTGACAAATCCCAAGATATTTATACAGCTGTATATCAACACAGCTTGACAAAAAATGATGGTAACATTAATATTTTTCACACATTTTTAAAGGTCCAGTGTGTAGGATTTACGGAGATATACTGGCAGAAAATATAATAAGTACGTTTTCTTTAGTGTATCACCTGAAAATTAGAGTCATTGTGTAATCGTTACCTTAACATGACCCCTTTATGTCTATATGGGGAGCGAGTCCTTGTCCACAGAATCCGTCATTTTGCACTGCCATGTTTCTACAGTTGCCTAGAATGGACAAACCAAACACTGGCTTTAGATAGAGCCATTTCTGTTTCTGTGATTTTGTGCCAGGTGCCTCCGTTATCAGCCCCTCCACAATGAGTGTCAGAAAAACAGTATTGTCTCAACATGAAACTGCTTTAATTAGTGTTAGTCCAATTTATTTATTTTTTGTATTTATTTATATATTTATTTTCTGGAGAGGACAAGACCTCTGCTGATAATTTGGCTAAGTTTTCGGGGAAAAATGGTGAGCAAACATTAGCAGGTGCTAGGCTAGTGGCCCATCTCCAATATGCTAAACAGTGTTGGAAAAAACACTGATCTGTAATGTCAAACCAACACATTCTCACTCCAACCTTGTCACATATTAACGTTTGGTCATGGGCTTTCCACGTTGACATTTGACGTGCAAGGTTCCCTGGGTGTGTTGGTTGGGACGTTCTGGAAGTCCATGTCAATTTCAGACTCTTACATGTATTGTCATTTTGTTTTTTTTTTTTATAAAATGCACATCCGTTTTCACAGGAAATTTAACGTTACGTACACTCGCTTACAAAACACACTGTGTCGGTACAACACCATGAACGTTTTTTCCTTTAACAACACACATGGTTAACATTTGCCAACACACGCATATGGTTGGGCTTAGGCAACAAAAGCATGTGGTTGGGTTTAGGAAAAAATAACAGGGTCTGACTTTACAATCTCACAGGAAGCGAACGCCAGCTTCCCGGGTGAAAGCTCCAACCCGCCCTGCTCAGACCTCTGTCGCTTACCCTTCGTTGTTGTCCTACCACGTTCTGTTAAAAAATAATGGCAACTCGTCGTGTATCACGCTGACATGAAACATTGCAGTTTTTTTGTCAGTGTCTGACGCCGGTTTTCGACAACTTCCGAGTTGGTAAAACTGCTTTTTTCTGTGTTTTTACTTGTCCATTTATTTTTAGAGAGGAGGCACCTCTGTGGATAATATGGCTCTTGGTAAAAACTCCTGAACAAGGACCACAGAAGGAATTCTAACCTGGAGAAGTTTCAGCTGGTTGGAATCTACAATCCTCACCACTAGATGGCACTATATCCCACAGAGATTCAAATTTGTAATTGTTTATTAACATCTTCTTCAATGTAAGAACAGGAGAAATAGGTAAATTCAGGCTTTAGAAATGTCACTGCAAGAGAAGTATTAATACGTTACCACATCACATTGAAAATACTCTATTACAGTATTTTTCATACTTGTTCAATATTGCACCTGTTGGACATCCAACACCAGAAACTCTCCTATGCAGATTTAAATCTATGAAGCTGCACACTCAGAATTTGTGTGTGTCTGTGTATGTATCTGTGTTTGCATACACAAATAGCCATATCCACCATCAATAGATCAGTGCTGTCACTGTGCAATGCTCAGAGGTCAGTGGTGGGGATATAAAGTCGGCAGTGGGCGGTGTTTTCTCAGTACCAGAGGGTGTCCTCTAGACATTGAAGCATCCATCTAACCCTTTTTAAGGTAAAACATACAAACACAGCTCCAGTTACAAGCCTCCGGCCTCCCCCTGCCTTTCTATCGGAAAGTTTGACCTCACACTCTTGTCCATACCACTGGCCTTCATCCCTTCACCTCTGTCCTGCATTAAAGGTATATAAGAGTGGTATTAAGCTGGCACACAGTGAAGCCAACAGAGACTCATCTTACTCAGAGAGGCCGGTGACATCAGGGCTGAGACAGGCTCATCGCAGCAGCTTAAAGCCTCCAAATCGAGATGCCCGCCACCACCAGAATCATTTCTAACCCCCGGATGTCGGATAAAGGTGAACTTTATATTCTGCATTTCACACCATTTAAAATCATTACATACAGGAGATGTTAATTTTTTTCAACACAAATATTTTCTCCTTTTCTTTCAAATTCGGCCTTTAAATATCATCGCAGCATAAACTTGTTGGTGCATGTAATGCAGAAATCATTATCAGCAATGCTTTAAATGTAGCGATTTAACAACCCCACTGTGTGTCTGCAGCAGTTTTTTTTATCATCCTCCGAGGCAGATCCAGAGTGAATGGGTCACTAGAGTTAATGTCTGTGTGGAAAGCGCAATATTTCACTGGCTGATTTCACGCTTGTTGCTATGAAGGGCGTATAATGGTTTTACTGCGGGGGAGCAAAGGTTCTCAAGTGTCAACATCATCTGCATTAAAAAAGATTTAGCATGCCGTATGCGTTAAAAAGCTGTCTGCGTGGTAAAACACCAGTCGTGAAAACGGGTGACAGTCAGCAGGATTGTAACTTATCGATGTCAGCCAAGGAAAATGGACACATAAGGACCTGTAACATAAGAGTCTTGCAGCTAGTTTGCAGTCGCTGTTGTTGAAAATAGTAGAATTGTTAGCTTTTTAATGATGGGAATCCAAAAAGTACTTCCTTAAATTTGACAGTATCACTATCGAAACAGACGCTGTGAATAGTTAATCGCACATAATCAAAAACATTGATTCAAACTCCTGTCGCTTGACTAATGAACCCCTGTACAGATTGCGACAGAGGGGGCTCAAGGCTCCTTTTAAGCTTAAATGTTTTTGTATGGTGTCATGTTGTAATGAGGCCCTGACAAAGCACTTATTTTTTCATCACCTTGTGCTATATACAGACAGGTGGCTTAACATTCTCACACGGACTCCCCGGGCCTCCTCTCGACAGACAGATAAATATGAGCTCATTGAGACGTGACACGCATACTGAGCGGCATAAAAATAACCGTTAAGTTTGAAAAATGTGGATAACGATGACAAGTAGATGTATGCGGGGCTTCACCTTGAATCCTGCGCCTCAGCTTTAACAGTGCCATTCAAAACTGGTTGTGATTAAATTATTTTTTTTGCTTCCCAAGATAAACTTCACAAGCTCTCTGAGATGGTGTTTATTTTGGAAATGATGTCGCTTATTGAATTAAATAAAATACATTGCTTATGTTCGTCAGTACTGACCTCTTAATGTTGCTGGTTAGGGGGTAGTCAGGGTTAGGGCTCGGGTCTGGGTTTCAATTAGGCTGCACTGGCTGGCTGATCTGGTGTGTGCCATAGAGGACGAGGATTGGTGATGTGGAAAAGTTTGCACCTTCGCTCAGAGGACTAGTGTTCAAACTCCAAGCAAAGAGTAGACCGTTGGACCTGAGGACCGAGGAAGAGGCTTGTCCAATTTTATGTTTGAGTGGGTGCTGACTGTCCCGGTAGAACCTGTGGTTAAGGTAGGAGTGTTATTGGATGGTGATGTTGGGTTAGGGTAGGGTTGTGGTGGTCTTGATGCTGCTGGTTAGGGGGTAGTGTAAGGTGTTGGGGTTAGGGTTAGGGTTAAAGATATGGATAACAAGTAGATTCATGCAGAGCCTCACTTTAAATGTTCACAATACCATAAAAACCTGCAATGTCATGAGTTAATTCATTTTACTAGAATTCACACCTAGCAATTTTTTCTGCTTGCAAAAATAAACGTCATTAATGTTCTCAGACGATGATGATGATGATGATGATGATGATGATGATGATGTGTGAACAAACTGGGTAGTTTATTTTGCAGATGATGTTGCTTGTTGATATAAATACAACACATTATTTATGCTAGTCAACGCTGACTTCGTAACACTACGGGGATTAAGTGTCCCCTCCACATAATCCCTGTCCTTAGCAAACCGGAGACTGTGTGCTTACACATGAGTATTAGTTACAGAATTGGCATCAGGGCTAATGCATGTTACGCAACTATAATTATCAATTATTACTTCAAGGAAAGTTATGACACAATACTGCTGGCTGTAATCAACTTTAATTTGCTAGCAGACGTAATTATTTCCTGTCTGTAACATAAGCCCCTTTCATTAAAGGGACATTATTAAGTTTAGGAATGAAGCACGTGTTACAATTGATTATCCTCACATGAACTCGTGCAAAACAGCTGCTTTTGCTTTGAGGCAAAATTTAAAATATCATTTGCTAGTTTTTGGATGGCTTTATTTAACTCCTGGTTGTTTATTTACTTCAATAAACAAATGCTGAACCTACATCCCCTGCTTATTCGATTCATGCGAGCAGATCATGTCCCTTCTTATCTCATAAACTGCTCTGAGCGTCACGCTGCACTCCGGTGTGGCTGAAGCCAACCGCAGTATGTGAGGTGTCTTGTTAATTCCAACTGCGTGGCATGAGTCAATCGCTGGCTCCAGGAAGCATGCGGTTGCTGATGATCTGACAGAGGCAGATGGTTTTCTAAGTATACACCGTTTTACACCTCATCACCTATTGAGACACACCTGACACATACCTTCACGGCCTATAGTTTATATATAACAGCTGAGTATCTTGATCTTTATATGCATTGCTCTGGTGAAAACAAATTTTTGTTTTGTTTTGTTTTTTTGCAGCAAAAAATGCTAAATCTGGAAACACACCCACAGGTAAGACAGTCACCTTAATAAAGGCTTTTTAAGTGCTCTCTAGATGCAAATACAAATCCCATCCATCTACAGTTCCCTTGACCTTGTCTGACCTTCTGGCACTCACTCCTCAGAGCAGATCCCAGCCTATGAGCCAGATATCCCCGAGCCAAAATGCAGAGCTGATCTCATCAAACGTAAGACTCTTACTCATTCACCTGTTTAAAATCCTTTTCACAATTTAATCCAGAAAACATCATTTCTTTCTGTTTACTTGTTTGTGTGTTTGTCTGGTTGTTTTCAGACTGGTTCAAACTCTCCCTGGATGACAAAACGGCCAATAAGATGCTGTGGATTGGAGAGGAAGGTGCTAAAGTGGCCCGTATGACTGATGACGTAACTTGTCCCGTCTTGGACAGACCAGAGCGATATGAGTATTCTCCACAGGTACAGTGTGGAGGTGCAGTTAGATTATTTTGGTCTGAAATTACAGTATTTATCATACATTTCTCTTAATGTTCAAAATGGCATAAAATGAGCAAACCTGTCTCCCAAACATTACTTTTGCATGTTACCAAACTGCTTTCTTCATTACGTTTTCCTTGTTACATTCTGTTCAGAGACATTTCTTTAAGGTAATGAAATACTACATTCATGTACCTCATAGGCTTCGAAAGGTGTTGGTTGGGGAGGATGGTGGGCTTACAAAGTTCACATCCAGACTCCTGTCTTAGGTTTACACAACAAAAGCACATTGGTTAAGCTTAGGATTTCAGTTTAATATAAATAAAAAGTAATTAATGACCATGAGTGGGTACTGTATTTTATGGTTGCCTAGTTTGGCGGAAAACTGAAAAACATTTTCAGTGGACATTTTGCTATGGGGTGCCCTTTGTAAAGTGGCTCACACTGAAATTAACAGCAACATTTTGCCACATTTAGCTTCAAACAACGTTTAAAAAAGTGGTGTGAATTTTTTAAAGTCACTTTTTACCACATTTACAGCAAAATTTTAAATATGTTAAATATAATGTCACAGTTCAATCTAAATATTAAATGTTAAATCTAAATGTTAAATCTAAGTCCAAATCTAAATGTTTGGTCTAAATCTAAATGTGAAATGTTAAATCTAAATGATAAATCTAAATCTAACTGTTAAATCTAAATTTAAAATATTTCAAATATTACTGTAAATGTGGTAAAAAAAAAAAAAAAAAAAAGTGACTTTAAAAAATTCCCATCACTTTTTTAAACGTTGTTTGAAGCTAAATGTTAAATCTAAATTTAAAATATTTCAAATATTACTGTAAATGTGGTAAAAAAAAAAGTGACTTTAAAAAATTCACACCACTTTTTTAAATGTTGTTTGAAGCTAAATGTTAAATCTAAATGTTAAATGTTAAATCTAAATGTCAAATCTAAATGTTAAATCTAAATTTAAAATATTTCAAATATTACTGTAAATGTGGTAAAAAAAAAGTGACTTTAAAAAATTCACACCACTTTTTTAAACGTTGTTTGAAGCTAAATGTTAAATCTAAATATGAAATATTAAATCTAAATGATAAATCTAAATCTAAATGTTAAATCTAAATTTAAAATATTTCAAATATTACTGTAAATGTGGTAAAAAAAAGTGACTTTAAAAAATTCACACCACTTTTTTAAACGTTGTTTGAAGCTAAATGTTAAATCTAAATGTTAAACGTTAAATCTAAATCTAAATGTTAAATCTAAATGTTTAGTCTAAATCTAAATGTTAAATCTGAATTTAAAATTCACCCGGGAGAGCAGTGTTTGTGTCCCATAAGATTATAAAGCCAAACCCTGTTCTTTTTTCCTATACCTAACCATGTCCTTTTGTTGCCTAAACCAAACCACATGCGTGGAGTTGTTGAAAGAAAAAGAAAGTTAATTTGTGGTGTTGTACAGATGTAGTGCTTTTATTTTGAAAGAGACTGTATGCAAACAGTAAATTTCCTGCGAAAACTGAAGCGAATTTTGAGAGAAGACAATGCATGTAACAGGCAGAACTTGACACGGTGTCCCAGAACGTCAACAAACAACGCACCCAGGGTGTTTTTGCGACTTGCCACATACGTTATATTTCCTCATCATTTTCATAGAAAACATAATTTACTCTGCATTAAGTTTCCCTCAAAATGTATTTGCTGTTTTAAATTTGTTTTATATAAACGTGATTTCTAAGAGACAGGGCTGAAAATGAGATAAGAGTTCCATGAAATTATTGTCACCATGCCATAGGCGGTGGAGTTTGATGTGATTGTAAAGCACAGTATTATGATCCAGAGGGATGTCCCCTAGGTTTATTTATACCTGAGCCAACTGCTTTGGCATTGCAAGTCGGCGAAAGCAACGCTGCTTAAAATTCTTCTCAGTGGCAGCTGTAATAAATCACAGGTTATGTTGGATTACCCCTAAATTACATTGTCATTCCCATCCACATTCCAAAAGGTTCTCTGCAAAGAAGGCATCCTGGGCTTCCGAGGCTACTGGGAGGTGGAGTTCACCGGGTGGGTCGTGGTCGGGGTCGCGTACGAACGAGCAGGGAGAAGGAACACCGATGGGTACTGCGGCCTGGGAGAGAACGAGGAGTCCTGGGGCCTCGGCTGGTGTGGTTCCAGTTATCAAGCCTGGCACAAAGGCGACAATGTGGAGATTAAAGATGTACCTAAGTACACCACAATCGGTGTGTACCTTGACCAGCCTGCTGGTATCCTCAATTTCTATGGTGTGGAGGAGGTGAAGGAGGGAGAGGAGAGCACAGGAGGAAAGGAAGTCAGACTTGTGCAGCAGGTCAGGTGCCCCTTTGAGCAGAAAATGATACCAGGGTTCTGGTTAGGGCCTCAGTCACAGTGTTGGATGATAAAGCAGGAGGAATAACGGACTAATCATATCTGAAAGTTAGTGATTAAAAGCTTAGTTGTAGAGCTACAGTCATGGCAGCTTTAAACACAAAAGGACTGGACAACACATTTGTCTTGCATAAGCCTACATAAATCCTGCACACATTACATCATAGTAAAACATTAGCGCCTATGAGATATATTCCTCATAGTATCTCAGAGGCAAATGTACAGTACATAGGTTTGTACATTTCAGGCATGCAAAGTGCAATCACCTTTGACCTCATGCTCTTTTGGACTTTTCTGTAACCACAGGACAACTCAAGGTTTATACTGATATATTTACATGTATTTTTATTCCTCCATTGTTATTGTATGCTAAGAATGTACAGGGTTACCTCGTTTGGTATGAATGTATACAGACTGTAAAGTTTAAATAAATGATAAAACATTGAGTGAGACACATTTTGTCCTGGCTTGGTGATATTATAAACAATGTTGTACATACATATTATATTGTCAGTACTCTGATAATAAAGCAAAGAGGTATTTGTTTGACATACTGTGGTGTTTAAGCTCACATTTTAGTTTCCTTAAAGTAGGCTCTAAGCATATACTGCCCACAAAGTTGATGTAAACAAATACCAACACTCTTGACTCTGTGACACAGTTTTCCACCAGAGGCAGAGCAGGGCAGGGGTTGGGGTCATCTGGTGCTCTGGCACTGAATATTTTCTCAGAAGCCCAGAATATCTTCATAGCTTTTAAAATACCTTGAACTTTGTGTCATTAGGATGATAATTTATGCCCATGTTTTTTATCCTACTATGCTATTCCATAAAGAAATCTAATATAGGCTTATTGAGTAAATGTTCTTCTGTTGGCCTTGATTTCCAGTTAGAGCAGCCCAGACTATTATGGCTCAGAATCAACTGTAATTCATTTTTTCCAATTTAACAATAGCTGTGATTAAATGGATAATATTTCGTTAATCTGATTGAAATAATTCTGATTAGAGATTCAAAGTTAACTGTTTACATGCGCTAAATATAGTGATCTGATAAGTTGTGTGTTTACATGCATTAAATCAGAACTGTTTTTGACTTGCACAAAGTGATTCTGTGTGTTGTAAGGCATCTAATCTGCTGGAAATATAACTGAATATGTTTTTAAACTTTATTGAGAAAATTCAATTGATTCAATACACAAACAATAGATTAAACAAATACTTCCAGTTGTTAATACAATTTAGTAGTGATTACAGTCAGTTTAGTCCACATTATTTTCTGCAACTACAAATTACAGATGTCCCCTAAACATCTCACATGCATCAGTAGATACTTTAATTTACTAAAGTTCCCTAAAGGCCTCATATACAGGCAACTGCTAACATTTAGTGAATTTGTGAATCCTAGGATAGTGAACTGTTGGCCGAATACTCTACCTTACTCTGCCTCTGATTGGCTTACCCTATCATTATTAACCTAACCCTAACCAATCTAACCAATAAAGGCAACGAGTACTTGCCAGTCCTTCTCTATCCTAAATGAGATTATTGTTAAGTCCTGCGGCAATTCAGCTTGTAGCACCAATGAGCAGTAAATAATTTTTCAAACTGAACGATTCTCTGTCATAATCAGCAGAGGGAGGCTTGTAGAAACAGCTGTTGTATGTCGTGCACAACACACGCACCATCGACACTGCCTAATGTTACCTCCATGTAGCGTGAACGTGTGGAAAGAATATATTTATTCCAGCTGGAGAGAAAAGATTAGATTACATGGTAATTGGATGCTAATATTTTTCCTGTTGAATGGATTATCTAAGATTTACATCACCCCTCTGAAACCAATTTAAAATTCCTACCAATCATCCCTGATCAGGCCGGTCTCTTCTAATTTCGGTGTTTACATGAAGCTATTCTGACTGGGCTATTTAGGGTCAATCTAAGCGCACCTGTTCAGTCTGTGAACTCTTCTCCAGCATCGTATATTAAAAAAAAAATGTGGTTTACACCCACCTTACCGATGTTATCAGACAATTTTACTTCTTTTTAGGTGACAGGTGTCAGAATTATCCTCAGAATTTGTTGGGTTAGATACAAAATAGGACATTGGCTCTACATGATGATTTTCTTTTTGGCAACTGTCACGTTTTCCCTAAACGAAGTACGGATTTTAAGACATTCCATTGTCTCAGATGGCTTGAAAAATAATGCCTATAGCTCTCTCCCTGGAGAGCATGCCCTCAGATCCCCCAATTTTTGGACTGAGCCCAAAATGCTTACAATATCTGGCTCCGGCCTTGGTTTCTACTGCCGTGTCTAAGGTGTCGCATAGATATAGGAATTAAGAACAGAAAGACTGTGTCAGCCATAAATCTGTGACATACTTTAACATATTTTGTCTGGTCTTCATTTATGTGATTCTGTTTCCACATGTACCGCTTGTGCTGACAACACTGACAGGGCCGGTTTCTTAATCTTACCTTCACTTGTGTTCGGAGCCATCCTCTTGCTTTTCTTAACAGACTCCTTAAGTTTCCTGGGTGTCAAATGTCTCCGCTAGCCTCTCTTATATCCATATGTCAAAGTCAAGTGCATACACCCACTTGACCCCTGCTGAGCAGCCGCTTCACTGACCTCAACACCTCCTTTAGACACACCTCAAGCCCCCCTGCCTCATCTACACTTAGGGTATAAAAGTCAAGAGGAAGACGAAGACTTTACACTTTTACCTTTGGATGATTGAAAGGATTTCAAAGCATCTGGACGTGGATCACAAGCGCACAGCCTCAAGATGCCCACTAGACCCAATTCTGCAATAATCCTGCCAGAGACCAACAAACCAGGTACTACATACATTTTATCCACATCAAAAAAACATTTGCATTGTAACAAATGTATCGGCATCCTCTCAAATGAGCAAATTGATTGTATCTGACAATGTGGCCGGATGAGCCTCAGCAAAGTGTCTTTAGATGTACATTATGATGCTGAACTCTCATTAAACATTGTTGCCTCTGCCTGCTCCTGGGTTGCGGTAGCTGCCTTGTCAAACACTGTATTATGGATTTTGTGAGTGTGCTTACATAGATGCCATAAATCCCTCATTATACGGAATAAGTAGGAGGCAGGTGTCACACCAAATGAGACGTGTCAAAACACCCACACGAAAATTTGAGTTTTGGGTCATGTAAGAGCTTTACCTACAGTCCATGCTGTACCTTTTAATAGAGTGTAATTTGATTGTTTTCTATAGATGTGCAGTATGATATCTTGGAATAAAAAACTCGTAGAAGTAGAAGTGGGCATGACTATACCTTAGCCCAATTAGTGGGAAATGACGATACTACCTTTTCACAATAAGACCCCAACTGTTCAACGACAATTCGTCAAACTCTCCATATATTTACAATATTAGAAATGTAAGCATCTAGTCTAACCTTTGCTCTACACCATTTTAGGGAAGAAAATTAAATCCATCAAGAAGGAGAAGACAAATACAGGTAATGGTCTTGATGCATTTGTTTAAACTCTTCTTGAGATGAGCATTAGTTTGTATTTAATCCAGTTTCCTCTCCTTCCAGAAAAAGTGTCTGTCTATGTGCCGAACATTCCAGAGCCAACGAGCAGAGCTGAGCTCATGAAGTGTATGAACAAATCCCCCCCCCCCCCCCGACATCATTTATGTTCAGCAATATTTTTCAGGATTTAAAAGCTGCTATTGCTTAATTTTCTCCCGTAGACTGGATCCATTTGACTTTGGATGACAAGACTGCCAACAAGATGTTGTGGATTTCTGACAACGGGTCGAAGGTGTGTCGTAGAACTCAGGAGGTTTGTCCTGTCCTGGATAGACCAGAGAGATATGAGTACTCCCCACAGGTGAGTCATCAGGTATTACAAATACAAATACAGGCTCTCAGATAAAGCGACAAATGTTTATATTTCTTTCTTTTTTCGTTTCTTCAAAGGTGGTGTGCAAAGAGGGTATTTGGAACACGAGGGCTTACTGGGAGGTCGAGTACTCAGGATGGGTGGTAATTGGAGCCACCTATGAAGGAGCAGGAAGGAGGGCAAACTGTGGGCCGAGCGGCCTTGGAGAAAACGAGGAGTCCTGGGGTCTGTGCTGGTCAGGAACGCGTTACCAGATCTGGTTCAACTGCGTAAACAAAGACATAAACGATGTCCCGTACTGCTCCACAATTGGAGTTTACATCGACCAGCCTGCAGGGATTATGAGCTTTTATGCTGTGAGCGGTGAGGGGGCAGAGAGGGAGGTTAAGCTGTTGCAAAAAGTTAAGACCACTATTGAGAAAAAGGTTCTCGCAGGTTTCTGGATGGGAATTGAATCCTCATGCACAATACTGAAGATACCAGAATGAATCACTGAAGCTTGATCAAATGATGCTTTAGTCAGGTTTTGACACTTGAGCCCCAGCCTTTGCTGGGGCACAAATTCCTGTAACTCTTATACAATACCTTAAATAGAATTTTATCACGGGTAATCTAACTTTAAGAATATTTTTATTTTTGTGTACTTCTTTGTTTGATTCTTGTGTACATTTTTTGTCTGATGCTCTTTTCTTGTATCCTGTATGTGTGGCTCTACTGTATAGCATCAGATTGCATATTTATTGACTGATTATGATATTCGTGAATGTTGAGTGTCTTGTGACATTAAAAAATCTGAAATAAAGAATATACTTTTTAATCAAAATTCCCATTTTCTTTGTCATTTGTCCAACTCATGACTGTAAAGGTTTGATTTTGTCAAAACTTTAACTACACGCATTGTCTACAGACAGCCAGTGCGTAGAGAAGATTTTCGCACATTTAAGGTCTATCAGACCTTCATTAGAGCATACATGAATCAATAATGGACAAGCAGGTAAAAGTAATTGCCAATCCCTCATGCCCATTACACTCCGAGTTTGAGCTGCTCCCATCTGGGCATCAAATTAGGGTTCCAAGAACCAACTTGAACATATAAAGATGTCCTTTATCCCCTATGCCATACAAGCAATGAATATAGAATGACTGTATAAGGGAACACTACTGTTTTTATAAGATGTGCTCTCTTTTATTATTTATATAACTTATTGGTCCTACCTGCCTATTGGCTATCTATCTATTGTTTGAGTACTAAATGAGTGTACTGTGAGGCAAACAAATGAAAGCCATACTTGGTATACAGTACCAAAATACAAGAAAAGGGGGTGAAAGACAGGGAATACTGAAAAAAGCACATATTCAGTCTGAAAGCACCTAAGTGTGAAGAATCTTTTCTGCCAGCTTGGACTTATTGATGTTTCCAGCACCTGGTTGTCCTACATCATCAGATAACTATCCAAAATGGAAAAAAAGGCGCTTGACCTCATTTATGGCTCTTATTTCTCCATCTGTAATCGCTCCCTGATGGGTAAAAGATTCTGTGTGTTGCTCAGATAAGGTTGCACACACAGTGCAAAGTGCTCGCTGCATTGATCCCCTCTGGATTTCAGCTGAGTAGAGGAGAAGGAGCAAGGGGCTCACTTTGATATGTGAGAGGCTGCAGCCTGAAGATCGCTTTCCTACGGTGACAGATGGGCCTCAACTCCTGACGCCTTCACACCTAAAGCTTCACGTGAACGAAAAGTGGGGCACATGGTGATACAAAGAACTTTCACACTCCCGAAGGAGCATCACACAACCTCATATAAGTATAAGAGGCGGCAAGAAGAAGAAGTGAGCGTCATTCCCTTTAACTGCTGTCATTTCTCTTAAATACTGTACAATGAAGGTCATATGTGGCTGAGATAACTTGGGATACGATATTAAACATATATATAGACATATGAACCCTTATGCAAAGGGTAGTAGAGCCAGCACTCTTCCAGAAGTGGGTCGACAATGATCTGAATTAGAATTAATAGGTTTGTGGTTATAATTATCAAATGAGTGAAACAATGTGATGATGTGAAAGGGGTCGCTCATAGTGATGAGTACAGAATTATCACTAGAATCAGCAACTCCCCTCAGCTTTATAGAGCTTTTGGCTGTCGGGTCACAACTTCACTCTTTTGGTTCACTCTCACTGCCACAGCAGGCGGCTGTTCTCAGCTAAAAACCCTAAAATCCCACTGTACGCTACCTGCTCTGCACCAGACAGCAGACAAACAAAGAAAATGTCAACATAGTGGAGCATTTAGCAACCAGAGAGCCAGATATTTCAGCCTGTTCTCATTTTTGGGACTCCAGAATCAGTTATTGTAAGTTTAATAACAAATATATGGCACACTTTTAATTTTGCTCAAAGTAATTATTTAAATTCTACACCAGCTTTATTTAAAGTTTCCTCATTTCTCATCAAACCTGCATATTAGTCTGTCATGCTCATAGATGGCAGATAATGCTACTTGGCTCCAAAAGCATTTAACGATAGCAAAAGTTCATCCCCAGCTGCAGTAATGTTAGCCAGCAACTATTAAGCTACTATATAAAGTACACTGATTATAATAGTAGATGCTTTTTCACATACTCTCATCAAAATGTAATTTTTGAACATGTAACATAGTTTTTCGATGTACAACAGTGTGTGTAAGTGGTGATGTAAATCATAGTGTGGGATTTGTCCCTCTACAAACTTATGTGAGGTAACAAATTATAATAAGGTACACAAAAAACAAGTCGTTACTAAGGAACTAATGAGGAACAAATGAGTTACAAACGGTTAGCTAATGGTCAGTTCTTGAGTAACTCCCAATCAAATGTCATACAGTTGCTAATCATTAGTTAATAATTAGTTAATTATTATTGGGTAAGGTAACTAATGATTTAATGATTTCCTAATATGGAATTTCTACCATGTACCACCATAATGGCCATGTATGGAAAGTATTCTAGGCCCAATCTCATATTCCACTGGGTGCAAATTCCCAATGGCGTACTGGATGAATATTTTTACACAGTAGATAAAGGTCATCACACCTCACAAACAGTTTTAAAAACACTTCATAAATTTTTAAAGGACATATAAACAAATATTTGTTTCGCTCATGGTTTAAATAAACAAAGATATAGTTACATCACTGTGTGCGTATATATAACTGCTGGAGCACAGTTGTGATCTAAGTATGATTTATGCAGTGGTTGCTGTGATGAGTATAAGCGAGAATTTACAGTCAGTAAGTGTGACAGTTGAAGCTATACTGACGGGCACAAACATGTGAGCGACTCTACACATGTGTTATGGGCAGTGTGGTGTATGGTTTTTAAGTGACACATATAGCATGACATATAGGTCAGGAGGGAGAGAGTGTCCCATATTTCAAGCTGCCAAAATCCCCCCCTCCCCTCCTTGAAAAGAAAATTTGACATTCAGAAAAGTTCAGCATCTGGGAGATGGTGGGGATTGCATAGAGCGTTAGGGTGAGACAAAATGAAAAGGCAGTACAAAAACCTTTCTTTTATACATTCTTTTATTGTTTGTTATTAATTATAATGGTTTGTTAGTTGTGTATCTGTTGATTTCTCATTAGCTGTGGTAATAATAATAACAAGAAGAAGAAGAGTTTGAGGAGGGGGAGCACCACAGGGAGCCTGCCTAGATCCACTGTCACATCCTGACTCATGCATGATTCATAATGTTACATGATGATTAAATACAGAAAAAAAATGCATGGTAAAAACTGCATATTGTCAGTGTTTTCGAGACCCCGCCCCAAATTTCACAAGTTACATTATCAGCGGAGCTAGAGTCTGATTAAGACGAGCCAAACTCCCCTGTGATTCGCACCTCATCCACATCTGAACGTGAAAGAAATGAAGTGTGAAATGTATAATTCACTGAAGGCATTAACAGATCAAAATCACCTCTTCCAGAATTTGTGTCACACTTATGACATTTATAACACTTGTGTCACAGCTTGCATTCAGAGGCTGGTTTAAAATACATCTACATGTGCCCCGATGGTATTAGTACTCCCACCTGGTCCAACACCACCCTATCGATGATATGCATACCTCATTAATTGTGACACTATTGGTCCCAGAGGATTTCTTGCCATGTTGCCACTGGCCTGCGTTCAAGCTGTCTACAGTCTAATGTGGCCTGGTGAGAGCATCAGTTACATGCTGATCTCTCTTTCTATGTCTGTATAATTACAGATGCCAATCTCAGACATGTGGTGCCACTGTGGTCTATACAGTACAGTATATGACACTGGGATACTGGGTCAAGGTCTGTTTATGGTTTAATGTTGCAGCTATATTTGGATTTTGACATCACCGGTATGGTTTTATACTGGCTGTATTGAAAGAAGAGAATCACATGAGTGCTGAAAGATGACCAGGTCATGACTGCAATGGCCTCTTTTCTTGCCTGATTCAGAAATCTTTGAATCAACTCCAGACTGTACAGAATTCAGCTGCCAGGCTTTTAACCAGAATCGAGAGACGAGACCACATGACTCCAGTTGTAGCATCTTTACACTGGCTTCAGTATGTTATAGAATATATTTTAAGACTTTACTGATTACTTTTAAGGATCTTCATGGTCTCTCTCCCAGCTATATCTCTATATCTCCAACCTCTGTACACGCCAGGACGTTCTTTGAGGTCCTTGGGCAGAGGTCTTTTGTATGTTCCAGAGGTCCGGCTGAAAACTAAAGGGGACAGAGCAGTTGCTGTCAGGGCCCTGAGGCTCTGGAACAATCTGACTGAGGAAATCAGGTTAGCCATGTCATTGATCTCTGTAATGTCCCTTCTTAAAACATACCTTCATTGGAGATCATTTAATGGTTTTACCTAAGTTTTAGTTGTCTTTTATTTCCTCAGTTTTTATACACCAAAGCCTTTTTATGAGTTCCTTTAAAAGTTATTGTTTTCTAATTTTTGACATGTAAAGCACTTTGTAACTGTTTTGAAAGGCGCCTTATAAGTAAAGATTATTAGAGATTATTATTATTGACTGAATTGGACCTTTTCTTTCATGAGCCAGCACAACTCATAAAATAGCGTGTAGTGTTTTGTCATCATGCAACAAACCAGTTGGCAATTGGGCCTTTATGTGTAACCCAAAATGTAAACTTTAGAATATTTGAGTAAACTATTTACGACAGAATGCGTTATTAACCCCAACAAATCATCAAACCCCCAAGTTTTTGCACAACAAACGTTACTGAACACACTGTATGTTTAACATGATAAAAAAAAACCTTCAATTTAAGCTGTGGAGCAGCTATTTTCTTTATTATTGGATCATGAGTTGTCCCTTTAATCCACGAAGACAATATTCAAAAACACCAATACATTTGGATTCTGGTAATACTTTTGTAATTTATTGTTTCTGCATATTTTTGCACAAATTTGCAGGAGTGAGGGGTAAGTGCATTAGCTCAAATACAACAAGCATGTGTACAATATTCAGCATTTCCATTTCAAGCTACTTTTTAAATTAACTCCACTACATTTCAGTGAAATATTGTACTTGTTACTCCTCTACTTTTACATTACAGATCACACAAAACCTGTGTTGAGCTTAGGGTATACAATATGATGCATTATTATAGATCTAACTACACATTTCTACATAAAGAAATTAAAATTAGCTCAACCAAAACATTAAAATTGTTTTTACACATCAATGCATCAGTAATATTAATCCAGTTATATATTACTAATCACACAGTAGGAGCTATGATATTCATTTTCCTACAGTGCTATACTTATGTACTTTGAAGGCAGGATCTTTAATGCAGTATTGTTAGATTGTTAGCATATACACATGTGCATCTTCGACCACTGGAAATTTGCCTACCTGGGTTGTTCCTTCGCCTATAAACAACCATATCTGGTTGAAGGGCTTCCTTGTCACTAAAGACAGCAGCATCATCTTATGTTCATAGTGATTCATTACAAGTTAGTAAGTCCAAAAAAACTGATTAAACAGCACCACCTGCTGGATTCTTGTTGTTTGCACACAACAAAAGGCAAAACATTTATTCACAGTATGGACTGACTGCATGCTGGGATGGAGTTCACTAGCTCAGTATGTAATATACGTATAAAGCTCATTCTGTTCATTTTGTTGTTTGTGCAATGCTTTCTGTGTTATGATGTGGTCCAAAACATGTTTGCTCTTTTTAATATCACTTACATTCTCCTATTTATGACTGTTTTTTCCTGTTTTTTTGTCTTTGTGAAGCACTTTGGTCAGAATTTGTTGTCTTTAAATGTGCTTTATAAATAAAGCTGAGAATCATAGCATGTGATTAGCTGCATTTTGAGAAAAAACAATGACATTGTGAAATTTACACGTCTGTAAGAAAATTTCATGGGATAATGAAATAACATTTTAGAATATTTGGATACATTTTAACAATTTATCAAATTATTTCACAGTTTACTGGTTAATTTAAAGCAGGGGTGTCAAACATACAGCCCAGGGGCCAGAACCGGCCCACTAGATGACTTTGCACACCTGATATTGACGCACTTGTGAAGGCTAAGAGGTGTCAGGTTTAAACAGTGAGTACATACTTCATGTGTTGCCTTAGAGGCTTCTCCACCATGACCAGAATACAGCTCTCTGAAATGACAATTAATACTTACTGTAGTCATATTTAAAGATATTGAACACTGTGAAAAATATTAGCAACCAGCAGCTTCAGTTCAAAAGAATCTGTACATCAGACTTCTATCTTAGAACAACATGGCAGGGGATGACTTCACCTGCCGCTTCAACAGCTTCCATTTTGCTAGAAAATAATGAAAAAAATGCACATGTAATGGAAGTGAGTAGAAGACTGACTGAATATATAAATATCATGGGCTGTTCATCATCTTTTTTGTAAATGGATGAAGGTTTGCAGAATATTCTTTGCATTTAAAAAAGGGAAAAATTGTCATTTATAGGTTTTCATGTAATGGTTTTACTCTATGCGGCCCCAGAACTAAAATGAGTTTGACACCCCTGATTAAAGGAACAATATGTAAGATTTAGGGGGATTTAATGGCATCTAGCAGTGAGGACTGCAGATTGCAACCAGCTGAAACTTCTCTTGGTTAGGATTCCTTCAATTTACCATTGTTCAGAGGAGTTTTCCCAGGAGCCGAATTATCCACAGAAGTTTCTTCATCTTCAAATCAAACGGACCAGGTGATTTAAACCGGTAAAAACACTGAATAAAGCAGTTTCACTTTACAATTCAATGTTTCTTTGACAGTGTTTGGCATGTCAGAGACAGGTTGCAAGCCGAGCACCAAGAGTGTGTGCTCACCTTTTTTCGCCAATTACTTGCAATCCAGACGTTCAGGAGGCTTTTAGAGAGTCAAATTATCTGCAGATGTCTCTTCCTCTCCAAAACAAATGGACCTGGTGATTTAAACCAGTAACAATGCAGACTAAAGCAGCATCACATTAAAAAAAAAAAAAAAAAAACAGTTTTTACCATGCTTTCATTGTGGCAATGCTTCTAGCTACAGTGGCCAACATGAAAATATAAATGGCTTCGATAGAAACATGGTGGTGCAACATGGTGTAGTCGGCAGACGAGAACTCACTGCCTGTGGAAATATAAACGGCTCATTGTAAGGTAACTAAAACATGACATTTCTTATACACTAAAGAAAACATACTTACTAGAATATATTCTATTTCTGTCAATATATCCCCCTAAATCCTACAGAGCGCCATACATTACAGGTTGATGTGGACTCTAACTAGCTGTCTAATGTTGAGAACCACATTTCCCATGAGACTTGAACCACTGTCTCTGCTTCCTGAATGAGAGCGCCTCACAGGTTGTTGAGTGTGTAACAGGAGATGACAAGTAGCCACACAGCTGTCAGTCAACAGTGTAGTATGCTAAAAGGGAGGGGTCGTAAATATCCGGAGGCAGACTGATGCGTCCCCTGTGAGAACTGGACATCCTGAGCATCCAAGGTCACAACCTTCCTGGTCCAAAACAAATGGCCCAGACATGTGAGATACTAATTATAAAATGGCATGAGTACTATTTGAGTGTGGAGCAGTGGTTTGAGTGTTTTGTGCTGTACAGTATGTGCTGGGGTTGAATAGCAGCATAAATACAAGCCCACCAACCAGCCAGGCCTTTAGGCTGCTTTCCTGTGAGAGTATATTTAAACTTGACTTTCCTCCTATCTCCTTGTTCATATCATAGCTCTTAAAATGCCTCTCATATCTTCCTCTTGTACAGCAATAATGCCAGCTCTCCCGAGGCATCTGTAGTGGCCTCGCTGCCGAGCATCAGCTTACACTTTCCTTCTGAGTGCTTCTCTCTCTCTCTCTGTAGGTTTTTGATATTATTCATGACTAGGAATGCTCACACTCTTCTCACCTTAAAGCACCATACACCTGTTTTTCTTACAGCTGGATTAGTGGAGCACCATCATCTTCGTGTACTGCATGCAAGTCGAGGCACTTCAGTTTCTATCTTGAGATTATTTGAAGAAGAACTCCACAAGACGCTGACTCAGTGCAGCAGATAACTTAAACAATAGCTTACCATCTGGGAGAGTGCTTTTACTCATTGTGGAAACCTTTAAAGTCTAGACTCTTTAATTGGAGACAGTTGGATTATGTCTGATATTAATATGCTGCATTAGATATCATGACTATAGATTTTGATTTATGTGCTTGACAATAACTGTAGGATTGTAAAAGATTCTTTAGTTCAGCATCATTATTGTAAGTAGTGATTTAAAGCATTACCTGTAGATGGATTTCTGAATGGGCCGACCAGGCACAGGCCCAGGGGCCCAAAGTGTCAGGGGCCCCTCTGGCCTTCACCTGCAAAATGTCACTCAAATTAACAAATACTGGCCGGGAAGAGACTTTAAATGATTATAAAAAGATGCAAATAAAATGCAAAGATCACAAAGTGACTAAAAAAAAAAGAAAATGACCAAAAAGAGACACAAAACCACAAAAAGATGAATAATGACTACAAAAAGACATAAAACCACTTCAAGGTCTGTGTATCTAGCTCCTAATGAAAGGTGGTGGGGGCCTTTACATATCTGTGCCCAGTATTATATATTGTCTCACCATACTGAATATAATAATGATATTTATAATAACTAGTCCATACCCATTGGTAGCTTTGTCACCTTCTACCTATGCCAATCCTCAATGCCTATGTGCAGTTTCACATAGACTGACCACGTCAGTGAGTAGAAAAACATGGCACAGACAGAATGACACACTGACAGTTTCCGTGATTATGTACAGCTTACCATACCATGATTTAGTCATACCAGATGCCAATTAGAGTTAAATTTCTCCAGTCACCTTGAGGCGTCCTGTTCTACATATCTACCAAGTTTAGTAAAAATCGATATGGCGGTTTGGCCTAGATAAGAAATTAGCTCTCTAGCGCCCCCATTTTGTTTGATGGGGTCAATAATGGAGGGGTTCCCTCAGATTATGTGTGGTCATATGCCTACAAAGTTGCGTGGTGATGGGTGAAACCCTTGAGATGTTATACACCTTCATGTGATGAGCCACGCCCTCCGCAATATTCATTGCCTTATAGAAGCTCAGTTTTAGTAAGTTTTCCAACTTTTGCCAAGAGGGAACTTTAGATATTGGTCCCTAGATTATGTTCACCGTGTTTCATACAGATCTGTCAAACTTCCTAGGAAGAGATCGATTTTAAGTGTTTTTCAAAAAATTCAAAATGGCGGAAAATCTATAGAACCGGAAGTTATGGGTTCCTGAGGCAAATTTGTTCCTCATGAGGAGAGGCATCTCTGTGCAAAGTTTCGTGTCTCTACGACATACAGGTCATGAGATATGCCCATTCAAAGTTTGCAATTTCAGTCGGTTGCTATAGCGCCCCCCTTTGGCACTTTGATGCAATATTGCTTCATTCGCATCCTCCCATGATCCTCTACCACTGTGCCAAATTTCACATGGATTGACCAAGTCAGTGAGGAGAAAAACGTGGAACAGACACACAGACAGAGTTTTTGTCATTATATAGTAAGATAAGATATGACAGCTTATGATATTGTTTATAATATAAGGAAATTATTTAGGGGATAAACATTATGTGCATAAAGTATACATTAAAATACTTTATTCAGTGTAATAAACTAAATACTTTTGGGATGCTCTTTTTTTATTCAGCCTCAGGTGACTGTGACGACACCTTCCTGCGTACCTGTGTGAGGAGCTCCTCAAACTCACCAACCCAGAGGAAGCAGACTGAGCTCCGTGTTGGTCAGGCTGGGGCAGTCAGTTATCTTGGCCGGTGGGTGAAGATGGTGTCCTGCCCTGTGAAACAGAGAAACAAGTAGCCTAATGAATAATGTTACACCCAACTATGCAACATTTGTATTGTTGAATGTATCCTCCAATGACAGAATGATATTAGAAACAATGAGATAATGTTGTCACCACATTATGTCACTATTAGTTCTTTTGCAGTATTAGTGAGGGGATTACTAGCTTAGCCGGCTAAGAGAAAAGCAACCACAGCCCTTCTGCTGGTCCGGTAGTCTTTAATCCTTCTTATCTGGTCTGGAGTAAACACATCTTCTCTGTCATCGAGGAAATCCTTTATGTTGAGTCTGACTGATTTTTTAAAATGATAATGGGTTTTCTTAATGTCAGTATTTATTACTTTACCTCTGTGTGTTACAGCCATCTACACTTAACTAAAACTAGAATTACCACCTCGTACTTGTGTGCCTCAGCGAACCAGTCAAGTTGCAGTTCAAGAAAACATGGATACTTCGCACACATCTTCTCTCCAGCAGCACAGAAGAGTTATACAATCAGCACAGTTTCGAGGTGGCCACCCAATATTAGAGTCACCAATTCAGTATCTGACCAAATGTCTCCCCTTCTGTTACTGAGATATGACGTTGAGTAATGGTCAGAAAAGTGTTTTTGCAGAAAACTATGATGTCACAGTGAAGTTGACCTTTGACCTGTTAGATATATATTTTGTCGTCACCTCATTATAATATCCTGTTAGATGTTTGTGTGAAATGGTTTGTCGGAATTAGTGTATGAATCCTTGAGTTATGGCCAAAAACATGTTTTGGGGAATCACAGTGATTATTCAAGACAGATGAAAAAGCACTGGTGCAAGATATCTTGCACCAGTGCTTTTTCATCTGTCTTGAAAAAGCACTGGTGCAAGATACTATCTAGTTATCGCCAACCCCGCCAGACACGTGGGAAGGCAACCTGGGTCAAGATTACGAAGGGACAATCCTGCCACCAGACATGTATAAACAGGCCCTGGTGCAAGACACCACTAAGGGCTACCTAAGGTTTGCCTGCCCTGCGAGACGCAAAGGTTTTCCAATCCTGCAGCAAACAGGGCTGTCAGTCTTGATCAGAGTCGCTGTCATCAGTCCATCTCGGGCAATCAAAAGGACTTGTCCTGTATCTTCTGTATGTCAAGAAGCTGAAGCCTGAAGTCGAGGGTGCTGACTCATCATAGCTGTCCTTACAGCTACGCCTCCACCTCTTCGTACTTACCCACTCTGTGTAGCTTTCTTTCCTGATATGTTTTATGGAGGAGCTGAGGCCTGAAGTTCAGGGAGCAGACTCTGATCTTTGAAAGACTGATGATAGACCTTCAGCTGGATGTTCCACCTGCTGCCCAGGAAGCTCCTGATGCTGTCCAAAATGACCAGAGAGGAGTGTCAGCAGGGACAGGAGGATCCACTTGTCACCAGTCCTCATCAGGTGGGATCTGCTGGATAAGAGGGGAGCATGGAGCATGTCTGCAAAGTCCTCTTCATCCTCTTCAGACAGGGAGTCGGCATCTTCACTGGTGTCTTTATCCTCCTCTTTGTTGGTTTATTGATGGCCATCTTCATCTTTGTTGTCAGAGGATTGAATAAGATCACTTTCACAGGCATCCGCAACACCAATCTCATACTCAACTTCCTCCTCTTCAGCAGAATTTGGAGACTGTGACCTTCATGTTGGATGTTTGATGGGTTTGAGGGGAAAAAAAAGTTAAAGCACCCAAAAAAGTGACTTTGCACTACAAGAAGTTAATATTTAAAAGAGTAAAAAAAACACTACAGCAAAACCCATACAAATACTGCACTGCACTTGTCACAATGCATCCGGCACATTACACTTTTTTTTTTTTTTTTTTTTTGAAATATTGTCCAGTTTTTCTGCAATTATTTTCAACAGATGAGGACATGGGAAACAATTTATGCTGCATTCGTGTGAGACTTAAAAATAACCATGAAATACTCTTCTTGGTGCACTTAGAAAAACTCAACCTAACTAATAATATGTCAACAACAAAAAAATAAAATAAAATAAAACAAGATAAAATCAAATCAAATTAAATTAAAACAAAACAATAATAATATCCTGAGCTGACATTATAACTATCTTCAGATATGTGATTGAAGAGTTTTACTGTAGCTGTTTTGAAACTAAACATGACAGGAAATATGAAGCTGTTTCCTTGTCTATTCTTCAGAGTTGCTGAGGAGAGAACACATAACGGCGAAAATAATAATAACAATAATAATACTAATAATAATAATGACAATAATAATATTAATAATTTGTAGTAGTATAAAATATATTTTTCTTATCCAATCTGTACAGTTTTCCTGTTGCTTTAACTTTGCCTCAGTGCTCTCAAATTATAAGTTCAGTGTATGTGTTCAACTGAACTGATCTATTACAGCTTCAACCTGTAACTAAGTCACCGTGGTCTGATTATTTGCAGGGCTGAAGTTCTGTTTATCAGTTTACAAGTGAATGTCAGATGTTGGAGCAAACCCCTCATACTCTGAATAGCTGGGCCTTTACTAAGGGCGATGAGTCAAGGCTGGCATCCAAATCTTTCATCGACATGAAGCGAGATCGAAATAGCAGAGAAATTAAATTCAAGTGATGCAAAGGGGCAGAGAAGAACAGCTGTTTTTGTGTAAATTCCTAAGTCACCAACCCACATTCAGCATAAGACAGAGAGGCTGTCAAGGGCAGGGTGAGAGGGAGGGACACGGGAGAGGAAGAAGGGGGGGACGAAGGGGCTCACAGAGAGCGCACTGTTAGAGGACAGAAGAGTGTTAACAGCCAGCGTAGGTAGATCACCGGACAAACGCTGCAGCTACAAGTCAGGGCGGAGAGGGAAGGAGTGAGAAACAGATAGGGAGGTTCACACGTGCGAGGAGAGAAGCGGAGTGTTTGGGCAACAGGAGCTTTTGGTAGGCAGAAAGAGGGCAGCCAAGCCTGAGGAGATGCTGTGAGGAAAGGGTGCCAAGTGATGGAGCTTGAAGCAGTCAGCAGGCGGCCACAATTAGTCAGGTACAGCAATATGGCATCTTTATTCTGATTCTTGTTTATTTATAAGTAGTATTTGAACAACTTAATTTAATTTATTCAACTAAAAACCACAGAGATACTTGAACGTATGAATATATCCTGTATTTTTATTAATTGTATATGTTTACAGCACAGTTTGTTATACATTGTAAACAAAAAGACTGCTGTTGCTCAAGGTTACCAGCATTGTGAAGCAGTGATGTGATGTATTATCTGTGGCTGAACTATTACAGGCCCACTGGGGGACTTTTCTCAGCTTTGCTAGGCTGTGACATCTCAGCTGCATTTCCCCAGCAACTTTTATGCCTCCTACAGACCAACGTCACTGTGTAAATCCATGTGATATATGCTGTGTACAATAATCCAGTATCCTCACGAGGCAGTCAAATTAATCGCTGTGACAGCGCCTTACGTCACCACCTAACTTATCAAGGTCAAACAGATCGTGATGATTTTGTTGACATTGAAGCGCGTAAGAATGCAGGAGACATGCAAATGTTTTTGCTGATGGAGAGGGAGGATATTTTATTCAACATGCTCTGTGTCCAACTTCACATGATGCTCCAGAGTCCTCAGGCGCCACAAAGCGCACTCTGTGTGGTACACAGACCCACCATTTGTCCTCCCCTCCATCCCTCTTTAGCATTTTAAGTCCTCTCCTCCCCGAGCAGTGACCCCCGCTGATTAAAAAGGAGATTTTCCAAATATTTCACAACACCCACGTAACCCCCAGCGGCTATGAGGTTGTTGGTCTCTGCTCTCATCTCTCACAAAGACTTGATTGTTTCCCCCCTATTTACTCCGTGTCTCGCTTGCAGAGGATTGTGGTTGATATGGACGTAGACCTCTGGATCACCCACGAGTGCCTGTGGGGTCTCAGTTTCTCATGAACTGTTATCTTCAAGTTCATCTGTGCTGCTGTTTTTTTAAGGATCAACAGTAACTGTTCAGTTTAGATAAGCTGGGAAATGAAGCTTTGCTGAGGCAGCTACAACAGGTGTTGGTTAAAAGTAGCTGAAAACCAGTTTTAAAACTCAAATAATAATTGCTTTGAGTTGTCAAGTGAGCTTGTACATCATTATTACATTGCACATGATAAAAAAGCACATCAACTGCAAATACAGAAAATGGGGGTATTGTACATTTCTGCAAACCACAGACATGTTTGATTCGTACGTTTCATGCGTATCATACATATCATATTGACGTTTATAAAGTGATGTAGCATATGACGGTGGATAGCATGTCACCTGGGCGAGGCGGCTGCCAACCTGCAGACTGCTCCAACAAAACAGCAATGACGGTCCCCTTGCCTAAGTTGTCACCCAGGTTGTCACCTACTGTAGGTGGGACAGTTGCTAAGCTGCAGGCCACTGTTTGCGAGCAACGCACAGCAACACTGTTTCTTTCAGAGGCCCATCACTGCTTCTACAGCGGCTTTTGTGCTACCTCAGACGGGGATTTTTTTGCCAAAACATCACCTTTTCCTAACTCTAACCAAGTGATTTTTGTGCCTGAATATAAGCATGTTAATCACAGTGTTGTTAGAGATGTAAAGCATAGCATATCAGCTATATAATAACAGGAAACATATCCACGGTCTGCAGAAACATACAGTGCAAACATTTTTTCTGGCTATTGGTTTAAATACAGCACACATATAAAGTAGCTAAGCATAAAAAATGTGGTGTTCACAGACCGATTAAAATACAACAGATACAACTTATAAACAGCAAGCAGTTTGGCACAAAATGGAAACTTAGGAAAAATACAAACTGAAAATCTCAAAATACTCATCTTTTCTAAATACACACATACTCTACAGCAGTGGTTTCCAACTGGTCCAGCCACAAGGTCCAATTTTCTCCTTAGTCATTAGTTCAAGGTCCACACAGTTTAATACATTCAGCGTCATACTTGCATTTGGTCATGTCTTAATGCTAGTTTGCTGTCTCTGTCAAGTAGCTGTCTGTTAGTCACTCACTCTACAGCAGAAAATGGCACTTCAAAATAAAAGCTCTGTACCAGAAATTCACTGTACTTCAAAATAAAGTGTGTTTGTTACCAACTTGACACATTTGCAGTCACTTGCAGTCCCTTTAAAATGGACCCACGACCCACTTTTGGACCATGACCCACCAGTTAGGAACCACTGCTCTACAGTAAGAAAGTCTGTGTAATTCATAAAGTAAATGGTACTTTATATAGTACTATAAGTAGTAATTCAAATAGTATTGGAACATAAAAAATAAGGCATTTAAAGTGTGGGGTTTAGTGGCATCTAGGGTTGAGATTGCAGATTGCAACCAGCTGAAACTTTTCCTGTGTGTCAAGCGTGTAGGAGAACTACAGTGGCTGATGCAAAAATGCAAAAAGGTAAATGGCCCTATCTGGAGTTAGTGTTTGGTTTGTCTGTTCTGGGCTACTGTAGAAACAACATGGCGGACTCTGTGGAGGGGGACCCGCTCTGTATCTAAATATAAACAGCTCGTTCTTAGGTAAATAAAACATGACATTTAGTTTTAGGTGATTATAAACCAGTGAAAACATAGTTCTGAATATCATATACCATTTCTGCCAATATTTCCTCCTAAATCCAACACACCGGGCCTTCAAGTAGATAAATGAAATCTAATTTCTTATGCATACAAAAACAAACACAAAAAAAAAGTACAGGTGCCAGAGACATGCAACCGTTTGACCTGCACAGAAACAGATCTGCTGATAAAACCTTGTGATCGTGTGCCCGAAGAGACAGCATGACTCTACAGAAACCCAAAAACCTGTGACAGAGTAAAAACCCACCCCTTCCCACACATTCGTCTTCAATAGGCCCCTTCACTTCCCCGGCTCCATGCTCCTTTATTTTTGTTGTCTGCCCTCAGCAGTCCACGCTGCAGTTCTGCAGCTCGGGACACATTCCAAATTTCGTCTCTCATACCAGCCCATCGCTGCTGCCAGATTGGTTTTCACACAGTCCTGGGGCCCCTCCCTGCTACCACGGCGATGCAGCTGTCACCTGTCAGTTTCATGGTGGGGATACGCACCGGCCTGTTGTGGCTCAGAATAGAATTGTGGGAGACTTTTTGCTGGAAGTGGAAGAGCCGTAACACCAAAGTCTCTGGGAGGATGAACAGTTGACTGGGAAAAAATCTCAACTATATGGGAATGTGGCAAATGTGAGCTCAGAGGTTATGGGGTGCTTCTCATGGGAGTGACTGACTGCTTCTTCTGAGGGAGATTCTGGGATTGTATTGGTAAGGCCTCATGTCTTAGCGTCACTCAGGGCAACCAAGTCATTCAAATGTGTAGGAAAAGCTAGCTAGACTGTTCACGTCACATGCGTACTCAAATTTTTTAAGATTTTTGTGTGGCAACTGTGAGTGTGAGGCCCTTTTTATTTTGCGATTTCTTTGCTTGATGGAACTTTTATTCAAAAATCCATTATAATGTAGACATCTTGTGTCTTTTGTGTGTGTGTGCCACTAAGTAAATACTGTATGACCTTGAATAACGTCTTAAAAACACACTTATATATGATATATCCTGGTTAAAGTTCACATTCAGCTTTGGTTTGGGTGCAAACGCTGACATTTTGGATGTGACATTTGCATCCTGCTCTGACATTTCTGACAAAAGTTTGTGACAGTGAGCCTCTTCTCAGTAATTTATCTGTCTTTTCTTTTTATGGGTTTCTCTGTGGATGCTTTCAACTGCAGTCTGTATTTGAATATTTGTGTTTTATGCTGCAGAATGGATGACCAGGACAGAGTGAGCCAAGCATCCAGCGTGGCTACTATTTCCTACTTTCCTGTCATGAAGGTTTGTTTTAAGTTTTCTATCTTGTAATGTCTGTCTCTGACGCATGTGCTATTACTGCATGCAAGCATATATAACTGGGTGGATTAATTTTACTCAAATGTATATAACTTCCTTTTTTTTGAGTAACAGGAAAGCGATGGAAAGGTGCAAACATTTGGGAAAAGATGTCAGGCTGCCAAGAGAGACCCCAACTGTCCTGTGGTCATCAGAGGATGGCTCAACAAAAAAGTAATTTCCCAACATGGTTAACAATTTATAACTTCATCACTGCATGTAGCAGAGTGACTGATTCAAGCAAAGAGCAGCCCATAATGAATCTCCCTCCTGCAGGACAGCTCTGGTTTGAAGCTGTGGAAGAGGCGGTGGTTTGTCCTCTCCAACTTCTGTCTGTTTTACTATAAAGGTACACAGCTTGTAGCCGAACACTCTGCCTGGAATGAAACTCTTTCATGTGCTCTGACTGTACAACAATGAACTCTTCTTCTTTTTCTGTCGCCCTGGCAGACAGTAGAGAAGAATCTGTGCTGGGCAGCATCCCACTGCCGAGCTACAAGATCCTGTTCTGCACGCCACGAGAATGCAAGAACAGAAAATTTACCTTCAAGGTATCATCATTCGGTTGCTCGCTCAGTCACTAAATGCATTGTCAACATTTGATTTTAAGTCTTATATTGTGGATCACACAGGAAGTTTTCTAACTCCACTGAACACATCAACAGTGTGACTTTGTGAATGATTTCTGTAACATTAGGTGGTGCACCAAGGGATGCGCTCCTATTTCTTCAGTGCTGACACTCAGGAGGACATGCTGGGTTGGGTCCGAGCCCTCAGTCAGTCTGCTGCGATGGAGACAAACAGCTCCCTGAACAGGTACAGCACTATTTATTACAGACGTGAGGTGTTACACAGTGAATCTCAAGCATTTTTTAGTGTTAAGTCCCTTTTTGCTCTGATGCTTTCAGGCGTTGCTCAAGCTATCAGGATTTCACACAGATAGGTGGCAGCAGTGAATCGGTGGACTTCCCTAAACCCCCCTCTGATGGAGAGGGTCCCTCCCAGAGACACAAGCACGTCAGCAGGACTCTGAGCGAACCGAGTCATCTCGCTGGTGGGAGGATGGGGACGTCGCGCTCAGAGCAGAGGGGGAGGCGGAGTGTGCGTCAGAGAAACAGCAGGTTGTCAAGTCATCTGTGTGTGTGAAAGACACATATTTAAATCCCAGTGGTTTACTTAGAGGGGGAAAAAAGCATCACGAGGAAGGTCCCAGCTTTGGCATTTCTGTTCTGTTTTCTCTTCAAATAGAACACCCAGCCCTCCGGATTATAATGGAAGAAGAGCTTGTGGTCCACACCAAGAGGAAGACTCTGGTCAAAACACACCACCCACACAGACAGAAATGGGTTCTCTGACCTCGAGAGGTCAGCTGGGGTCACGACCTCACACACCAGTGGGAAGGGTGGACATCCGACCTCAGGATGATTCAGGCATGGTGCCACAAACCCTGTATTACGCACCGGCCTCACCTAACCTGGAGTTCAAATCCACTCCAACAACTCCAGTCACGGAAAGATGGCAGAATCTAAGCAAGGTCAGGACTTGTATGGTTGATCTTGATCAGAAAATGTAATCCAATGGCCAGGGTTAAAGAAATAATCCTGATGATGTCAAAGCACAGTACTTAAAGGGACAGTTCACCCCCAAATCAAAAACACATATTTTTTCTCTTACATGTAGTGTTGTTTATCAATGTAGACTGTTTTGACGTGAGTTGCGGAGTATTGGAGATATCGGCCGTAGAGATGTCTGCCTTTTCTCCAGTATAATGGAACTAGATGGCACTCGGCTTGTGGTGCTCAAAGCTCCAAACAAAAACATTTGAAAAACTCAACAGCGATGTCTCTTTCAAGAAATCATAACCTGGTTACTCAAGATAATCCACAGACCTTGTTGCGAGGAGTTTCATGTAGGAACTATTTTCTTTCCACCGAATTTCACCCGTCAACCTTATCTCTGCGCAGAAAGAAGCATGAATCTACTGCTAGCTCACCTAGCACCACTGCGCTAGCTAACGTTACAGCTCAGCCATGGAGGATGTCATTAATGTTTACATCTCGCGCTGTCACACACAGGAGCCCCTCGTACATGAGTAGATGCACACTTCCTTCTGCGCAGTGATACAGTTAGTAGGCTGAAAGAAAGAAAATAGTTCCTTCATGAAACTGCTCACAACAAGGTCTGTGGATTATCTTGAGTTACCGGGTCATGATTTCTGGTAAAAGACATTACTGTTTAGTTTTTCAAATGTATTTTTTTGGCACTTTGAGCACCACAAGCTGAGTGCCATCTAGTTTCATTACACTGGAGAAAACACAGACATCTCTACAGCTAATATCTCCGACACTCGGCAGCTCACACCAACACAATCTAGACTGAAAATAGTATTACAGGTAAGAAAGAAAAATATGTATTTTTGATTTGGAGGTGAACTGTCCCTTTAATCACTGAAGTAGTCCTTTAACATAATTTTGCTGTCTTGTTATTCACACCTTGTCTTTTCATTGTTTACAGCCCACACCTACATATGGGTCTGTCCATCATATCTCGAGTGGGAGACGACCCTTAGGAAAGGTGATTATAGTATGAACAGTACATGTATTACAAGCATCCAGACTGGTGTGCAGCAGTGTACGGTGGCACAGTACGTTTTGTATAATGTCATGCGTTCTCTGTTCTTGTCATCTACATGCTGTCTCTCCTCAGAGCTACTCCACAGGCGCACATGCAGACTTACTGCCCCCTTTGCCCCCGTCATCGAGAGCTGCACATGCTCCCCACCACCCACACCACCACCACCACCACCATCATCACCATCACCGCAGCAATTTATCTGTTTGTGTGCTACCGCCAGCTATGGTACAGCCAGCTATGCTCTGTGTTCCTGTAGTGTCTTGTGTAGTACAAGTCGTATTATGTTCTTTGTATATGTATGTGTCCTCAAAAACACTGTTGTGTTGTGGTGTCGTCTCTAACTGTGCAGACTAATTTTGTCAGTATAACCGAGAGTGTTTTTGTAGACTATGTGATACTGTCCTGAAGTTTAATATGTATGTCACTGACTTGTTTTTATGTCCATGTCATATATATTGTCACTAATGCTTATTGTGTCCATTTTATTTGTGACTAATAAATTATATATTGTGCTCATTGTTTTTATTGTGTTTAATCCTAGTTATATATGCGTGTTTTGTCTGATTTTGTCAAGTTCTGCTGTAATTATAATATATGACATGAGAGTTACATGAAGCAGCTGATTGCCAAATATCTTTCTTTCAATTTTATGACCAATGGCTGCAGCCTCTGTTTGTGTCACCACAGGGCTGAAGCTTGCACAATGCTCTCTTGAAAGACAGCTCACTCTTCACATTAAAGCATTCAAGCGTCAACCAATATTAACCGACTGTAGCCGGCACAAAGTATTTCATAAAAACATATTCGAAAAAGATCGTATAAAAAAATTCAATTCACAACCACATATTGATAAAACCTGGCGAACAGGAACAAGCAATATCAAAAAGCACTGTTTTAAAAAAATGTATTTTTTAACAATAATGCATTTCAGCCCCCAAAGCCTGACCCGAGGGAAGCCCCACCAATCAGGCCTCTTGAAAGTGATGCAGATGTGAGTATATTTACAATGCTGCCATATGGCTGACTGTCACCATGGTACATTGCTGCTATTTATCTTATTATATGTTTCTCTCTGAGTTTTGATTTTTCTCTCTTCAGGCTGTGTTGACAAGGTTGTGTGGGTGTGACAAGCTGCTCCAGTCTCTGTCTGTCGAACTGGCCCAGCTACAAATGGATAAAGTGAGTAATTACCCCATTAGACTACAAATTTAAGGCTATAAATAATGAATAGCAAATAGAAAAATAAGCATGTTGTGACTGGTTTAAGGATGAAAATAAGAAAGACTTAATTTCCTTTTCGCAGGACAGCTGCCAGTGTGCATTAGAGGTGTCCAGACTGCAGCTGGAGGAGTGGAAAAACCAGGGGCCCAGGGCCCAGGAAGAAGCACTGACCCAGAAGGCTTTGCTTCAGGAAGAGCTGGTCACAATCCGTGCCAGGATGTGTGATGTGTCGCTGGTATGTATTAAGCACAGGTGCAGGGAATCAGAATGAGACAATACAGTGCCACTACTTGGATTGCCTAGCTTGTTATGCCATTAATCATTCAGCACGGATGTAATATGTTTATGAACTGTCGATCTTTTTATTCAGGAAATGGAGAGGGTGTGGAGTCAGTATGAGAGAATGGAGAGTGAACTGATGGTTATCCGTTCACATCTTCAGCACATCTGTCACTTTGGACTGCCACAGGTATTTGACAAGCACAAACAGGTGTGTGTTATGTGTGTGTAAAGTATGTTTATAGTTTTTAGCCATTGACCTTAATGTCACACAAGCACTGAAGTCTTTCTACAAAACAATAAAGAAGCTGTATGTGACATTCAGAGCATATTTATGATTCAGAGTCTGAGCCAGAATTGTTTGCACACAGCTCTCATCTGGAGGTGGCTGAGCTAGCCGCTAACAGTGATAACAGCGTGAACAGTGCTAACAACGGCAACAGTGCCGACAGAGTTAACAGCAGTAATGTGTGGGGGCAATGTGATTAGCTTGCCAGTGGGATACACACACAGTGACTCACATATGCTAACATGCATACACGGCCAGACCGTCTACCACAACAAAGTACAGAGAAGCTCAGATTACAAAATACACAGAGGGAGCGTGACTTCATTCTCTGCTCAGCACACCATACACTATATCTTTACAGAGCAAATCGTTTTTTGCTGCTATATTAATGAACATACAGAACCTTTAAGGCTCATAAGTCAAGTTTTTGAGTAATAACTTTTGTTTTGTTCTCTTGTCAGGACCAGTCTCAGGCCCAGAGAGAGCTGTGGATGATGGAGGACATCCTGGCCGGACTTAGGATCAACAGGGATCACTTCCGCTTCCTGCTGGGACTACAGAGGCACCACTGTAAGCATCACCTCTTCCTCACTGTCATGCTGAGAGTCTTTAGCTAGTGGAGAAATTTAGACTGTATAATCATAATTGTTAGTAGTTAACAAAAATAAGGTGTATTTCAGTGTTTTGTGGTGGTCAAACAATTACCTCTTGCTTCCATTTGGGGCTGCCAGTGAGCAAAGTTGCCTGGCTCATCTAAAAACCTGACAATAGTGAACAGTGTCAAGACAGTGACCTTTTCTGTCTCCCCCTCAGTGTACCAGCCAACATCTCCACATCCTGGATCCCCTGGCTCACCCACAGAGAGGCCGCACAGTGGAATGGTACGACTCCTGTCCATTGTTTGTTTCGTTGTCAGCATTCCCTGACGTTTCCTCTCTCTGCTTATGAACAAATGTGGAATTGTTGTCCACTCAGTGAGAAGGTTAAATCCATCTGCTGGCATCTGGCCACAGCATTTTGTTTTACATTTGCAGAACTCTTCTTTGGAGTTTGGTATGAGTCTAGGCTACTTTACTTGGTAAGCATGTACGATAGTACATCAACCGAACAGCAGGATGTGCAAGCCAGAGTTGTCTGTGCCATCTTCTGCCTTCATTCAGATATCATTAAGGCCCAGACACATCAAACCAATGGTCAGCCGCTGTTGGCAAGCATCTGTGTCCTGCACTGCTGGCACTCATCAGCCCTTGTTGGCCCTTATTGACTTTTTTCAGCTGATTCAACATATGGAATTGCCAGTGATGACGGAGGAGCCCATCTTTAAATGAAAACACTCTGATTAGCACTTGAGCTCAGTGCATGAGAAGAGAAACGGAAGTGAGGAAAGCAAATGACTGTTTGTGTTATCGTTCATGAGTAACATCCTTTATTCTTTCAACATTGGGTTGTGTCATTATTGGGCTAAGTGGCTAACTAGCATCTTGAATCCATCCGATCGGCCTTCCTAGTGTACCTTTTCGAATGACGAATACAAATTACTGCTGCCTGCTGGTATGGGGAGTTATTTTTATTCATGTGGGTGCAGAAGGTACATGATAGTTGGCTATTGGCTGTAGTCTTTGTGATGTCTTCAAATGCAATTTTTTGACCGAGATACAGGTGACATGAGGTGACGCAACAGTCAGCCTTCTGTTGACATGAGTTCTCTGATGTCTGTCTAGTGTGTCTGGGCCTTAAGTTAATCTAAAAATACACTTTGACTGTTGAGATGACCAGATGATTGTGTTAAAGATTGATACCACTATGCTGAGGCATGCAGTATCAATGTTTGTCAGTCTGGTATGGATGTGGTAAAATCCTCTATCACATCCCTTGTGATAATTATGCCCTCAGGATGTGGAACAAGAGCCACCACTCCGCCCACCGTTACCCCAGGAGCTACAGGAATGTTACCAGAGCAGGGATCAGGGCCATGGCTGGACAGAATCGCCATATGAGGTTTGTGAAATATAGACATCATCACTGACTAACCTTATCGATTAAAAATGTTTAAACATTTTTTCTCTGCTTATGTTTCAGGGAATCTATAGCCATGCTGTTGATCCTGTGCAGAGAAGAGGAAACAGCCAGCCTGACCTCCTTAATGTGAAAACACCAAAAGACGCATTTGGTTGGCAGAGATATATTCAATACAAACACAGTGCATGCAAAGGGTGATATTAATACAATGGCCTGTAGATTAAGATTTTCTCACATATCTATTATTAAACAGCTTTAATAGGTGTTTCATGCAAATGTTTTATTTCCCAGGGCCCAGCTTTGTATTGTCTTCCACCCTCATATTTCCTCTCTCTTCTTTCCTGTCACCCTCTCCTCCCACCCATCCTTTCTCACTCCCTCTATCCTTCCACTCCTCTTTCCTCTGTTTTCATTTCATCTTTAGAATCTGGTTCAAAGTGGATACCACCAGATACAACAAACCAATCAACCAAGGTTTGATCCTTCATTATTTCCTGTTTGCTGCTGGTTATAACCATATCTGGATGTATGCGATGTGATCCAAAACGCTCCAAATATAGAAGCAGTCAAAGCTGATTTTTTCCCCTCATTGCAATCACAGCCAAATTCCAATTCTTTAATTCTCTCATCTTCCTTGCAATTAGGGCATGTTGCAGTGCCTGTTGTAGGCGAGAGGGGGAGGCAGAGGCTCACGTCTTAGTGCAGTAGCTCTGTCTTCTCACATTCGCCACCCAACCCCCCCTTTCTCACATGCTCACACACATACATACATACATACATACAGACATACAGATGAAGGCAACCATATGCACACCTCTGCACGATAATAGTGTTTTTCATATGCAAATCATGGATTCTGGTTCTTGCGTTACCTTTTCGACATGCATACTGCAGATTCATAAATGACTCATATTCTAAACAGCCTATATCTTTCCTAGAAGATGAAGATGAGTGAAGAGGAGCAGATCGAGCGGATAAAGAGGAATCAGGAGAGGATGACTAATAGAAAGAAACCCCCCATACCCACTCCAGGTCAAAGTTCAGAGACAAAAGAGGAGGTCTGCCAAATCATCAATCAGCGTAACTGACTGAATCACTACATTGTATTACACACCAAATACGCATTCACTAATCCACCTTGGTGTTTCCTCAGGCACCCTTTCCTCTAAGGGTGACACGAGTTGTTACAGCCGTACTGCCGTCCTCTCTCGTGGCCAGGCGGGTTTCTGTTGAGGATCCCCCACCCGAGCTCGACAACCCACTGCCCGAGCAGATCCCGCCTGAGATGCAGCAAAGATTGGCTGAGCAGAATAAAAAAATGTTGAACAAGCCACCCAGGCGTCTACTGCTGGAGGGCCCCGATCAAAACCAGGATCAGCCTATTAAAAGGACAAACAGGCAGCAGCATCAGGGAGTGCTGAGGTCCCCCAAGAGGGTGTCACGGTCAGAATCAAGCAGAAGCGAACCCACAGAGACCCCAAGAAATCGAGGTCAAGACCAAGCAGGGGTAGGAAACGGAAGTGAGAGCTTGGACGTCAGGGTAAGAAAGAATGAAGTAAAATGAAATCAGATTCACATGACTGAAGCACAGCATTCTGTAGAACGGTGATTCCATACCAATAATTTTCTAGTTCATTGTAGTTGATATTATCTCATCTCATTCTGACATAACCTTTGTGTCTGGTTAAAATTGGCTTTACTTCTTCATTGTTTGAGGTCCCACAGATGCCACAGTTGTATGTGTAAAAATTAGAGACTGTCCTCCCAAAAACCAACACCACAGGCCATTTGTACAAGCAGCTCATTGCAACCCATATGTATATGGGTTATATGTTAATTGTTAGGCTGTTGTAATGATGATGGGAGTAAAGGAGGAAGTCAGGTGACTTAGTAAAAAAAAGTGATGAAGTTCGCTTGGCAAGGTCACAGTGGATGGGTCCAACAAACTCAGGACTTTGACCCAGGAGACTGCTGTACGTGTCTCGTGTAAAACTAAACGTCATCTTAGGGTAATTCTGCCTATTGTAACCTACTTAACTGACTTTATGTGCATAACATTACATATGTATGTGACATCAGTTATACAACAAACATACTTATCTTAACCAACTGATCTTTTCCTGAGCCTAATCAATCAGTTTTGTTGTCTAAACCTAACCAAACTTTAACCATTTCACAATGTAAACCACCTAAAACTCTGACAATTAACTGTCATTTATGTCATTTTTGTGTTGATCTTCTGCCACTGGTAGGGGTACTATTTGCTCCTGTGGGTCATATTATATGACATGTCTGGTTGTATAGGTTGAAGGACTAAAAGAGGACTGAAAAACTTAAAAAAAAAAATGCATTTTTTAAATATATATTGCTTGCTTTTTTCTGACTATATTAAAACCAAGCCTGCAGAAACAACACAAACTGAGCTTGCAAGGGAAATTAACAAAAAAAAATGTACAACTGTACTTCACAGACAAGGAAATGTATAGTATGTTATTCAACATAGCGACATTACTTATAGTGTGTATGGGGTTGAAGAGACCTCAGACAGGTCTAACTTCTTGTTAGGCCTCTGTTGCACAGACTGCTACAAAACTCAAATTACAGAAGTTCAAGTAGACTGATTTGGGATTTAGTATTTAACCATGTTTTACAGCAGTGGTCTCTGACAGTCCAAACAGAAGTGATGAGGCATTTTATGTTATCTGAAATGAGTTAAGATTCATGTTTATAAGCAATTCTCCTAAATTTAAATAAAGTCATCGAGCTAATAAAACAACGTTAAGTCTGTCTTTTGAGCTGTTAAAGAGGGCCTAATGTGACGCTGCTTGAACAGATGGATGAACGACCCTCTGCCCTCCTGACCTCTGACATGGAACCTGAACTCTGCCTGACCCCTGAGCAGCGCGAGGCCAAACTCCGACGTGTGGAACGAATACGGGAGAGAGTCATAAGAAGGTGGGATGTTTTTTTTCATTCTTATACTTAAATGTATGAACATATGCTTTATGTATATGAAGGTTTCGAAAAAGTGGTTGTTCTATCTATCTTTATTTCTGTCTGTCTGTCTTTATGTCTGTCTATCAGCGCAGTCAGAGAGAGAGCTACTACACAAGATCAGCTACCAATCAGAGGGGAGGGGCAGGAAGTTCATCAGGTGCCCCCTGACACAGCTAGACAACACAGGATGAACTCAGGTACATATTTCTGAACATAAAATCAATAAGTTAAGGATTGTAAGTAAGATCAAGATGCTAGAATTATGCCTTTTTTTTTATTGCAATCACATATTAGGTTACATTAGTTCTGTTCTGTTCCTGTTTTCAGCCCATGAATCCCACGGTGGCTATGGAAGCTGTGATAACATCAGAGGTTCTGCAGAACTTCAGCTTTCAAGTGGCACATCCCAGGATGAAGAGGAAAGAAACAGACAGGCGAAAAAATCTGAAAGTCAGGTCAAACTTGGGAACAAAACACAACACAAAGATCACAATGGAAGAAAAGGGGTTGCTAAGACTAAAATCAAACGTCCGGCTTCACCCTATCACGTCTCGACTATGACCGTCTACCAGAAAGATGGAGGCATGGGATTTACAAGTTCCAAGGATGAAGAGGAGGAAAAGCTTGATGAGCCTGAAGGTGATGACGGAGAGTTTTCATCCTCCGATCTGAGAGCTAAGTGGTTCCTCTCCACCAGCCAGTGGCAAGGGTTCATACCTTTGCAGATCCCTGGCGTAGACTCGTGCAACGAGGAGATATCGGACGTCGAGAACCAGCCAGCATGCAGTGACGACCTCACTGATTCAAACGAAATGTCATCTGCAGTCAGTGAGAGTTTAGAGAAAATGAAAGAGAACCATTCACTCTTCTATAAAATCGCATGTGACATCAGTATTTCAGACACAGATATAACAAAGAATGATGGGGGTTCAAACGCTCAAACAACATCCAGGCCTGAAGATGAACTGCTGATCACAGAACCTGTGCCTGATGAAGCAACCCGTGATGTTGGGGGGTCTTCTCACCAAGAGAGCAAGAATCTCAGCCTACATTTGCAGTCAGATGTTAATGAAAACAGCCTCTCAATTAATAATGGACTCCAAGATTCAACCCAGGAAAAAGCAGGGTTGGGTACCCCAGAAAGTCCAGCAAAATTGGAGATCCCTCAAAAAGAATGTGAAGACACCCTAAGGCAAGACAGCCAGTTGGAAACTAGAGAAACTGTCCATGGAGCCCCTGCTCAGGACTCTGCTTCTGATCCGACCATGGATGAAAAGACAAGAGGAGAACAAAGTGCAGCGAAAGAATCGGAAGAAAGAAAGGTGGACCAAGTGAGAGCTGAGAGGCTGAAGAAATGTCGCAGTTTAAGTGAGAACAGCAAAGAGACGGGCCAAGAAGGAGGCCACAACCACTCCATCACCTCCTCCAGCTCTGCACACGAGGGAAGGAGTTTGATTCAGAGTGCCTCTTTCGGGAAGGCACGAGTTACTGTATTAAGGACAAGTTTGTAGAGGCGAGAACAGTGAAGACTTAAGGAGCTTAGAGGAACGAACTTGGGAAGGACAAGAACACAGTTAAGTGATTTATGGTAAAGGAAAATGTCTAAGGAGGAGGAATTTGGACCTAACTTTGGATTAGAAATGGTAAAATGGGAACATGTAATGTCAGAAATAGTTATATTTGGTAAACTTGAACATTTCCATCATTCATAATATGTGGTTTGAAAATGGTGCAGATCAAATAAAAAGTCTTAAGATAAAAAAAACATGCAAATATAGTGATGTTCTTCCAGGTGATGGTAAACATCAAATACCTTATGAATAGTTGCAGTAATGTGCCCTGCATTTCAGGTTAACTCTTTCATTCCTCTTTAAACATGCATCTAACATCACAAAGAAATTATACGTAATTGCTGCTTGTGGATGGCAACATAACCCTGTCATTGTCACTGTAACAAAATGTGTTTTGTATCTCAAATACCCTGATTAATAAACATGCTGTGTGCTACATCCAGATACCGACTCCTGCTTTGTATTCGCATGAAACACATTAATGTCTCTCATTTCATACATCCTTTTTTCTTCTTCTTTTTTTTTTTTTTTTTTTGCTCAATGAAAGTCTCCCCCCGGGTGCTTGGGTGCTGCTCTCTGACAAGCCCTGATGCAGAATTACACAGAGCCGGTGAAAATGCCTTTGTCACTTTAAATCCTTGCCGTGTCTCAGTCGATGACATCATTGTCTGAGAACACATTACATCACCCCTTCCCAGGCTCTCTCTCTTAAAGACAGCACCACCTTATGTTTACTGGGCTACACACACATATGCACACATATACACACAGACAGAGAGAGAGAGAGACCTTATCTGTTTACAAATGTGGTATCAATGTCAACATGCACATTAATAACAACCTTTATGAGATTATATTTCATGCGTGGGCTGGTGAGTTTATATTGTGTGGATGCAGTTAATACAAATGTATGTATGTGTATGTAAGTTGGCCTTTAGATGTAACTTTAAACATATTACTGCCATGATTGGATATTACTCTCATTATTTTCCAGCAAAGGCCTGCATGAATACATTTTAATAAGAAGTCTTTTTTCCTTCTTTTTTTTTTATTTGGACATACAGTTTTCATATCTCAAACTGCATGCATGCAGCAGAACATGATCCCCAAAATAAGTGATTCGTGGAGATGACTTCCATAAAACTGCAAATAAATTGTGAGTTATTACTGACATGTTTTTGGACAGCATGGATCAGAATATTGGATATCATCACCAAGAGGTTTTTCTCATGGTCTGAAGTTGGGCCTACAGAGCAAAAAAAAAAAAAAAAAAAATTTGCAGGAGCACACTGCAGATAGTGCACAGCTTTATGATGCACAAAAGAATCTATGTGCATGTTTTCCCTCATACATTTTCTATTTCTATCAAACGAGTGCATCTCTGCTCAAGCTGCACCTATCAGGCAATATGGGTTAATTGCAAGTAATATGTCTGTCAGTGAGTTTGCCTCTGATATGCATACACACTGTATAATTAATCAGGTGTTTGATTGGCCTGCGAGCGCGCGTGTGAGCGCATGGCGCGCGCGTAAATCACAGAGATGCGGAGAATGCTGAGAGAATGTTTCTTTAAGACCCATTACCTTCCAATCCGACAGAGGGGGAGTCTGTGGTAAGGTGGCGTATCGTCTCTCTCCGCGTCCCCCCACCCCCACCCCCCTCCTCGCCGTTTACATGTGGAAAAAGAGAGACAGAAGAAGAAGAAGGAAAAATAACACATACACTAAGTATTACTCCGGTTTCGGATGAGGGGCACGGACACCGAGGCGCGATCCGGCGGTGATGGACCTAAGGAATATTTAACATCAAACATGGACACTACAGGCTCCCCGCGATGACTGTGGTAAGGATGCAACTTCACACCGCCCCATCGCAACCCAGTTTCCATTCAGAGGGGGGGATAACATCCATAGCTTGACGCGGAGGAGAAATATGCACGCACTAATGTAATGATAAATGCATGTGTGTGCGTGCATGTGTGTGATAACAAGTGATTGTGTTGTGAAGGATTGAGGGGGGGTGGTGGTGTGTATGTGTGCATGAGTGTGTGTGTGTGCATGAGTGTGTGTGTGTGGATGGAAAGGGAAGGAAGGGAGGGGGTGCCATTTGAATAGAGGCAAATAGGCTTATATTGGATGGACTATGGAGCGCTCGGTGCCTATGTCAGTGTCAGGCATTGACAGGTGTGTTGGCAGCGCACAGCACGATTTATTTAGGGCGCGCTTGCTCGCTCCCGTTTGCATACAGTTAGGTGAGGTGATAGCTGCTTGAAAGGAAGAGAGAGAGAGGGAGAGATGATAAGATGCCACTGTATATTGGCCTACTATGTGTTGCTTGTAATTAATCATGGTTGTAACTAAGCCCTTTGCCGTTGGGAGCGTTGTAGTCAAACCTCCCAGCTCGCCTCAGCGCTGTCACAGGGCCTATGGAGTTGCTTATAATTCTATAATGTCTGAAGAAGGCAGGCCCATTACTGAAAATGTGCGATGTGCATTTTTGGCCCATCCTCCTGACGTGATGCTTTCCACAGTCCTCCTGTTTGCTTTGATGCATTTGAACACACGAAGGGCCAATTTAGAGATCCCCTCCGATACACTGCTTTTTTTTTTTTTTTTTACTATAAGAATGTAGATCCACGCGTGCGTGCCCGTGCGCGCCCGTGCGCCTATCATCGAATGGTCTTTCCTCCATACATCCAGAGAAATGGAGGTAGCCACAGACCTGTCATCTGGAGAGCCCCCGTCATTTCCCCCCCATTAGCCCAGTATGCAGTGTGGATGCCAGCGCAAATATAAGCGCGTTAGCCCGGATCCCGGCGCTTTCATTCCCCTCTACCCAGCTGCTGACAATCACTTATCGATTCCAATGATGCGTTTCTTGGCCAGGGGGTACTGTTTCATGGTATTATAGGAAGGGAGGAGGAGGAGGAAGGCGTTCATTATTACTCGCTATATGCTCTGCCTTTTATTGAAATGCAAAGTATGCACCAGGCGTGCGTGCAATCCGTCGCTGGGAAGGTGGTTTAACATGTAACAGGATGTTAAAAAAAAAAAAAAACCCGATCCCTTCTTTCTTTAGTTCTGATTGTCTGTGGGAGCCTGCAAACCCCTCTCCCCGCCCCAGTGTCTGGTGGAGGAGAGCTGTTTTTACTGCTCTCTCTCTCTCTCTCACACACACACACACACATGGCTGTGGCATTTGCCCATTTTTCGGTGGCAGGGAATATTTAGTAACATGATACACAGCCTAATTGGGGGGGCCTTGTCCTAATTGGTCATGTAGCAACCAGATACTGGAAAGCCAAGTCTGTCCACTCCAGGGTGAAGGCGGCTACAGGCAGGATTCAGTGTGGCTGTGTATGATGGTGGTGATGATGATGATGATGATGATGATGATGTGGGCAATCATAATATGAAAACACCCACATGTGCACACAGGCGGACACTAAAACACATACTCCATCGATTTCAGTGTGGTGACACTGTGACACGAGCTCAGCCTTTACACCGGTGAATCTCATGCAGCTGCACATTATTGATACATGTCATTGTTTGCATGCTTATGTCACTCATTTCTATTGCAGCAACTATTCATAGATAGAAAACTGGCCTCAGTAGTGCTCGTAAAGCTGAATGTTTTTGCATGATAACTAGTCTACAGTGTCATTTTGATGCACCAGACATGTGGTGCGCTCTCTTGTTTTCTAGCTGTCTCTCTCCCTTCCACACACACTCATAAACACACAGGTCCTGAAGCCCTGTGACCTCACAGCTGACGCTTGAGTCAAAACTGCAGGCTGCACAGTTATGTTTTGCCTGTACTGACTCCAGCGATGAATCCTTTTTGTTTTCTCCAGCATGGATTCATCATGTCACACAGGATAAATACACCAAACTGTTACTGTACAATATATATACAATAGTCCGCAGTAATTCCATTAGCCTGTTTTCTGTTGCCCCTGCTGAGCTAATGAAAAGCTGCTGCTGGTAATGACGATGAGTAATTATCCCAAGATAAGTTTTTCTTACAGGCCGCCCTGTGCTTTAGCAGGAGTATTTCAGGTGTTTCGAGGTCCTGAACTAACTCAAATGGATTTCGGGAGGCTATTTTTGGGTAGTGTGGATCACAGAGCTGTCGTAGTCTTTGGTTTACAAGAGCCCCCAGGAAACAGCCTGAGCAAACATCAGACGCACTTGGCATAGTTTGATCAACTGTTTTCTTTTTTAAAAGACGCAAGTAAGTGACACATTCAGAGTCATCCATTTAGGGCAGTGGCGCCATCACCAAATGAGTTCCTCCTCAAATTAATTCTTTAAATGTAAAAAGTCATGGACACTGGTAGGCTGGGAAATATGGAGAATATCAAATACAATATTTTTGACCAGATACCTCGGTATAGTTATTGCAAAGATATTGTAAGTTTGGCTTTCAAAAAATATTGCACAATGACTTTTTTTTAGGAATTATCCTGAGTAATGTGGATATAATGCCTAAATGGGTTAATAATAGAACAGTGGTAAGTTCAGAAAATGACATCACTTTACTGTAGTTCCACCTTTTAAAACCAGGAAATGACAACACCAAGACAATAGCTAGTCTCATATCATAATATTGATTTAATATCGATATATTGCCCAACCCTAGATCCTTTTGCCCTGGAGCAGGGGGCTAATACCACCCTGATACAGTTGCTGCCCCCTTGGCCAAAATAATTGGATTATGGTATTTAAGAGGCTGTGGCCCGCTCATCTTTTAAGCTGGCGCAAACATAGTGGTATCTTCAGACGGTAGACAATCTAAGGGGGAACTGCCCATTGGTCCGACAGCCCATTAGTCCGACATCCCATTGTTCCGACCATATTAAACCCATTGTCCCGAAGTCCATTCCAAAATCATCATGATGCCCTGTGGTTAAGGTCTGGTTAGGTTTAGGCACAAAAACCACTTGGTTAGGGTTAGGAAAAGATCATGGTGTGGGTTAAAATGAAAAAGAAAGCAATTAACCTTTGCCTCAAGCCTTTCCCAGCTGACCCAGAGCCGGTCGTGGCGCACCATCAAGGTAGAAATACGCCCACCGGGAGCCGTTCAGCACTGCGGACAGTCAAACTAATGGGATGTCGGACCAATGGGCTATTGGACCAATGACATGGACCCATCTAAGGAATCAAGTCGGTATCAACCACATCATGCTAGCCTTTCAGGAAACAGACTAAATAACACTCCAAATAAGGCAACATTTTGGCGAGAGACAAACTGGCATGGCCATTTTCAAAGGAGTCCCTTGAACGATCACCTCAAGATATCTGAATGAAAATGGATTCTGTGGGTACCCATGAGTCTTCTCTAAACTTGAGAAGGCTTGTCCCCAGTAAATGTTTTTCTCCTTACCATCAATGTGTTGCTTCAAATTAAAGCTGTATATTGTTTTAAGGAAAAGGACAACCAACCTATTTGAGGGACAGTTAATCGCCTAACATATATAGATACATCAAACGTTAAAGAGGATTGTTGTGGAACTCAAAATGTTAACTTACTGATCTTACTCTATACGCATCAGATAATTAATATTAACTGCAAAATAAGAAACCAAAGGATTTCAGTATGTGATTCCTTAACTATAACATTGGTACAGACAAAGTTTGCAACTAGCATCAACAAAATAATCACATTTCTTTTAATGCAGTTATGGGTTTTGGTTTGGGTGCACCACCCCAAGATTATCAGTGGCCCCACTTGGCCTACCCCTTCAGAAATTTCTTGGGGTACCCCTGCCTTGTAAAAGTACATTTTAGCAGGCTATTGCTCAGTTTCATGCTGCATTTGGGTTAAGCTGCACCTCTGATATTAACCATACCAGGGCCTCACATTTTCAGGTTTACCCCTTTGTTAACGCATTCCAATACAGTGTTATGACGACTTTACTGTATATGCAGCCGTCAGTGTGGCAGAGCAGAATGAAACATTTCCTAAATCTGATTTCATTCTGAACCCTTAAACTGTATTTTAAGGAAATGCAGTCAATGCCAGTTCAGTCGTGCATCAGTGATTATCCATCAGCGGAGCGGGGAAGGAAGGAAGTTGTTTTTTAGTGGGACATACAGTGAAGTTGCCAAGTACTCTAGCCAGCTCACCAGCATGAGGAGCTAATTTAGAGCTGTACCAGGCCTCCAATCACCAGCAAGCAGTCTCCATCTTTGGACCTAGATGTCCATAATAATAATAAGACCACTGGCAAGACTTGTTTTCACTGCTGCTGAGGTCTGTGTGCTAAATATGTTTGATTTACAAAATGGATGATTTTGGTTGGACAAAAGAATTCTTTACTGTGCTGCCCAGTCTCACTGACGTAAAGAAGCCTGCATGGGGCACTAAATCAGTCCAAACCACTTAAAAGTATAAAGGCCAGTACAAGCCCCTGAGTATTGTAGACTAGACAGTGAAGAATATGGTAGGGAAGAAGAGAAGGACATGAGGCGCTATAATAATGCTGATTGCCTGAATCCATACCGTTTTGGCCCACTGTTTGCATCATGAGACAGAGGCTTTAATTTAACCAGTTGAAAAAGGTCATTTAAAATATGCAAACAAGTTACAACAAAGCTGACTGAAGAAAGCTTGATGGAGTGAAATTACATATTTGAATCACAATAACATATTTAGTTTGAATTAGTCCATACAATTAAAAAAAATCTTGTCATTAAGATTAGCATTTTAACACTTTCATCAGCACTAATTCACACTGATCTCACCAAGACCACAGTGACTGATACCTTAAAGCAACAGTCTGACATTTTGGATTAGGCCTTCACATTTTTGCTTTCTTGCCATGTGCTAAATGAGAAGCTTGATACCACGCTCATATCTGTCTGTTGATTATACTGTAACGCTATAGCCAGCAGTCAACTCCCACTAATGGCAGTGTCAGCAATCGGAATCGAGCCAGCTAATTTGGCCTGATCCTGGGGCATCATTCATGCTGAGTCTCAGCTGAGTCAGGCAACCGGAAGTGACCCGGCTAATTTCATCCGGCATGCAGAGTTTGGGCCACAGCTAGGCCAGGTCATTTTTGATAATGGCCCAGTGCTGGTAGTGTCAGCAACCCAAATTGAGCCAGCTGATATGGCTCGATTCTGGAGCGTCATCCATTCCGAGTGTCAGCTGCGTCGGCAACCGGACGCGGCCCGGCTATTGTCATCCAACATGCCGAGTTCAGGTCGCAAAACTGTCAAAAATATTTGTGGCAGCTTTTGTCACGTGAATCATTCGAATGTTCGATCGTGCTTGTCAATTTAAAGGAGCTGCAAAGCGGACTACTGGCTTGAAAGCAGCGTAGTTGCTGCTTGCTGTTGTCCAGTCAAAAAGCTCATAGTTGGCCTACAGAAAGTTATGTTTGATCAGTGAAAACGTATGTCATCCCATTCAAACCAAGCGAGGAAGACTTGCATGCTACGTCATAACATTAGCCTGCAATTCTCTCCTCTATTACTAACATGACACACTTCAAAACTCACCAGACCAATCAACTACGCCCAAGCCTCATTCTTTTTTTTTTGGTCTCTGTAACCAATCAGCGACACATTATAAAGGACTGAGTGGGCGCGAATGTAAGTAATAAACTTCTCAATATCCACTGTCGGAACAAGTGTGCTGTAGGAACCAAAGTTACATGGCTTGTTCTCTGGGACCCACTTCATCGAAGCACGTCAGCATTTTGATTGGTTGTCGCCGAACCGCGTCAGAGCTCATTACCATAAAGTTAAACGAGTTTTAACTCCCCTCCCCTCCCTTGCTTTGGTCGCCCAAGAAGCGCGGCTGATGACCAGGTCGCCCAAGTCACCAGACTCTCATTAACAATTAATGACTTCAGCCATTTTGGAAGCTGTGGTCACTGTTGGTTGGAACATACAGTTACCGAGAATCGCTCATCCAAAAAACTTAACAATCAACACTGCGCTTTCTTGGGTCCTGAGCAATACACCTGCTATAACATAGATGTGTCCCCTGTGATGCTGGAGTATAGCCTATGCATCATTTGTTAACAGCAAGCTATTTGGGACCGGGCTATTTCTAGGAACAAAAGCATTCTTTCTAAAAGTTACACTGCTGTCTAGGGATGGTAACTGGTAAGATGTTATTGGTACCAATGTCATTTTGGATTCTGCATTTTGATCCATTTCGATATCAATTCTCTTATAGATTCCCAATCAATTTTCTGCGTGGAAAACAGCAGGCCTGCATTTATTTTCAGCAGTTATTTTCATTTTTCGGCACTAATGTTACTATAACAAAGATTATGTACCCTTTGTATCGAATGTACTGCTCGATTGGGAAGCTATAGCACTCATGCGTAGAGTGTCAAATAGCCTACACGACCATCCTGGAATTTAAATCCATGTCTCCTAAAAAGATGTTTCAACATATTGCCGATGTTTCCATCCTTACTTAAAATGATCATTTTACAGACAATATAGCAGCATTGTCATCTCTCTTTGTCAAATGAAGCAACTCTTTGGACAGTTTCTTTGTCCCCGCCATGACTCCCTCTTGTTGCAAGTTTCCAACAGCATAGATGTTTGAGTTTGACATCATAGTTTAGCAACGTCTCCAGTCTCTCTTGTCTCTCTTTCTTGATGTACTGTAGCAAGCAACAGAGAGCGATCTATACCCAGCATGCTGTTTAGCGGTGTAACAGTTACTAGTCAACTTCTGTCAGTAGTGATGCACTACTAATAGATAGACTAGATCTCAAGGGCTTGTAATTGACACTGCACTTCCTTGGGTCCTCAGCAACACACCCGCCAAGTATGAAGTTGATCAAATGAAATGTTGAAAACTGAAGGACAAACATACAAAAGACGGACAGAAAGAGACTCATTCTGTAGTATATATGGAATTTGTTTAAAAGAATACTTCACCTGCAAAATGACCATTTGTAGCCCGTCTCAATTACTCACCGTGTGTTACCTTGAATTCCTTAAGAAAACTTTTTTCTTGCATTTCATGAAGTCATTGGGGGCTACCTTTAATGATAGAAATACTAGGACATCCACAAACTCTCACACAACTCATGTAGTATAATACAAGTCTCAGTTATGCTCAGTACTTCCAAAACACATGTGTTTTCGTGTTCAAACACACGCAAGTGCCTAGGCAGACTACTTGGACATGCATAAGGCTTTAATGTTTGAGCAAAAATGCATATTATTGGGAAGTACAGGGCATATGACTTGATAAACTGTGGTCTTACATTTACATTTTTTTCACAGATTAAACAAACTTAACATAACATGCTAATTAGTGGGCTTTAGAGGTGCCAGTAGGCAAATTTTGTTACTTTTGGACAGAGCCAGGCTAGCTGTTTCCCCTGTTTCCAGTCTTTGTGCTAAGCTAAGCTAACCAGCTGCTAGCTGTAGGCTTATTTTCAACAGACAGACAACAGAGTGGTGTCAATCTTCTTGTGTAACCCTTAGCAAAAAGTGAAGTGTATTTCCCAAAATGTCAAACTATTCCTTGAACACAGAAAATTCAGTGCAGCATTTGTGTTGAACAGTTTCATTCTTGTCTCCTCAAGACATTTCTCAAGTTGCATGACTCAGTGTGTATGCTACTCAGATACATCATTCATTTCATTCACTGTAACCCGAGATTCTAAAGGCTCCCAGCTGATGTAAAGCAGAGATCCAGAATTCATAATTCATTGGAGTTGTCATCACATTATTATGCACTAAGTCAACATATTCTTTATTTTGTCAGAAATGCTAATGGAAAACCATCAGTTGGCATTATTGTCACATTTCCATAGACTTGCATTAGTGTGTGTTGTTGTCTCAAACTACCAGCTCACTCTTACAGTGCCCTTTCTCATTTGTTCCATGCACAGTGAAGTTTACTGAGGGGGATCTAATGCAATGCCTGTTCTCTTTTTCAGCTCTCACCCCCGGTGCTGTGAGGAGCTCTGCCTCGTGGACACAATTTAGGAGCATCGGCCCTCTTTTATCCCTTCCTTCCCCATAACCCCTTTCCCTTCCTCACCCTCCGCCAATCCCAGCCACCCACAGAACGGCTTCCCCGTAGATACTCCTTCCTCTTGCATAACACAGCAACACATAAGCATTCTGATCATTTACCATGCAGGTTGGGACTTTAAAGGAAGACTAGTGAGCAAAGACATACAGAGTGCTTGATAAAAAATAAATAAATTAAAAAAAAAACATAAAGGCAATAATCAGAGAAAGATATGCAGACCAAAGGAATGATATTTTTGGAAAACTGAAGATGTAAAGATTTATATTTTGTACATCAAACTTTTAGTATGAGCTCATAAAAACCCAAGGCACGAAGACAAACACTTTGCACGCACAATCCCTCGTTTAGTTTTCCTTATTAACTTGACACACACGCCACGGTCTCATGATGATGTGCGAGGTGATGCCCACCATTTCTGAGGATGGGCGGAGTGGGACTGGAGGGGGACCTTCCTCACCTGCCGGGGCAGGAGTCGGAGGCCCCGGAGGTGCGATGGGCGGAGGAGGCTTCAGTGGGAGGGAGGCTAGGGGCGGAGGAGACGAAGGAGGCAGCACAGGGAACCTGGAGTCGTTAATGGTCAACATGCTGACGGAGAGGGAGAGGCTCCTGGAGAACCTGAGGGAGACACAGGACAGTCTGGGCACGGCTCAGCTCCGCCTCCGTGAGCTGGGCCATGAAAAGGAGTCACTTCAGAGGCAGCTATCCATCGCTCTGCCACAGGTACAACTGTGTGTGTGTGTAAGTGTATATGTACAATCTTTGCATATGTGGAGGGATCAGTCTAGTTTGGAAGTGGAAGTATGGGCTGATAGAAGTGTGCTACGTTGAACACTCCTCCTTGTGAGGTAACGTTGTTTATCCTCTGCGCTATCAGTGTCTAGTTATGTACGACTGCGTTTTTCTAAGTGTGTGTCACTGTGAAGCGAGCTCATGAGACAGTAAGCCTTTGCAGTGACAGTTCATGCAGAGAGACTCTAGAAAGTGGATGTTAAATACTTTGCCCCCTTCTGCATCTTCAGAGTTTTCCTCACTAATGTTGTTCTTACTAATGCAGAGAGTTTATGTTCTTATCATCTTCTGGCTGTTTAGTCTAAGTTGCATCCGCAATTTTCTTCTTATTGTGTAATCGGGTTTTATTATGTTTGTTGACCATGTTGTTAGAGGACGATTAATGATGCTGGAAGCTAATATGTTAATGGCTTCAGCTTAACGTGGATGAATACTTGATTTTCTAGGAATTATCTTTAGTTTACTGGGTGAAATTGCTTATTAACAACAACTGGAATGTGAAGATTTTATCATAAACAGCTTTTCTTCCTTCGCTGGGACACTGGGACATCATCTTTACAGTATAAATAGTTTGATGTTGCATTTTACTGTGTTATCAGCACTATATGTGAGGTTTCTTTATGTTTCTGCCACCAAATGATTCATGGGGTTAGTGGATAATGCTTAAAATAAAGAAGATTTTCATCTTAAAAAAATAAGCTTGTTTTATTAACTTGTTTTAGTCACTTAAGATGAAAATCAAAAACATTTTTGACATTTTTATGTGGGATGGAATTAAAATAAACAAGTTAAGTAACTAAAATTGAATAGTTTGACTACTAAATGTCAACACACCTTTTGGATAAATATTAAGTTGATTCAACTTAATTAACCTTTTTTAAGTTAAGTACTAAACTAATTAAGTTCGTCAGATTATAAAATACTATACATAGGATTGACTCAATGAGTTGGAACTACTTAAAAAGATGCATGCAGATTGTTACCTTAATTTTTTTTAAGTTGAACCAGTGGATTATTTTTTATACAGCAAAATGTTTCAGCACACATTAACCAAGTCAATCAGATTTCTCATGCACGTTGTGCTTTGTGATAAATGTCGTCTCGGACTCGACTAATTCTGTATTAATCCAGTAACAAGAGATAATGTCACTGTCATTATTTTAAGTCAAGAAGATGTTTTTATTAAGTTTTTAATTCTAATTTCGATGTTAAGATGTGAAAGGAGACAGAAAAGTAACTTGCAGTAAACCTGGAGCATATTAAGTCACCAGAACTGCTCTCATTGTTGTCAACACATATGATTTCCACTTACTGTTTGCCTATTACAAGAATGATTATCATAAAAAAAACAACTATAATCTAGTACAATACAATTTAGTATATTGCTCTCTCATTTCTACTAAAGCAGTTAGAACACATTACAGGATAATGACAAAACAAGACCCAAAATAACATCTAATTATCACTTCTAGAGCTGAAACAAGTGGTTGAATAATCAATAAGATGATTGACAGAAAAATAATCAGCAACTATTTTAAAAAATTGCTTTATTGTTTAATTCATTTTTCTAGCAAAAAAGCCTCACCTTCCCTCGCTCTGGCCTCCCAGTTGTAAGGATTTGCCGCATTTCTTTATGTAGATTATGTGATAGTAAACTGAATATCTTTGTGTTTTTAGACTGTTGATACAACAAAACAAATAGTCTGAAGCTGTCAAATTAGGCTTTAAGAAATTGCAATAGGTATCATTTTTCAGGACTCATTTTTGACATTTGATTGACTAATCATCAATTGCAGACCAAACATTGCAGACCTCCCTGGAGGTATTTCAACAAACATTTACTTCATGATGTAAGCATTTGTTAACTTTTCAGCTCCCCCCTCACACTGCATGACACACTTAAGATAAAATGTGGAACATGCAAACTTTAGGCAGCTCCTCGCATTGATCAGAAAGAGCCACATTCTTATAAAAACACCCACAGAAAGCAAATGAAATTCTTCCTTATTCACCTTTTATTTATTGCCATATACTGTATATATGTCTGTATGAATAAGTGTGCCATGGGACCTTACTTGATAAAATAATCAAAAGGCATTGCAGAGGTGAATTTTATGTATGGGGATTTTTTTTTGTTTACAATGAACAAACAAATACAAACACTAAGAAGATGATCTTAACTTCTTTATTCAACGCTCCTTTTTTGCACAGGCAGTTAAGTGATACCCCCACAGTTTTGGCCTTGACTGGTTTTGAAATAAAATCCTGAGTCCTCTTTGTCTGAGACAGAGACGAGACCGAGACCTTCGAAAAAAAATATTGCGAGACCAAGACCAGTGTTGATTGCTGCAACCCTGCCGTTTTCCTCGGAGCCTAGCAACTATCACAGTTTCTACAGTTACTTTAGCCCCTTTTACACTGCCAGATTTTCAGCGAATGGTCGTTTTTGCGAGCATTTAGACACACAGAGCCGGATTGGCGAGTTGATCCGAGGTGCCCAATTTTCCGCCACATGGGGTAAACATATTTTGGAGGAACCTCTTTATTTTAAAAAGAACAAGGTGCCCTTCTGCCACAGGAGGAACTGTTGATGACGCCACACATGCAGGCCACTGGCGGTGGACTAACAGGAAACAGCTGACAGCAGGAATGACCAGCTAGCAGCAAGAGGGAAACGCGAACCTGAAAGACACTGTAAAGATAAGCAACTGGGGAGACAAGGAATTGCCCTCCTTGCCCTCGCAAACGAAGAGGCCATTAACCGTCAAATGACAGGAATGGTGACAGACGGTGTTTTTATGCTGCCAATGCTGAATGAAGACTGATTGGACTTTGCTGCATATTTGCACAATTCCTATTTAAAAAGGTCTTTTGGTTGTTCCACTATTAGTCATTTCCACTAGGGATAGTGACTGCAAAGAACTTACATTAATGCTCTGTGGTACCAAAAGGTCCTGGGGAAAACCAAAACGCTATGCACTTCCTCTTTTGGTTGCACGTTGGTTGACGAACTTTCTTTTTACCGTAAATCGAGTCTTCTTTTTCTCAGGTGATCGTATCCAGTGGGAAAACAGAATTGCATAGTGAAAGCAAGGCTTATAGGGAACCAATCTAAATGTTGATGGTGACATTATTCTGGTTCCCAACTGGTCCAGCCACAGGGTCCAGTTTTGTCCTGAGTCATCACTTCAAGATCCTACAGTTAAATACATTCAGCATCATACTTGCATTTGGCCACGATGTTGAGCTAGTTTGCCATCTCTGTTAAGTAGCTATCCGTTAGTCGCTCACTCTACAGCAGAAAACAGCACTTCAAAATAAAAGCTCTGTGCTGGTCATTTGCGGCCCGTTCAGAATGGGCCCACAACCCAGTTTTGGACCGCAACCCACCGGTTTGGAACCCCTCGTATAGCCATTACATTGCTATGTCCACTTTAAAGGGCTACATCGCTGAATTGCATTTAAATGTACAAGTATTTGTGACATTTTGTACAAAGCTTTTATTAATATGTCGCCAACACTCCAGTCAAAAGCATTTCAAAATGATATTTCCCCTTTATACAACTCCGTTTCCTTGTACATCACAGAGCGGGGCTGCAAATTCATTTAAATGAATGGAGGCCTAATAGAGATAGAGTGAGATGAATAAAAAACGAAACAATAAGGGGACAAGGGAAGCCAACTGAGAAGCTGACCCCTATCCAAACAAGAAACAATCCCATAAGGCCAAGAGCCAATGGACCCACTGCGTCACCATCTGTATAGATCTCTCTCTGGCTCTGTCTCTCTTCTCTCTTCCACGCAAACACAAACCAATTTCATGTGTCTACTGTCAACTGTTTTTGAATCATAAAGCAGGTAATCCTGACTGCATGTCATTGTCATTCTCGTAAACAGCAATTGCCTCTAAGATGAAGGCTTTGATGGTGTTTTATGGAGACATAAAGAAATCACTGACCGTGGATCCTTTAAGAAAATCATGTAAGACACACTCTCCTGTTTGCACCAAGCGTTATGCAGGAGTTGCAAATGTATTCCCAGCAGTGTTGTGAATGGCATATCGATGCTGTGTTTTTGGGGGTCTCTCTTGTGCATTCCAGTGCAGAGCCATTGTGTAACAGTGTGATGTAATCCATCCATGAATGCGAGTTCACAGAGGAGGACGAGCAAGAGAGAGTGGTGGTGGAAACTGTGTCAGTGATTTACATGATTGTTATGTAGGTTTACAACATGTACGTCTCCCTGCGTTCCTGGTCTCAGGTGTTCCACACAGTGTGTTTCTGGAGGGCTTCCATCATGTATATTTTTAGTGCAATGTGTTCATTTGTATGTGCTGAGCGCAGCCAACTCCATTTAATTTTCAGAGTCACTAGATTTATCTGGCCTGAATTATTATTTGTCCCTTTAAACTCTCGTCGCAGCTCGAGCGGCTGAGCAGAGAGAGCACTTTCGTTGAACCATTAAAACCATACATTTAAACAGTTTGTTTTCCTTGCCCCTGAACGCAGCTTGTGTGTTCCACAGGAGTTTGCTGTGTTGACTAAAGAGCTGAACGTTTGCCGGGAGCAGCTTCTGGAGAGGGAGGAGGAGATTGCCGAGCTCAAGGCGGAGAGAAACAACACACGTGTAAGATGTTTAGCGGCCATTTTGCTTATTAGCACTGTAACAGCCTCTGTGTTATCTTCCTCACCCATTGTGGTTGTGTGGGTGTGACACTGTTTCATTTGCTTCTGGGTTGGTTTTTTTTCCTCCTTGTCTTCCTCTTTCTCCTCCACATTTTCTCTTCGTGACTCCTTTTTGTGTCCATATCTGCTTTCCTTATCTCTCCCACTCACTCCTTGTCCCTTTCTGCTACCCGGTGCTCTTCTCTACACCTAATTTCATCTCATTGTCACTTCTTAAAACCCTTCACTCTTCTGTATCTTCTTGAGCCTTCCCTGTCTCTCTCCCTTTTCTCACCTCACTCTCTCTGTTTCTGCCTCTTATTCTCTTTCCCTCCTCATCCTATGCGTCCCCGTCCTTCAAACTCTCTCTCTCTTACCTCTCTCTGTTCACCTCATGCATTCTCCTGCCACCTTCCTGTCTCCTGCCCCCTCAATCCATTCACTCCTGTAGTTGTTGCTGGAACACCTGGAGTGTCTGGTGTCTCGCCATGAGCGCAGTCTGAGGATGACGGTGGTGAAAAGACAAGCCCAGTCCCCGGCAGGGGTCTCCAGTGAGGTGGAAGTCCTCAAGGCCCTCAAGTCTCTGTTTGAGCACCACAAGGCTCTGGATGAGAAGGTGCGTCAAACTGTAGTGTTTTGCAATGTAGATCTGGGCCTGCAAAGTGGTTACTATCAATAAATGTTATGACTACTTGTATGTGAAAGGGGTCGCATGTGGTCATAAACCCTTTCTTAGCTGCAAGCTGGTGAACAAAGTGAAGCATTCAACAGTTAAAACACCAGATATTTCCCTCTGGAGTTGGTAGAGACCAAAATAGAGCCAATAGAGTTAGTACTGGACTTAGATTCATCAGGTGACCAGAAACACAATATTGACTTAATGCTAATGTTGCTCTGCATTTGCTAGATGTGTAAACAGGCTGTTTGCTAACATATTAGCTATATTAGCTTAAAAGGTGATACCTTATCTCAATAATGTGTTATGTGTCTTTTGTTGTTTCTGCGGCCTCCAAGTGGCCAAAAACTGTCACTGCAGATTAAACAATAAAAGCCATTATTAAATGTCTTTTAACTTAGAAATACTCTTAAATTTAAGAAAGCTCGAAACATCTCTTAAGTTCGTAGCCTGTTAGCATAGGCCATTAGCATTGATAGAACCTGCATTTGTTTATTTAGCCTACTCAAATACTACAGTTTCAACATACTTGTAGCCTACTTTGCTCACGTCACTGACTGAATGCTACTTTATACCTACACTCCATTAATTTTAGAGTAAAATAGTGTACTTTTTACTCCAATACATATATTTTAAACTTGTTACTAGCAATGATATGCTGATATTGATAAGATACACTTTTATCGATTCCCAGAATGTACATTTGGCTGATGCAGTTCTACAGTACTAATCTATCCAGCAGTTTATGGAGTATCTTAAACTGACTCCACACTGAAAAACTACAACATTAAAATGTCACATAGAAACACTTGTGAGTAAAAGACGCCATTTTGTATGGTGAGTACTTAAACTTTAAAGAACATTTTGCAGATAATACTTATGTTCTTTTTACTCAAGTAACTTTTTTATTTCGGGACTTTCACTTGTAATGAGCATTTTTAGACCATGGTATGTATATAGTATAGTATAGTATAGTACTTAATCCACCGCTAACTTTAGGATCTTAGATGGCTGCAGTGCAGACTTGGACATGCACCTTTTTTGCACATGTTTTGGATTGAATGTAGGTTGTGACAGTAAGTGACAGTGATATGAAATTTTTAGAATTATAGGATAATTTTAGCTCACAAGATGCCGTTGTTGCTTTCTCATAAAGGCTAAATCCTTGCTATTGCTGCTCTGAGCATTCATATAGATCAAGTGCTGCTCTAAAGGGTTTGCTGCAAGTAGGAGTTACTCAATAAATTATTGTTCATTCTTACTGAAGATGTAGGCACTTTAAAAAATTCCTAGAAGAACACAGACACCCGTGATTAAATTCTACCAGCCTCATCATCAGGGTGATCGTAATAGAAATGCTGGTGTGGGATCAACTGCGTGGCAGTGTAGGGCACAGAAATACCTCACACACACAGTGTTCTGGTCTCCTATGAAGTGTTTGATTGGCTGTCACCTTGTAATTTATCAAGAAGATGTAGATGTGTAACTGCATATCTAATTATGATCTGTAAACGCCATGATGGTCAGTCATTGTTCTACCCCACAGGTGCGAGAGAGACTGCGTGTGGCCCTCGAGAGGGTGTCCATGTTAGAGGACCAACTTGCCGCATCTTCTCAAGAGGTAAAGCCCAGTGCAACTGATCTTCTGTTTCTCAAGGATGCTTTTGCTTTGTTTGAAGAAATAACATTCATTTGTATCGTCTCTTTGCCTATTTTGTCTCCCCTTTTCCAGGTAATCTCTTTAAGAGACCAAATTAAAAGACGTCAACAAGGGGTGGACGGCGGGAAAGATGTAAGGGAGGGTTTTATGCATGTTGGTTCCAGTTGTTTTTGTGTATGTGTTAGCGTCCAGAGAGTCAGTAGAAAAGTAGATGTATGGGTACCATGGTGTGTCAGTGTGATTTTTACCTCATCCACAAGTCATTTATTTTTTCCATAACCTCGACTGATTCTAACTGCTTATTTTTCATCATCACTCTCATTTATTGTCATCATTCCAGCGACTACCCAATGGTCCCTCCACTGGTCTGGAGGATAGCGAACTGGAGAGACAGCGAGAAGGAGAGATAGAGAGGCAGAGAGCTGAACTCTCCCAGCTGAGGGAGAGGCTGGCCCTCATGTGCCGACAGGTGAGTATATGATTCTAGGCTGTTTTCACGCACTCTTTGTTCGCATGCCGACAAAAAGTTATGCACCAGAATTTGTATGTAAAGAGCAAAAGTCCATGTAGGGAGGTGGTTTGGCATGGTGGATGGATCAAACAGACAAAGGACTTTAACCCAGGAGACCAGTGAGTCTGTCCTAAAGCTAACCTGCAGTCTGTAGCATTCTTTTCCTAAACATAACCTACTTAACTTAACGTTAAGTGCGTACTGTGACAAAGCCGACCCATGTTTGTTTTCATAAACCATATCTTTGCAGCTTTACTTACCTAAACCTAACCTACGTAACTTTATGTTTAGTGCGTAACTTTAGGTGAAGAACCAATGTAACAACGGTATTCGTTGGGCAATAATTTTGATGATACCATATGAACTGCTGTGTGAGGACACATTGATTTTTCTGTATATCTGTCATTGTGAAGATCGATAGGACATTTGTGTAAAGCAGGGGCATCTTCACTTCTTCAGAGGGATATGTCAGTGTTACAGTGTTTTTTCAAATGTGAAATCTAACCTGAAATGTTTCAGTTAATACATAGTTATTATATCCGAATGTGGAGTGTAATGAAACATTAACAATAGTGCATTTATTCTGTTTTACTCTGGATTTCTCATGCTTTGCAGTTGAGAATTTGTTTGCAGGGTCACACTTGTATATTGACAGGGCTTTAACCTTATCACTTCCATAAATGCTGTTTTTAATCATGTTAGTTTGATGACAACTTTATACCAACAACACTGAGGTACAGCAAAACAGCTTCACAAATGTACTCGGTGTATACCATCATGTCTGCTGTGGTCAGAAAATGCAAAAAATTACAAATTTTAAGGTTGAGATAGCTACTAGGTTCGCTTTAAGATTAGAGGTAAAGTAAGAATTGTCTCTTAAAGGAACGGTTCGACAGTGGACTTCAGAGAGATATCTATCTTCTCATGTAAGTCTCGTCAAGAAAGCAAAGAATTGCATTTATCAAAATGTCAAAGTACTATTTTTAATATCGTTCAGATTTTTTTTAAAGTGGAGCTGTATGAGGTACTTATCCATAGTCAGTGTATCACCTACAGTAGATGGCAGTCAGCATGCCACCAATTTGGAAAATGTATTTTAGCTACCTAAAAAAAATCAATATCTGCGTAAGTGTATGCTTTATTTAAATTTTTTTACTGCTTTACCTTGTCATCAAACAACCCTTTCTGATGGGGAACTGAAGCTGTTTACATCTATGTGCTCCTCAAAGCCACCAGACTCCACTGACAAAAACTTTGTAATTTAACCTTGCTGAACACCAGAGTTGCTGGTGTACCGCTGCCTCGATTGTTTAGTTTGTTTTTTTTATGGTGAATCTAAAATGATGCTTTAAAGCACCAAAGTCACACAATAACACAAACAAACTAAATCACTGAGGCAGCGGTAGACCAGCAACTCTATGTTCAGTGAGGTATAATTACTGTTTATTGTCAATGGAGTCTTGCTTTGAGGAGAGCATAGTCCAGTTTTACTTCCAGTTTAGTTCCTTTACTGAAAAGTCTGTCCAATGGCAAAGTAATGCAGTGAAAATATTCTAAATATAGCATACACTTACACCAATATTGATTTTTCTTGGGTGGGCATTTTTGTAGGTGGCTAAAATATGCTGGCCCCTTCCACAGCAGAACATTGTTTAGCTTCCATGGCAGTACTCCTGCAGGCTTCTACAAACTCTAGGGCATGCCAACCGCCATTTACTGTAGGTAATACACTGACTTTGGATAAGTAACTCATATAACACCACATCAAAAAATCCAAACTATCCCTTTAAGGTCAGGGTTTCTTTATCACTGAGGACTATAGTCAATCAGGGACTTCACTAGTATAGAAATACAAGTGTATGTGCTCATTAGTAATGTGCATATATTCCATTAATTTAGTTCATATAATGAACACTGGATTTTGTAATAAATTCTTTTAGTATGCTCCAAGCAAGCTATGACACAAGTATTTCCAAGAGTATATCCCCAAAAGGAGGGGATCTATGTACAGTACTGTGCTCTCTATTCCCTCTTGTGGCCAGTTAGACTATTGCACCAGCATCAAATAGCCATAATTCTACTATAGTGTGCAATATGACGCCATTTGAATTTATCCATAGACGCAGTGTGTGTAGCAATGTTTGAAAAAGTCTTGTGTAATAGGCAGAAACTATTTAGGTTAGTGTAAATAACTTACACAATGTTTTACTGCCTTGTTAGAGGATTTTATGAGAAAACTGAGCTGAGGAACATTTCTACTGCGTGTGAGATGCGTCAGACTCTCAGCATGTTGCACTTATGTCAGTGACGCTTTCAAGGAGTCCTACATTGACCAGACAGACATTAGTAATGAATCACTTCTCGTGTCTCTTTACACTCGGCGCTGTGGCAGTTAACACTGACTCACATAGGTCCAATCTATGTCATCTTGTGTCCCTTTGTGGTGTCACGTCAGGTTGGGGAAATAGAGGAACAGCTTGCGGCCGCCAGGAGGGAGGTGACGAAGTCAGAGGAGGCCAATCAGAAGCTCCAAAGGGAAGTGAAAGAGGTCTGTAGGGCCAATCTGTCTCTTCCCGGCCAAGACCCTGAGCTCCCTCGATTCCCGGGGCTCTGGGTGTATATTTGAACACAATGGGCATATGTTGGAGAAATACTAATATGCATTATTTTGGAGGGTAATAAGAGGGAAATTGAGATAAATTGAACAGTTATTAGTAGGTGGATATTTTGCTTATTGGTGCTACTGTAGATATGGAGGTCTAAAATAAACGCAGGGGAAATTTTAAATAGATGCCTACAGAATTAAATTGCACCACTGACGCAGGCCATCCACACACTCACAATTTCTCAATAGCTCTGCTCTGCTAGGTATCCATTAGTTATCACACAAGTATATACTAAGAACTGTTATCTCACATACACGGTGAAAGCCTGCACACCATTCTTGTTTCATGATACATTTTTGCTTTCTCTAGGCCCTTTGCCAAAGGGAGGACATGGAGGAAAGGATTACAACACTAGAACGCAGGTAATGTTCTCTGTGTTTGAGGGAGCTATTCTTAGTTTTAGTGAGGATTCGCACCTTTTTTTGTCCCTTTGGAGCTAGAATTTCATACATCAGCTGTAATGAACATAGCAGAAGGACCATATGTTTCACCTGTTGGCTGGAAATGTGTTGCAAAGATGTCCTGACACCTATTTATACAGTCTAAGGTTGTTTTACATAATGACATTTGCATCACATTCTTATTAAGAACGCAGCTGTGAGCGAAAAGCACACAGTTTGGTTGAAGGCTTGAACGTAACTGGATGCCCTTCTCCTCCAATCAAATGAACAGTATAGACAATGTTAGTGTTTAAGGTTCAAAATACTTTAAACATTTGAACTGAGATAAAAAGTTAGCAGTTTTAATCACATTTCCTGGTGCAAAATATAATGGCCCAAAGGTACTTTTCCCTTACAAGTTTCCCCTCAAAAAAAAAAAATTCCAGCCATCTCCAATGTCAACAATGAATCTCTAAAATCAATAAATGATATTTTCCTTCCATCTTTAATACAAAGAGCTCCATCTAAACTCCATTATCTTTGACTGATTACCCTTTCTAGCGCCTTTTAAGGAGAATTAACTGTAAATAAAACAGCTTAATTAGTTTTTTAACCTGAAAATACAGAGTACTTGAGTGACTTTTCAGCCCTGAGTAGCGTCTGTAGGCTTCCTCACAACATCAAGAACGGTACAGCAGCTTCTATGTTGCCTGAGGGGCAAAAGGGCACTCACTACTGCATGTAAGGCTTCAATGCTGTGAGCTCACAGATCAAGTCAGAGCCCATCTGGTTTTGGCAGTCTGACAGTAAAAGGACACGGTTGAATGGATCAATTCCCAGTGGAAATTTATTTTTTTGTCTATTTATTTTCATTTACCCCATATTTAACCAGGTAAGTGGGGTCAACAAAAAAAATGTAAAGGACACCTGGCCAAGACAGCAGCACAAAAAAAATTACAAACACTAATAACCACAATAAAAATATAGAAGTTGTAAATTAATGTGTCAAAATATTAAAATACTGGCGATACGTTGGTACAGTGGTTATCATTATCGCCTCACAGCAAGAGGGTCTCTGGTTTGATTCCAGGGTGTGGAGTCTGAATCCTGTATGGAGTTTGCATGTTCTCCCTTTGTCAGCATGAGTTCTCTGTGGCTACTCCAGCTTCCTCCCACAGTCCAAAGACATGCAGATTAATTGGTGACTCTAAATTGCCCCTTGGTGTGAATGTGAGCATGAATGGTTGTCTTTTTTATGTTTCAGCCCTGTGATAGTCTGGCGACTTGTCCAGGGGGTACCCCACCTCTCGCCCAGTGTCAGCTGGGATAGGCTCTAGCTCCCCCGTGACCCCTAATAGAATAATAGTTACGGAAAATAAGTGAATGAATGAATGGATATTAAATTACCAATGCACAATGACAAATACCAACCGATACATGCACCTTTGTACTTATGAGAGCTTTAAAATCAGGCAGAGAGACCACTTCCCTAAGTTTAAAATATTTTTGAAGACTATCTTGAGTAAAGGAGCAGAGCATATTCCGCATACTAGGAGAACAAGAGAACAAGATAAAAACTTTAGATCTCAGACTATAACTACAGTCAGATCTCTGTTTATCAGAGTGCACATGTATGATGGGACTTTACCCAGCGTGACTATGATAAATATAAATGAACAAATACCAACCTCTGAGCCTACAAAAGGTCAAAGATGGCAAACCAGCCCTGAAATAGAGCATACAGTGATGAGTGAGGGCTTTACAGTTGTGTACAATGATATGCGGTATCTAACATGTGCAAGCAATGTGCAGTTGCATCCATGCACAACACATCACCGTAATCCACAACCGGTAGAAATGTAGCAGAGACTAGTATTCTTCCAGCCTCAAAGGAGTAACGGGACTTGTTTCTTAAATAAAACCCTTATTTAAGTCTCAGCTTTATAAGATTATCAACCTGAGGTTTAAATGAAAGGGAGTCATCAAGCCAAAGTCTGAGATATTTGTAACAAGAGACAGCTTCTTCTCCTTAGCAGTAATAACATCAGGCGTGTTCACACCTCTTTTTACACCCTTGTGTATAATCACATGTATCATGTTATGTTGGTTGGCTCTAATAATTTGTTGGTGGCTTGGTGTTGAATGCAGGTACCTCAGCGCCCAGAGGGAGGCGACTTCTCTCCACGATATCAAAGACAAGTTGGAAAATGAGCTGGCCAGCAAGGAATCACTGCACAGACAGGTGAGGAATGGCTCAAATAACAAAGTATATCTGCAGCAATGAAAAAATAGTCATGTGTGATAGAGTTAAAAATCTTGAAATGTATCCAGTATGCAAGTGCCATAGATGCAAAACGCATATCTTAACTGATCTCCAACACGTGTTTTGGTGTGTGTGTCCAGAGTGAAGAGAAGAACAGACAGTTGCAGGAACGTCTGGATGAAGCCAAGCAGAAGCTGCAGCAGACTCTACAGAGGGCAGAGACGCTGCCTGAGATCGAGGCCCAGCTTGCCCAAAGGGTTGCTGCTCTCAACAAGGTACTTTGAGTCAGGGGTAATCACGTACTGCGCCTACCTGACCAGACAACCTGCCACTCTGGTTCAGTGCTGATAGTTAGATTTAGAGGCTGGGCTTTATTATGTATTCACTTTAACACTGCATATGTGCTGTCATAGCCTCTACCAGTTGATGAAATAATATAATAATATTAATAATTTTATTTGTATAGCACTTACCTAAACAAGGTTACAAAGTGCTTCACAAAGTGCATGAAACAAGGACAACAAAACAGTATTTTTTTTTTAAAAAAGGTTAAGAGCTAAGAAAAACAGTGTGTACAGAGGCAAAAATAGAACAAAAGGATATTAAACACCAAAGTATAAATCAGGTGTTACAAATGAAAGCTTTCCTAAAAATATGTTTCCAGCAATGATTTAAAAACGTGTTATGTACTAGCCAGCCTAATCTCCCCAGTATTCAAGGCCTTGATGGAAAAAGCCCGGTCGCCTTTAGTTACCAACCTCTATCAAGGGACAACTAGCGAGGGTAGGCTTGAGGATCTCAGGTCACGACTTGGAGCATAGGTAGTCAGACACTCAGCTATAAATAATCAGATAATTATGCTACTTTAAAACAAAAATCCCTCAGCTTTTATTTGGATATATATTTTTTTGCAACTTATGCATCACAACCAGGCATGTGGAAGCATCTGTAAATTGTGTTTCTTCTGATTTAGGCAGAGGAGCGCCATGGAAACTTTGAGGAGCGACTACGGCAAATGGAAGCTCAGCTGGAGGAGAAGAACCAAGAGCTGCAGAGGGTAAAACCTTTTTCCTGCTTGGCTATATTTCCCACAATAAAGAAGTTTTTCACTGCTGGAAAGATGGTCTTTTTAAAAAACTGGGCTGTCTGTGCAATAGAAAGATGCAAATACTTTTGCCTCTGGTGGTGAGAAATAGACAATGCAGTAACAGAATATTGGTTCATATCTGACTAGCGCTGCTTCGTATTAGAGTTTGGAGTGAGTTTAAGGGCTGTTTCATAGTTGTCGCATGCAACGCATACTGAACGCAAGCAACACAGGCGACACTTGAAAATGCAATACATCGCTCGCGCAATAGGGGGTAGCAGAGTCACCGGTACATTTTGGCTAGCTAGTACAACTAGCTAGTACTGCTGTAGCTAGCTAGTACTGCTATTTTATTAGAGTGCATTTCATGTACGTCGCTTGCATTATCACCCTCGCTGGCAACGCATGGTATTACACAATTCGCATATCAAAAAAATGGACAACACATTTTGAGACGCAAGCACGCATCATGGCGGCCAATGTGTGTCGATGCGTCCCAATGCGTTCGCGTCTGCATGTCTTTGCATCGACTATGAAACGGCCCTTAGAGAAAGGAGAAAAGAGAGGGGCGGGTCTCTCCACCCAATCCACTTCCTATACTCTTTGTGTCCATGGTGGTGGGCATATGAAAATGAGGAAATACATCTATAGCTTAAGAAACTGACAAAGAGTTAACAAAAATCCACCGGGCGACTCAAAAGGCATGATCCAAAGGATTTTTCCTGGGCTCTGGTAAGATGGAGGGAAGTCTACCACAGTTCATTTACACATACTGCCCACATCATTACGATACAAAACTGGTTGAAAATCTGCAAAGTGTCCCTCTAAGCAAAATTAGAGATTGCTGTCCACTTATTTTTATTTGAGCACCTCTCATATGGCCGTTTCATTTTAGGCGAGGCAGAGGGAGAAGATGAATGACGAACACAACAAACGGCTCTCAGACACAGTGGACAAGCTTCTGTCTGAGTCTAATGAGAGACTGCAGCTCCACCTCAAAGAGAGGATGGCAGCACTGGAGGAGAAGGTAACGAGAAGACTAACTAGTGGTGCCGAATGTTCTCTGATGTAAAGGAAAATAAGAAAAAGTGTTTTAAAAAAAGTGTATATTCATTCTTTTGCTGTGCTAGAACGCTCTGTCAGAGGAGCTGTCCAATATGAAGAAAATCCAGGATGATCTTCTAGCTAATAAGGTATTCACTTAATCATATGTTCTCATTTTTATTCTCATGTTCTGTGTGTGTGACAGACTAAGGCTTTTTTTTTAATCTTTCATCCAACTTTCAACAGCAATGTCTTTGCTGAGCCTTCTCATCATTGCTCAGGATGTTGACCTTTAATTCTTCATCATCCAAAATTTCCCAGTTTTCAACAATGACGCTTTCCCCTGCAAACAAGAGACGTGATGTTTAACAAATACTGTTGCCTTGGAACAAAAGCAAGTTAAAGTCTTGTTTCCTCTGTGCTTTAGGAACAGCTCCTTGCTGAGCTGGAGCGAATCCAACTGGAGCTGGATCAGCTGAGAGGCAGGCCAGGCTCTTCTTATTCCAGGTTAGCCACAACGAACCTTTAAGGGGAATTTATTTACACAATATGTCCTACATTTTCTCAATGCCCAAATAAGTCTCCCAAGGGATACTATATGTACACAGCCCTTTCTAAGCAGATTTTTGTTTACTCTCATTTAGTCGTGATGTACGTCCACTAAAATCTATTTTTAAAAGTGATTATTTATAGTGTACCTAGAGGCTGTTTTTCTGGCTAATGGATATGCAAATGACATATATATGGGTTATTTATATGGACACGGCTTTTTTAATGCCTTTTCTTATTCCCAGGAAAAGCTGTCTGTGTGATGATGTCATGATTTTACACCCAGGAAATGGAAACATTGTCGTCTTCAAGCACTAATATAACAAATGAATTCTGGATCTCACCATAGGGCGGGCAGCGTGAGCTCACTTCCATCCACCCTTTTTCGAAGATCTCTTCCAGGGAGCGCCTCGGAGCTGCGGTACCCCCAGGGTGGAGGCTCGCTCCCGTCGGGCTATGGCAACTCCTCCAGTGGGGTGGTGGTCAGGCGGACGCACCGCGGCCGGTGGGGGGGTCCTAGAGACGATAGTAACAAGGTGTTGATCTCACACTGAGGTGATGATGATATTGATGTTGATGTAATTTGTTATGAGGATGATAATCTCCTGCATTCTTCCCTTCCCAGTATGGAGACTGGGACAGTGGATCTATGCTGGGTCCTGGCTACGAGGGTGGGGAAGGAGGCTGCTCTGACGACGAGGACGACAGAGAGACTCTGTTCGGATCGGAGCTGCTGTCTCCCAGCGGACAGACAGATGTACAGACTTTGGCCATCATGCTACAGGAGCAACTGGAGGCCATTAACAAGGAGATTAAGTGAGTTTTATGTCCATTAGAGCGACTGGTATTTTGCCCTATATTCAATGAGTTTAAAGATGGTAACGCCTGAGCTCTTCTCCTCTCCTCTCAGGCTGATTCAGGAGGAGAAGGAGAGCACAGAGCTGAGGGCAGAAGAGATTGAGAGCCGAGTTAGCAGCGTAGCCCTTGATGCCCCACCTCTTCCACCCTCCTCGCTGGGAGGACGGGACAGCGTCGGGAGGGGATACATGACTCCCTCCATCACCTCCTCCACGTTGGCGTCTCCCTCACCGCCCAGTTCTGGACATTCCACCCCCCGCCTGCCACATTCCCCTGCCAGGGAGACTGACAGACAGGTAGTGTGTGAAAGCTGTCATACGGTATCAGTCACAAATGTGCCTCAGATGAGCATAACTTGGGTAGGAACCACTGTGTAAATTGACCCAACTCTTTCCACCCTGCAGAATAGCAAAGAGGGTGAAGAATGCAGAGCACTTGCCCTCATTGACTCCAGCCCTGCTGTTCCGCGAGCCCTACGACTGGACCGAATGACACACACTCACCCAGGAGCAGGCCTCGATGACCTCCGCGAATTTCGCAGGTACTCTCAAGAGTGTTTACTCATAAACAGTTTATTTGGCCAACAAACTAGCCCTCAGATGTCTGTGTCGATTTCACTTCCTGTTTTTCCTTTCCCTGTCCTTCCAGTCTCTCTGCTGATGGTTCCACCACTGCGAGTCAGGACTCCCTCCACAAGGCTAGCAAAAAGAAGAGCATCAAGTCGTCCATCGGTCGCCTCTTTGGCAAAAAGGAAAAGGGGAGGATCGGTGCACCTGGGCGCGAATCTGCCTCACTGGGTCTGTGAACAGATTGGACTACTCAGTCCAAGCTGAATTTTGTTGTTCAGCTGACAAAGATATATGTTTACAGTTAGAGAATCATCAACACTGATGCTAATAAACAATTCTTACACATAAAGTCATTATTACTTTTGACCTTTCTAGCCTCCACACCCTCTGATGACCTGGGCTCAGCTGACCCGTTAGGCCTGGCGAAACTTGGGACCGGAACAGTGGAGAAAGACCGCCGTAGCAAAAAGAAGTGAGATTAGTCATCTTTCCACACGCTTCTCATGTTATTCACAGATCTCTGGACCTTCCTGTGTTGATGCTGTTGGGTAGAGCATGACACTAACCGGACCTGGCCTGGGGCTCTGATCCCCCCATTGCCAGTCATTTAAAAAATACATTCCCTTGTGGTGCTGTAAGGTGCATATGTGGTATTTAACACCGCAAGTTCAATGTGATTTTCTATTTATAAAAGAGACAGTGGTAAAGTGAGATATGAAGAAATGTATCTTTGCCAAACGTCTGTTTTCCACTCTCCCTGCCAGGCACGACCTGTTAGAGGAAGCCTGTCGTCAAGGTCTGCCCTTCGCCTCGTGGGATGGCCCGACTGTTGTTACGTGGCTTGAGGTACGTAATGACACCAATGAGAAAATATACATATACAAGACTTTACAAGGGTATATCTAAGGGGTTGGGGTTCGATTTACTAATAGGTAGAGCTACATGGTCCGTATGCAACAAATACAGAAGTGACACTTAAAGCAAGGGTAGGCAGAAATCTGGAAATGGCAGAATTTGAAAATGCATACTCCTGCTGCAGCTCCTCCCTCTCTGTGCTAAGCCCCTCCCACCAGATGACCACGGGCAACTGTACCCCTTTCTGTCTCTGTTCATCAGACCACAAATAAGACAAGAAATAGCCACCCCACAGTCCCTCGGCCTCACTTTTTTGCCACTGTGGACTTCCTCTCCAGCAGCTCAGGCCACAGACCTTTGGAAAGCAGCTGTAACAGCTTGAATTCGGCCAGCTCAAACCCCCAGAGCCAGGTGTTACCCCAGGCTGGTGGCCTTACCTGTGGAACAGCAGCAGAAAGTTTGCTGATCCAGCTGGGAGTCTGGGCTGACCCGAGATTTGTGCTAGTTGGATTTGTGTTGCTACGGCTGCTAACTGGGGGTCTGTCTCTGGAGCTGCTGTGTGGTCTGCAGCAGCGGGGAGTGAGGTGGAGGACGCACTGTGATTTGAGGCTCTCGCTAGAGTTACCTACATACACGAGCACCTGAAGCTGAATCCATGACCCTTTAGCTTAACAGAGCACAACATTTTCTCTGAAACACTTTGCCAATATTGACACGTGTTTTGTTTACTGTCAGACTCTCTTTAAGACTTTTTTTTTTTTGAGAAGTCCATCTTCTTCTTTAGATTGATTTGCAGTGTAGGCAGTTGTTGCCAGTGCCGGAGTTTTAACTTTCTCTGCAGGATTCTCCGCCATTGACTCAGGCATTCACCATCTGAAGGGACATGCATGCTCAGCTGAATTTGCAGAACAGCTAATAGGAACTGCCTCTCTCTAAAATGACCTGTGATTGGCCAAAGTCTCCCATCACAGCCCAGATTTTCTAAAACCTTAAAACAGAGCCAAAAGGAGGTGCAGAAGTCTGGTGTTCTCTCAAACCACTTTGGAATTTGGCCCAATGAAGCCAACATAAAACCGCCTACCCCAGCCTTAAACATTGTTTTTTTTTGACTCACCATTTTTTGTCTCGTCTTCTTTCTGTGCATCTAGCTGTGGGTAGGGATGCCGGCATGGTATGTGGCAGCATGTCGTGCCAACGTGAAGAGCGGCGCCATCATGGCTAACCTGTCGGACACGGAGATCCAGAGGGAAATCGGCATCAGCAACCCTCTACACAGGCTCAAACTCCGCCTGGCCATCCAGGAAATGGTCTCCCTCACTAGTCCGTCTGCACCTGCAAGCACTCGCTCTGTAAGGCTCAGTAAAAAAAGCATCAGCATGTAAATCACAAGTCAAGGAAGAAGGCTGATGTTGCATTGTTCACTGTCATTACAGTCGACCAGTAATATTTGGATGACACATGCTGAGATGGAGTCTCTAACTGCTGCCACCAAGCCAGTAAGGATATTACATTTTGTATCAAATCACGAGAATTGAATATATTAGATATGTCATATAATTAATTGGTTATATTTTGGCCTCTAAGTGTTTAGTAAAATAACCAAAGGTCTCACATTAATAAGCTGCTTTCTTTTTCTTTGTCTCTGATTAGGCATGTTTGGCTACACCTTCCCCTTACTATTCCCTCAAAGTCTGTTTTGATGTAGTGTTTTTCCGACTAATTCTCACTCACTAACAAAACTTTTCCTCCCCTCTGCCTTCCCTCTCTTCTTCTCCATTCTGCCCTGACTCTGATTCACCATAACACACACACACAAACACACTCCCCACCTGGTGATCTTTCCCTCTCTTTGCAACTCTGTCCCTTTTTTCTTCCATTTCTACTCTGCCCGAATCCCAAGGAGCAGAAGGAGTTCAGCTGGGACCAGGTGAGTTCCTGACAGCTGTATGAACAAGTCTGGTGTTAGGTCAAGAGGAAAACAGATTTATTACTCAGGAAGACACTTTGGGGAGATATATGAAGACTTAATCATTTTTAACCACAAACATAATGTGTAATCAACACATTTAATGCCAAGCACACCCCGAAATGGAATCTGTAAGCTAGTAGGCTTACATAACTTATGATTCCCTTACCCTGATGCAAACTGGCAACTCGTGTGAACTCCAGTGTTCCCCATGTGTATTATTGTGCTGTAATAAAAACCAGAAGGGTTCTGGACAAAATTTAAATTATAAGACTTATCCTCAACAGTGACAGTGTGCTCAAAAAGTCCTAAATGGAAAATAAAAGAAACCTTTCAATCTAACAGCCCCACTTTCTAATACAGGGTTGCTGCATTCCTGTCATAAAAAGCCTTTAAAGTCCTTGCATTAATTAATCTAAAAATAAGATTAATTGGTTTTAAAATGTCTTCAATCTTTTAAAGTCATGGTAAGACTTGGAAAGTGGGATTTTATGAATCCCTTTCTTCCTTTTGATGTTGCATTGTAAAATCTTGAAATAAGCTCAGTCCATAGGGACTTGGGTTGGGAACCGGAGGGTCGCCTGTTCAAGTCCCCATCCGGACCAAAATATGGAGCGTGGACTGGTGGCTGGAGAGGTGCCAGTTCACCTCCTGGGCACTGCCGAGGTGCCCTTGAGCAAGGCACCGAACCCCCCAACCGCTCCGTGCACCTCACCAAGGGTAGCCCCCTCACTCTGACATCTCTCCACTTTGTGCATGTATAGGTCCTGTTTGTGCATGTGTGTGTCTTTCGGACCTGTGTGTAATTGACAAGCAAGAGTGAAGACATTGAATTTCCCCTCAGGGGGATTAATAAAGTAAATAAATTTAAACTTAATTGGCAACATCTATTTATTTTTTTTTTTTGTATATGTAATTTATCAAATGCTTCTCGCCCGAACTTACATTTTGTTTACCAAGATGAGAGATCAGAGCAGAGGATCCACTGTCTGCTACAGTAGCTAGCTGTCACAATACTCTGGACGACATGGGGAATTGCAAATTCCATGAAAACTGGCTACTTAACCAAGATTTTAGTGGCACAGCTGAAACCAGTACAAGGCAATTCATTTGAGGCTCAATGCATTGTAAGCAAAAACAAAAATAAAAAATCAACTCAACACGATGGGAATCAAGGTAGTGGAAACCCACATGCAAAGTGAGAAACACAAACTCGCCAAGTCTGTGAAAAAAATCATGTTCCTCCTCCTCTTCCTACTACCTCTAATGGCATTCATTGGGATCAGCCTGCGGCATGGTTAGCAGCAACCAATCAGAGCTGAGAAGTCTCTAATGCAGCTGTCAGTCATATCAGTCACTTTGATCTGCAGTCAAACTATCAAACTCTGCAGTGCTGATCGAATGTGAATCAAGATGCTGGTACAGCACAGCCTATTTCTCACCTAAAATATATTCAGAAATATATTTTAGTGTACTGTTAAGCTGTAAAATGAGAACGTTGGTCCAGCCGGTAGGTGGTGCTCAGTACTCCTAATAACTGTATCCAACATGGTGGCCAGGTCACAAACTTTCTCATTTTACAGCTAAACAGTACACTAAAATATGTTTCTGAAACATATAACACATAACACATAGACAATGCTGTAATGGTTTATTGATTTGTATTTGATTAGCGCTGCCTAGTTTGACACTTTGACCGCAGTTCATGGGCTGTGATTGACATGATTGACAGCTGCTTTAGAGACTCCTCGGCTCTGATTGGTTGTTCTCGTTCACATGCAGCATAGCCTATAAGAGGTGCTGCAATAAAGGAGGCAGAGGAGTATGATTTTTTTCCACAGATTATCTGTCTCATTTAGTGCATGTGAATATAGAGACAGTTTCAGCAAATATGAAGAATGTTATTTTTATAAAAGTTGTAGCTTTGAGCGATTGCATGATACATACAGCACAGTGGTGTATGGGAAGTAATGGGCAGGAGAGACAGCTGTGGACTAAAGTACTACTCGGCTCTACTCACACACACCTCCCCTCCATCCTCCAGATCCTGGCCTATGGCGACATGAACCACGAGTGGGTGGGAAACGAATGGCTGCCCAGCCTGGGTCTGCCCCAGTATCGCTCCTACTTCATGGAGTCACTGGTGGACGCCCGTATGCTTGATCACCTCACCAAGAAAGAACTGAGGGGCCAGCTGAAGATGGTAGACAGTTTCCACAGGTCTGAAAGAAAGATTCTTGGGTTATATTGAATATTTTTACACATCATTTCTCTACCTCTTCTTTGCACCAATTTCTTGAGTACATATATATATATATATATATATATATACCTGTCAGCTTTGATTAAAATTAGATCAATGTGTGCTTCTCACTTACAGGGTGAGTCTTCACTATGGGATCATGTGCTTGAAGCGCTTGAACTATGACAGGAAGGAGCTGGAGAGGAGGAGGGATGAGAGTCAACACCAGAATCAAGGTGAGGCCATGGTGGTTAAAGGGTACGCTCGGTATTTTTCAACATGGACCCGATTTTCACGTTTTGATGTCTGAATGATAAATGGGAACAACAGTTTTTGAATTCGGTCCAGTACTGAGCAAAACCACTGTGGTGGACAGTGGCAAAACAGGCTGCAATGTAATTACTCAGGGCATGTTTGCACTGTCGATTGATTCATGATTGGTTTTGCCAGTGATAGGCTCAGATTGTTGTTCTCAGTGTCTGACAACATTATGGAAAAGATACCAATGGCCTTTTTGTTAAAGAGTAAGATCCTTTTTGTTTACAGTTCCCAAATGGCAGTCACCAATTCCACCAGACTCTACTTGTATAGAGACAGAATATATTCATATATAACTGGGTGAATTAAAGGTTTATTTCAACCAAATCAAATTTTGTTTCTGACATCCTTCAATTAAGTGTGTTTTACGACAACCCAGTCTCACTCCGAAGTCGTTGAAATCTGGCACTTGGGCAGTGACTTGCTCCGATGAAAAAACCTGTTCTTAATTGCTGGCATGATATGTGGGTTGTAGCTGTTATGGTTCAACTGCCCCGGGAGGCGTCAGGGGGAAACGCAGCGGGACAAGAACGAAAATAAGGCGGCGAAAGTCCGAGTGAGGCGGGTGGGAGGTGTGGTGGATGGGTCCAGCACACACTGACTTTCACCTGAGAGAGTGGTGTTCTTGTCCTGTAAGATTCTAAAGTCAAACCCTGTTATTTTGTCCAAAACCTGACCATGTGTGTTTGTTGTTGTAGGGAAAAAAGTCAATATGCGGTGTTGTACTGACGTAGTGCGTTTATTTTGAAAGATACTGTATTTAAACGGTAAATTTCCTGGGAAAATGAAAGTGAATTGTGAAAGAAGACAATGCATGTAACAGGCATAACTTGACACAGTGTCCCAGAACGTCAACAACCAACGCACCCTGGGTACCTTGCACGACTTTTCTGGACATGGAACGTCCATGACCAAACGTCCATATGTGACAAAGTCGGGGTGAGAATGCGTTGTTTGAATCATAAAATTACTGGGAGTCTGATGGGTTTGACATTGACGATTTTGGGGCTAATTCTGGTTAAACAAAAAGGATGTTACCCTTTAACAAAAAGGTGTATCTCTGTAGGGATCCTTTCAGACACTTAAGATAATAATCTGAACATGTCAGTGCCAAAAACAAGCACTTTCATTGTTTCGCTGCTGCCGCCTGCAGCGGTCTCTCCCAATACTGGATCAGTGTCAAAAATAGTTGTCTCCTTTAGTCACTTAGACACACAACACAGGAAAATAGGATCCAGGTTTAAAAAAAGACCAAACGTACCCTTTAATAACCAAATCTTCCCTTCAGTCACAACATCAGAGCAGTAAGTCTATTGAACTGGTGATAACTGCCTTTTCGTGTCCTCCCCCACAGATGTAATGGTGTGGTCCAATGAACGAGTGATGTGTTGGGTGCAGTCTATCGGTCTCAAAGAGTTTGCAGACAACCTATTAGAAAGCGGCGTGCATGGGGCCCTCCTGGCGCTAGATGACACCTTCGACTACACCGACTTGGCCCTCCTCCTCCAGATACCCAATCAGAACACACAGGTACTCCACAGTACACCACCTTCATTGTCAAGTTGTAGACACAGAGCGCTTATCTTACAACAGAAATTCTCATTGCCAAACCTTCTGTTTGCCTTATGCCAAGATAATCCTAATCTTTAACTCTTGAATTATCTTAATTATGATCTTTAAACTCTGTTTGTCTATCTTCTGCAGGCGAGGCAGCTCCTAGAGAAGGAGTACAATGCTCTCATCTCCATGGGAACAGAGAGGAGGCCAGATGAGGTGCGACAAAGCGGAGTGTCAGTAGAAAATCAATCAAGATAATCACTCCTGCCAGGAGGCGGGAGTGTGTGTTGATTGTAACCACCCTGGCTACGATTATTTTACTTGACAACGGGGCCTTTGATCCAAACTTTTTTAATTTTTGCCCTTTGTTAAATACGTGTCATGACAAAGTAATTTCCTTTCAGTGGTAAAATAGCAGACTGAAATATCTCTCTTCCTTATAAAGAGAGGCTTTATGGCATCAGTGCATGTGCCACTGCTGCAAGTGGTTGGCATGCCAAAGCGGTTCAGCTGTGTTTACACCACTGCTAATTGCTTAGTTACAGCTTGTAGGACTAAAAACTGTGCGACTGTGATACATTGTCACAACAAAACCTGCTTTGTCAAATACTACTTTGTTAAACCCCACTAATGCATAATGAATAAGACCCTGAAATAGATATCCTCCACTGTGATTGCTGTTATTTTTAATCACTGGTGTTATTCCGCTGTCTCTGCAGGACGGCACGAAAACATTTACACGGTCACCATCATGGAGGAAGATGTTCCGAGAGAAGGACCTCCGCGGCGTGACCTCCGACTCCTCAGAAACGTTACCTGCCAACTTCCGTGCCTCCGCCATCTCGACCCCCTCCGTCACCCTGAGAAAAGTCCAGAGTGAAGGTGAGGAAATGCGGCTGAATGGGTGTGAAACGGTCAATGTATAGTGGTTTCTTCCTAACTAACAAACTTAGTCAAACATACCTAAATTAAAAATGTATTAGGCAGAAACACAGCAATAGACACTGCATGCACATTAATGTTACTTTAGCCTGATATAACTTGTTTATTTACACTTCACATAACTGTAAATAGTGACAATGATAGTCACTGAAATAAAATAAGAGAAAAAAAGAGCAAAAAAAAACTGGGGAAACAATTTTCTGCAAGGCAACACAAGAGACCATGCAATATTTTAGACCAGACCAGGGACAGGCAACCTGCAGCTCCAGAGCCACATGCAGCTCTTCTGACAACACATTCTCACTCTGACTTCGTCACATATTGACATTTGGTCATGTACCTTCCACGTTCAAATACGACTAAACCCTTGGTGTGTTGGTTGTTGAGATTTTTGGATGGCGTGTCAAGTTCTGCCTGTTACATGCATTGTCTTCTTTCAAAATACACTTCCGTTTTCACAGGAAATTTACCATTTGCATACAGACTCTAACGATGCCAATTGACATTGTTTTTCCTTCAACAATTAACACACGTGGTTGGGTTTAGGCAACAACAATAAATGGTTAGGTTAAGAAAAAAGAACAGGGTTTGGCTTTATAATCTGACACCCTGGACGAAGGTTGGTGTTTGTTGGACCCATCCACCACACCTCTACCCCACCCTAGTTGGACTTTTGTCGCCTTAACTGAAGTTCTTGTCCTGCCGTGTTTCCATCTGACGTCGTTGAGCGATATTAAACTGTAATGGTGTATGGCTGCATATCATTCCGGGAAAAAAAGGGACGGCTTTTTTTGTCAGTGTCTGACACGGCAAGTCACTACCCAAGCACCAGATTTTGACAACTTTTGGGTGAGACCGGGTTGTCGTAAAACTCACTTCATTGAAACAAAATTGAACTCACAAAAGCTGTCTTGGTTCATCCTTCTACTGTTTCAACAATCACAAACTCTGATTTGGTTGAAATAAACCCAGTTAGACATGAAAATATGCTGGCGCTATACATGCTAAAATTACTGTTTGTTTAAATGGAGTCTGGTGGAATTGGTGATGGCGATTTTGGAACTATAAACAGCTGCTTGTACCTCTCTCCAGTGGTTCCCTGTGGCTTTAAGAAATAATGTGTAAATCAATAGGTAATTTTTCTTATAATTATTTTGGTATTTTGGCCAAAAATGGCTCTTTTGATAGAAAAGATTAACGACCCCTGACCCAGTCACTGTCTAGTGTGCAAATCAATGGTAATTCTGCAGTAGCAGAATAAAATAGTTATTTGTTTTCCCTACAAACAAGCTGCTTTTTTATACAAAGTTGTGAAAATGATTTCCACAGGAAGCACATTGTGGCCTTTCAGAAGCAAAACCCACTATTCCCCCCAGCAGTTTGAGCTAAAGAAGCCTTTTGAATTAATCCAAACCACAGTTTATTCATTTTGATTTAACTTTTAAATGTTTTAGTGTTTTTTTTTAATTGAGTGTTTGTTTTGCGTGTTCTAGTTTGAACTACTGCACTGATTTAGGTCTGTATGTGTACTACGAGTATTAAGGAAAGGCATCAGTGGAAAAATGGGAAAGTAAGATTCTTTTTTATTTTGTTTTAAGATGAACTTTTAAGTCATAGTGTCAGGCATAAGACAAAATAAATCAGAGCAGGATGATTTTATTTTATTTTATTTTTTGAGAATCAAGACAAGAATAAAGTTGAAATTTAATTTTGAGAATAATGTCAAAATGTCAGGAATAAAATCAGCTCCACCGATCCATCAAATCATGTCTTGTGATACAGCATTTCCTCTCTGTATTACATGCAGGTGTAACCATAGATACCCCTGCATCTGTTGATTATCAGCTATTTCAAATTGCGCAAATGGAGCCACCTCTTCCAAGTTTATGTTGTTTTTTCTTTCTGAACAGATGCGGTTTTCCAAGCAATCTCTTGAAAGTCCTAATTGTTATTACTACACTGTGTTTATGTATTTAAAGAGAAAAGAGAATTTCCTGGTTACTAAAACTGGTTCTGAAGTTGCACTCAATATCAACAATTCATCTACAGAAGGCATTTTGCAAAGGCAGTCATTTGGGCCAGCGCTAGTTGTTTGATTTATTGTTTGTTTCTATCACCACATTCTTTATGATGCCCTTAAATTCATCAATGGATATAATCTTCCTCCTCTCAGTTTTTCCCTTATGCTTGGCCCTGGTGCTCTTCCGTAGTTTTTCTCATAGCTTCAGAATGAGTTTTGTTTACTGATTACTTCCCCCTCTCTGTCAGTAGGTCCGAGAGGAGAGTCGGGGTCCGTGAGAACATATTCCTGCTAAAAGATAAGCACACCAGGTGAGAAAAAGCATCCTCGCTCACGATTGTTTTTTACAGCTAAAAATAGCTTGTGTGAACACCAAATCAAAGATCTCATCTCAGCAGGAGCTCTCACAGTTTTTCTTTTCTTTTTTTTTCATTTTGTAGAGCCCCACCTCCATCCTAACCCAAGGGAATAAAATAAAAAAACACATTTTTGAGGAAAAAAAACACCTAAGGATCAAAATCAAAAATGGACACTAGAAGATGACCAACAACTTTCGAGCGAGACGTCTCGAAGAATCAAAGACACTGAGTGAATGCTTTCTGAAAAGATGAAAAAAAAACAAGGAGTGAATGTCTGTTTATCCATCTGTTACTCTCTCTATCTCTCTTTCTATCTCTCACTCTCTCGCTCTCTCTATCTCTCACCCCATCTTGATCCATAGTTGTGGCATGATGCTGTTTGATTCTGTAGAAAGTGGCCTGTAGAAAGTGACCATCGCCTATCGTGAATACATCCTCTGTTTTTTGAGTGTGAGATGGCAAATATTGACACAATGAATTTATAGTTTTTAAAAATTGGAAACTGCATTCCTTGTTCGGATCACGAGAAAGAGAACCCCGTCACACACCCTTTCAGGTGATCTTACTTTGATTTAGACTGATAGTAGAACATACTCTGGATAGTTAACATCACAACACGGTAGAGTTTGGGGAGAGGTAGGTTGAAAGGGAGAATATGGGTGTACGCAGGGGGGGAATTAAATGTATGTTCTTAAGCCATAACAGACATGAGATGCACAAATGTGAATAGGACGGACAATGAGACAATTAGCAAAGTGCTTTACGACAAAAATCCTGTTCAAAGTGGGGGATTTAAAAAAAAAAAAAAAAAAGAAGAGTTAAGCATTTGTGTTAATATGCATGCCAAAATCAACCATTTTAGAGTGAACGTCATGATATCAATCATCTAATGATGTGGAAGCTTGGGTCAGGACTTTGTAAAATGTGTGTATTTTATTTTTATCATTTTTTATGATAACTGCTATTGTATGTATGTATGTACAGTATGTATGTGTGTGTATTAAACTGTACGTTCATTTCATACTTAGTTTTAAGACTGACTGTAATTTCATTTTAGGTTGAAAAAGGAAATATGTTTTAAATTATGGACATTTAAGATATGCTACTTGTATGTGTACATTTTGAGAAAAAAAATTGTGTTATGATTTAAATTCATATTATTGGAGAGTAGTGATGATAATTGAATATAATATGATAATAATGATAATGATTGTAAAAGCTGTAATTAAAAAACATACCTGTAAAATGCTGCTGAAGGAGTTATTTGCAATCCCCCCCCCACACTGACAGAAGATCACAGGTAAGTGGCCATGACGGCGTGACAGTAAACAAAGGATCGCAAAACAGAGAAAAAAACAGCGTCTACAGCGTCAGTGGATTGCACTGTATATTGTTTATATGGGAGGTATAAAGGGGTTTATGGTAATAACAGTGGCCATCAGGTGCCCTTTTTACAATGTTTTTTTGTTTTTGGGGTGGGGGTCAGTTGCCCGGTTTGCCTTTCTGAACATTGCACCAAAAGTGATGATGGCACTGTGCTGGACCGTCATGTGCTGGAAGTTTACTAGTCCATCTACGTCCCAACCTGCACCTATGATCATAAGCCGAGTTACTGTTAGTGAGTTAGTGACGTGCAGTACAGCCGAGTTAGCGAGATGCAGTAACAGGACATGAGTGTTAGCAAAGGAGAGAGAGAGAGAGAGAGAGAGAGAGAGAGAAGGAGAGAAGGTGCTCGGTGTATTGTACGTAGGAGGTCGCCCGGCAGACTTGGCCTAAGTCAGCCTAACTAGGGGCTGGCACAAGGCAAGCCTGAGCCAGCCCTAACTATAAGCTTTATTAAAAAGAAAGTCTTAATTCTAAGCTCTGGGTAGTAACCAAAGAATGAGATTGAGGATACAAGCAGCAGAAATGAGTTTCCTCGTTGGGGTGGCTGGACTCAGCCTTAGAGATAGGGTGAGAAGCGCAGAGTTCCAGAAGGAGTTCGGAGTAGAGCTGCTGCTCCTTCGCGTCGAAAGGGGTCAGCTGAGGTGGTTCAGGTATCTGATTAGGATGACTCCAGGGCACCTCTTGTTAGAGGTATTCGGGCACGTCCCACTGGTATGATGCCCAGAGGCAGACCCAGAACAAACTGGAGGGATTACATATCTCATCTGGCCTGGGAACGCCTTGGGGTCCCCCAGGAGGAGCTGGAAAGTGTTGCTAGGGAGAGAGACATCTGGGGTGCTTTGCTTGGCCTGTTGCCCCTTCGACCTGGCCCCGGATAAGCGGATGAAAATGGATTGTTGGATGGGATGTGTAATTGGCATTCAAATGGTTATTTGGGGGTGAAGTATTGCTTGGGCACATTACAGTTAGACTGTGAAGTCAGGAGCACAACAAGGTAGGAAAAGGTCATCAAGGGGGAAACGTTAAGAATACTATGCCTCTATGAGGTTTCAGTTTAGGATTACTTTTTTTTTCTTTCATACAGAATTTACACCTTAATGTAAAAATTTAAAATGTACATATAAAGGACATGGTCTTTGTTTCCTTATAGTGACAGCCATTTATTATCTTTTAGCTGCATTATGGCAAAGAAATGGACACCCTAACATACAGTATACTGCAGCCCCAACATAGTATACAGCATGTTTTTGCTCAGTCAAGGGTAAACCAATCACCACAGGAGTGGAGATGAGCCAAAACAGGAAGAGGGAACCCCAGTGCTTCTTCGAAATCGCAAATGATATAAATAGCGCAGGCGTTTGTACACTAAACAGAATTAGGGATTTTTATTTTTTGTATTTGTTGTTTAGAAATTTGTTCAGTTGATATTTTGCAACCTACATTGATTTTAATGGGGACTGTTTTTATATTCAAACTTACCCATACCCATTCTCATTTACATCCTTAATATAAATACGTAGGAAGCCCAACAGTCTATTCAACTTAAAATATTCTGTCTTATAAGACAAGACATAGGTCTACATGTACACATAAAGATGATAGCGCTGGAGCTTCCTGTTAGATGGTGCTCATATATGGAGCCTTAGAGTAAACAGGGTAGCGCCATCTCCTGGCTGAGTTCCATCTTTAAAACTGCATCCCATATTTGTTCATCATAGGGGATTTAACTGTTATACAAGCTGAATCAAATCGTTTTTTTCAGTGTCAGTTCAGTTAAACTGTGGGGCGAGCATGAGGTACACACAACATGAACAAAACATAAACATGAAGGAATGTTTATCAGTGTTTTGGGCTGCCATTCTGTTTATACTTCACCTTTCACATCCGGAAACACGAGCAAGCTTCATTATCAAACACAAATGTAGTTTCATTTTTACATACAATCCATACAAAATAATGGTACCTCAATTCTTCCCCTGATGTCTGAACAGTTTGGAAGATTAAAGAAGATACACTTAGTGATATCTTGCATCACAGTGAAATATCACAAGGTGGTAGTTCTTGAGGAGAAAGTTAAGTTTCTTGGTAATGCACCATATTTCTTAACTCGTGACTTTACTGACGTACAGATTTTCTAGTGACCGCACAGCTGCAGTCACATAAACACTTGTCCTCTGCTTGTAAATCAGTTTCACCCACTGTTTCCCTCATTCTCTCCGTGAAACACACATATCAAGATAAGATAAACACCGTGAAACCCAGTCACTTCCACTTGTAACTGTTTATTATTTAGCAGATGACGCAGAGAGATGTGTTTGTGTGACATCTTCTGGCTGTTGTGAAATTTGTATATTTTTTAAGTTGAGGCCTGAATGGGAAAACATCCTGATGTAATTTAAAAGTGAACTGTCCTGTTGAAAAATGACAAAGCATAGTTACTGATATTTATCAGCGTAAACTCATAACAAGTCTTAATGAGGAAACTCATTCTAAAATATATGAAATAAAATTAAAAAGGTAAATGCAATGGAGGGATCTTGACATTGTTTGACATGAACCCTGACTAATACATATCTCAATTATTCAAATCAAATCCCCAAAAATGTATTTAATTAAAAAAGTACTGTTGTAATAGGATGAGAAAAAGTCTAATTCTACTTAATCCTTATGTATAATTAAGCAAGAAAATCAACTTTAATAAATTGCACAGACAAATGTAAAGGGTAGAAGATGTCAAAATCAAACTGAGACAGCAATGTATACAAAAAATTAACAGGTATTGGTAAACATATAGGAGGGGGCATTGTAAAGGGAAAATAATAAATAAATAAATAAAATTAACATAAATTAATAAATATATTTAAAATTGATAATTTATTTTTTAAAATAAATTAAAAAAGTAAAACAAATAAATACATTTTAAAATTAATAAAACATTTTTTTATGTCACATTTTCTGAATAAATTAATACCCATTTTTTGATATATTATGTTTGGCGCATTCATTTATTTATTATTTATTTGTTTATTTATTCTTGAGTTTGACAACCTTCTTCCTTGGAACAAATTAAGAATTAATAAATTAATTAATCTCGATGACTTCATAAATAGACATGTTATTAAACGTTCTAAAATAATATTAAAAATAAATATTACCATTATATTTATTATTTTTTGTTAGTCTGTCATTGTATTTATTTTTGCAATTTATTTTTAGTTATGAAAAATTAAATTGATTGATTTATGTTTAGATGTATGTATTTATGTTTTTATTATTTTAACAATTTTCCTTTGCATTTCTTTTTCCATATTTATTTCCCAAATCATATATTATTTATATTTATTCATTTATTTTATATTTATATTTATATTTTTGATTTTGGCAACTTCCATCCACCATATGCAATACATAATAAATATTATTCAGAGTTCTTTGAATGGTGCCAAATAACTTTCTAAAAGAATGTAAGCAATGGAAACATTACAGAATATACCATCATACTCCTTCCATGTGCTAGTTGGCTCGGATGAGTTTTATCCACCTGACTCTCACATGAATCCAAACACCCAACTTTACTGGCAAATGACAGGAAGAAGCCCAAACATAGTGTTTAAACACAGGTCTTCCTCCGAGCATTAAATCACGGTTTCATTTTGTAGAAATGTCTGACTCACACGTTCAGGAAGTTGGACCTCCTTCTCCAAACCCCTTTATAAGGACGCAGAACATGCTCCTGTTTAGAATTTTTGAAAAGTAACTGGCTTGTACAGAGCCGTATATTTCTAGGCTTTTTTTAGGCTATTTATTTTTATTTATTCTTTATTTATCTTCTTTTTCCAAATGTTTTTGTTTCCACACTCCTCTTTCTCATACCTGTCTCCTTTTCTCTTAATCATCCCACTGCCTTTCTCTCTATCATTCTATCTCACCGACTCCAACCCTCTATTATCCTTTGACAACCAAGTCAGAGAGGTACACCTCTACACAGGTATTTATATAATATATTTATTTGGAATATTTATGAGAGAATGCTGCTCTTCAGTATTTTTAAATTCTTCATTATGCTGATTTCTTTCTTCATGCTGCAGAAAATCACAGAAGAGGGATGTATCTGCAGATGAACCTGGATGGCAGAGTGTCAGGAAGTGATGCTCAGACACCTTACAGTGAGTATTTGGGAGATAAATCAGAGTGTGTTTTTCAAACACAACCACGGTGGGTCGTTTAAGGCCCAGAGAATAAATGGAAACCAACAGGAGACTTATAAAGAAGACACATCTATTTCTGTTTCTCTGTCTGCAGGTGTGCTGGAGCTGAAATCAGTTAAACCAGGCCACATAGCCATCAAGGGACAGTCATCATCTCTGTTTCTCTGCATGGACAGTGAAGGCCGTTTGAGGGGCCAGGTACAGTAAGCCCAAAAATCTTTATTTTCCCATGCTCTCCCTCCTTCCTGTCGTTCGCTGACAGTTTACATCTGTCTTCCGTTTCAGGGCCAATACTCAGATGCTGACTGCGCCTTCAGAGAACTGCTGCTGGCAGACGGATACACCCGCTTCCTATCTTCGTACCACAGATTTCCTGTGTCTCTTGCATCAAGACATTCCCCAGATCGACACTCAGTCCCCTTTACTCGATTCCTACCGCTTAGGAATACTCTGACAGTGGAGAGTGTGTCTGAACAGCCACCAAATGACCAGAGATATTTCAACATGGACTCTGATGATCTTCTTGGAATGGGTCTTAATATGGTCAGTCCTCAGTTGTCAGTGGACAAGTAAAGGAAATGAACAGATGTATAACTGTAATGCACATTGCAGAAATGTATTTATTGACCATTGACTTGATTTTGTTGTGAAATGAGTAGCTTTTGGTTCTTAATATGTTTCCATGGTAGCATTATTATTAAGTTATTTATTTATTGTGTGTCTGGTGTCTTTCTAATGGTTATTTAAAGACTGAATAATAAATTATGAGATTTTGAGTGCATGTTTGTGTCTGAGTAATTTGTAATACTCTAGTGTATTTATAAGGCAAGAGAGAGGTTCTGAATGAAAATAAACACGATATAAATTTCACATTTGTTTGTCTGTGTGAGTGTTACAGCAATGTCACGAAACAATTAAACAAAGCGAGAAGGATCAATTTACAGAATAAGAATGAAAGATATTGTGGCCAATGATCACACAGCTCACATGCTGGAGAAGAGGAAGTTGGCTGAAAATTGTGAGAGCTGGAGCGCTCTCTGGTGGACAAATAAATAATGATGGAAAGTAGGCCAAGCTCTGAACTTGTCTTAGTTTATGGGCTCTGGTGATCATTTCAGGCTTGTGAGCAGGGAGTCTATGATACCATTTCTCAGATGCCTTATTATAAATGAATGGTATTTGGTATGAGATTTTTACAGGCCTAGACATTTAGAAGATTTTTCTAACTCTCGCTGCAGTTATCATTTTTTTTTAACTTTAACTTTAGTACCACAGGGAAAAAATAAAGTTATTTGCCGTTCTTTGTTATTATTCTCATGTGGAAGTTTTTAACTTGCAAAACCAAGACAGGTGGAAAACTGCAAAACAACATCAGCTTCTAAATTTGGTTGGCATTCCCGGTTTATTTCTTGACTGTCAGGACCACTTTAAACATCTAAATTTTCAGGGTGCCCAGTAGCTCAGTGGGTAGAGCAGGCACCCATGTGCAATTCCAGCCTGCCTTGCAACATGTCATCCCCTCTCTCTCTCCCCCTTCACACTCAACTTGTCCTGTCATTAAAGCCCAGAAGAAAAGATCTAAAAAAAAAAAAATAAGAATAGATATTGCACTATTAGAGAAAAGGGCGTAGGTTCAGTGTTAACAATGTAAAAATAATGGTGTCAAAATAAAAGAAAGGATGGCAGAAAAGATGCCCACACACCAATACAACTGTGCTGGATAGCCACAAAAAACGTTTAACAGGCTGAGATCAATGAAAAAAAAGAAAGACTTTATTTAGAACATCCGTGCATGAAAAAGGGTGTTAAAAGTGCAAAAAAAAGTGGATAAAAACACCAGCAAACATTTCAGTCCTTGACTATCATCAGTGCTTAGCACTGAGCAGAGCCCGGTCTCACTCCAAAGTTGTCAGAGTTGCCAGCGTCAGAAACCAACAAAAAAGGCGTCCTTTATAGTTTATAGCTTCCCTTTTTATAGTTTAATGGCACCTGGCGGCGTCAGGGGGAAAGCAGCGGGACAAGGACAAAAGCTAAGGCAGCAAATATATCAGAATGGGGTGGGTGGCAGGGGACGTGGATGGGTCCAGCAAACACCGACCCTTACCCGAGTGAGTTGTGTTTGCGTCGTGAGCCCTATTCTTTTTTCCTAAACGTAACCAAGTGCTTTTGTTGTCTAAACCCAACCATGTGTTTGTTGTTGAAGGGAAAAAAATGTTGATTTTCCATGTTATACAGATGTAGTGCATTTATTTTGAAAGAGACAGTATGTAAACATTGAATTTTCTGTGAAAATGGAAGCGTATCTTGAAAGAAGACAATGCATGTAACAGGCAGAACTTGACATGGTATCCCAGAACGTCAACAACCACCTAGGGTACCTTTCACGTCATATGTGGATGTGGAAAGTCCAAGCACATCAATATGTGTCAAGGTCAGTGTTGGGTAAGGGTTACTTTAAAAGTAATCAAAGTATGTTACTGCGTTACTTTCTAAAAAAGTCGCCAGTTACTTTAATGCGTTACTCCCTGAGTAAAATAACACAATTACTTTAAAAGTACTTCCAACGTTACTCCCTGAGAAAAGTAACTCAAGCACTTTTAAAGTACTTTTGAGTATTCTACATTTCCTATTGGGCAATGGACCACAGGGCGCTAAGCCTACATTTTTTTGTCTCCAAAATTAAAGTTATGGACCACTTGCCCTTCACTGAGATCCAATTCTCCCATCACAGCCATCACTTTGACCAGTAGAAACACAGAACGATCTGCTGTAGACAACTGTAGCTATGACAACAACACCCCAGCATTTTTAATATTTCCTCTAGGGATGTTACCACACAGAGTAAAAGAGGGAAATGATGGTGTGAAACAGCAGAGGCACTTTGTCAACCCGCTGAGTTAACGTTCCTGTCATTAGCATCAAGCTAGCAAACAATGGTACATCCTCACGGTCGGACATAAAGTAATAACATTAACAAATAGCGGCGGGGCTTTTACTCACCACAACTGCAGAGGCTCCCAGCTTCATTTGAAACAAACTACATCATAGATGGCCCGTTATTTATTAATCCCTCTGTGTGTGCATATATTTACTTTTTATCCGCTCCGTTGTCTTTGTAAAGTTAACATATCGCACCGTCATTTCAAACTCAACACTTGTTTCAAATTAAAAGCCCCTTATAACCTCGGCTAGAGAATCCCTCCATTTTCTAAATAGACTTTTATTCTGAAACATTTGTCAGAACTTCCTGTGGAAGATACAGTAGCTTGACAGTTTACATACAGCGCTTGAAATGTAGCTCCTGCCATCTGCTGACGCTTTTAGGTGACTACAACAACATGTCGGCTGGCACATGAACAGACACAGTTCTGGCAGTGACTCAAATAACAGTGAAAGTAATAAAAACAGGACAAGAATAACCCGATGACATCACACACACCGTGAAAGACGACCGGGGATAATTGGTGAGTACCAGCTGTAGCGTGTACCAGGCATAATGCAAGTCCTGAGTCTGAAATATGTCTGTCAGCGAGTCCTACTCCACCTATTTAGACTCCACCTATTTATACAACGGCAGCATTTCTTCGACCACATAGCGAGCCACAAGCTCCGTGGCTTCTTTCAGACTGATAGGTTTAACGTTATCTCCGTTATTAGAACCAAACGACAGCCGTTGCTGTTTCGGAGCTGAAGGACCAGCGTTCTAAAAGTAACGGAACTGCAAAAACTAATCAAAGTACTCTAACGTGTTACTTTGGAACACATTATACCCAACTCTGGTCAAGGTCAGAGTGAGAATGTGTTGCTGAGCACTGATGATGGTCAAGGACTGAAATGTTTCCTACTGTTTTATCTCCTCTGCTGTCCGTTCTTGGTTGTCCATTGTACCTATGTACCCAAGATAAACTTTTTTGTTGCCCTATGTAGGTGTAGTTTCACAGAAGCCCTAGGACTTTGCAGTCAAAATAAAAGTCCTCCGCTACTTTGCTGAACGTGTTCACATTATTGAGGAGAATGTCTTCCCTGTGTCCCCCTGCACCCCTGCATACATATATAGAGGGAGTGTTAAAATCAACATTATGTTTAATGTTACCATCTAAGAGTGTTAAATTAACATCAATAAAACAAACACATCAGTGGCGGTGCTTGCAATAGCAAAGCTACATTAGTTCACATACCTTCCATGGATCATCACTGTGCTAGAAAGTCTTATGTGTTCCAGTGAAATTGAGAACAGCGTTAGAGCAGCTTAGTGGCTGTGGTAAAGGTCGTTCATACAAAAGGGAAAGACAGATTGCATCTGGCAGACCTCAGCGACAAATGTTGATCCTAGGGATACAGTAGGCTAAGTGGTGACAGATTAAGTATGATTTTGTTTCTTGAGTTTGTTACATTTCATTTCCTAACATAACACTGCTATACCTACTAGGCAAATATTATTTTTTCAGTGGCACCAGCACCTTTTCTTTAAATAATTGCTCTATACCACAGGCAACCATAAATAACACTTCTTTTAAGAAAGTTAACAAAATAAAATCTTTATTAAAAACACTGAGAGCATATTTGAGCAGGTAAATACAGAACTTCTGCAATCAAAACGTTCCCCTTTAACACAAATGGGTCACACCGTGTCACTGAGTAATGCGACAGTGTTGTGTTACAGCAATAAAGGTCACGTCAGTCGCTTCAGGTCACATGAGCCAAATCTACACAAATGTGAACTTTGTACATTACCTACAGGAGAATGTTGAGAATGTGGGGTTGGTTGACGAGGGAATCTCGATCTGTCCGTGGCGACAGCTCTGCTGGTGTTTGGTTGAGTTTTGGTGACGTCTATATTGTCGATAATCTATCTGTTTCCACTTCAAACATTAAGCCAAAAAGTGACATCAAAGTGACTAAGACATCATAGTTTTAAGGCACAGAAAGGACATTCAGAAAGTCATTTTAAAACACAAAGCTGATAGCATTAATAAATAACAGCTCATACTATATTTATATCAAGACCCTGAGAATGTTAAACTCACTCAGTCTTTTTTTTTTGTGGCTTTTTTAAAGCTATATTATACAAAAGTTGCCTTTCAGTGACATTTGGCTGGCAAGTGCTGTCATAAATACCTTTAAATGAACAACAAAAGGCAGTTTTATTTTCCAGTTTCCTTTTTTCTCATTTCATTCATTGTGTTTCATTCTGATTTTTTGTTCACTTCCGACTGTGTCTTTATTGAAAGCTACAAAACAACACTCACCCTCCCTACACTTGAGTAACCAATGGTTCCCTCAGATACATGTTTCCTCCTCTGAACTCTGGGCTTTGCCCTGTACACAGTCCGGCCAGCAAGGTCCCATTCAAAGGGTTGCAGATACCTTCAATGGCATAATAATCTCCCTCCGGATCTCTATCACCTTCCTCTATTTCCTCCCCTTCTGGCCCCTCCTCCTCCCAAAGACTCGTCTGGACGTGTTTGTACTCGGTATGATCCTCACATTCAGTCTCCCGATGGTAGAAGTAGCTAAAATTGGACACTATGACAGGCACTGGCAGCGAGATGGTGAGCACGCCAGCAATGGCACACATCGAGCCAACCATCTTACCCCACACTGTTTCTGGGTACATGTCACCATAGCCCACTGTGGTCATGGTGACAACTGCCCACCAGAAGGCGTGTGGTATGCTAATGAAGTCGGTGTCAGTGTGATCAGCCTCGGCAAAGTAGATGGCGCTGGAGAAGAGGATTACGCCAATAAACAGGAAGAAGATCAGCAGGCCCAGCTCGCGCATGCTAGCCCTCAGTGTCTGACCCAGGATCTGGAGGCCCTTGGAGTGACGAGACAACTTGAAGATCCTGAACACCCTCACTAACCTGATGACTCTGATGATGGCCAAGGATGTGGCTGGAGAGGCGTCATTGTCCTTGGCCAGCTCCGTTCCCAATGTGACAAAATAGGGCAGGATAGCACTGAAATCGATGAAGTTCATGACATCCTTGAAGAAGTGCGGTTTGCTGGGACAGCAAGCAAAGCGCATGAGGAGCTCAAAGGAGAACCAGCATATACAGATGGTCTCCACCATGAAGAAGGGGTCTTGGAAAGCACTGTTTGGAGGAGGCATGTTCTCAGAAACATTCTTTGCCTGGGAGTGGTACCTGTAATAATATTCCTGACATAAAAGAGACAGGACAGACAGGAAAGACAGAAAACATGCTAATTAAGTATGAAAATACACAATTAGACTTGTCACTTTGCTAACTGTTCAAGCCCAGTTGCCAGGAGAATGTGTTGGTATTGTATGTTTCTGCAAACCACGTGTTACATGTTACATTTGTACATTTTATATGTATCATGTCAAAGTTTTGAAAGTGATATATTTCTGATCGCATGTATGAGCTGACATCAGGATGTGGAGGAAGTGGTGGATGGTGTGACAGCAAGATGAGATGGCTGCCAGACTGTAGACCATTGTTCCAGATGGACAAACAATAAAACCAGGTGTTTCTTAGCAAGACAAAGGCAGCAATTCCAGCCATGATTGTGGCACCAACACTGTATTTCAAGCCAAAACATGATCTTTTCCTAACCATAACCAAGTGTTATTTGTTTCTACACATAACCACAGCATTAAAGAAACATAAAGTTATGTATAAATGTTACACAGGCAGAAATGTACAATGCCAACATTCATTTATCCGCTTGGATCTTTAAACTATAAATAATTAACCAAACTGAAGGGACTAGTTGGATTTGGGGGAGTATGTCTATTTGCTTTCTTGACCAGAGTTGAAAAGATGAAAACCATCACTTTTAAGTCTGTACAGTTGTTATAAAGCTAAAATCAGCAGACGGTTAGCTTAGCTTAGCTTAGCTTAGCTTAGCACAAAGATTGGAAAGAAGGGTAAACAGCTCGCCTGGTTCTTTTCAAAAGTAACAAAATCCACCTACGAGTAGCTGTATAGCTCACTTATTAGGACATTATAATAAGTGTGAAAACAACACATACAAAAACTGAGCAACATTTCTTGCTTGGAATCGTCTGGCACATGACCCTCTGTAAAACTGTGAATTTACATCGTTTATGCTTCAGTTTTTGTATAGATTTTTTGTCAAAAACTAGAATTCCTGCCTTCACAAACCTGTCAACTCGCAGTTACAGTTTACATCCATGTCTGTGAAAACATGGATGCTTCAAACCCATCTTCAAGAATCAGCACAGTTTCAAGGTGGGCTCCTAATATTAGCGTCACCAATTCAGTAACGGACCAAATATCTGTCTGTCTGTTAGATATGACGTTGAGTAATGGCCAGAAAATTGGTGTTCACAAGAATGAGACAGACGCAAGGCCACAGTAACCTTGACCTTTGACCACCAAACTCCAATCAATTCATCCTAATCACAAGTGGACCTTTGAGCCAAATTTGAAAATATTCCCTCAAGGTGTTCTTGAGATATTGCACACAAGAATCGGATTGATGGATGGATGGATGGAGAGACGAACGGACAACCTTTAAACATAATGCCTCTGGGCACAGCTATCGCCAATGTGGAGGCATAAAAATAGATATAAAGTGTTAATTAGTGAGCTTAGAAGTGCTGGTAGCTGAATTATGTTACCTTTTGGCAGAGCCAAGCTGGCTGCTTCCTTGCCTTACCAGTCTTTATGCTAAGCTAGGCTAACCAGCTAGTGGATTCAGCTACACGTATAGGCATGAGAGTGGTATATATATTCTCATCTGACTGTTTATCGATATGTCAAATTGTTCCTTTAAATGTAGGCTGTCGTATTATTATTATATGTCAAACTGCTGCAGAGATACTGTTTTCATGTAACTGTAATAAACTACATTGACACTTGTCCACCAACTCATTGGTTCTCACTTTCGACACCATCATAAAAGCGTTTGACATCTGTGGCTTTACATTTCAGTCATAGCTCTCACTATCTCTTTTTCAGTCCACCTGTCTTTCCTTCCTCCGTGTCTGTTATTAGCATTACACTCAAGCCTTGGACCGTGGCTGTTTGAAACATCTTACACTTAACATCAAATTAAAGGTGTGAAAACGGATGATACGGATATACCAGGATCAGCTTAGTAATGCCGTAATGGGCTGTGTATAATATATAAAGTTTCAGTGTAGTTTAAATAAACCTAGAGTATTCCTTGTGACTTTCGGTAGCCAGTCGGTGACAGTGTTTATTGCTAAAGGTGGACATCTATGTGTTGATCTGCTCCAAGGGCTCTCCTAAGACTAAATATAACCCCGTGAGATCTCCGAAGAGAAACACGAGAACGTCTCCTCGTCCATCTCCGCCTTGGCTGCTATCCCGTCTCTGTGGCCTCTGCAGCCATACAACATTGGCAATGCAGCTCAGTGGGTCTGTCACTGACTTGGACTGGAGTATGTTACAGTAGTTTCCTGGCAGCTCCCTTGTGCAAAGGCAGGCCTGGCCTAGCACAGCAGTCCTGGAAGAATGTGTTAACATGACCCAGCGTACACTTCTCATCCTGCAAGACCTTTCAGTCTCCGGTTCTAATCCACCGAAAGGCTTTATTGGCTCACCTTTGCCTATGTGTTCGGTCACTTGTGTGACCTTTTATTAACACACCTAACTGTCTCCTGACCCTGTCTTTCTTTTTATTTGTACTCCAGGCCCCCACCCATTGCTCCCTGTACCCTTTAGTGCTTCCTGAATCCATGTGTATCAGATTTAACAGTCGACTAAAATAATCACACCATAAGCTTCCCTCAGTCTCTCTCACCCTCTCTATCTGGTCTGCTTCCAGACATATTGAAAAATTGTTGTGTCCATGTCAGTATTTTTCCTCTTAACACATACTGTAGTACTCACCATGTGTTTACCTAAACACCTGCTTCCCATGATATCATGTTTCCGCTTGACCCAGGGAGCCAACACTTTCAAAACTTTAAACCCAGGAGGTTCGATATGGGCTTTTAGTGTCTCTGCTTTAGCACGTGGCATTAATCAGTTGGTGTGATACTGAACATAGAGTCATGATATAAAAATATGAAATAGATTTAATGGTGGTCATCTTTCAAGAGAGACTGATAACATTATATTCTCTCATGTCCAAGCCCGACCTACCCCACCTATACTAGTTTCCTTTGTTGATATGATTCCCATTTTTATACTGGTGACATTACTACGTAAGTATTGCATTTATTAAAAAAATTAGACACTTTATCCCATGATCACAAGAAAAAAATGATCTCATACTTAGGAAAAAAAGCTGGAAATGCATTGATTTAAGCATCCTCCAACAGATCAAACTGGGCTTTCCACCTGAACAATCCTACTAACTTGAGAACCCTGAGCAGTGTTGACATACTAATGTTAATTTAGTAAAATAAAATGTCCCAGTGGCTCATACCAAGAAGGGCATAAAAGCAGTTTAAATGTGACAGCACCACTATTGCCCACTGTCTAATCCTGTAGCCTAGGTTAGTAACCATTGATAATGTAAGACGAGATTTATTTTCGTGAGGACATATCCAGTAGATTGTCTCTTCTCATTATTTTGCATCTACATAATTTAATGTTAACTACATTCATATATTGTTTACACATTTTATTTTGCTCTTTATGTTAAATTTGGAACTATTTAATATCGTGCGCCTTACATGCAGACAAGGAGAGTTATGATTAAGATTGGCAGAGTGAGATATATATATATATATATATATATATATATATACAGCCCTATCGATATTTAATTCAGTAACTAGTAAGTTTATAGCTAAGGATTGGAAGAGAAACCTGACGTACAATAGCTACCTCAACATTTTTCATAATGAGAAAGTAACTCATAATTGCGAGATCAGGTGTCTAATTTTTTTCTCTTGTGAAGGTCTATGCAATGTGCTTCTGTATAAATCCTCTCAAGGTAGGTCTTATTTGTCTAAATGGAGGATACTGCACACCATTTACCCCCAAAATCCACCTAACCTTCACTGCTGGGACCGGACGTCAATATGCCGTCAAAACAAGGACAGACTCTTACATTGGACAGATGTAATGAAATTTAGGTTAATGGTACTTTAAATGTCTAATGGAATTGGAATTGGTTGATGGGTTTGCTCTCAATACCTCATGTATATTTTTTGACACTTGGGAGACACTGGATTTTGGTCAATCAACAACACAACTTAAACCAACAAAATATCCATATCATCTGTCGTCAGTATTCTACATTAACTTGATGTAGATGTCCTGACACTGAATTTTGGTCATCTGACCTCACAATTTAAATTCAACAAAATATCAACACCTAACGCCATTGGAGGCCAGCTGGGTTTGGACATTTGGAATCCCTAAGAAATTTGCAATCCTCCATCCCTGACACTTCTTTATACTATTCTGCCTCCTAGACACATGCTATAATCACATCTCCTACCTCTCGTATCTCTTTCTCAGACCTGAAGTCGGGCAGTGTCTCCAGGCAGAAGATGAGGATGGACACCACAATGACCATGACACTGATGATGGCTATGATACGTGCGCCGGATGAGGACTCAGGGTGCTCAAACAGCATCCACAATCTCCTCTGGATATTGTTCGATGGCAGCGGCCTCTCCTCTTCTTTTGGAAAACCCTCGTCCTCCTTGAAGCGATTCATGATGTCCTCTCCCAGCTCATAGAATATCAGCTCGTCCATGAAAATGTCCAGTGGTATGTTCGCGGGCCTCCGAAGCCTCCCGCCTGATTGGTAAAAGTACAAAATGGCATCAAAGCAGGCACGATTTCGGTCCAGGAAGAGCTCGTTTCGAAGTGGGTCAAAGTACCGCGACCTCCGCCTGGGGTCACCGAGCATGGAGTCAGGGAATTGGGCTAAGGTGCGGAGCTGAGTTTCGTAACGCATCCCTGAGACATTGATGGCCAGTCTTTCACTCAGCGCCCATCCACTCCTCCATAGAGACCCAGAACGCCGGCTCTCTTTCTTCTTCTCCTTCTCGTTCCCTTTATTCTCCTTCTCTCCTTTTTCCTCACAGTTGAGCTGGTTCTTTAGCTGTTTACCACTCTCCCCATCACTCTCTTTCCCTCTGCTTCCTCTTTCGTCTTCCTGTGGGTCACTGCTGTCCATTACTGTGTGTATCCCAGGCCAGGGAACGCTGCAAACCGCTCTCCTGAGAATTCGTAGAACAACTGGACTTAAGAGCAAACCCTGTCTGAAACCAGAGTGATAGCTCCATCAGTGGATTGTGTTTCAATCGACAAGCATTACAGGTGACATAAGAAGCAAACGTCTGTAGGGGAGATACTGTAGCAGAGACTGTATTTGCAAAAGATTCTTTTAAATGTTATTTATTTTACTTCTTTTCAAAGGTAGATAAAAAAGAGAAACAACAAGCAAAGTTAGTACCCAGTTAGCGAGATGAAAGCATGTACTCACTAAGTGTAAAACAGCTGCTGACAGAGACTAGTGACAGGATGAAAAATCACATTGTTTGTCTTCTGTTTGTCATCGTGTTGCCTGTCTTTCTCTCTGTCATCATGTCCGTCTATCATACGCACAAAGTTCTTGTCCGCCTGCCTCTCTGACCAGCTTGTACACAAACTGTGCTTCCAGTTGTTTGCTCAGGGAACATCCGCGATCTTCTCCCGTCCCCTTGGTGCCTCGCGTTGTCTGTCTTGAAATTTTTTGGGAATGCTGTCCTGTTGAAATTCAATCTCTGCTAGATCCCTCCAACCCCTCCCTGTCCTTTCCCTCCATTTCAGCTATGAGGCAAGACAACCTTCAACCTTCCTATCAAATGTCACCTCTGCCTGGCACCGCACAGTGTTACCCCCTCTAACAAGCATGGTACTCTGACTGACAGAGGTCCCTCACTCTTCCGCATTGACTCGTATTTGATTTAAAAACAAAAAACAGTGGAACTCTACGGTGATAATCATGGAAAAAAACATACATGACAAATAGTCTATTCTTTTCCTGATAAGCATTTCATTGTTTGTTTTAATTTTTTTTTCTATTGTTATGAGGGATTTGGCATATGTTGGTTTTAAATATCTTGCAGAAGCCATTTTTCTTGCGCTTTTAGATTTATATAAACTATAATTCATGATATACTTTGTGTTATCCTGACTAAGACTATCTCAAACCCATGATAACATTGCACCACTTTAAGACAATTCAAGACAGGGCTTCCAGTTATGTTCACAGAATGTTTTAAGTATAAGACATGAACTTGTTGGAAATTGTTTGCTGTTGGAAAGCAAGTTAGCAATTAAATTAAAGTTGCAAACTTATCACTGCACAAAAAGCAAGCTTGTAATATAGGAATTTAGATCCTGCTGTTTTTTTTAGGTCCAGTTTGATTGGCAGAAATGGAATAGGTATGTTTTCATTCATGTATAATCACTTGAATTGATGTGTTTTTGTTACCTCAGAATGCACGTTTATATCTACATCGGGAGTGGATTCTCTGTGTGTTGCATTGCCATGTTTCTACAGTAGCCCAAAAAGGACAAATCAAACATTGGTGTCAGATAAAGCCATTCACGTTTTAGCATCAGCCACCGTAGTTAGAAGCCTCTCTGTGACAAAAGCATTAGAAAATGCAGATTTTTTTAATGTAAAACTGCTGTATTGTGCATTGTTACTGTTATAAATCAGCAGGTCCATTTATTTCGGAGAGGGAAGATCTCCAAGGATAATTCAACTCCCAGTGAAAACCTCCTGAACAATGAACACTGAAGTAGTTCTAACTGGGAGAAATTTCATCTGGTGGCAATCTGCAGTCCTCACTGTGAGATACCACTGAATCCCCCTTAATCTTATTTATTTTACCTTTATTTAACCAGTAAGTCCCACTGAAATTGAAAATGTCTCTTACAAGAGAGACCTGTCCAAGGTAGCAGCCGATGAAAAAAACATTTAAGATGCAACAAATACAACATATAATACAAAAATCCACAATAAAACAACAACTGTTCAAACATAGTGGCCTCTAAAAAAAACACAAGCACATGTCTTTGTCGCCACATTCTTTATGATGCCCTTAAATTGATCAGTGGATATAAGTGTTTCTAATTGTAGATCTTTTTGAAGATTGTTCCATGCCCAAGGTGAATGTTAAGAGAATGCAGTTTTCCCCATACTGTATCTGTTTAAACCCGGCATACACACTGGACCTTTAATTAATTTACCATTCAAGTATATACCAACCAATCTTTCAACTTTTTCTTTTACCAACAAAAATGTCTTTCCTACAGAAGAAAAAAGACAATGAATATGTGACAGCAAATTTTTACACCTACCTTCTTGAATTAAATGATTAAAAACACACACTGTTTGTAATTAAACATTATCTTTCTGTTAAGCAATATAGGCTACTAATACATATAACACATAAACATATAATTTTAAGCTCTACCCTCACTTTGAAGCCAGGTACATTCTGAACAAGGTACAGATTAAGTGCTGATTTTTATGCCTCCATGTTTTGGTGTAGCCTACCTTCATCACCATCTCAAACCGTCTCAAACAAGCAACTTATAAAAGTAACCAATCAGAGTGCGCACAGGTGAGTTACTGACGCCCCCTGTGACCTGATTGACAACCATTTTATCCAATAGAGCACTGATACTAACACGTAAGCATGTATCATTCAAATTTGTTGTATGTTTTACAAGCTAGCACTGCAAGCTAGTTGTCAGAAACATGGTCAGGGGGAAGTGACTGCAGAGTTTTTTAGCAACTGTTTGTAAATTTCAGAGCTTTTTTGTTGTTTTATTGAAAACCATCATGGAGAACAACAGCATACCCTTGTCATAAGTTATAGGATATTTGTTGGTTAGAGAGAGCCAGGCTTTAGAGAAGAGACTGATATGGCCTCCGCCAGTCCTTGTGAGTATTTGTGTCTTTTATTTTTGTTTGTTTTATTGTTTTGTTTTTTTGAGTGGTTAATGTTTAAAGAAATTAGAAACCACTTTGTTGGCTACCAACTTTGTCACGTAATTGTTGTGTATGTATTAAAACTGTGGTGCTATTTGCAGTTTTAGCACTGTAAGTATAGCCTAGCTTTGATGTTAGCATTGGCATAACTGTTTTGCTGCTTTGTGACTGCAGGGAAGCTAAAGAGGAGTAACAGAGGCTAAGGTAGAAAATCAAAGTAAAATTAGCATTTATATATTATAGGCTGTTGTTGAGAAGTACAAGATAAGGTTAATTTTTGCCTCATGGGTAGTTTTGTCACAAAGGAAACAAAGTAAAGCACTACAGGAGCAATTACATGAATGTATTTTTTTGGGTAAATGGTCTTACCTTTTTAATATTGGCAGAGCAGCACAACAATCACTTAGGTAATGCTATTTTTTTTAGCTTTATTTTTAAATAAACTTGGACCCTTGACTGCCTCCATTTCCATCCATCCATCATGAACAGCCCCGGCCAGTCTCTCAATCTGTTTCTTATCCCCACAGGATTGCTGTGTGTCACACAACAGACTTCAGCAGGGAAAGCAGCCACCACCTGAACCTCAGGGGACTGGATTTAAGGCACTGGGGATCAAGTAAGTAGTGGTAAAATGACATAAGCTAAGTATTTGTCACAGGGACAAAGTTAAATGCTGCAAGTGAACAATATAAAATGAATATCCATCATTTAGTTGGTTTAAATTCTGGCAAACATGTCTGTCATCAGCCTGGAAAGATTATCTAGTGGAAATATTATATTTAAATATTGTGGAAATAATATGTTTCAAGCTGTGACATTTAATGATACAACTGTCTTCTGCAATTTAACCTACTGACTATGGCTTTGTGATATTAAAGGGAGGAAGAAAAACAACACAAATACAGGTGCAAAAACGCCAAATTTTGCCCTTTTAATAAAGGGCTATTTTTATAGTAAAGTCTCAAATATGAAATTGAATGATGGGGTTAATATAATAATATCAACAACAATAATAATACTATGTTAATACTAATGATAATACTATTTTTAAGTGAAGGGTGGTACTTCTACTTTAGTTCACCAACCAATCATCACATTTACTGCTATTAGTCATAAGTCCTGCTCCATTTATATGGACCACAGCAGACACTACTGCGTATTGCCACCAGAGGGAGGTGAAGTTTTGGCACAGCGGAGAAAAAACTGAAGGAGGCCTCTGCCGACATTTCCTCATAGCTGCCTTCAGTCACAGAAAAAAAACATACTGCTCACTGGGCTGCTACATTACATCCCCATTTGATGGCATATCATGTCATCGGATGATATAACTCACACTCCTCAGTATGAATCTGACAACCGTTTGTGTAAATGTGCTTATAAAGAAATAATATGTGCAGCGTGGACATAATAAATGAGCTACATATGAATATCAAGTATTGATTAAATGCAGTAAGGAATTCTCCTAGTTTTTGTGGAGGAAATCAACCCCAAAATGACTCTCCATAGAAATGTGTTATTTTTAGTTTGGGGCATCCTAATCCTAGTGAGGGGAATACTGTGACAGAGAAGCAGGTGCTTCTGCCTCTGTAAAATGACTTAATATTCTTTAGGTTTCATGCAGCTATGCAGGGCAATTATGAGACTTTTGTGGCTCCTGTGAGATGGCTGCACATACCAGCACAGATTCATCACTACGTAGAACAGGTTTGAAACAGACACTGGGTATCCATGAGTAGAAAACAGATGACTCATCAGACCACATTGCTATTTCTTACCATGTGGTCCTTACAGCAGCGTATGGTTCTGTGCCTTTATCATGGATATAAGCAAACAGCAGTGTTGGGATTATTTAGTAATGCTGTTCCTCTGTGCAGGTATCTCATCAGGAGCTGTGATTTACCTCAGTAAATAGTTGCTGATTTTCAAGCACTTTCTGCTTGCCATGCTTTGTAATGTGTCTGGTAAATCATAAAAGACTGTCAGAGCATTAGTGGAGGGCTCACCTGCAGTATCCAGCTGTAGTCTTTTATGTACCTTAAGATTATAGCAACAGATTCAGGTTTTATTTTCTCCATCTTGTGCACACCTTATGTACCAATTTTCCTAAAATCTTACATGATCTATTATGGATCCAAGAATAGAATTAATTGGTATCAGATAAGACAGTGACTCCCAATCTTTTTTTATTTCAGGGACTCCTTTTCTATCATTGAGTGAACTGATAAACCACCGACTAATTGACATATTTTAAGTGCAGTAGAACAACTCATAAATTGTACAATTAACTCAAATAGTGACCATGATAAAACTGCTATTTCCTATTATTATAATTCCCCATGAATATTTAATTAGAGACGAGTTTTCCTGATATTCTTAGGAATATTTTATACAATTATCTGTCTGTATTGTTTTTTTATTTTATATTTTTTTATTTATTTATTTTTTCACATACATACTTAATAGGCTTCTTTTTTGACAAATTTGTTTTATCTTCCTGACGCTTGGCCATTTTTCTTTCAGCTCTTTGGTTAATTTAACTGCTTAATAACACATCTGGGAATAAAGATTGCATTCGAATCTTTACCGTGCCCTTATTGCATGAGACTTTTTAAGTTTATGTCTTGACTGACTAATAATCTCAAATTAAAATACGGTAAGTGTTGAGATAACGGCCTACTTTTTAGATAGATAGATAGATAGATAGATAGACAGATAGATAGATATCTCTATATAGCTTTGGTGACCCCTAGTGGGGGTCAGGACGGGAACCAGTGAGTTAAAACATATTTCAGATCCTTACGATCCAAAGTGTTGGTGTCCACTTTCACGGATATTACTGAAGTTACTGTTACAGTTATTTGATATCGAGGCAGGAAACCAGCACTTGCATCACCTCATCATTCTCAAATATCATGCCACAGTCACAGCTGACCTCAAAATTATAGATTACCATTATATGACGTCTTTATTTTAGACACTAAGAATGTCTCAATGCAACCGTCACTGACTGTAAAAAAAACTTGACAGTTGGACCTTCTTGGAAACGCTGGTGTCAAAATACACCATATCCTTGAACTTCCAGTCACAAATTTAATGTGTCATCCTTCAGTTTCTTGGGAGACTTTGGACTTTGGTTGTGTCCACACTTCAAGCCACATTAGATCAATCACCGTGTTGTGGTACGCTGTTCCTGACAGGCTGATGAAGAGCGTTAACTGTGACAGTCAGTACAGACGTCAGTACGCACAGGAGCACACATTTCCCCAGTTGGAGAGCTTAAACAAACTGACACACCATTGATGTCACTTTTTCATTTATTTTAAGTTCATCTCAATGATTTTTAAGCAATTTGTAATGTCTCTGAAAAAGCATCTCATGACTGTTAATCAGTTATTCATTCAAGCTGCTATGGAGATTAGTTCACATTAGATCGCATTGACATTCATACATTTTAAGTCTCAATAGTAGAAATATGTTCAATTATGACACTTTATTGATATGTTTCTATTTTTTCTTCAAAATATAAAAAGATAGATCATGAACATTCCGTTGAAATATACTTTATACAGTTCTTGATGAGTTGTTCTTTGTGTCCCAACATTTCAAAAATAAAATCCGGCATAAGTCACAACCAGATACTCCAGTGACCACCTCTTCTCCCCATTCACTCTCCTACTAAGACCGCAGTACAATGGACTAGTACCTAAGTCTGTTTTATACAATGTGATGGCATGTGAAATGAACATACATCTTTTTATCTTTGGAATGCTTACATGAATGCATGATGTCAGCCTGTAATATCAGATGTATGTATATCGGTATGACTTCTGTGGTGTTTGCAATGTTATTTCTAATTAAAATAAGATATGAAATATATTAGAAAAATCTATTCAGTATGATAACATTTCCTCTAAAACAACTCTGGTCTTATCGCTTTGTAAAATAAATTTTTTTTTTTTAGATTAATGTGATTGCTAAGTCACTCTATGGAAAGCCATAAAGCCACTACACGTGGTTGCAATCATCTGAACTGATGACAGAACATCTGTGTCTCAGGGAGCATACAGTTAAGTGTCAATCAGCGGCATTCGTGGTGCGGATTGCATACAGTGTCCTCAATTAAGAAAAACATATTGAACAGAAACAGGCACATAAAGAAAACCAATAGAATGTGTCAACCAAGGACCACATAACACCTTCTAGACACCCAGAGAGGACGTGTCATAATATTATCACAACACATAGTAACCGTGAGGTTAACAGTGGCACCTACTTACCATGTAAAGCATTTTTGTTGTTTTGGTTATGTGAGTGTTACACAGGAAATCTTTAACATTTCATAACAGATTGCAAACTTTTGAAAATAAAACAGACTTAGCACTCTCGACATTGTAACTCATTCTGTTCAACATGACTAAATCAAATGGCAGTATTATGCAATAGAAAAAGGAAAGACATCTTTTTCAGCCTGGCACTGGCAGAGCAGTCACAATGAAGAGAATGAAGACATGGCAAACGTATCGGTGAGAAACAAAGGGAGAGAAAAGAAAAAACAGGACAGTACTCGGCCATGAAAACACAAACAGCTGGGTGAAGCACAAAGTTTTTGCAAGTGTGCACACCATTGCTCGAAGTTTGCCTCTGAAATATTCATAAACATCTTTGTGACCATCAAAAGCCGCGGTTGCTTAATGCCTTCCAAAACGGGAAAGGAAAAATCAGGAGCTTTAAAAAGATAAGGGACCAAAACAAAATCCCACGGACCGTTTTTGAAAATAGACAGAAGCTCTAGGACCGTGAATAGTCTATGTAGTCTACATCACACGATATTCTGGTGAGCCTCCAACTGCAATGTACTGGGAATGGACGGACGACCATTCAGCTGCCTGAGCTGAGCCCTGAACCAGCAGGGCCTGAAACTCACTTGGAATACCAAACCAAGGATGAGGTGCCTGGAGAGCACTCAACAATAAAATGCTTTTTAAAATCAATCTCCCCTCGGTGGACACTGGTATCTCTCATCCTCTCTTTCTCACAACACTTAAAGTACTTCACTGACATCATTTTGGAAGCTCTGGGTCTCTTTGATTGGTGCTCACATGACTGCGTCGTGTGCTGTAATGAGCTGCCGACTAGCCAGCTGGATGACGGTAACTCCATGGGTAATGACCAACGCAAAAGACCTGACCATCTAGAAAAGAAAAACAAAGACGAGCTACCTCTACACACTCATGCTGACACTGCGAGTGTGAGTAGTTTTCAGTTGCCTCTCAAAGGAAGACGTTTCTGCTCTACGACACGGCACAGTGTTCATAGTTATCAGGACTGGATTCATGACAAACGATGATAGGAGGCTAAGGGGGATATGTCAAGACTCTGTTCCCCCCCTCGAGAGATTATCAAGTCATAATGCATGCGTTTTTTTACACATCACGGTGAGGTGTTCACATTATCGTTATCTATATACTAGAATTTATTATGTTAGAAAGAAAACACCTACATCCACACACACCATCGACACACCTGAGTCCTTTAAACCACACACAAACTTTGGAATGGCAGTTGGTTCCATGCAAACCTGAAATCTCTCTTGATTGTTCGCCAGTATAGTATCTTTCTTTATTGGATAACCTGCACTTGTACTCCCATTTTTGTTCTACGTAGGACTAGTGGAACAGAACTGCCTATCCCAGCAAAATCCTGCCATGGGACATCCAAGGCCTTTACAGATCTCTTTAACACTGACTGAGGCGTTGAAGATACTCTCGAGGTTCTCCGTTTGCCCTGCTACAATCATGTGACAACTCTTATATTATTGCCAAAGAAAAAAAAGCAAACTATGAGTACTAATCAAGCAGTCAAAGTTGTGGTATGGAGAGCTTTTTTTTTTTTTTTTAGAAGTGCTGCTGCTGTTGCTGCTGCTGCTGCTGCTGCTGCTGCTACGGTAGTTGTGCAAATGATTCAAGGAAGAAAACATGGACTTTGCGGTTAACAACAAACAACCTTTGCGCAAATGCTATAGTTTGGCAAAGTCTCGAATGGTTAGAACTGAATGGTTATAAAATATACTGCTCGATGCACAACAAAGTAAAACTGTGGCAGCGGTCAAAAACACTGGAATTGGGAATGTAGGGCAGTAGTAGCAGAGAGATTTCATCAAACAAAACATAGTTCAGGGTGTACTTTGCAAACATACATGTTTCAATATTCACATTTTTTTTAACTTTTCAAAACAAAATATAGCTCTTCTCTTTGATTATAATCTTTTTTTTTAAAACATTAATTGCATATAATATTTTTTTAATTCATTTTATATATACTTTTTTTGTATCTCTAGCACCCTTGTCTTCAACTAAGGGCTTGCAGAAAAGACAGTCATGCAAACTAGTCATGCTGGTAAACAAAGTTACAAAAATGCATTATCTTTTTTTTTTTCTTCATTTGTTTATCTCAGCGTCCATCCTTTGTCTTTATAGGCAAGAGTCTGTCATTGCTCATTGTCTTTCAAAAGAACATTTTCCCGGTGTTTGTGGGGAAAACAACCACTCCTCGTAACAAAATATTCACTTCCCATCTTTTTTTTTCCAGGACTTTGACTCCATTTCATGATGCCAAATATTCTATCGAGATTTGCATCTGATTTTTTTTTTTTCCTTTCTTCCGTTCTGGACCTTTTTCTGCTCAGTAACTTCCTCCGAAGCCATGGATAGTTGATTTGTTTATCAAAATATAGATTTGTTCTCTTTGTACACTTCCACACTTGCTCTACTCTTGGTCCATTTCTTCTCATTTTCCCCTTTGCCTAAAGGGCTCCCCTGATGGGCCATCCTTATCTTGACATCGACTTGCCTGAGCAGCAGTCGTTGGCAGCAAGAGGGACAAGAGAGAGATGGGGCAGTATTCATCTGGAGATTCTTGTGCCTAATTGGCAGTGTCGGCCTTTTGTGTTAGGAGGAGCATGTATCTGATTGGTCCCTTTCAAAAAATAATAACACAGAATTTCCAGCTAATGGACAGTTTTATGTGACGTAAAAAGCGTCCTCGTGGCAGGGGCGTCCTTTTCGTCGTAATTTAGGCAGGCCAATATCCCTTGATACCGAAGAAAGACTGACAATTGTCTTTTTGTTTTGTTTTGTCTCCTTGAGTCAGTCTTTTTGCTCCTCATGACTGAGCACTGTGTCAGTCAGACATGGGAAAAGGTACTAAAATGTGCATATAGAGATGAGATGCTAGTGGCAGTTAAAGTACTTTTAGAGGCATGTGTTTGTACCAAACATAGGCAATGGGCAGTGTGAGGGCGAGTACAAGCCTCACCCTAAATGAAATATTCCTCTTGATCTGCGATACGTTACAGAAGGTCATTCAGCAAGTCTTTGCTACAGGACCTTTGGTATCGCATTTTCGGGGTGAGCCCATGTCAGTACATGAGAGATAAAGAGAAGTCTTTTTCCACCATTTCCTTGTGGTGAATGTTTCAGGTGAGTCTAAATGTACAGTAAATGCCATACATGACCTGTTTGAGCTGATGCTACATGTGCTTCATTTGTTCAACTTCATAGTTAGTGCTGTTTTTGATTATCTCAGTACTTGTGAAGAGGGCAGTGTTTCAGTCTAATAAAAGTGAATGGAAGACATAGGTTCAGTGGCAAACATGCTATACAAGTGCTAAACTTGAATGAGGGAGTATAGTGTGGGTGTTGGTAAATACTGTGCATTTGTGGTTGATTTCATGTGCACTGTTTGTATTTAGTGCATCGAATTCTTTATTTGGAATGTTAATAGTTTTAACGAGTAAGACCAATCCTTTGTCTCTCATGTACTCTATATTTTTTTCTTCACTGGAAAGGAACCTAAGAGGAAAATGACATCTAAAAGATCCCTTGAATGCATAAATTCCTCTCTTCGAACTGTGGATGGATTAAGTCAAGTTATTTCCCAGCCAACAAATGCTACAGTATGTTAGCAGAGATGCTACATTGTTCATTCGGTCCTTTGTGAAGACAAGTGTTTGTTTTTTTGTTGTTTTTTTTTTTCTTTTCGGAAAGTTGTGAAGTTGCTCAGTTGTTCAGCACTGAGGATGGTACTGAGTTTGGTCATCGTACAAGATGGCGAGTATAATGTTGTCAGAGAGATGTCATCTGGAATGTGTAATCAGGAGTCCTTTTCTCTCCCAAAAGTGTGTCAGTGCAATGCTCAGTCAGTTTGCCCAAAAAACAGAAAAAAGAAACGAAAAAAAAATGTCAGTCAGACAGTTGTCAAAAATGTGGTCGGAGTTCCAAGAGGCTGCTTTGGTAACAACATGAGGAGCAGACCATGTGATTTTTTTAAATTCATGATTAACCTCTGGTCTCTCTCTTGTCACCCCAAAGATCTCCTTTAAACTGTCCATCCGCGTCACACCTGTCGCTTACGTGGCTCCCGCCTCAAATTTGTGTTTACCGGTTACTGACTCCTCATTAGAGAGAAGGCGAATGCTAGAAACTTAACACTGTGAAGACAAGAACAGAAAGCCATTAATATTTAGATCACACAGAATAAACAGAATTTGTAAGAGAATATATTCAGTCAACCCGGTCTCACTCCTAACTTGTCAAATACCGATGTGTGGTCAGAGGCTCTCGGCGTCAGATAGCGAAAAACAGAGGCTTCCTTTGAGAAGCATTAGGGCAGCGGCATTTTTTTAATTTTTCGAGGAACTGCTGTAGTATGAAGCGCGAGAAAGTCCACATAGAGTGGGCAGAGGTAGACGTGGATTGGTCAAACAAACTCCCGACTTTCACCCAGGAGACCGCTGTTCGTTTCCCGTGTAAAACCAAAGTACATCGACTTATTTTAATGACAAGGTATTGTGTTCATATGTGTAGCATACTATGCTAGGGACAGATGTCATGTGATGTATGTGTCACTTGACACTGCATTATGTTCATAACAAACAGAGTTATTTAAACTCAAGCTATGTTTTTTTCTAAACCTAACCATGAACTTCTATTGCCTAAACCTTAGAAAGTAAACCTAAAAAGTTTATTTTGAAAAGAAACTCCATTTCCTGTACGAAAAAACAAAATAGGTAGCAAGCGCAAATTGACACGCCGTCCCTGACCGTCAAAAACCAACATTGGTGGAGTACCTAGAACGTCATAGTTTGAGATTTAGCTGACCAAGTATCGGCATTAGACAAACAGAGTGAGAATGTGTTGATTCAGTGACATATAAACTAGAACTTTACGAATAAGCACTTGAATCTTGATTGGTTTACAGAAGTGCTCCACTTATATAAACCAATCTCATATTTGGAATTTGCCAATTACATTGTTTTCCATAACACAGTTTCATAGTTTCACTAACATTATGCACAATATGGTAAGTAATCAGGGATTACCTGTAAACTGCTGGTTAACTGTGCATGTCAGAATGAAGTGCACACATTTAAACTGTTATGACAACTCTAATACAGCTACAGAAACAGTCTATATCCAACATACAGACAGAAAGTTGGCACACAGGTTATTCTTGGGTAACAAAATCAAGAAATGGTGACAATAAAACTGGTGACTGACAATATTAGAAAAACAAACAGTAGCTGCCAGCCAACTGACCAGCACCATGCTCCCCACTCTGCCAAATTTAAACATCTTTACAGGAGTGAATTATGTACAAAGCATTTTGGAACAAGCTTAGATGATGATGACCAGTTATTCACTAATGTGCGTGTATGTGCATATGTACGCATGTGCAAACATTGTCACTTGAATGATATGTAAACTTCATGGGGAAACACATTTTTGACAGATGGACACGTACAAACATACTCAATGCTTTTCATGGAAGTTTTCACTTTTAAAAGAAGCAGTGGGATCACACATTGGGGCTGACACCATTTCAGGAGGCTTAACCCCCGATTTAAGCTATGCATTATGCAAGCACAGGTGCAAATTCAAGGAAATGTCTGTCAACAACAGTAGGTTGAGTATTGTTAGTTTGTCGCCTACAGTTATGGCAAACACTCTTGTATCACATGTGCTGGCATCATGCATTATTTACTGGGAGATTAAACACTTCTGTCGTGGTCTCGCTAGCAAACACCAACCCAAAACAAACATTATCCTTTATTGCAGCCACATTAGTTCTTCCAGTCTGCTCTTCATGTCACCCTCTTCCTCTGATATTTTCCACTGTATAGTTGCAGTTTTCTCCAGAGGAAAGCTGTTAGTGAGACACAGTTCAAATTTTCTAAAGACCAGTTGTATGGTGAATGTTAAGGATTTAGTCGACTGAGAGGAAAGATCCTCATACATCCTACAAGCAGCAACTGCGGCTTACATTATGAGGAAGAGTGAGCACCTATTAATCTAACTCACCATGCTCACCCATTAAGCATAGACTTTGTAATTGTATTAACATAGTATTTCGTCATGCAGATCTCATTAAGAGTAACAGGACCTTCTCCTGGTGTCAGATACATAAATCTGTGTAATTTCCCAAATATGTCTGCACAAAATCAAAAACAAGTTAATAGAATTACTTCCAGATTTATAAATTCCTGTGTATGCCTTCTTCTGTGTAACACATTTAACAAAATCGTGCACATGTACAGTCTAAAGATACACCACTGTTTGTTTGGACACAAACCAGACTTTTCTGTCTTTTTCCTGGCACCAGCAGCATCCTGAAACTGTGCCAAAGCAGCCTTTGTGTTGATACACACAATACATTATGCACTGCTGTTGTAAATCATAACAGCTTATTGATTGATGGTACTAGTAGGTCAAAGTCAAAGGGATAGTCCAGCTTCTTGGTGAACTTCTTTGATAAATGCATTTTGCTACATGAGGATTGATAGGTGTGTTACCTCAGTGTCTTCGGCAATACATGAGTTTGCTACATCCCATGACAACTCAAGCTAGTTGCCAGGAAAAAATGTTGGCATTGTATATTTCTGCAAACCAAGGATATGTTACATTTGCACATTATTACGTGGCTGTGATGAAGCCATGGTTAGGTTTAGGCTGAAAACCACTTGGTTATGGTTAGGAAAAGATTATGTTATACATACAAAGTTTTAGGGGCAGAAGTCCAGCATGAAAAGCGGGTGCCAAATGCCTTTTGGGTCAGCATACCCACTGGAAAATTAGCGATGGGTCACTATAAAACACCAGTGTTTGGTGCCTAAAAAGCTACCAGAAATCACAACCAGTTTTGCCGTTTATTGGTTTGAAGGTTGGCAGCCATCTTGCTTAGGTGACACCCAATCCACAATCCCCTCCACCTCCTCATGACAACATCAGCTCAGTGTCACTTTAGAAACATAGATATGATATGTATAAAACGTACAATGTAACATATAGGAGTTTGCGGAAATGTACAATGCCAACATTTTTTTCTGGCGACTTGGCTGGATGATTCTACAGTATAGCACTCATTTAGTGGACATTACAAGTAATATTAATCTTCTACTGCACAATTAAAGTTGATCAAATAGAATTTCCCCCCTTCATCTCACTAATGAAAAAACATACTTAGAGTACAGCAGTATTTAGTATTCTATTATTACTAATTCCAAATATAATAGTGACACAGTCATTTTTCTCTCTAAAAGCTGCACATGTACCATACATGCCTTTTAAGATACATTAGCGACAACCACTGAAATATTTACATGTATTGTACATTTACTATATTCAGTAGCATGAACTGCATTTACCCCATGTAGCACCAGCTCTTGTCCAAGCAAACGACAGAACTAAGAACACATTCAGAAATGTCCTTTATCAATGCAGCTGAATTAATAATAGTGTGCCTTAAAAAGATCATGTGGAAATGGTACAGTAAAATAACAAACAAACATGCTTTCTCTTTGAAATCCAGACCTAATATGTATGTATATATGACCAAGTGTTAGTCAGATTAGTTTGACACTTCAATGAGTAATTTGCAGGATAAAACTTAAGAAACTTTCTTTCCCACACTCACAAAGTATACATAGCTGTATTAATTTCATATGACTTTAATGTATTCACATGTGTAGATACAGATATTTACATATTTGATAATAACCACTGACCTATTAAGCATTGCTTCGAAGGTTTAGCTAGTTAAATCTAGCTAGTTTGCATGAACTCCTAAATTGACATCAGAGCCTATGGGGGCCTCATAGAGGCACTTACAACATCTGCCTGTTTTGTTTTCTTAAACAATGTGTACGTCAGAGTGTCCTAGGTGATGTGCATTGGCCACAACTATGTGAAATGACTCTTTAAGCCTAACAGAACCACACTTATGACATTCCTCAGATCAATTTTGTTAAAATACAAAGCAAATATGAACAAATACAGAACTTATACAATCATAAATGTTAAAATTAAAGTGGTGTTGAGTGAGATGTTATTCCTCTCACCCATATCCAGTCACTTAGAGCATAAAAAAAAACATTCCTCTGCAGATATATAAGATGGATGGTCATTTTCTTCACTGTAACAGAAAATGTACATTCCAACTGAAGTGGCATACTGCTGTAATTCAGAGTATCTGCAAATTGTAACATCCACATTGTGGAGTCATTTGAAGATTATACAGTATGCCTGTGCGCTTAAATAGAAGATTTTGTGCACTGAGAGAAGTGATGCTAACAAAAAAATTGCAGACCAATATTCAGGTTTGCCGATGTGGACTAAGATTAGCTTTGACGATTAAACCCAGGCCAGTGAACATGTTTTATTGTACTCATTACATGTTCACAAATCATTTTCCTGCAAGTTAAATCTATTTAAAAACCTACTATCCCAGAGTTTCCCTACTTTCCCTAAGTTGAGGAGCTGCTGTCAAACCAAAGCTCTGCATGCCACTCAGATATTTTCAGACAACACTAAATTATTCTATTTTTTTGATATCATAATGGTGAAATGTAACAATATTGAGATTAAACATTACTATTAGCAACTTCAGTCTGAAAATATGTGCGATGGCGTTCAAAAACCCGTATCAGATGAAGCCAGGCAAGCATTACTTCTTGCAGTGACTGTAGGGTAGGATCTACTTTAAATGAGACACTACACATTTTACAAACCTCTCAAACTCCAGTCAACAATAGATTCAAGCAAACATTCAACTGATGTCATAGCTTTCATCCTGAAACACAGTTCTGCATATCTAAGTTCTCAAACTTGAGGGGTCTGGAAGCACATCGATTTTTTTTTTTTTTTTTTTGTTGACAAAATGACAACCATGGATTATGACAGTAAGAATATCAGGACCTGACTCTCTAAACAAGTAAATACACTCTCCCTTGACACCTGCAAAAAAATGTTGGTTTCTAAAGCACTTACAGTTTTTCCTCGTGATTTCAGTCTTGCTATGTTTCTGTTTGTCAAAGAACTTAAGGACAATTAAATACAACATTGTATCTTCTTTTTAACAAATGTTTTTTTAGACAATCAGTGGTAGAGAAAATTCATTCCTAACAATGAAATACACATTACCAGTACAAGTGAAAAGAAAATATAAAACCATTACAAAACTAAAACAATTTAAAAAATGGCAGCCACAACATTAAAAAGTTTCAAGGACCACTAAGACATTGACTTGAAATAAAACAAGACAAATGGCTCATGATGTCATCGTAACACTAAATCAAACATAATAAGTTGACTGCCTACAAAATCTGTGCATCTTCAGGATTAAAAATAGATCTGCATATTTACATATGTATGTGCACAGCATGTTTTCCAGCATTAAAATAATATTGCATGTTTATTGCATATGTGAATGTTTTATTACTATCTTCCTTTTGCTCAATGTTTCATATAAGATCAATTTTCATGTGAGGGTGCCAATCTGAGCAAGGTCCTCAGTGCCAAAAATATAAGCTGTAAATTCCCTAAAAGATATTTTTTATTTTAAATTACTGAGGGAAATGGTATATAGTAACCACTGTCTTATTTTTATTTTTCACAGATTAACAGATTGCATCATTTTAATTTGTATTTTTTAAAACTGTTTTAGACAAACACTTAAACCAAAAACAAATGATTATGGAAAAAAATATATATTTTAAAAAAGGTGAAGAAGAAGCAAAATAGATATTTGGAAAAAACTGAACAGTTAGAGATGTTTAATGGCGCTCAATCACATGTTCAGTTCGTTGTAATATGGTCTGTATCCCAACATGCAAGCTTTCAAGGTTAGTAAATTAACGCTGTGTTAGTAAAGTGCTTGTATTTGTTCCAACCATATAATTATGTAGTCATCCATACCTGATTTTATAAGCATATTTGTTGCATTATTTATTGTCATTTTTAAGTAGCTTCCTAAATACATTGCATTAAGACTTTTTCGAAAAATTGTAGGCCTACATATAAATACATAATTCATATACATTAGTGTCCTGATTAGCTTTTCTTCAAAGGTCCACTCAGTCATCAAATAGAATTTATTAACTGAGGATGTGATAGCTTAATTGTGCCGTTTGCCAAAGGCAGTGTGGGAGACAAAACATAGTTAGCACGTAGCTAGCCAGGCGGTTCGACTCGTGAGGTCCTCGGCTGCACTAATAATGTTTAAAACCAAGGACAAAATTTTCCTAGAAATGTGCTTAACCTGAATGAACCAAAATTTAAAAAACTATTAATAATTTTGTCAAACCCACAGCTATTGTGATTAGCTAAGGTCAGTAGCATGTAACATGTTTGGCTACATCCATCGATCACATGACCCTCGTCTTACAATTTGTAGTGGTCCCTCCAGGACATGGTGTCCCAACTCCAACTAACCTCATCCTGGTCCCCACTTGGCATACTAAACCTGCGCTCTTGTCAACAACTAAACTTGTGGTACATTTATCGCAAATCTACAGCCTACATGGCATTGAAATAAAAGTATTTAAACATTTTAGTTATTTTTTCATGTATTGTTGGGGGCATACAATGAAATTATTATTTTTATGTTATTAATTGATTTTTAATTTTGGGAAATGATTGTTCTAATTGCATATGATGCATAAGATGATGATAAATATATAGAAATGTATTAGACAACATGCTTGCAATTGCAAAAAAGAGTGACTGAATAGACCTTTAACTGTACACTGGAAGGTAGCAATTGCATACATGGGATCCTAACAGCAATGTCTTAAAATAAACTAACATTTTAAAAGTCATGTTAGGCTGCAAAACTGAGATAGCTCTTATGATATGATACTTGTACTCTTTTCATTTTAGCTAAGCTCTTAGTTAGTTTAGCTCTAGTTTTTTTCCCTCAGCTTTTCACATCTTTTAGCTTTGCTGTGTAGGCTAAGGTGTCTATTGATGTCACTATGATGAGATAGAAAATTAAGTGTTAATACTGAGACTTATAGAAGTCGAGTCTGTCTTTTCGAGAGATTTACCAAAATGATGTCTACACTGTACATACATCAATATTCACAGAAGACAGAAAGTAGAAACCTTTTTCAACATCAATCTAATCTATAAATGTATTTTTGTCTTTGGCTAAATGAACTGAAGTATCTTGTCTCATGGTGATTACTCCGGACAGTGTTGTGAACTTTTTGTTTGGTCCAGAACATTTAAAAATGGATGTCCATCTACACACTTAATCCTAAATTTCAAAATGTAACTGTGCACATGTTTTCATAATTCTTTTAAATCTCTGATACTATTTTATGAACTAATCAATTCATTTTTTTTTTTACATTTCTTCTAGTAATTTAAAATAACAGTGACCCTTTAAAGCTAGGATTTGTATTTAACCCCATCAGCTAACCGGACGCATGCATCATCAACCATTAGATTCACAAGACAAGGGGTCGTTCTTTCTACATTCAAGTTCATTTCATGTTATTGCTATTGTTTTTGCACGGTGTACAGTCCAAATGGAGGATTCAATGTGATCAGTCCATGGCTAATCCACTGCAACTCTTATCATCCGATCATGAACATCCCTTTCTTTTTTTTCTTTTTTTTTTTTTAAATTTTTTGCTACAAAATGGAGGGGATGGGGGAGCGACAGCGGCGCAGTGGTCCTGGGGCCTCATAGGTTTCAAAGGGTGGGCTAGTGATAGGAGCAAGCCGCAGTGATGACCCAGCCATTCCCGATATGTTATTGAGACTGCGAGATTTCTCGTAGCCCGTTGCTTTAAGGAAATAATTTTAACCATTGATCGATTTAAAGTATTACATTATACGTTATTGTTTTGATATCATATGCAAATAAAATAAAAAGAAATCATAGTTGAAATGTTTGGGCATGTTATGACAGATTTCCATATTCAGATGGTTTGTTATGAAGGTCACATAGTATTGAAACATGAGCATGAGATTTAAGATGTTACAAGAGGAAATCAAAATTGAAAAAGAGGCACATAAGTGGAGCATAAGAAAATGTTATCAAATCATAAAGACATATAAAGGACAGACGAGGACAGACACAGACAAGACAGACAAGACAAGACAAAACAAGAAAATGCGAGTTATGATATGTCTTTTTTTTTTTTTTCAAAACAGAAAAGCAAAGGATACTTTGATATTAAGAGTTTTAACACCTATAATAGGCCCATTGAATAAAGCACCCAACATTTTATCACGTGAAATGTAATGTGCAACGTTCAGGTGTTTTAGACAACCGTTTGGCCACGACTATACAGTTTAACAACAACACAAGGAGTAAATACTCAAATATCACTGATACAGTTTAGGAGTTGACCACATGAAGTTTTACGTGGGAAAGCTCAGCCCTGTCGCCAGAGGAAAATGGCTGCATTATACATGTCTGCAAACAACGAATATGTTACATTTGCACATCATATTTGTATCATATCGATGTTTCTACTCCTCACAGGGTTTCCCCCATTGTCTGTGGCACCGAACTTGGGTGTTATTTATGAACACATTGCAACATTTCTCAGCAGCATTTGTGGCCCTGAACTTAAGTGTTTTTTTTTTTACCAACATATCGCAGTAGTTGTGGCACCAGCCTGGGTGTTTTTTACCAACAATTTGCGGCGTTTCCCAGCACTGTTTGTGGCCCCAAACCTGAGTGTTTTTTACCAATATATCATAGTAGCTGTGGCGTTTCCCAGCAATGTTTGTGGCATCAGACCTGGGTGTTTTTTGACCAACTTATCACAGTATTTGTGGCACATTACCTGGGACGTTTTAGCAGCAATTCGCCGTGTTTATGGCACCGAACCTTTGTGTTTTTTGCCCACACTTTGCAGTGTTTTCTAGCGGCATTTGTGGCACCAAATCTCAGTGTTTTACACCATGCAAAACATGATTCCCAGCAGCGTTTGTGGGTGTTTTTAGCAGCACATCATGCTGTTTCCCGGTGGCATATGTGGTCCCTGAGTGTTTTAATCCCTGCCTTTCCAGCGGTTTTTGTCCCAGCAAACATTTTCAAACTTACCCTAACAGTTTTTGTGCTTTGATGTTACCACCACAACATTGTTGAGAAATGTTAAGTTTCAACATATCCTCTACGAAATAATATACAAATGTAGCGTATCCATGGTTTGCACACATTTTTTCTGGCGATTAAGTTGAAAAGCTGAGAAGTACTATGTAAATATTATGTAGAATAATTGATAGTCTTGCATTACACTTCACAAACAGCCAGCTTAGTATTTGCTTTTGGTTCCTGCAAACTTCAAATGGCCAACACAAAACCTGTCCTGCCCTGCAACATTTAAAAACACCTCCTATCTCCTGTTAAAAGCATCCTGTAATGAAGATCAGTTCACATTTTGTTTACAGTGGGAAATGACACACAGCCCACTTGGCTACTTGTGCAAATGACTTTAAAGCGTAACACATTGTGCTTACACTGCTTAACGTACATCTACCAAAAACAATTTATCTACAAAGTAATATGTTGGCCTTTGTGTCCTTTCCCGCTGTATTTTTGTTGTGTAACACAGCATGCAGACGTTGAATTCCCCCTGTAGGAAGCAGCCACAGAGAAGGTAGTGCTGTGCTGACGGAGTGTTGTTGCATCAGGTGAAGTGAAACACACCATTGGTAGGTAGCAGTTAATCTTCCCTAACAATGGCTAACTGGCCCATAATGGGTGGAGTTTAACAGTTGCATTAAGAATATGTTAACATTAGCTGAAGTTTAGTTGAGTTTGTGACAAAATTACCAAGTTAGTGTGTATATTTTTGTCAAACTCCAACCATCACAAGGCCACAGTCAGACAACAAAGAACACCCATTGGTACAGTATGACGCCCTTAGTGCCTTCCTGCTGAAATGGAAAAATATATTGTGGTGCACAGCGGCCACCGCTCCACCACTCCAGACTACGCATCATTTGAGCCGACCATAAATAATAGTCCTTTTTTTATTCTGACTAGCTCAGGCACATTAGTCGGATGGCAACTCGGTAAAATATTGATGATGCATTTTCACTGGGTTTCTTAGGCTGCATGTCCCACAAAGATGTCTCAGAAGCTGTCTGGACAATCGCAGTGCTGCTTCAATCTCAAGTTTAGTTCAGAAAATATTTTGTTCATGCCACCTTAATGTATTGAGACAAATTGTCAGCTTGCATCACACGGCAGCCATTTTTTTTATGCTGAATCAGAGTTGAGGGGCAACAACAGGAGGGACAGGAAATAAAAAACTGTTTTTATAGTACTACAGCAATGTGTGCTGGTGAATGCAGACAAAAATCTCTTAAAGGAAGAGGTGGATATTGTAAATCATATACACATTATCTGATAAACTGTTCACCTGACCTAACTGAAAAGCTGTAAGCCTTTACATTTTCATGAAATCAATACCTATTTTTGATATTTATGGTCTGCATTTTTCTTCAATAGCCACCTAATGTAACACATGCTTCCTGTAATTCCCTTTCTATATATTGTAGTTTTGATTGTTAGTGGCGTACTCCGCCACACCTGTGCTGGATTTACATTGTCTTCATGAGGGACTCACAGGAAACAATGTATGCCTGAAATTCATCTTAATTTTATTTGATTTAGCCTATATCAGCCTTGTAGTTTACTGTTTGCTCTCTGACACCATGTCAGAGCTACATTAAAGGCATACTATGCAGGATTTTATGTTTAAAAAAAACAAACAAAAAAACAATGTATAGACTCAAACAAAACTAATACTTTTCAGTCATCATTTACGACGCATTAGTGTATCAGGGTGTCTACAGGTTTTAGACACTTAAATGTAATGCTTTTTAAGACCTTTTTCAACCAAATTTAAGACTGAGTTTTAGACAAATCATCTTTTTCTAATTCAGACACTGCAGGTAAGTATGAAGGTAATTAGTATGTATGTTGTCCTGTGCAGAGGGAGATTTTATGTTGGAATATAGCTACTAGAGTGCATTTTGCCAACAGGTAAGTGCGAGTATAAAGTAAAAAGACTTATCATTAGGTTAAATGATAAGTTTAAACATTTGTAACATCAGAAATTTGGACTTTCAAGCAGAAGATATTTTAATAAAAAAAGAAATTCAAAGATGGATAAAGAAAATTAGAAAACATGTTTACAGCAACTAAGACATCATAAATTCAAATTTAAGACTATTTAATGACTTTTAAGGCCTAATATTTAGAAAATTAAATTTAAGACTTTTTAAGGACCTGCAGACACCCTGTGTATGAGGATGTAATTTTCTTCAGAGACCCTGCCATTTGCCTGTATTTTCTTATTTATTCTTATTTTGCTGTGTTTGGGTCGTTTATAACTTTATAAAAGCTCATGACCAGGTGCAAAATTGCACTGAATTAGAGGCAGGGGATGAAGAAAGACACAGAGTTGGCATGTTTTCTATTGGATAGGTCGGTGCTGGCGGTTAGCTTAGTTAGCTTGCTAAAATATTCAGTTTAATTGGGTTTTATTTATAAAGCCCAATATCACAAATCACAATTTGCCTCATAGGGCTTTACAGCATTCGACATCCCTCTGTCCCTGGACCCTCACAGTGGGTAAGGAAAAATCAGTATCAGTTTTTCTATTACAAAAAATGTACCATTTCTACAGTAGTGCAGTAGTGCAGTAGCTTGCAGCGTACAAACAAATGGCATAGGGAGGAGGGGCCAAGCATGAATGTAGGTTTTATAAATAGCAATCAACAATTCCTGCATAGTATACCTTTAAGTTCCTGCTAATGCAAACTGACTGCTGCTGTTTCACATATAGTCTAACGCCTTGTTTCTGCCATTAAAAACGTTATTTTTCATAGAGTATAAAAATAAATACAGGGCATAAAAACATAACAACTTCATAATGTAATGGTAAATTAGTAGTATTTACTTGAATATTAATGTACCTGTTATAATCATGTCCCATCACTTCATATGAGAGTTTTTTATTCTGCTAATATTATGCTATGAGTTGTATTAGCTTAAATATAATGCAATTATTAAACTTAATTTGGGTGCTACCTCTGATTAACAATGATGAGTGCTTTCCAGATTTTACATATGCTTTATGGGAATTCACAAAAAGTTGGGAAGCCCGTATAGGAAGTTACAACAAAAGGTTTTGATTCTGAGAAAGTGATTTGGATCTAATCTTTGAGCAAAATCAGCATGCAGTGTGGAGAGAGAAACAATAAAGGGAATAATACACGCTGCTCACGTGATAAAAACACTAAGATCACTATATTTCATATACAAATTGATTACCAACCATGCTAAGACTACATTACTAAATGTATGGGTGGTCATCTTTGCAGTATTTAATTCTATCCTAATTTTCTATTTTTTGCCTTTTTTAAAGTCTGAAATCGGAGGATTTGAAACACTCGTCACGTGTGATATGAGTAAAATATGAACAAGAGAAAAAAAGAGTTCCAATCTTTGGTTAAGATGAAGGTGAAACTGATGAAGAATAATGTAGACGGGGCAGTCAAAGTGCTGCTTGGTAAAAATTCAAGACAAGGATTGTTTTCACAAATGACAATAAAAATGCTGATAAAGTTAATCATGTCTCAGCCACTGCAGTCTGTCACGCTCTGCTAGCCTCCTCCTCACTGTGCTAAGTACTGTATTTACAACATCAACAGGGGTTTGGTGCTCTGGGATCGTCCATCAGGGGAAATAGTGAGTCTGGCTGTCACTGCGCTTGGTGATGACATAATTTTCTGCCCAAAGTCACACTTAATTTACACTACGGAGGAAGTACGTACCTACCTACAGTCAGACTTTAGTTACACTTGCACTGCAGTGGCGGCCTGGGGATGGGATGGAGAATGAGTGTTAATCACAGAGGGAGAAGGTAATGGACAGGGAGGACACAGAGGAACACAGAGAGAGAGGAAGAACTGCAAATATTCTGACCAGACTGTTTACAAATGAAATGCTTGTGTAAAACTAAACAGATTGGAAAAAAATAATATCCTTAATCATTCTTGTGTGTATGTACATACAGTAGAAGGCAGAGAGCTACTTGACACCTCCATTACATAATTCACATATGTCCCATAATTTTATGCGTGTGCGTGCTCTGGAGGACACAGGATTTGCTGACTCTTCAGATGCTATTCTCGGCATGGCTGTATACTGTAACTGTATCATCCTTACATGGGATCAATCGCCTGTTAAAGATGGTATGATCTCCTGTTACCCTTTATTAGATGTATTGATCGCTTCACGGCAGTTACTGAAGCCACAATGTGTCCATACAGTACATACAGGGTGTCTTTTGGGAAAACTAGATGACATGCAACTATATCCTGCTTCCTCTTGTTACATGTATTTAGGCCATATGCATCAGCTGTTGAAGCTCAATCCTTTTAATATTTTAGATATGTATACATCTCATACATATACATATATATTCATCTTTTGTTTTTCTTCTGCGAGGTACAGATCTGGCTTGGACGAAAGAATATTTGCAGACTGTTGTGATGAGGCAACATCGTAAGAGACACAGTGGTATTGTTACACACGTTAGAACATGCAAGACAGATACTGAGTATGATGACATACAGAAGGACACTGACACGGTTTCACACATAAGGAGCTGGCAAGTTAGGGTTAGTATATTTTATTTAGTTGTATCCTGGACTGAGCCACCTACAATAACTGTACGCCAGAAATTGGCTGTGGTGAATAATTTTGCATGAGTACAGGCAAATATTATAAAACCTTTGGTCTTGAAAGGTAATTCCACCATCAATCTATCTTAATCAATATCATAAGAAAGGTAAGCAATTGGGTACATAAGGGTGGAATGAAATGTAGATGGAGAGCGAATGCACCCTGCTAAATATAACGGCTTGTTTATAACTAGGGCTGCAACTAATGTGTATTTTCATTGTTAATTAATCAATGTTGTTGATCATTTTCTCAATTAATCGATTAGTTGTTTGGTCCATAAAATTTTTAAAAATGGTGAGAAAGGTGATAAGTGTTTCCCAAAGCCAAAAATGATGTCCACAACCAAAAGAAAAATCAGTTTACTGTTACAGAGAACTAAAGAAACTAGAAAATATTCACACTAAAGAAGCTGGAATCAGACTCAGACTGATAAATTGATTATTAGATTAGTTAACGATCAATTTAATAGCTGACATGATCGATTAATCGCTTTACCTGTATTTTAAACTAGATTTATTATTTAGATTTGTTTAAACCTCAACATAGTATCGGTTTACAAGTGGTGAAGTTGTTCAATAAATAACATAATCACTATTCTTGGGTCAGTAATCCATTAACAGTTTTCATAATTTAAATTGGTAATTAACAATAAGCTTTTTTGGTCCTTGAAAATGTCCTGAACCAGTGAGATTTGTGCCATTTTTCTGTGAATCAATGTCACTGTTTTGTTGGCAATTTCCTTTGTCATTCCAATTCATAGAAGACAGATAGTTGGTGATGGTAAAACTCAAAGGAGAACACAGGAAGAACATAGGGGAAGTCAAAACATCAAACAACAAAACACAGCTGTACAAAAATCAAAGACATTGATAAAACAAAAAAAACCAACTATAACCACAACAACAAAATATAGTATTCAACATAAAATACAACTTAATCCTGCGCACACTGAAAAGCATTCAAACAACAGCACTACAACACAAAGTCACTTCACAATACTCAATGAAAGATGTACAAAACATGTTAGAAACATATAAATAAGCGCAAAAACCCAAGAAATAAAAGACAAATTTGTACACACATAGTGAGGAAGTGAAAGGAGAGAGAGTGGAGAAGGAGAGACACAGAGAGAGAGAGAGACACAGAGAGAAACAAACGAGATCCTTGAAGAAGGTCTAGAGGAGTGATTGGGAGCGGGCAATCAAAGGGGTGATTGACCGTTTGACCTTAGTGAGACATGCATATTGCATCGGGTGCGTAGGAAGTCAAATGGCCAACAATCAAAGAGAAGAAACTGAAAGGCTGATAAAAAGAAGTTGGAAAAAGACATCTTATGCGTGTATCTACGAAATAAATCACAACTGAAGCACACAAGAATGAGTTTTAGAAAGCGTGAGAATCCCTCTTTAAAAACAGGAAGGAGAACATTTGGTATCAGCGGAGAACAGATAGCTCAGTTTCTATATATTTACTGTTTGTCTTTCCCTAAATCACATATTTTCTTTAGCATGTAAGGTCATGTAAGTTTAAACTTTCTATATGTAGCCAATGCTTCATTTACACACTGGGTGAGAGGTAGCTTTTATGTCTACAAGCCCTGACACACCAAGCCAGCAGTCGGCTCTTGGTCAATGTCACGCCATCGGTAAGCATCTGTCGCCCTTGTATTGGCGGTGTGTCCAACACTGTTGGCAACAGTCAGCCCCTGTCAGTTTTTTTTGGCTGATTCAGCATGTTAAATCAGCATCAGAGACAGCGCATCCCGTTGGTTGATTGGCCAACCTGGTCTCACTCTGAAGTCGTCGAAATCCGGTGCTTGGGCAGTGACTTGCGGAAAACGCCATCCTTTAACGTCAGCATGATACGTGGTTGGTCGCTGTTATAGTTTGACGGTGCTTTGCAGCATCAGGGGGGAAATGCGGTGGGACGAGAAGGAAAGTTAAGGTGACGAAAGTACGAGAAGGGTGAGTGGGAGCTGTGGTGGATTTTTCCTAAACCTAACCACGTGCTTTTGTTGCCTAAACCCAACCAAGTGCATTAGTTGTTCGAGGAAAAAAACATCATTTATTTTGAAAGGGACTGTGTGTAAACTGTAAATTTCCTGTAAAAACAGAAGTGTATTTTGAAAGAAGACTATGCATGTAACAGGCAGAACTTGACATGGCATCCTAGTACATCAACAACCAACGCACCCAGGGTACCTTTCACGTCGTACCTGGACAGTAAATATAATTTGTTCTTCAACATCTGGTTGTGCTGTTAGTGTGCCAACTGGCTAACCAGCGTCTTGAATTCGTCCTGTTGGTCTTCCGGTTTCCCTTTTTTAATGACAAATACAGTAACTGCCACTTGTCAGTATGGAGAGTTATTTCCTCTCACTCAGGCACAGGATGAATGTGCTAGTTGGCTGTAGTCTGTGTGGCATGTTCAGGTGCAACTTTTTGGCCAAGACATAGACGACATGAGGCAACTCAACAGTATGCCTTCATCACTGCTGGTTCTTTGATGTCGGTTTGGTGGGTCTGGGCTGTACACACATGACCTCCTTCTCAAATGCTAGATAACTGGGTTCCAGAGATGGCATTCAACAGTTGATTTTTTTTTGGGGTATTTATGGTAAGCACCACCTACAATCTCTTTCTCCAGTGCACAAAGCTCAACATGATCCCAGCCTAAATGTATGAATTACAGAGTACAACATCCCAAAACCTGACGCTTTGTCCTGATGACTTGAGCACTTATTTCCTTCACTCCTGATTTGCTTTAAAGAGGGATTTTGGCAGCATTTAGATTGCAGTTTATACACGAGAACCACTGAAACTGAAGCAATGTCAGGGACCTGTAAGTGAAGGGCTTGGACAGCTCGAAGGCTTGCTTACCTTAGACAGCATGTAGCCGCTTTTCAATCAAATCTGTCATAGCATTTTGTCTGTCTGTCTTTCTGTCTGTCTGGTCAGTAAGTGTTTCAGTCACCGAGTGCAGCTCATAATCCTTTTGATTTCTATCCAGGTCTCCACAGTACAAATACAAAAGGTCCTGAACTTTGGACTACACTAGGCACTGAAAGCACAGATACATGGTCGAGGGAATAGTATTTCAGATCCATTACACGCTCACAGCACGGTATTTTTTGCGAAGAAGTATTGTGTTGACTGGCTTTGTTTACAAAGCTGAAATAAGACATTGTATAAACAGTTTAAAATGTTTGCTTGTTTTCAGCGTGGCATGTTTCAAGAGGTACTATCCCTTGACCTAGATGGCTCCGCTGACCCCAGTGACCTTTGGGCCTTGGAAAGATGTTTGTCTAACAACACTGCACTCAACTGTGTGATGATATCAAGGCTGGACAATTGATTTGACATCAAATACAGCATATGTACATGTAAGTATGCACATTTTTGAGCCTGAAAAGTATTCTAGTATAAAAGGAACAGGTGCCATTGCCTGAAGAGTATGTAAGTTTAACCTGTGCATGAGTACATGTACATATATAAATATAGAACTGTAAAAAAGGGTGTATTTTTCAAGGCAAATCTGTTCTAAATTGCAGTGAGTGCTTTTGTTTGCCAAGGTGGAGGCCTGTGGGGTAGGGAGTAACACGGAATAAACACAGTCGAAAGGGAAAAAACAAAATTAAGCCACACACGACAACACAAACACGACACTCAGACGGCATTGAGAGGACAGAGACACAGTGTATAACATGTAAGAATGAAAAAGCCCACATACACACGCGTGATATGACACAACCTGAAGAGAGAGACAACAACAACACAGAGGCACATCAGACAACAACGTGACCCGCTGTTCCCAGTTCAATCTTCTTCAGTGTTATGTTTTATTAGTTACTGACACCGGACAACTTTTCACTTGAGCTGCCGGATGTATTTGCACATGTGCGCGCCCCACATGGACGCGTTCTTGCACTCACGACCGTATGCGACACACACAAGTATACACATTTTTGCGCACACTTCTCATTGTGGGTGTATATCACAGAGCAATCCCATTTTCTTTTTCTTTTTACACCTTGTGCACAAAATTTGTTTGCAGGTAGGATAGTGGGCTGAGGTCAGAAATCAGACAATGAGCCCTAAAATGCCACCCAAACCTTAATATTCAGATTGAAACAGTTAGCTCAGCTGTTAAAACTGACAGCACACTTTCAGTCACAGAGAGGGTGACAATTCAGACTCAACTGAACATGTAGACACAACACTGTGAAAATGGTGGTGTATCTGTGGTTTGAAGTCATGCATAGTGTGTGCAGCTCTTTGTGTTAAAGTGTGTGCTGTAGTGGTTCAGTGTAACTGCAAAAAAAAAACAAAAAAAAACATGCTATGTGATGGAGAGCCAGATCAAAATTTCAGTATGTTCTCAGTCAAAAGTTGACTAAGCTACGGGCTCCTTTATTTTATTTTTTAACCTGTTTTCAGTGTTACCTCTGGTCTATGGTTTGATCCAGGAGGAGGTGGAGTTTGCATTGAGGTCCTGCTGTAACAGAGACCCTTCCATCTTATACCAATCCTCAGTCAGAGGGGAGTCTGGGCTGGGTGCCAGGGCTGCTGCCTCTAGTTTGTTGTCAACAAGGGGGGTGTTGAAAGTTTGGAGGGAGTGTGAGGGAGTGTTTTGGTGCAGGTTGGCGGCAGTGGTGGTGGTTGAATTGCAGTAGTAAATGAATCAAGGTGTTAGGTTTTCATGAGCACAAAGATAATGCACATGGGGTTTAAAAAAAGGGGGGGGGGGGGTAGTGGGGGAGGAGGGGGCGGGGTTACAGTGTAGCACAAAGGAAAAGAAGGGAGGGAAATGAGAGCATGGGTTTTAAGATGGGGCAGAGGAGGAAGGGGGTCAGGAGGGGAAATGTGCGGCAGGTTAGGGAGGGAAAGTCATCACAAAAGGTAAAGGAGGGGGGGCAAGGGGGAAAAAAACAGGATGATGCAAGGCAGGAGAGAGAGAGAGAGAGAAACAGAGAGGGAGAAACAGAAGTGACGAGAAGTAAATTAATGCATGGTCAACTGTCTGAGTCCAGAAGACAGAGAAAGACTGAGATCGTTTATGAGCATGGATGAATGTGACATCATGGGACACAGAACAAAATGCACAGACACCATGGAAAGATGGAAAATGTGACTGTGGAGAAGAGAAAGAAAAAAGGAGAGAAGTAGAGGGGACAGAAAATCTTGTCTGACAGAAGAAATAAAATATGATACCAAGCAGTGATGGAAACACAGACAACATGAGTGTGAAGAGGTGGAAACAGTAGAAGCAGAGCAGAAGTGTGTATGCTTGTGTTGTAACTGCCTGACTGTGTATGTGTGTGTATGTTTTGCTGCTAGCTGTGATTGGAGCCTTCTATCTGTAGTCAAGACATCCAAAGTTCAAGTGTGCTCTTCCATCCAACCCATCTTTCCTAAATGTTTGGATCTTCTACATACAGTAACCTGTGTGTAGATATCTGTATCAGCTGCACACTGGACGTATATGCTATATATGTTTGCAATATGTTGTGCCTGGTGTCTTGCTGTGTGGATTTGTTTACATAAGATGTGCATGTTTTCATGTCCGTCTCCCGGTGTGAAACGTACCTTTCCGCACATTCCCATCTGTGGCACGGAATTCCCTGGTGTTGAGCAGGAAGCAGGCGCGGTCCTGCTGGTAGCGTTCCCGGGTAGGCCCTCGCCCAATAGGGCTCCTCTCGTCTGGGCTCAGCACCTGGTCGATGGTGGGACAGTCCTCGTTAGCCAGGGCGGCCGAGGCCGCGTCACCATTCTGCTTAGAATCTGGAGGGAAGGTGGAGGAAAACCACAGAGGAGGATTATGAGAAAACCGTCGAGAAAAGCATCTGGTGTTGTGTTAAGTTATATTGTGGATAAACTGCAAGAACATACATCAACAACAACAGTGACAAAGTTTTTGGGTAATGTATTAGAGAAACCTACCCAAACTTTGCTGCAGCATTACAGCCTCCTGAATGTACACATTTGTTTGTCCGTTTCTATTTCACATAACTACATTTTTGGATGTTCTTTGCTGTTAAGGGACAGTCTGCCCCTAAATCAAAAATAGAGCTTTTTATTTAGTTAGATTGTTTTGTTGTAAGTTGCTGAATGTTGGAGATATTGGCCGTAGAGATGTGGAACTGGATGGCACTATTTTCTTTCTACCGAACTACACCAGCCAAACACATCACCACACAGAAGGAATCGTGCTAGTGCCACTAAGCTAGCAAACTGTACAGCTTAGCTGAGGAGGACACCATCACTGTTTACATCTTGTCACAAGCACAAGCCTCTCGACCATGAGTAGATGCACACTTCTTCTGTGTGGTGATTCGGTTGGCAGAAAATAGTTCCTACATGAAACTGCTCACAACAAGGTCTGTGGATTATCTTGAGTAACCAGGTCATGATTTCTGGAAAGAGGCATTGCTGTTGAGTTTTTCAAATTAATGTTTTTGGCGCTTTGAGCACCACAAGCTGAGTGTCATAGTTGCATTATATCCAAGAGAAGGCAGACATCTCTACGGTGATATCTCCAACACTCTGCAACTCACACCAAATCTTATCAACCTAGACTGATAACAGGTAACAGGAAAAATATGTATGGTTGATGTTGGGGTGAATTGTCCCTTTAATCACATGAAAAAATGTCTTATTACTTCAGGCTCTGGTATGTTGGCATTATTTTAAATTTTTAAAAGACAAGACAATTGTCCAACAGAGTAACCAGTCCCTGTATGAATACAGCAGGCCTGAACCTTGGTAAACCGTCAAACATGTTGAGTGGTGAATAACATTCATTACTGATTGGAAGTGACAGATGTAGTGGTCACCCCCATGTTCACTGAGGCGTTATGATAAAATATGTTACCATCATGTGGCGATGATACTGCAGAGCTGTCTTTGAGCCAGTGATACAACTGCCCGATTAAAAAAAAAAAAAATCTACCGACTCAACCTACAAGAAACCTTTTTAGTCTGGAGGGAAGCCAAGCAGACGAGATGGAGTAAAAGCACTGATGAAACCAATATTTTCAGGCTGGCTGATGACTAAGGCAGTAAAGTAATGCATTAAAAGGTGCATTATTGTTGCATGTGGCTGGTGTCTGATGCTGCAGCATGTAAAGGGAAAACAAAAAGGCAAATTACCTCCCCTCTTGATTTTACTGCTAATGCCGGAGAGAAAATATGTGCAGTCAGCCCAAATTGAGACGCATTAAGCTGTTTTAATAGATAATTGAGTTCATTTTCCTTCCACAGTGTTTGTTCTTCACTGACAGATGGGTGCCTTAAGGCAACTGTGGACCTACCAGTTGATCATAAATTACACATGAGTTCTGATGGGCCAGTGAGATCTCCGGGGTGGATCCAGAATCAACTATGCATCACTTCTTGATAGTATTCTCACTTCTTTCTTTGGCACTCTATTCCTCGACTGGACCTCTGAAGTCATCACTATGTACGCCTAAAACTGCCATTAGTAAACTGTTATACTTCCCCTGAAGCATGCTGGTCAGGTATTTGCTGATGAAGATATTTTTTCTTAAAATGAAGGGACTTAAAAGTCCAGTGGGCAGGATTTAGGGGAATATTTGTTCACTTAAAATTAAGAACTGTAGGGTGTTCATGACCTTAGAATGAGCCATCTATATCTACATAGGGAGCAAGACCTCCTCTGCGGAGTCTGCAGAGTTCGTCATGTTTGAAAGACAAACCAAATACTGGTTCTTCCATTTTTGCATTGTAGCTTTTTTGCTTTGTTGCATTCTCGCTTTGGCCACTGTAGTTGGAAGCCCCTTCGCAGTGGGCAGTGTTGAAAAAAAAAGTTGCTTTATTCAGTGTTTTTACTGGTTTAAATCACCGGGTCTGTTTGTTTGGGGAGGATGAGACCTCTGTCGATAATTCGGCTCCTTTTAAAAACCCTCCTGAACAATGAACACTGAACCGTGAGAAGTTTCAGCTGGTTGCAATCTGCAAGCCTCAGTGGTAAATCTCCCTAAATCTCACACACTGGATCTTTAACATGAAAAAATAAATCTTACCTCTATTAATCTCTATAATTTCTTCTTGGGCGAGAGGACAGTCACCCCCAATGCCTCCAGACCCCATCACTCCACCGAGGACGTTTCCCAAGAGCCTTTGTGGTGATGCGGTAGCCATAGCCAGGGCATCTGGCTTGCAGTAGTTGGGGGACCCTGGTTGTGGTGCTCGGGGGATATGTTTGTTCTTCTTTTTGGGCAGCTTTTGTTTGGCCATGGCCAGAGAGTAGTACATGCCGAAGTTGTTGACAATGACGGGCACAGGCATGGCAATGGTCAGCACACCAGCCAAGGCACACAGAGCACCCACCAGCATCCCTGACCATGTTTCTGGGTACATATCTCCATAGCCCAGTGTGGTCATGGTCACGACAGCCCACCAAAATCCAATGGGAATGTTCTTGAAGTTGGTGTGGGCGCTGGCTGTCGGGTCGTCTGGGTCTGCGCCAATTCGTTCGGCATAGTAGATCATGGTGGCAAAGATGAGGACACCAAGGGCTAAGAAGATGATGAGCAGGAGGAATTCATTGGTGCTGGCACGCAGAGTATGGCCCAGGACACGGAGACCCACAAAGTGGCGGGTCAGCTTGAAGATTCGGAGGATACGGACGAATCGGACAACACGGAGGAACCCCAGGACATCCTTGGCAGCTTTGGAGGACAGACCGCTCAGGCCCACCTCCAGGTAGAAGGGCAGGATGGCGACAAAGTCGATAATGTTGAGGCTGCTCTTGAAGAACTCAAGCTTGTCTGGGCAGAAGGTGACTCGCAGCAGGACCTCAATGGTGAACCAGATGACGCACACGCCCTCCACGTACGTCAACCAGCTGTCAGTCACCACCTCGTATACGATCTCCTCACGGGTCGAGTTGCCAACCGTGACATTCTCTGTCTTGTTGAGGATGGTGTTGAAGGCCTCATGCGTCTCCATGCAGAAAGTGGAGATGGAGATGAGGATGAAGAATAGGGAGCCAAATGCCACATACTGGAAGAAAGAAGGAAAGAAAGAAAGAAAGAAAGAAAGAAAGCAGCAAACAGAAAAAAACATTAAAAAGGAAAGCAAAGGAAGGAGAAAGTCAAATCAAGAAAATTCAGCAAGGCAAAGAGAACACAGAAAGCATAAAGGAAAAACTACAGATCTGGTGAAGTTTGAAACCTCATGGCAACAGCAGGGAAAAACAACTGGTGTATGTGCGACCCGCCTACATACACAAGTGTTAAATGCTACACTATGCACAGAAAACTATTACTCACTACTTCGCACTGTAATCTACACTGAGGTCTTCACATCTCTGAAACTGTCTTTTTGTTAGGCCCAAATCTGTTGTGTAAAAATGAATAATAAACAAAACAAAAATGGCCTGTTTTGTAACGGAGGGCGAGTGAATGTGCCCCGGAAAGGACAATTTGACCCGTTGTGATCAAAGTCCAAGGATAATCAGACTCATTAGGCTTGATCAAATTATATCTGACAGTTGTAAATGATTGTGATGAGCGATGAAGCCATAAAAATAGATGTGCTGTCAGTATCATATCATGTGCTGTCAGGAAATTATGACTTACAGTGATTTTAAGTTAACCAAATTATTAATAGTGCTGAGTTTAATATTGAAAAGGTCAGATTACTGTAATATTATTGTATCTTATATATTTGTTGTGAACTATTACTTTTGGGTTCATTTAGAAAAACACTCAAAGCCTTAATCGCCTGGGACCTGAACCCCACTCAAGAAAATAGTGAGGTCCTTGCTGACATTTATTGATCTGGAAGGACCTTTTAAAATGTAATATAGGAAGGAAAGTGCATAAGAAAACAAGAGAAAATCACAATGCATTCATGTAATCCTGAATCCAAAGCAAAAATGGAAAAATGGGTTGATAATTAAATACGATGCTCCTAATTTATTTGTTGTACTCTGCTAGAGAGGACACAGGAAAGGATGGAGGGAGGACAAGAGATGAAAAACGTGTAAATAAAATCAATAAATAACTGATAATATGTGTGTCATAGTCCACCAAATAAATGGGACCATCTGTGTTGTAAGAGTGAAAACATCAAGTTTGGTGCAACAGTGAAAGCGAGCCCCAGTTTTCCTGTTAACATACATTTGTTTACAGACTCACAGTATGATGTCAGACCCTGCAAACCATCAGTTAACTTATGTAAGCTATGTTGAATATTTAGAAAGCTACACTGTTTACAACAACATCATTTTTCGTTTCAATCATGCTGATTCCCCTCCACTCGATTGATGGTCCAAGCAAGCTGCAGGGTAGCATTACACATCACATCAATTAGCCTTCTTGAGTCGTCTTGTCAATTTAGACTTCAATAAATATTAGATAAAAAGACATTCTGGATTTCGTTAAGCAATAGACACTGAACATTTTCTAGTGTTTAATGTTTTTAAAGTGTGGATTGGTTCATAAAAATGAAGACTGCATATGTGTGTGACTGCAATCACTGTTTGTTAGGTGTAATTTCATAAAGGCAGAAGCTGCTTGCACCCAGGTGTTTCTTTAACAGGAACAGGTCCGGCTACACTGAATCTATTATATGATGTATTTAAAGTGTCAGATCAGCCTAAACAAAACTGGTTTGGGCGGATTTTTTTGGCAGACAAATTTAGCAAAGCAACATTTTTTTGCAGCAGGTTGTGGTGAACATTTTAAAATGTGGCACTCTTATGAATATTGTAACTGGCTATCAGCCTCAAAAAACTTTGATACAATACCTTAAAAAATATCAATATTCAATAGCATTGTAATACCACAGGGACCAAAATGTCCCCAGAAATACACTGTCATTTTGACAGTGTATTTCTGGGGACATTTTGCTGCGAAGCGAGTGCTTTTGACTCTCGCGCTCAGAGGAGGAGAAACTTTCCACCATACGGCTGTGAGATAACATCATCTTCTTTCTTCTGCTTTTGAGTGGTTAATTTCTAATCACAGATACTTAATGTGAGAGAGTCTCTAGCTTTAGTTTGATGTTTAGCGTCAGCAAAAATGTTATTGCACATTTCTGATCTATCGTTAGCGCCGTTAGCTTGTTTACTATATAACATGAATGCTGGTGTCACACTGAACGTCCCGCTGAGCCCTGTTTAGGGCTTAAAACCCAGAGAATATCCAGGATTCGCTTGTACTAGCCCTAACTAGGGTTGGGTATCATTTGGGTTTTTTCCGATACCGGTGCCGAACTGATACTTTTAAAACAGTACCAGTGCTTAAACGGTGCCTGAACCGATACCTCAAAATATGAGGTTTTTTATGGAGGTTGAAAAGTGTGTGAGTATTTTGAGTAACAGTTTTAAGTTATTATGAAAACAATGTTTTTATTTATTGCTGAGGCAAATTAGAAATACCTAGAAATAAATAGGTAAATGAACTCTATTAACAATTTTACACTTAACAAATTAACATTTAACAACAATTAACATTACAATAATATTAACTCTATTAAAGTCCGGTCTCTGTAGGCAGGCCAGGCTCCGTAAATGGCAACAAAAACATTTGGGTCCAGGCTGTACCAACCAGCGAGCGTGAGACCAGCGAAAGCAAGCACACATACACACGCACATGAACGCGGTGCCCATGTCTCACGGTCTCACGCAAGCGCGCACACATGAACGTTTGAATCTGGGGAACTGTAACGCTAAGGCCACACCGCCCGCGGAAGCGCCGCGAATAGCCTCGAAGCGCCGAGAAGAGAAGGCAGTTTCCTTTCGGCGCCTATGTTAACCGACTGTGTCGTCCACATTGGCCGCGCTGCGCTGGGAAGCTCCGCGGCAGGCTCACGATTTGCAGCGATCAGTTCGGCGTCTGGTCTATTTTCTGCGCGAGCCGCGAGCAAATCTGACAAGCCAGGCAGTGAAAAACAAGAGCTGGGAGCAGAATCGCTTGTCGATGGTGTGGAGAAATGCGCGTCTGATGTGAACGGAGGTGCTCCGGCGCGCGTGAGAATTTCGGTGCGCTGCGCTTCCGCAGGCAGTGTGGCCCTGGCGTAAGCCTCCATTAGGTGGAGTTGTGTTGCTACCCCCTCTCCCCTGGGATCTCTGCAAGTGTTGTGAGGACTTCACTTAAGCCTCTCTCGGCATATGGGTGAGTAGATAATGGGTGAATTTTCATGTTGGGTGCACTATCCCTTGACGGGTGTGTCCAGGTTAACTAGCAGCTATCGCTCATTCATGTGACAGAGTCACGGAGGAGGGGGGGGGCGAGCTAGCTCGGTTGTGTTTGAACGTAAACAGAAGTGACACCCAAAGGTGCTTAGCGTGCCTTTAAATAATATTATACACTCAACAAATGAACGAATGAGTGATTGAATGATTCTGTTACGTGTAATGTCCAATAGAGGGAGACAAAGCATTAAAAAAAAGCACAGAAAGGAGGCACCGTAATGTGCGTTTTGTTTCGGTCCGGTAGGTATCGGTTGCATAGGTACCGGTTCCATATAAGCACAGACTTTCGGTACCCAACCCTCGCCCTAACCATGACCTCTTTGTCCTAATCTTAACCACTACCAAGCTCTACGCATCAGCTTAACTGGTACAAGCCAATCACATGGCATCGCATGTGCGGGGGATCCATACAAATGTGTCATAGGGATGGGTGTAAATAGCCGAATAGCTGCAGTGTGACTATTCTCCACCGGGTGAAAATAGACACTTCACACAGTTAAGACATTAATAATTTTTGTGTCATAAATATTAAACATCTTGTCCTTGAAGAGAACTTGAGGTTTACGTGACAGTATGTTTGTTACTGTAAAGCTTACGCTGCCTTCGCTGACTTACCGTCAGTATTTTACTGTTTAATATTAAAGTCTCTGTTTCGAATTAAAATGTTTTAACTGGCTTCTGCCTCTAACCTCCTCCACATCTTGGGAGTATTGTATTGGTATCCTTTCTACAAGTGTCATCCTTCCTATACTACAACTTCCTACAGCTCCATGCTTGCTTGTTTACCTCCAAAACTTTGTCCTTGGGGTAAATTTCCTGGACAGAGAGCAAAAAGTATATTTATTTTTATTTTTCAGGTTGCCTTTTCAAAAGCAATTTTCTTCGCATCGACCATCTGTGTGATCTGCAACTTTCCATACCTACCCAAGCTTATCATTCTACTGTAACCCATTCAGTAGTCGCTGAATCAATGACAGTAGCGTGATAACACCAGTGTGTGCGTGGCTGCTGCACAATCTTTCCCCCATTGCGGTCCATTCCTACAAGCCCTGCAGTGTATTTATAGATGCAGTATACTTTGTGCTTTATCAAATAAATAATAAAACAGACATGGCCTGAAGAGCAAAAGAGAAAAGGTAATTCATACTTGAGTGGAGCCCATATATATAAGAAGCCTGAGTGCCTTCAGTGTATTGTGCGTGTCACCGTGTATTTTCAACATTATGCACTTATGTAATATCAAGAGCAACATACTTATAAGAGGACGCTTTATAACTAAGCAAATGGAGGGAACCAGTTTGGGTTATTTTTCTTGAAAAGGTCTTGCTTCTCTCTCGCAGCTTTTTCTTTGATTTGGAAATTGGATGAGAGCCTACACATATTTCCTCCAAGTGCCTTCATGACAGAAGCAGACTTAGCAGAAGACTTACAGCTTTATTGAGATTAGCTGACGAGCGTTTACCCAAAGACGTGACCTTGCAGGAAAGTCAGAGATGCAAGTCAATGTCCAATTTGTAGTTTTAAGATGTTTTGTTGGGGTAAATTTGTGGTTAAGTTAAATCAAGACTTCGCAATTGTGAGTTTTTTAAGGATTATTTCTTTGTATCTTAAATAGTTTGAGGTACCAGGTTTGTTCCAGGTCATGTGCTCCTCTATCTTCTGTCATTCTCGCAACCCTCTACCCCCACACTCCCAATCTCGCCCGCCTTTTTTTTCCCTCTCCATCTCCATCTCTTCTCCCTACCTCTTTTCTCCTCCGCTATGTTTCTCGCTAGTTGGTGTCTGACCTACTTTCTCAGATTGCTGCAGTGCTCTCCCCCTCTGTATCATGAAAACACACACACACACACACACACACACACACACTGAGGTTCTCAATCACCCTCCTACCTCTACCCCTATACCAGCCCCCACCCCCCCCCACCCCCGTCCCAGAGAAGCAGGATAGCACCAGTGGGACCTGCTCAGGATGCTCCCTCATTGGCTGAACACCAGAAAACCTTCACATGTACAAATCAGGACAATGAGGAGAGTTTTGCCCTGAAGTGTTAGGCACTTATTTTTTTATGTTACCGTTGCCATTATTCCTTACTATGGCATTAATGATATATAACAACGGTTTGACTGAGGGGATGAGCAGCACATGGTACTTGTAGAAAGTAGTAAAATGTTGAGGATGATTTAAAGTGTGAGATCTGCCCTCAGATACCCCTTTTACACCAAATTAGCTCTGGTTCTTGAGCCAGTTCCCTTCAGGATTCATGGATCCTCGGTATTATCTAGTGAACCAGTCCACATTTGCAGCAGTTTTTTTTTTTAGCAGAGCCATTGTTATCTAAGACGCATCATTGGAGTGGATTGTACAATGCAAAACAGAAGTACACAGCAACAGCAAGATGGTGGATTTCATCGATTACCTGCGAGCTTTTGTTCTGTTATCACCGATATTAATTATTACAAAAAACAAGCGCTGACCACAGTGGCGTAAGGTAGTCACAATGGGCCCCAGTGCACACTATTATGAGTTGCTAGTTATGAAGCACACACACATAGAGTGTTAGGCATGTATATATTACCATCAGTGTGTCTTACTGCCACTTGTATGCTATATTAACTTGCAGATGTGCCCATCAGATTTTGCACCTAAACTAGCTACTGTAAATCGTATTGTCTCATTACATGTTTAAACAGAGACTTAATATTGGACAGCATCAACATACATGTTACCCAGAAATACTCATTATATGTCTGTCACTCTGACATCTCTCCAATTTGTGCATGTATAGGTCCTGTTTGTGCATGTGTGTGTCTTTCAGACCTGTGTGTAATTGACAAGCAAGAGTGAAAACATTGAATTTCTCCTCAGGGGGATTAATAAAGGAAATAAACTTATAAACTTATAACTTATATGGCAAAAACTACAAAAGAAAATAGAAAATTATTAGTTTAACTAAATATTTTTTGTAGTTAAATTATAGTTTTTCTTTTAGTTTATGTTGAATAAGCATACAAGCTTGTTATAAATTGATACTATTTTACAAAAACAGAAAACCATGATGGAGATGGCTTCGCCTCTTTGAGGGCATTTATAGAAATTCGCACCATTTTTGATTCAACAAAAGTTCTTCTTTGAACATGGGTGTATTTCCAGGTGGCAATCAGGCCCCTCCACCCAGTTGCACTGCTTGCACTGTCTATATTTACGCCCCTGACTGACCAACTATTGATGCTACGCAGAGCTGGGCAATATGGCTAAAATGTTATCACGATCTTTTTTTTTTAAACAGTAATTATCACTATAAATGTCAAAGGATTATTTCTTTTTTCTTCGTTTACAGGGTGATTTTTGCTCCTGAGTAAAAGTTACTGTCAGAACATGACCAACACTTGCCAAACAGGGGAACATTTCACAAATCTGAGGTAGATTCAGAACAATTTTAATCAAAATAATGTCAATAAATAAAACAATAAATACACAAAGAAATCTTAACTGTGGTCAGGAGCATGTTAAACTCTTTGTGTAGATGGTTTAAGACAGTTTCTAAGTGTTTTAGTTGACAATGGAGACAAAATTGGTGGTCAGTATTTTTTGGACAAGTTTTAAACCCACAGTGTTAATTTCTCCCATTTCTCAATCGAAACAAGAACAAACGACAGACTGATGATGTCGCGAGGTAGTGTGGGATCATTTATTGCAGATGAAAGTCTACCTGACGTGACTGGGGCAGAAATCGTGTTTACGGATGAGGAAATGAATTAAAGTTTTATGTATGTCACCTTTAGTCATGAGATGTCATTTCATTTTAATAAAATAGCCGCAAGTCAGTCAGGTTAGCTTGCTAACTCGTCATCTACTTTTACTCCTACTGTGACTTCTTCTTCTTCTTGTGAAAAATGGCAGGTGGAAACTGGTGTTGAAGGTGCATAAACGCCCCTGCAACAGGCATATGGGTGGTTTAATTATATAGAGGATTTATCAAACATTTATTATGCCTCTATTGAGGAAAATTATGTTGAGATAATTACTGTTATCATTTTATCAGCCAGCCCTAGTTAAGAAGATGTAAAAGACTACTATGTACAAGACTCCATCCTCTTTCCAACCTGTAGATTATGACACGCCCACTGATGTTGTCACTGCTTTTTAGGTTTTGAATCAATATATTTTTGGTCAAAATACTCTGAATAGTTTAAAATTAAGGTGTGCAGCCTGGAACACAACCTGAGCCATTGTTGGTTGAAAAGAGGTAAAAGTGAGCTATTTAATGCTGCACTGCTTTTAGACCTGAAGAATACTTTCATTACACATAAACACAAACACAAGTAGCAAAACTGCAGCAGCATCATATCTTCTATGTAGGCTACACAGGTGGAGACACAGGAGGGGGCGGACAGGTGGGAGGGAGACCAGACGATGTGGATCCATGCATAGAGAAGCACAAAGGGAAAAACAAGTTGAAGCAATCCACCAGAAAGGACAGAGCATGATAAAAGTGAGAGAAGGTGAGGGCCGAATGCCAAAAAAGTTCAAACACTGACAGAGGGAAAGTATCCTGAGCTTAAGTTTTACTAAGATAAGCTGTAACATTATCGGATAAGCTAAGGTAGCTCATGGTTTTGATGATGTTAAAGGGATGTGACTGTGTCTTGAAGACTTTTAAAAAGACAAGGGGGAGCACCGAAGAAACGACAGTGAGAGTGAGATGAAAAGGAACAGAGGGAAAGCTATCAGGAGTTTGAAGGCTAATAGGAAATGACAGGCCATGGCCATAAAAGCAACTTCTGTCAACCAGAGGGACAGAGGGAGTTCTGTGTGTGTTTTTCCTATATAGTATAAAATGTTAGAATCTTGTCCAGCAAAATAAATACATTCCACTAAAAGTTGCATTTAGCAAGATATACTGTATTATCAAATACACCCATCTTATGACATTGATGTCAGGTTCAAACACAGAGGAGTTTGCAGGTGATGTAATGGAGCCACATTCACCCAGTTTGAATGTTATCACTCGATAAAATGGGCGTTATTATTGGTTATCAGCCTCATAGATATGGGTTAGAAGGGTCCTGCTGCACAGACTAGTAGGTTAGGGCAGCCCTATAGTACATTCAGAATGCTGTTATCAACCCATTAAATGTGTCTTTTGTTAAGCGCCAACAGAGTAAGTCAGAAAATGTGACGTTACTTTAAGAAACAAGGAAGTCTACACAGGGAGGGTGTCGAGGTGGCAGATTGGTCAAACACAGGACTTTCACCCAGGAGACTGAGATTTGTATCCCGTGTGAAACCAAAAGTCAGAGTTCTGTTATTTTGACTTCGTGACATATGTCAAGTGATGTTACGTTAATAAAATAGAAACTTATTTTTTTCCTTTTTTCTATTTTTCTAAACCTAACCATGTCGTATTGGCACCTAAACCTAGGAAAAATGAACATGAAAGCTAAAGACACTGCTCCAATGCCAACAGGCATTTAACCCTTTGAAATGGGGGGCGACATCCCTTTTGTGCTGCTTTCAGATGCTTTTCGCAAGTATTTAACCCTTTGAACCCTGAGCAAATTGGTGCTATTTATTTCAAGAACATGGGAAAAAAGGTAATAAGGAACTTGATAAGAAATGTCCCACAAATTGCAAAAAAAAGTTCATATATTTAGAAAAAAAAATTAATCGGGGAAAAAAGAAAAAAGCGAGGAGGAAAAACTACATTTTTAATTATTATTATTATTATTATTGTTACATTTTAAAATTATGTTGCAGGACCGTTTTCATCTTCCAGGTCATTTCTTTGTTTCTTTCTTTACTAATTTTCTTGTTTTTAATTTTCTCTTTTAACCAGTGTCTTACTAATTCTTTTTGGTCATTTGCTCTTTCGTTGCTCATTGCCTTATTCCCATGTATTTAAAAGAAATCAAGCCAATTTGCTCAGGTTTCAAAGGGTTAACAGGCTGATAACAGCTCTTTCAACCTAGTAAGTGTCGCAGGAAAGTGCTAACCCGTATCTATGAGGCTGAAAATGACTAACAGTGCCATTTGTTAGGGTGAGAACATTTGAAACAGTGTCATATTTCAAAATGTCAACCACAACCTGATTTGAAAACAAATATTTGCTAAATGTGTCTGTTGAAAAAAATCTGCCAAAACCAGTTTTGTTTAGAATGTGCTGACACTTTAAATACACCATATATTTGATGATATAATAATGTAAAACTAAATGTAGCTCAGAATAGTGTTCATAAAGCTCATCATTGAATGTAAAATACTTTCTAAATGGAGCAGATCAGTTTAAAGCACCTGTCATGGATGCATCCTGCTATACTTTGTGAGGTCATCTTACAACCAAAACAGCAGGTGATAGAAACTAAAGATAAAACTAAAGGACGTTAAATAGTGTTACTCAGATTTTATCCAGATCATTGTATCACTTTTTTAAAAAATTATATAAATACAGATAAATCCAAACAATGAGTCCTGAACTAACATTTTTATCTCAGACAGTCCTGAGTTAACATACTCCCACACTTAAACTACATTCTCTGTCTTTCCTTGTCTCGCAGGTACAGTATGAATATCGCAAAAAACACCGGAGATTTGTGATGCAACTGCAAAGCCTCTCCTGATTTGCAGATTCGCCCTCCCTCTCTAAATTAAACTCTGGTGTCGGGTGGCAGCTCTGGTGGGAAATCTTATACACACAGGAAATAACACATCTGTATTTCAATCTCAAACACCTGAGACTGAAATACTAAACCTGTTCCTAAACAACAGGGAGGACGCAGTGAACGCTCTACTCATCAGTGACGACCTATTCATTGAAAATCTGAGAAGGGCAAAAATTAGTTGCACTTAAAAGAGTAGTGTGTAGGATTTGGTCGCATCTATTGCCAATTTCAACCAGGTGAAACTTCTTGTGTGTGCCAAGCATGAACTCCCGGTTAGGATTCTTATAGTGTTGACTGTTAAGGAGGTTTTTAGATACCGGACTGTTAACATAAGCATGCCTTAACTTACTGTACTGCAGTCATTAATCTGATTATGATACAGTTAAAAGCCACAACACAATATTGCTGCTGATGAAACAAAGGCTCATTCATGGTTTCGGTAATTAAATGACACAGTGTTTCAAGATGGCAGAGCACAGTGGATTATACTGTAAATCTGAACATCAAATCAATACTGATCAATCCATCACAGCAGCCGGCCCTTTTTAAATATGCAGCAGCACATGCAGTGTGACAGAGAAACACCCCTACTGCTTAAAATGCACTCAAAGCTACAGGTGTGGATGTGTGTACACTGTATGTGCCTGTGTTTACATGGGTTGGTGTGAAGTGCCTGGCACAATCGTGTGTGTGTGTGTGTGTGGACATGACTCACAACGCGAGCGAGACAAACAGCCGATGGGCACAGGAGGTGTGTGCGCAGATCGCAGATAGTGAGTGGTAACTACATGAGCACTGCATTGAGGTGATGGAGAGGGATGAGCGGAGAAAGAAAGAAAGAGGTGGAGGAAGATGATAAAAAGAGGAGTAGCAATCTGTCACTTCACACTTGTTTATCTCCTCGGGCCTTTGTGTCTGTTCTCTCCCTGCATCTCTCTCTCCTCGCTGCAACATGGAGGTATGTGTATGTGTGTTCTGGCCTGGACGGCCGCGTTAATGCTGTGAATATGTGATTCGGAGGCACGCTGTAATGTTTGTGTGCAGCTCAGTGCGTTGAATCCCCTACACTAAAGCTACCATGTGTGACCACCTGCAGTCCAATGACCTTCAAGGCCCAATAGAGTCTCCCTCGCTCTCTAGACTCTGAAATTAGATTTGGAAAGATCATCAACATAAATTTAAAAGAGCGGGAGTCAGAGATGGGGAGAGAAAGAGAGAGAAGCAAACGAGAAAGAGAGGGGGACTGTGAAAGGAAGTTGATGATAGAGAGCGTTGATTGTGTTTCGATGGATGAATGAAGAAGAGGGAGTAAAGGAACGGAGGGAGAGGAGATGAAAAGGCGAGCAGAGGACAGAAGACAATGACGTGAATCTCACCAATCAAGGGGAGAGGGAGCAGGGCACCGGAGAGTGAGAGTGCAATAAAGAGATAGAGAAGAAGAAAGGAGGAGGTGTTGGGAGAGCATGAATGTAAGTGATATAACCAAGGAGAGATTGTCGGAGCTGATATTAGCCCTACAGGCGTTTTTGCATGCACGGCGGTGCGCCACGCTCTTCCTTAACGGGACCCTAGTGGCGCTGTGTTTACTGCGGCACCATCCAGAAGAGCTTTATCATTACAGTATTACCACAGCCCTGCCTGGCTCTCTGTCACCATGACAACCACTGCGTTAGCCTCTGCTTTCAGGCACCAAGGACAGGACTAAGCCAAGTACTGCTCCTACAGCTGGCGTAAAAGGGCTGAATGTAGAGGAGCAGGAATTGTGATCAGTCAGTTCCAGCTGCTGATTGTTCGATGAAAGATTTGTGAGGTCAAGGGTGAATGACCTTGACAGAGATATAAAGACAATAAAAGGATGTTGCTTCTGATTAACAGTGCCTTTGTTCCATGTACACTGATAGTGATGTTTGATCAGCATTAGTATGACGAACAGCGCCCAGTAAGACTGAGCATGTGGAGTCTTTCCCAGAGGGCAAAGCAAATGGGTGACCACTGCTGCAGAGTCAGCAATGATAAGAAGACATTGAAGGATGATGTGAAATCTGCACATGAATGAGGCATGAAAAATGGACATTTTAACGACGTGAAATACAGAACGCTCTTCTGAAGGGCAACCCGAGCGATGGGTTCGACTTGGAGTCGGGTGATTAATCTATTATCTTAGGTGAATGGCTGCGGCCATCACTCAGAGATGTACAAAGTAGCCATTTAGCGTGCTGTGCAAGTATAACCTTGGGTGGGTTACAGGAATAGCCTTCACTTTTACCATCATCATCACCGTTGTTATCGTCACCGTTAGATTCTGGGAAACACTGCAGAGTTATTAAAGGTTTGGCTACATTAGTGTTGAGATACCAAAAAACGAAACCTAACAGTCAAACACTCTTGAACAAGACAAAGAGAACAACTAAAATGTCAAAAGAGAGAGAGAGTACCCTTCAGGGACATGGCGTGTGAAATGGACAGGCAGCAACACTGAGTGGAGAGGCAGAGAGAGAGAGAGAGAGAGAGAGAGAGAGAGAGAGCAGTACAGAAAAGATGTCTTTCCTTTTTTTTCCAGTGTTGCATTTTTTCTACATGTTGAATTATGAATTACTTTAGTGGCTTTTAGCCGTTTATGACCCTCAACCTCAAGGCTTCCTCATGTGAGTTTAACTTATGCTGGCATGGGCCATGAAACGTGTCTAAGAATGTTAACCACAGTGGGCTACAGTTAGTGTTGTAGTTCTGGAGATCAGTTTTTGGTCTGGAGATCGGTCTCAAGAGCACTTATTGAAGATCTCAGAATCGTCTCGGACTGGGCTGTATTTTCAATCGCTCTTTTCTCGTCCTCAGACGAAGAGGACTTCAAATTTTATTTCAAGACTGGTCAAGATAATCATGTTTCACTGGAGTTGTACCTTGAATGTAGACAGTTAAGGTAATGTCAGCTCATAGAAACAAAGCAAAATTCCTGCACATAAAATTCACCTTTGAAATACCTTCTGATTATTTTACTGATACATACACACCTATATACAGTACGCACACAAAGAGGTGAATGAAGAGGAATCTTCATTTTGTTTTCTGTGGTTGTTTTTATGGAGACGTGGATCTTTCAGATTCATTTGAGGAATGCCTATGTTTGCATGTTGCACATTTTATCGTAAGTCTGTCATTCAGCGTGGGACTTGTACTGATCTGGTCTTGCCCTGGACTTGGTCTCAAGTCCTCAAAGTCTTGGTCTTGTCTCGGTCTCAATATACTCTGGTTTTGGTCATAACTTGGTCTCATTTAGGTGGTCTTGACTACAACACTGGTTACAGTGTTCAGACTGTTGTATTACAACAGTTTTTTGTACTGCATTTTGTACTCTATAACAATGTTTATGCCCTCTTTGCCAGGTTGAGATTTTTAATCTCAGTAAGACTTTTACCTGGTTAAATAAAGGACAAATACAGTTAATATCACATGGAAAGCTTCACTTTTTACTTTCATCACTCTGAATAGTCATTTAGTCAAATGTTAAAAAGGGGATGAGCAGTGACTATCCTAAGTTATTGATTTTAAAGCAGCTATAACCAATATTCTTAGACCAACAATGGGTCACATGACCATTTGTCTTTAGGGGTTTGCTTGTAGTGATGAAGTCATAAAGAAAGCTGACCGTTCCTCTCAGCTCATAGGAGAATTTTAGTGTCTTACAGCTCATTGTTCTGGTTTTATGGCTGCAACTTTACTGTTTTGGTTTACTCTTGTCGCTTTTATAGCTTCATATTCAGCTGCAGTAGCTGATAAACTCACTATACGTTATCTGCTCAGCACTTAACAGTACAAAGACAAAGTTAGCAACTAGCTGGTGGACATAGTGGAGCATTTAGCAGCTAAAAAGCGAGAAGTTTCCCTCAGGAGTTGGTGGAGACCAAAAATAGAGCTAAAAGGAGAGTTGATATTGGACTACTTTCATCAGGTGGACACAAACATAACTGCAGTGAATGATAACGTGTCTTGTATGAGTAACTAGGAAGCAGTTTGTTATATCTACTTAATAGTTATATATGTCATGTTAATGGTGTCATTAAATAATCAGCAGGTTTAAAAGCAATACAATTTTACGTGACCAGATAACCTAAACAATGGATAGATTATCAGTTATTGACTGTGTGATCATTTTAGTGCGACATCAGTTACACTGTTGCCTAAACCTAAGCAGCCTCTTCTTTGTACTTCAATAACATGACAGACATTTTGATTATGGAGATTCTACCATTGCTGAATAGTCTAGATTTCAAGGTGCACTGATCGAATGGCCCCTTAGCTTTTTTAAAAGAGGGCCTCAATGACAGCTGATATTAACATTCTGAAAATAGACAACGCAATATGAGAGGAGATATCAAATTCTTGTGAGTCTCCCTTCCCCTTTTCCTGTCCCAGAGGAACTGCAGCTGTGTCTCACCTCAAGGGAAATCCAATCAACATGGGTGGAGGACAGTGGGGTCCGAGCCAAGAAAGGCAGTTAAAGATTGTCAGGAACCCTCCTAGGGGTCACCCAGCACCCAACGCGGGACACTGCGGGATAATGAAGGGCAAGCGAGGTGAGGCATGGAAGAGGGTGGGACTAGTAGAAGTAGGCGCGCAGAGAGGAGGGACATAATGGGATGGTTGCAAGTGTTGCATGATTGCATGTATGCGTCAGGCTCATCACACACCTGAATGCAGGAGGAGATGAAGGAGGAGGAGGAGGAGGAGCAATGGAGGTTGGAGGGAATGGCTCTGAACTCGGAGATATAATTAGCTTCTGCTCGGGGTAATCCTCGCGTATACTTTATTTTCCAAGTGCTAGAAACACTGGCTCTGAGGTCAGTGCTCTTGGAAGTGATCCTGGTAAAATTTCAATCACAACACAGACTTCTGTTTCAGACATTCCCAGAATGACTCAACTCCTTGACACGCTACAGTTGAATCGGTAAGCTCTCCTACACACACACACACGCACACACACACACACTGCTCACCAGTCGACACGTCACAGTGTTGTATCTGCTCTGCGGTGTTCAGGTCCCCTACATTTAATTCCCACTGCAGTCCTGTCAAACCTTTCTGAAGACAAACAAATACTGTGTGGAGGTGAGTGAACTGTACGCGTGTCCGTTCCCTCTCATCTGCTTTGTATTCGGTCCGGATTACTGCAGCATGCTATGTGCATTTGTCCTTGCGACGCAGTCCCCCCAACCCCCCTTTTCAGTCAGTCCTCCCTTCCTCACCCCTCTCTCCAATCCCTGTATTGTTCGAGACATGTAAAGCAAGTTTGACAGAGCTATCCCCGTTCTAATAGCTGTGATGACTGACTGCCTTCATGCCTCCTCCTCTTTCTCTAAACCCCCTCCGTCTGTCCTCCCTCTGTCTTTGTCCCTCTGTGCTTCAGTAGCTGTCCATAATCTACCTCAGCTCCATCATGAAAGAGAAAATGAAATGGGACATGCACAAAGGACCGTTTGGTATACAAGAGCCTAATATGTATACAACTGTCAACCTTTCCATGTCAAACTGCAAAGAGTTAACGAAAAATATTAAGTTGCGAAACGCCCCAGTTTCAGAGAATTATCTCACCAAACCTCCACAAGACATTCTGATACATTTCCATCCAAATCCACTCACGAAGCAGACCGTTACACACTTCTCTAAATGACTTTTCTATTTCAAAGTAGTCATTCGCTCTGCCTCCACTCCGCTGCCACTTGGACAGGAGGGACAATCACGAGGAAGCAGATGGTCACACAGGAATTGTCCCAGTGACGCCCTCCAATGTCATTTTCCAGGGGAATGAGCAGGGATACATTTTGACTGTTTTAGAGCCAAAGGGTAACGACACGTAGCCAACTGTAGACTAAACACTTAATCAAGACAATTGTCATCAGTAGAGCTAAAGCGGTCCTTTTTTTAAAACATAAATGCCAAAGTTTCATAGACTTAATCCTTAATTATGAGGATTTGCTGCTTTTCTTTGTGTTATGTAATAGTGAACTGCTTATTTTTTAGGTTTGAAGTGTAGTTTGATGACATTACCTTGGGGTTTAAGAAATTTAGTAGGGGTTACAGCGATTCATCATTCTAGATTAATGTATCAATTTAATGATGGACAATGCAGTATCATTGACGCTAAGTAAAAACACGTATTCATATCATTATCTTTACGATACGCCCTTACTTTGAAATTCCCTTGGTATGTCTGCATAACCGTCAATCAGTACTAGCAGCGCGAGGCAGACCATGGCAAGAAGCCAAGAAAAAAACGATACTCAAGAATAAATTGTAGTGTGGGAAGATTTGAAAGAAAAGACAGGTCAACAGACAAAGCACATGCACGCCGGCAGCAGAATGGGTGATGGCACAGCAAGAGGGTTCCTGGTTTAAACCTGGGCTGGGGGAGCCCCATGTTACAAAGCCTGCATGTTCTCCCCATGCCAGTGTGGGTTTTCTCCGGGTACTCCAGCTTCCTCCCACAGTCCAAAGACCTGCAGGTTAATTGGTGACTCTAAATTGCCCCAAGATGTGAATGTGAGTGTGAATAGTTGTCTGTTTCTATGTGTCAGCCCTGTGATAGTCTGGTGACCTGTCCAGGGTGTACCCTGCCTCTCGCCCAATGTCAGCTGTGATAGGCTCCAGCCCTCCCGCAACCCCCAGCAGGATCAGCGGCTACGGAAGAATCTACAAAATACTAAGGAAACAACATCAGCATCAGCATCTCACTCCACTAACTTGTTTTCACTGCAGCAATATTAGCTGCTCTGTTTGAAGAATGTTGAGCTGACAAATGGGTCAAATGACGCACATCAAGTGCCTGCCCTACCACCAGTAAGTTGCACGTATCAACAGTTAATACTACTTTTACTAAAAGATCTGTACTTCTTCCTCTACATTAGCTTAAAATCATGTGTGGACACCCACTCATTAAACTTGATTTCTCCACCTAAGAGATAATCTCCAGGCGGATAATCTCTACGACTTGCCAGGCCATACCTTTTTGACATTATCTTCGTAACGACAGGATTGTGGGATGTGTAGCTCAGGATATTTAGCAACCTCATCCAGCTTCCTCATCCACTCTTCGTCTCATACAAAAAATAGCGACAGCAACAGATTTCTTTTTAAACATCCCTGGTGAAGAGAGGAGCCAAGCTGCCACGGGAGCAAGGACGAAGACCTGCTACAGGAGCCAGTATAGGGGGAAATGTGTTTAATTCAGTGGTGGCGTTGATTTGATTTTATTTTATTTTTTGATTTGACAAAAATCACAAAATGCTGATACACACGAGTCTATTACATTTTTAATTATTTATTTATTTACATTATTAGTGCTAAAACAACTAGTTTGTTGATTAAATCGTCAATCAATCAAGACTTTTGATAATTAGTTAATAATTTAAGGTAAAAACACCAGTCATTTGCTGGTTCTAAATTCTCATCATGTGTGGCTTTTCTTGCTATTATTTCAAATGAAATATTGTTTAGTTTTTGAAGGCTGATCGGATAAAACACGCTCTCTGAAGGTGTCACCTTTGAATCTAAGAACTTTAATATTTCACTTTTTTAGGCAGAGTTATTCACTAGACCTGATTAATAATAAAAATGACAAAATAATAAATAAATATTTATTTTTTAGCCCTAAAAATGATCACTTATTGTAAAGCTGTTCGTCATCCGACAGCTGATTAATATTCAGTTTTTTGGTCTATGTCTTTGTTAAATGCACATATCCACATATCTGGGACATGTGTGAGAGTGATCTGCAGGGTTACATGTAGGGGCGTGTCAAGTGACATGATTTATCTTTGTGGTGTAAGCGAACGCTCTGCTGAATGGTTTATGTGCAGCTACACTTACAGAGTATGGGCCAATGTGTTAAGGTGAGCGCTCTGAGGGTGATTTATGTTCAGCCAGGTGTTCCAGAGGGTCAAATGTAAGATGCATGTTGGAAGGGAAGTGGGTAAATGTGTTTCTATACCACATTAAGTCTCCCTTTAGTTACAGTATGTGCCGGATATTGCTTATGAATAATTAAGTGTCTTGATGCAGTAAAAGGACTTTTGATTCAGCACGCAATTAAAACTATTTTCTCTCTGTGAGCACACTGTGTGCTTGTTTGTTTACACGTGCTTACGCGTGTGGCGGTCTGCTCGACTATAGTACACAATACGCTGCTCTCTCGTGTGATTTGACAAGATTTGCCCCATTTAGAGAATTCAGACTCCCACCACTGTAATCGGCTCTGGCACCATGTGAGCTCTTCACCATGCCAGTGTCCTGAATCATTTCGATTCCAGAGCATAAGAGCAAAATGTCCAGGGTTTACCACAAGGTCCAACTAATTGACTGTCAGTACAGTGGTGTGGAGCGCTGATTCAGCACTTAACCAACGTGGCTAAATGGACCGAGGCAGAGGAGAGGAGGAGGGGGAGGAGAAAGATGGCTAAGAAGGACATGGAGAGGAGAGGAAAGCTATTTGGAGTTATGGCAGCAAGTTTTAAACATGTTAAATTAGGGATGCGCCATTTTTTTGGCTGAACATCGGAATTGGCCGATATTCACCTTGTTGACTGCCATCAGCCTTTTGGCAAATAAGGTGACATTCACCAATGGCAGTGGCCAATGGTTTTCTGTTGTTTCATCAATTGTGCACAGGCTAAAAAGCAGAGCTCAAGACCACTACCACAAACTTAAGTTAATGAGCAGGTACATGGCCTCTGTGATCTTTCTGTTATCTGACTATATGGCTAGTAGCACCTGGCCTCCTAAAGACAGTACAAACCCTGTTTGGGATGAACAGAGATCTTTCTTGGGATGCCGTTGTGACAAAAGGATGCAGTAAACTCACTAGCGAGGTGTCAGTGGACAGACACTATTGTTTCCCTGATAATGCTACATTGTGAACAACGAATCCCTGTTAAAATCTTCAAGAGGAGAGTTGGTTAACGTTTGCTGTTAGCAGCCAGTGGCCGCAACTAACAGCCCACAGAAGCTGCACTGAGCTATGTTATGATGCGTTCAAGCTCTAGTCAGTGAAAGTGAGGACTGGGCTTAAATTATAATGTTCTCATGATGTCTTCAAAGAGATCTTGTAAACTTTGAATTAATACAGCTGTTTAAAGGAGAAATTTGTTGATGTTCTCACAGCAAAATATAATAAATATTAGAGAGGGAATTATTATGTATTACATATAGTATTAATACTTTTTAAAAAGTTTTTTTAAAGATGTTTCTCATGTGAAAGATTGAATTACAGGTTGTTTAATGAATGTGTATGATTGAATTTTGTGGTCATTCAAAGGTAGTGTGATGAAGGGCTTAATAACTTTAAAACATTTTAGTTTTTTTTCGTAGTGTATATTTCTTTGTTTTACCGGAACAAAAAGGGGAATAAATATAACAACAAAAATGAAATAAACAACAATATAAAAACATAGGTATCGCCCCAAAATTTCTAAATCAGTGCATCGCTATGTTAAATGTATCTGTCTGAAATGTAATGTGGTATTTAAAGCAACAGGTTGACATTTTGGAAAACACGCTTACCTACTTTCTTGCCAAGAGTTAGACAAAAAGATCAATACCACTCCCAAGTCCGTCATTAAATATGAAGATGGAGCCAGCAGCTGCTTGGTTTAGCTCTAAACAGCTAGCTTTACTTTTTCCACATTTTTCCAATTTTAATGCATCTAAGTTGTTAAAATCCTGACAGCAACCCTCTAAAATCAATCCTCTGCCATAGGTAAACAGAAAAATGGGGTCATTTGTCTCTGTATAAAGTCTAGTTGAAAGATTTTACCAATTTTCAGTTTATGTTGGAAATCCAAGATGGCCGTCAAACGGACCCTTGGGACACTATTTCAAGTTGGGAACATCAAAATTTGTTCACTAGACCCCTAGAGGATTACAAAAGAACTAAGTTAGAAAAATGTATCAATGGGATGCATGGGAACCATCCTCAAATCTAAGTACTCAGCTCTGTCTAAAGGTGGCACAGTCTGTCTAGCAGCACATTTAAAGCTCAATAACACGTTTATTAAATTTGTAGGGGGAAAAAAGTAAATGAAAAAATTACAATTTGGGTTATGCGCTGAACTATTTCTTGCCACTGAGCTGTTGCCAGGCAACCAGGCGACTCCAGGAAGTCACTGGTCCCAGGCACATAAAAATGGCAAATTCATTTAATTTTCTCTATGGAGTAAAGGGATGTTTCCAATCTTCATGCTAAGCTAAGCTACGTTAAGCTAAGCTAAGTTAACCTACCCTGCTGCTGGCTGTTGCAACAGATTTACCATACAGACATAAAAGTGGTATTCTCTTACCTGACTCTCAGCAAGAAAGTGAATATGTGTATTTCCTAAAATATTAATTAAGCTATTAATTTAAGACTAATACAAATGATCACTGGTGTTGGATAGTCTGAACACAGGTCAGCTTCTCAAGTTTAACTGACCAATAACAGCCTGTCATAATACCCCAAAAACTTTAACTAATGCAACTACTAAGAAAATGTATTTACGATAAACAAATAAAGTTGTAGTAATATTATCCAAATCATAAACACTGCTGTGGTTCCATTTTTACTAATAGTAATGGATTAATTGTGACTATTAATCACCAGCTAATTTGATAATCGACTAATCTGTTTGAGTAATTTAAATGTTGAAGGGCACGTGTCCCCTGTGTCCCCCCCTAAAATCTCCACCTATGCGTTTATTTAACATGGAGATCATGTCTCTGCCCTTGTTATGAGACATCAAGCGCCTATCCAGAAAGTATCGCCAACAGACAGCGCTCAGGTTACAAGGCTGCAAACAGGGGGACTGTGACTTCTGAGGATGCAAACACAATATGAGAGGGCCTGCGGTACAAAACATTGTCAGGGAAAATTGAAACAGAACATGATACATTTACCAATTGCAGGCAGAGGAGAGGCAGGTTGACTAATTAGCTTGAGGAAAACAGTTTACCTTAATAAAGTTGGCGAGTACTTAAGAATATCTCCCTCCATCCTTTTTCTTTCTCTGTCAAGACAGGTTTGGTGCTTCAGCTATTTTCAGACTTGTGTTTTCCAAGTATGTGCTGAATGGCCATACAAGTACATAGACTTATCCTCTCACCAGTGATGGAGGAATAGATTTGCCACCAGCGAATGAAATTAAGGCCTCCTTTCCCTCTCTTTGCTATTTTCAGATGCAGCCTACAGGGAGACGCACAAGAATGGAAGTTGGAAATAGGCCTTTCAGCGGGGTCGGGGTTTGAATGGAAACAACTTGGAAGCACGAATACCAAACCCCGCCACTGAAAGTAAAAGTTTAATTCAACTCACTTAAGACCTTTCAGTTCACAAAAGAGCACCGTCATCTCGATTTCACATCATCACTGGCACCGGGACACTGCTGAGGGACGCTGAAGCTCCGAGGTTCAAGACAGGATGTTTGTACACTAAGGAGAGGGATGTCTTTGTTGCAGTTTAAGGGTAAGGCATTTTAAGATGCGGGTAATGATAGTGGCAGCTGTAACGTTAACTGTCCCTGAAGCATAATAGACATAGACAACAAATAACTGGGAAATAAGGCATGGTAGAGTCCAGGATTTCCTGCCCTGCACTAAAGGTTCACAGTCACCTTCACAGCAGTTCCCATTAAGCTCCGATCAGAGTCAGGAGGAACTGTACGTGGAACTCTGTGGCCCTGGGGCAAACAAAACTAGCGCAAAAAAATCTCACAAGACTATTCAAAATTAGAAGTGACCTAGTATATAGTAAAGTGTCTGCTACTGGTTAAAATCAAACGAGGACAGCGCGCTTCATTGAAAACGACACAGGTGTTTTAGTTAGAGAAGTAAAAGCTGTTGTCTTTCCAAACCCACACAGAACTTGTCTTTTCCGTCCCCTAAAAATGTAACACAATGTCCCAGACAAAAATGGTAACATCACCCAAACCCTGCCCTGGGCGATCTTTTTTTTTTCCACCCAACACCATATCTATATATACACTGACACCTATATCAATACATCTTTTTTCTAGTTTCTGTCCACCACAGTGATTTTCTACCCAGAGACGACCTGTTCCGAGGCCGCCCGGCACAGCGGCAGGTCACGTTTGTGTTTATGACAGCATTGTGCGCTCCAGCGCTGTGGAAAAAGGACAGCAAACAATGAACCACAAGACATGACCTTCAGGGAGAGGATGGGGGGGCGGGGGCTCCGGACACAGCGCAGCTACCCCGAAAATGAACCAGATACAAGCACACAAAGTCCGATTTGGAGGGGGGCAAAGGGGCATCTTGTACATGCTGAGCTACAAATGGTGCTCTGTCAGGAGATTGCTGACAAAGACAACTGTGCCCTTCTGGTGCGAAACTGGAAGTGACCAAAACACAGCTAAACCTGTGGGACAGTGGGGCGACATTATCGAACAACATACAGTCTGCAGAAGCTTTCATACAACAAAGTACCTTTATTTTTTAAGAAGAGACCAGTTTTTAGAAAACTCTGCATCTCATATCTCTGCTTATGTGAGAATTGAAACTGTGTTGAAGTACAGTATTTCAAATAATTTAACCCCCTTTATCCAGACTTTTGATAAAACTTAGCACTTACTTATTATTGTGACTTATAATATTTGGTTTTTAGGATGTACAAAGCTGCTGAATGCACACTGTGTGCATAAACTTAGCTGAATAGACTTGGTGGCATCTAAACTACAAACTCTACAAAACTTTCACAAAAGTTAAAAGTAAAAGTAAATCCAACAAAATGGCTCCCGATTCCGACAGACATTTAATGGGCTGATAATGGCGTTCTTAACCTACAGTGTAGCAGGACACAAGTGTTGTCGAAAATATATTGATGTTATATTGATTCAAAATATTTGAAACAGTTTCAACACCCATTTTCCGCAGTGTTGATACACCACTACCAGCTGCACTTGTTTTTCTATCTCTTACTATTAATTTTTACAACAGACATTCTGCTGTTGTCTGCTATTAACCGGGCAAAGACAAGTCATCATCATTTTTTAGCCTTGTTATATTTATATTTTAATAAATATGTTTTGATTTTATGTCCCTAATGTCAGTTTTTTTCCCATAGTATCGAATAATGACAGGTATTAAAGTTAGAAAGAATTTCAGTATTTCTTTACTTTATCTTTTTTTCTCTATCTTTCTAAGGGTTATTTTCTAACGATGACTTGGGATGTCAACAGTTTACCTTAATCAGTTAATCTTGAGAAAATGTTTGATTGGTTACGCATGTCGGTGTATACTTTGACTTTGCTACTCTTCAGTTTACTGCACTGCGTATCTAACAGGTTAGGCGGGAGCTAGCTAGCAGCACCGCTCATTCTGCATTTATTGCTAGTAACGCCATCCCGACCTAGCATTGTGCCCAATGCCCCAATGAGTACGCAACTCGATTTTGAGATGCCAACCTCTCTGCGAGCACTGTTAACAGTGTCGACTAGTGGTGCTAACATTGCTAACAGTGCTAATGGTGTTTTGCTGCTCAAAATAAAGCTGGGATTTGGGGATTTGTCATCAATTTTTTGCTTGTTTTTAATTAACCGATTAGGTACTGGTTTGACCATTATACTCTCCATGTTGTCTTAGCTTCATTGCAAGATCTATGTTAACCAGGCACAGATCAATAAAGAAATCAGATGCAAATTAGATCCTGTAACACCTCATCAAACAGAAACTAATACATCCATAAATTTTGTCAATGGGTTAACGCTCGTGTTACCATCCAACGGAGTAGAACAGACATTACTTCTTGTGAGCATTGTCATATTTTAGGAGGTGATAGAGGAAGAGAATGGCTTTAAAAACAGACAAAAAGAGAAGATAATCAATTGATTGTCAATCAATAGGCAGGCAGGAGGACCGGGGTAGGAAGATTGGATGGCTCAAGCCTTCACAGATAATCGAAGATGCTAAGACAAGGGTCCCCACCCCCATCATGCAACATCTTTCTCCCTGTGGTTGTCACCTCCTCCCTGTTTATGTGAATACCCTTCTTCCTCCTCATCCTCCATGTCCCTCTCAGGCTCCCCTTCAGTCCCCTGCTCCCTCTATTCCCCTCCACTATCTCACCCCTTCTCCATTTCCCTCTCTCCGTCTCTCACTCTCCCACCCCCACTCCACCTCTTTTCTCGTCCTCCAGTGCTCCCCCTCCTCTCTCCCGTGTCTACTGCAGCAGAAAAGCCAGCACAGACACCAGCATGTGTGTGTTTGTACATGTGTGAGCTGCTACGGTAGATTCCACGAGCGAGCTTCACACGATCATGAGCGGAGAAGGAGGTGGAAATTTGGAAGGGGGAAAAAAAAAGCCCTGCATGCGTGTCGAAGGCTCTGATCAAAACATTGATTGCTGACGCGTTACATCACAGCCATGCAAACAAAACCCCTTTAAATCATTAGAGTAATGTCTCTCCTCCTGTCTCCCTTTATTTCCTCTCGTCTCCCGCTTCCTCTCTCTGTCTCTCTCTCATCTGTCTCATTGTATTTCCACATCAGCATCTCATTTTTTCCCTGTCCTAGCCTCTCTCCATCTCCCTTGTCTTTTCTCTCCACATATAATTTGCATCTCTCAGGACCGAAAAGGTTCCGCCACGTTGGACGGGATACTTTTAGGAAGACTGAGGGTGGAAAAATGGGTCACAACGCTGTTTGACGTATAGCTCTGGCATATTAGACCTACAGAGAGAAACGGGGCTGCGTTCACCCACAAATGGAGCTGGTGTTGTGCAGCCACTGAAATGAATCCCACCTACCACCTGCTCTGTACTCTGCATAACCCCCAACGTGCCGTCACAAAAACACCATATCTGCAACCATTGCACCTCAATAAATGTTCATTTTTGTTATGATTCATGAGATCTTGGCCACTGTAACCAGTGCATGTGGTGTGAAACTGATCATTACATAATATACAGCATTCTAGCAGCTAAGCACCAGGTACAGTAGCTCGAATCCAAGGAATGCTGCAAATGTTGCCTTCTCTCGCTGTACGATTCAGAATACAGCTCAAAATCCACCTCAGTCTACACAAACATGTCAAGCATCTTCTTGCCTTGCTCGTGTCATATCTATGATGTGATCTGAAATTCCAAACCCTGAAGCTGTCTCCCTCTCATGCAACATTTGGACACTGCAAACCTAACTAAAGGAGCTGTTCTGGTGCATGGAGCAGGGATTGAGGAGGGTGGGATAGTGAGAAATCAATCCGATTGGAATGAGAGTGACACTTTGAGAAGTACTTCCTGCCTGATCCCAAATCCAGAGAGGCGGATCGGGTGGCCTAACCCAGACTATGTGTCCGTCACAGCTCGATGCTTTCCCCTTCCTTTGGAGGGAACTGAATCCAGGTATGCAGATCTATATCTGGTGCCAGAAGAGGTGTGTGTTTGGTAATTAAGAGAAGGAGCCTGTGTGACAATCACCCATTGTCTTCATAGTGATTGCAGATACCGTGTGTATTGCTGAGTGTGCAGTGATTCATGTTTTAAATGTGTTTTGTTGAAGGCATTCTGCTATTTTCAGCGTGATGCCATGAACTGGCCACTGCAGGTGTCTGCTGACTGTCTGGTTTTGCATGTGCACCTACAGTGTGCATGCATTCACAGCATCTATGGGTCCTCACACACACACACACACCCCCTTCCTAACCGCAAAATAGTACCAACAAAAGGCACAGACAGAGTGCAAGACAAGGATGATCAAACTAGATCACTAAAACCCAAATCAAAGCTGCTGTGATCAAGCAGCTGGATCCGTCTGTAACTGGAGGGTCGGAGGGAAAAAAAGAAGCCCACTGTAACTGTTTTCATGTACCACGGATCAAAAACACAGTCAGGGGTACTTGTTACTCCTACACCTGTATGATCAAATGCCATCAAACGCTTGCTTTTAAGAGGGAAATCATTAACTATTTACATGCAAACAATATAGGGTGTTCCAAGTTGTGCGTAACGGCAATCAAGCCCGTGCGTAAAAGCCATGTAGCATTCAAGTGGGACAAAAAAACAACCCAGCAGACTGTAGCAGTACCAAGGGCAAATGTGGGGAAAGACATGCACTTTAACACTGACGAATCGGCGTCGTGTGAGCGTCCTCGGTGCGGTGCTACAATAAATAAGACTACTGTGAAATACGGCGCATTGATGTGCATCGTAAACGGACAAATATGACCTAATGAAGGCGTTTGGATGCAGGAGGCGCAGCGGATGCCGCGTTTGGAGGCTGATATGTATTAAAGTAGCAGAATACGGCGATAGGAATTATGACAGCAATAAAAACGGCATTCAGTGTGAATCCAGCTCGTTTGAAACATGTCATAAATCAAATATAAGACATGGAGGTGATGTGTCTGATAGAAAACCACTGTTAAATCAACTCGTCCCCATCTGCCAATAGATATAGCTGCTATACTATTTTCCATTTTCCCTATGCTATCAGCATTAATTATTCAATATCAGTAAGTCTATGTCCTGCCATTTAATACAGCCTATCCTGTCAGGGATTACACACACAGCGACAGTCAGCCTGCAGCTAATTATGAAGGACTGGTTTCAATGATAATGTGGCAAGAACATTTAAAAAGCAAAGTTTTAAAAACTTATCATGACTGAAGCAGTGCATGCACAATATATGCAACAGTACAGACACAAGTTGGTCCCTCCAGGAGAGACATTGGGGAACTCACCCGGGCATATTTGGAGGAATACGGGTCTTCAAACAGTGCCCATATTCGGGGCTGCCAGGTTTTCCACCAGCCCGCTTTCCTTGCGTCCTCCTGCATGCACAGTCTTTTCAAGTCCCCATCCGCACCGCCCAGCGCCGGCTCGTCGTCCGGCGCGTCCGGTTCTGGAGTCTCGAAGCTGTCCAGCGCCTCCTCCGCATCCCGGTGCTGCCGGTAATTCATCCAGCAACACGCCTCCACGTCCGTCTCATCGATGCCCCAGAAGGCCAGCTCCTCTTCGAACAGGGGACCGCACACATCGTTGGGACAGTGCAACTTCCCGGTGCGGTAATAGTTGAGGATGAAGGAGAACACTGACGGGTGGCGGTCGAAGAAGAACTCGTCTAATTTGGGGTCGTAGTCGAAGTTGCTGAACGCGTCCGGCTCGGTGAGCCACGACAAGCGGGTACCGGGCAACGTTTTTAGGGTGCTCCGGTAGGTCTCATGCCGCACCCCCCCGCAGTTTATCACGATTTTCTCGCTTTCCGACGGACAAGTCATGTCTGCGCTGTAACATGCTTTGTTGGACGACTTGTTCCCACCCTTGCGCCCTTTGAAAGAGGATACACACACCGAACTGAGCATAGAGGACCGGGGGGGAGGGAGAGGATGAGAGAAACCGAAGGGAGGAGGAGGGAGGAGTCTGAGTAGTCTGCGGGGAGAGAAAAAGGGCAGAAATTTTAACAGAAGGGAGAAATAGATGTGGATTATCAACATTGCAATACAAATGAACAAACACGGGCTGTAATGCCAGCTGTATGTGCAATCAGTCCCTTGATAATCAGCTGGTGGAAGGACACAAAATGACCTTGTGCAGGTGCAGTGAGTGAGAGGAAAGGGGGTGGGGGGGCTCGGGGGGAGAAATGAGGGGTGGCAAAGTTGTTTTTAACATCCTGGAGCAGGCAGATGCAACTTATGAGTGCAACATGGAAACAGGTGAGCACATTCATGAGTCAGCATTCTCACAGCACCCTGACTGTTGACACCACAGTGATGAGAAGATGTCTTGAGCTATTGTGATGTGACCGGGGGCCTCCTCTTAGCTGCTATTCCAGCCATCACTGGACTAACAATCTCTAAATTGATCTGGTCAATGCTCATGGCATTTAAATCCTCTTCCTAATTAGTGACACTTGAGCATCCCCCCACATCCATCCACACCTGCAGCAACCCTCCTCTGGGCACCTAGGAGTGTGTGAGGAGGAAAGAGTGACAGGAAAACTGGGGATCCATCTCCCTGCTTCTTCCCCCTTTCCCCAAGAATGCCTCTCTGACGTAAGGTGGCGCAGCACCGTGTGTGTGTTTGTGTACAAGCGTGTGTGTGTGTGTGTGTGTTAATTGCCTCCCGAGAGTGCGGTGTCCGTACTAATGTTAGATCTCCTCAATCAGCCTATGTGCGCGCTACACACACTGCTGCAGCCCCCTCCGACCGCACTGAGATTCATGCGATGCACAATTATGTCAATGCTCCCTCTGCCACTTCTCCCATGCACTGCGTGTGTATGTGTGTGTGTGTGTGTGTGTGCGTGTGAAGACATGTAGAGATAGAGAGGAGGGTGAGAAAGAGGGAGAGGGGGGAGGAGAAGGAGGCCATAAATCTTATTTTTAATGGAAGGATCGAAAAGGACAGGACAATGAGGAAAACAAGGCAGACAAAGAGCTGAAGATGAGGAAAGTGAATGCAGCACGCTCACTACTAATATTGTGTCTTCCCTATTAATGGAGGAAGGGGGTTGAGGAGAGAGTGTAAGGGGGAAGAGGAGGAGGGGGAGCATCGAAAAGGAGAGTGCACTATAAAAGTGAATGAATTCTGCTGCAGTAAAAAAGCCAGAGTTATTTGCTCTCCCTCCTTCTTCTTCTCCCAGCGAGGTCAGATTATTCGCCCGCGAGCTGCGTTGCCATCCGTGGGGATGGAGGGATGGAGAGGTGGGTGGGGGGGTGCTTCAGAGAAAAGACACGCGTCCACAGCAAAAAGCCCATACATGCGCCGCATCTATGTTGTTAACCTTTTTCTCTATTCAAAGAAATGCACCACTCTCCTCTCCCCCCCCCCCCTCCTCTCCTGCGCGCTCTCACCGGCCCTCCCCCTCTCCCTATCTCACTACTCACTTTCTCTCCCCTCGCTCGCGCTCATATTCCGCATAAAGGAATCACATTTCATTGAAGGAGGAGAGTCAAGGCTTCATTCCTTCCTCCTCTTCCTCCTCTCTCACAACATACTCCTATCCAGTGCCCCCTTTCTTCTCCTACTTTCCCCTCTTTCCCTGCATTTTCCACCATTTCTCCCTTCTCTCCCCTGCTTCACTCCATCCTCCTGTCCTGTCCTGCCCTGTCCCGTTCTCTCTCCCACCCCCCCCTCCCCAAAGTACCTCACTTTGGGTCAACTCTCTCCTGCTCTTCCCCCTCAGACTTTTGCTTCCTGTGATGTAGGACACTGCAGTCTTTCTTTCTGACTTGTTATTGGTGTTTGCTCTGTTGTTTTGCTCATCTCACTGCACTTTTTTTTAAAAAAAATCTGAGGAAACAACTTTTTGGGTTCATGGAAAAGTTTGCTGTCTCTCCTTTGTCTTCAGATCTCACATTGACATTAAGTTTCTTGTCTTTTTTTTTTTTTTTTTTGTATTTCTTTTCGGATATCCTGGACTTAACAGCACTCAGGTAAGATCTGCTAAGAGTAAGACTATTGCATGGAGATGCAGTCAGAGTTAGGGAACACTAAAGTACAAATATTTGGCACTGTGCCCAGCTGACAAAAACAAAAATTGGCGTGATGTGTGTGCACAGATTAAAAAAAAGGCTTACATTTAACTGTTTTCCCTTTAACATCCAAGTTCTTTGCAGTGTTTGCTGCAGAGGCATGATATGCACTCTTGAGTTTCAGAGTTACCCTGCATCACTCTGCAGAAGTAGTTTCGTCTGCATCTAAAAAAAACCCTCTACAAATCAAGATTAATTTAATGTAATAAGGAAGTGATAACTTGCAGTAACTTAAACTGAGCAGTTTGACAGTGAGGTCAGGCAGGCAGAGAGTCCTGTGGGGCTCTCCAGCCGGGACCGCTTGTGTTGTGGGATGGATTATGTTTCAGCACCATGGACAGCGGCGCTCTCTCCCTCCTCTAACGGGATGCTAAACTTTCCAGAAGCAGCTTTTTGTGATCTCTCCGTGGAACTTTTATCCCTTGGATGACTTTTTTTTTTTTTTTGGCTTCACTTTGTAACTTCCCCTACTGCACCTCCTCGCTTCTACTTCACAGGCAGCTGCAGTTTATTGGTGGACTGCTGAATATTTTATACACGGACAGCCGCAAGTCTGTAACTGTGGCTAAATGCCTTTTTGTCCCCCCTGACTCATGTGTGGTTATTGATTTTTAAAATGTACTTAAGTATTGTTATATGCATTTAAAACCAAATTTGGGGGGTTAATTTGGATAGAGTTTCCTCAGAACTCATCTTTACTGAGTTTGATTGAAAGTAGTTGTGAACAGGACCAGATTGCTGATTTTAATGAGCTCAGGATGTATGACTTTGATGCTTTCTAGCTGCATTTCAGGAGAATGTCCGCAGTTTGAGGCTTAAAACCAGGGAAGTAAGCACATTCCTTTAAAAGCCAGCCTCAGCACTTTAATCACTGACAGCAGTGCAATTGCCTGAAAAATAGAAGGAGCAGAGGGGGGGAAGCATGAGGAGGAGAGGTGTGAAGAGAGGGGGTGAAGCTATAGAAGGTGATGTGTAAAATGGAGGAAGGAAGTTGAGAGATGAAAACAAGCTCAGGTGAGATAAGAAGGGAGGCATAAAGAGAGGAAGCAAGAGGCTGAAAAAACTGAGGGAGAAGCAGGAGGAGGGGGTGCAGAGAGGAGAAACAATCCACCAGCACCTCTCTTTCTCTCTCCTGCAGCATTTCCTGCCTTGGCCACCATGTCCTGCGCCACCCTGCTACTACTGCCTCACCACTGCACACACACGAGGGGAAAGACAGCGAGAAGGAGGGAGGGAGGGAGGGAGACGCATACACACACACTCACCTGGCTGCAACAAACAGGCTAAGAAACGCATTTTGAGGGCGAAATGAGGCTCCATCAGGAACCTTTAGATACAGGAGATGATTTCTGCAGTGGACGGATAGATGGAGAGAACGGGGCTGAGAGAGAGAGATGGAGCGTGCGCACGCCTCGTGCACGGAAAAGGCTGCACTGACGCTAATATATATTAGCAGAAACACTGCAGCAAGAGGGGGAGGGAGCACGGGATTATGGGATGCATTGACTGTGAGGTACCAGCAGCAGTAACCGGGGGGAGGGGAGGAGAGCGCACGCTAGAGAGAGAGAGAGAGAGGGAGGGTGAGAGAGAGAGAGGGAGAGAAGGCAAGGGAGGAATTTGGAGGAGTGCTGACTACGCGGAACAGACCCAGCAGTTGGCAGAAAAAGCAAAAACCTTTACCAATCACGGAGGGGGAGATAGAGGGAGGGAGATGAGATGGAGAAGGAGGGATGTTGGACAGAGATGGAGAGAAAAGGATGGAGAGAGTAGGGAGGAGGATGCAGGTGAGGTAGAATGAGCAATCCTGGGGAACATGAAAGAGGGGAGAGAAAAAAAAGGTGGGGGGAGACGGAGAAGACAAAAAAAACCCTTGCAGTGGCTCAGGATAGCACCTGAATGGCTGTAAAGGTGTAGGAGGTGTAGGGGGAGGGGTGGGGGTGGGGGTGGGGGGCAGAAATGGTCTGCAATACTAATAAGAGGAATGAAAACAGTGGATTGATGAGGAGAGAGGAGGAAGGAAAACAAGTGTAAAACAGACATACAGCTGAGCTGAGGAGCAAAATACCACTTGGGGAAAGGAGGGCTTTGCAGGGGAGTGTGTAATGTATGTATGCATGTGTGTGTGTGTGTGTGTGAGAGAGAGATAGCACAAATTACGTATGTGTTTCTGGTGCGCAGCCATTTTTTTTCCCACCCGCTACCTCATCAAAGGATGTAACCACAAGGCTTCACGCTGTTCCACCCATATCACCTCCCTCCCTCCCTCCTTTCCTGATTCCTCTCCCCCTCATCTCTACCTTATCTCCCTCTCCTCTCCTCTCTCCTCTCCTCTTTCTCACACTCCCCAGTGTTGAGGAGACCCCAACAGGAGAAAGCAAGGCACTGCAGCGCGATGAAAAGCACTGCGGTCACCTCCCCTTTTAGTGCGGTGTCACACCACCACACAGTGTCCTCTCCCCCCTTGAATTGTCATTGCACCTCATGGTGTACCTCCGAATCTGGCAGGAGAAGAAGAAGAAAAAGAAAGGTGCGTGGCAGTGTGAGGGTAGGGGTGAGAGGTATGAGCTGAATGAATAAGAAGGAAAATGAGATGAATATCATGAATGGATGAAAAAGAAAACAGGGTGCGTATGCAGAGGAAAACAGAGAACAAGGCCACACAATGACCCAGTAGCTCCGAGACGGCTAATGCAGAGGAGGGCAGGAAAAAACAACAACAGGGCATTCCTCATCATAATAAAGCTCACTAGTGGCCAATTCCCAGAACATGAATTAAATAGCCAATCAATTAAGCAAGCAGAAAAGGAAATGGCAGCTCTTCTACTCAGCAACACCACCGTGGAGATCTCCAGGGGCTGACCAATCCACACATACTGCAGCACCAACACCCCCTTGGGGGGGGGTTCTGGTCCTCCCTCCCACCCCCCAGAAACTGCTCCTGCTGCTGCTACCCCTTCAGCCACCTTTTTTCTTTTTTTTATGAGAGAAAAAAAATCATGTGCTCCTGGTCTGCTCCTTTTAGCTGGCTGAGGATGATTAATACATAAGGCCATTTTCAGGAATAGGCCAGCAGAAATGAAGCCTGTAATAGAGCTCTGAAAGCTCAGCCAGTGTCCATGACTAAAAATCCTTCCTGCCCACAGGAGGATAAATGTTGAGATTTTTTTGGGGGGGGGGTAGATGTGCCCACTGTGTGAGACTTCACAAATGACAGCAGGAAGGAGAGGTACTACAGCTTCCTTCGAGGAGCAGCGATTGGTGTAGGAGAGGTCAGAAAAAGCCCTGAAACAGCACTGAGTGCAGGCTATGGGATAGTGTGTCATGTCGGGAAGGATCTCTATTTCTGGAGCTGGATGAATCTGAGCAAAAAATCCCTCACTGTTTTAAAATCTGGTTCTTGGAGAATTTGCATCAGGAGCAAATTGCTTTAACCTCCACACCTCCCGACCGTCATTTAAACGTGTCTGCTCCTAATTAATCGTGCTGCACTTCCTGCAAGATTAGGACCATTATGATCCAGCTGAGCGGTGATGTGGTACACGGGGCCAGACAGACAAACGGGACCAGGGAAGATGTATTACTGCACTGACTCCTAACCTGTGAACCAGCTGGCGATTAGACAGAGTAGGGGTGGGAAGTCGCAGATTAGACTCTCAACAGCCAGGAGAGGAAGAGAGAGAAGTTGAATGTGAAGAAACAAAGAGAGAGGATGAAAGGTGAGCCTCAAGGTCGAGGTTTGACAACGCACAAGGGTGTGAAAGGAGAATCAGCTCGATCAGGTGATGAGTTAGTTGGAAGGACAGAGGGAAAGTTCTCCTGAAGCTGGTAGGAAGACGTGAGATGAGAGAGAAAGCATCGTGGCCAAGGAGAGAGGAAGGGTCAGAGGCAAGAACACACACACAAACCCAGGACACGACAGATGCGTAATTCAATCACAGCCCTCAAAATAGATTTATTCCCCCCCGTTGCTTAAACAGCAGCGCCCTCCTTTCGAGCCCCATCACTACTCTACCAATCACATCCACTGACAGCATGCCACTGTCTCTGGTGGGGAGGGTTTTTTTTTCTCTTTCTTCTTTTTTTTTCCTTTGCTAAAATCGAAGGGGTGTTTTCTGGGTTACCCTCAATCTAAAAATAGCTCCAGCTGTAGATTTATAATGCAGGAAAGCAAGTGAGAGAGAGCAAATGGAGGAAGAGTGTTTCCCATTAGGGGGAAGAGCACGCTGGAGCCAGTTGGCAGGGGGAAAAAAGCAAGGCATGCGCTGGGAAGTGAAGGAGGAAGAAGGCGTTACGAAACTAGAAGACTTTGTGTGTGATGCAGTGGAATGCAGATGGAGCAAGTTGACAGGGTATAGGTGATGTGGCGGCGGAAGAAGGGGGGAAGAAGAAGACCACGTCTAGACATTTAACTGCCCCCATAGACTTCCTGGATCCTAGTGACGCTATGTCCTTCCTGTGGCTCTGCTCCCCTTCTTCCTCACACCTCCTTCTCCTCTACCTCTCTCTCTCATATGTGTGTGTGTGTGTGTGTTTGTGTGTCAGCCCTCTCGCCCTCCTATATGGTTCCTTTATCAAACCTCCATTTCAGGCCTTGACACTTAACACAGTGCTGCCACGCCACACAGACACAAACACTGGAGGCACATGCAATCATGCACACACACAAAAAAAGCAATACACACATGGACATAGTTGCTCATGCAGACGGACACACAATGATGCCGAGAGGAATGCACACACACACGCACACACACATTCCCCTCAGAGGCATGATACTGCTCTGATCTAGTGGTGTAGATGGGGAAACACCCACCATTTGTACAATGAGGGATGTTAGGATTCGAAAAATGAAATTTATAGGCGTCATATCAGTGGATAAATCAAATCTGACTGCTAGAGTACAGTTGTATTTGTATTACAGTAGCTAGAAATGACAATAAAAACCACAATAAATTTGAACACATTGTGAATTACTCCAGATATTGATCAAAACACAAGCAAGGCTACAGAATTTTTAGAAATAAAAAACGCAGTTATTGTGGATATAACGATACTTGTTGAATGTAGGCTAGACGCTTTTTCTTCCTTCTCTTTTAGAGCTGGCCAATAGATGCTCTGTTATTAGACGGGTATAAACGCAGAATAAAAAAAAAAAGCCACCAAGAAATACAGACATATACACAGACACGGTTCATACTCACTTGCTTTTGGTTCAGGTTCGTTTCGAGTGCGTGCAGAAACGCGCACATCAAGCTTTGAAAAGATCAATCAAAATGTAGTTTTCTTTGTTAGATCGCTCTTTCTTATGATTTCAGAGAGTATCCAGTTTCTCGCAGGCATTCGGTTCATCTGCTTTTTTTGCTCCCCACGATTAGAATAAAACAAAATAGGGATTGCGCGCGTCTGTTGCTGGAAATCTCGTTTTGACACCGTTATTGCCGAATGTTACTTATAGCTTATGGTCATGCTGATGATGGCAAAAGGGATGAGGCTTGTCGGATGGAATGAAGCAGAAGTCTTTTTTGTTGTTGTTGTTGTTGCTATTTCCCCTCGATTTCAGAGCCCCCTCTCCCACCTCTTTGTTATTGCCAGAAAAATAAAAAATAAAAATTGCCAGCCTTTGTTACAGTGTCTCTACGCTTCCAGGCGCAGGGTGTAGCTACCATTCAGCTCTTCCTCTGTCTCCCCCCTTTTTGCAAATGTTTCAATGGAGATGCAGCCTGTAGACACCTCTCTCTTTGCCTTTCCCTCTCTGTGCCTCTCTCTGTTCCTTTGGAGGAGCGTCACCTTCTGCACTATTTTTTTTTCTCCCTCAGACGATACATGTGGGCGGATTAGAGAACAAGACAGAGGGGTGGGAGGACCCCGGTGAATACAGAGGCTAATTTCTCATATGGCTGTGCTGAACTTCGTAAATACATATGCTGCGAATATACACACACCAGGGATTTAACAGGAAAGGCTAGATTGATTTATGATCATGTGTTTAATTGGGGTTTATCCCCCCCCCCTCCTCCTCCTCCTCCTCCTTCCCCACTTAGCCCACATAGCCCACACATGCTCACTCTGCTGGACGGACGCACAAACACCATTTTGTCTACAGGTTCCCAGCCTTGACTCTGACTTGGCTGACATCAGCAGTCGTGTTAACAGAGGAGCAGGTGCGTTATATGACAGTGAGTTTCAATAATGATAAATAATATATCAATAATAACAAACACATGATCTGTCTTTAAAAATGCCTCTATTTTAAAAGGACAGTGTGTAGGATTCATGGAGATTTAGCGGCGTCTACAGGTTAGGATTAAAGACTGCAACCAGCTGAAACTTCTCCCAATAAGAATTCCTTCAGTGCTCCTTGTTTCGGAGCATTTTATCAGGAGCCAAATTATCCTCAAACAGACCTGAGGCCTGTACCACGAAGCCAGTTTAACTTACCCAGGATATCTTTTCGTTATCCGGCTTGACTAACCCTGACATTGCACAACGTGATTTTGCCAGACATGTTCCTGGATCAACAACGCGATCAACCAACGGTCTGACATCATCCGTGTGCTGCCCCTGTGCTTCTTTCAAAGCTATTTTGTGCTTCTTCTCAGCAAGTATTCCAAATTGAAGTTAGTACAATTGCACAAAATCCTGCAGGGTTAGCAAGTTAGCGTGCCAAACAGGTGGGCTGTTTTGTTTTTTTAACCTGAGAATCCAGGCTTTCGTCCCTGGATACTTTTTTCATCAGTGATCTGATTGGTCAGACGTCAGAGTGTTGACAGTCTGGGATTCGACACTCTGAAGTTAACCTGCTTTGGATCGGTTAGCTGTTCAGCATAAGTTACCACGGTGATTTATCCCGGTAAAAACACAACCAGCTTCTTAGTACTGAAAACCTAGAGTTAAACCTGAAGTTACCTTGCTAACTCCGAATCCTGCTTCGTAGTATAGGCTTCAGGTGATTAAAACCAGTCAAAACACTAAATAAAGCAGTCTCATGCACGTTGCAAATAGGAAACTCACCCAGCACCTGCCTTGTATGCTCAACTTATTTCTGATCCAGATGTTCAGGAGGTTTAGCCTGGAAATCCAGATGCCCTGTCCCCAGCAAATTCGAATTTGCACTGCACAGGAATCTGGCCCCGACTAGCAGAGCCCGCTGAATCGCCATCGGACCAATCAGATCAGTCTATCTGACAGAGGCGGGCTCTGGGCAGGCGTAACATGATGACGACAGCGCTGCGCTGTAGGAGTCTAAAAGTAAACAGCCAAGATGGTGCCTGCCGAGGGACCGCGTCCATTCAGTTTAGCTTTGGAAGAAACGCTAAGCCAACTACACTATCTTTTTCCTTGAGAGAGGAGCAGAAGACTGCCCTAGAAGCTTTCGTTTCCAGGAAGGATGTTTTTGCCGTTTTGCCGAAGGGATACAGCAAAAGCATAATATATCAGTTAGCCCCACTGTTCGGCAAACAAATGGGGCTTAGTGCAATGAATACGTCACCTTGTTTTTTGCTCTGATTGGCTATCATGCTATCCAATTGCATGCGGCGGCATTTGAAATGCCTCTGTTAGTGCTGCCCCTTGGGTAGGAAGGGTGTATCGGTGAGGGCCAGACTCAAAATCTTTCTAGATTTGAGTCTGGATTTCCAGGCTACAGGAGGTTTTTACTGGGAGCTAAATTATCTGCAGCGGTCTTTTCCTCTCCAAAACAAATGGACCTGGTGATTTAAACCGGTAAAAACACAGAATAAAGCAGTTTAACATTAAAACACCAGTGTTTTTGCTGCGCTGCTCGTCGCGGAGGTGCTGCTAACTACGGTGGCTGGCGTGAAAATGCAAATGGCCCTATCTAGAGCCAGTGTTTGTTTGTCCGTTCTGGGCTACTGTAGAAACACGGCTGTGCAACATGGCAATCTTCATAGATGAAGACCCACTTCCTATGTAGATATAAATGACTGATTTTAGAGTATCAAAAGCGAAACTTTTCTTATTTTCAGTTGATTATACACTAAAGAAAACATACTTATTATATTACATTTCTAATAATATATCCTGCACACTGTACCTTTAATAAACTTCAGTCACTTTAAGACATAGGTGTAGATTTTGGGGGGGACGTAGGGTGGACGTCCCTTTCAATATAGAACATGTGCAAAGTCTTCCAAAATGGAAGTAGCAGGGTAGCAGTCTTTTAGACAAAATTAAAGACATCTACACCATAAATTTGGCCTATTCAACTGGCAAGCAAGCAACTTCTGCTTGGCCCAGCATACATAAATCTAAGACAAAACATGTGAACCACACTGTTTTTGCAGGAGGTCTGAGCCACACTCCAGTGGAAGCACAGTGATCAGCAACGTTGCCGATGCATTTACAGTATCGACAGGAAGCTCAGGGTCGAGTGCAACACAGCCTCATAAAAATTACAACAGTGGTAAAAGGGCAAAAGGCTATTTCTCAGGTGCCTGTGGCGTTTTCCTTTGACCGCAGAATGTTCTTGTAACAGCAAAGTAAAGACAGAATAAGGGGGAAATGCAAGTTGTTCAAAGTGCATTTAGAATTAGTACAAAAGGAGATTGTGTTGCTGTTAAATGCACAATTAAAAATGCAAAAGGGCTGTTTGCATAGGCTTAGATTCTAGTTATTTATTTAAAACGTGTGCACAAATTGAGGCACTTTATGGTATGAAGGACACAAAATAGTCTTGGATCTGTTTCTGTTTCTCATTAAGTGTAGCTCTCTTCCATCTTTCTTTGCATTATCACGCACATATTTAGGAAGCCAATGCCAAAATTACAAGTTTGACCCCCACAGCAGTTATATGTCTGGCTAAGGAGTCCTCAAGTAAGGTCTGTTCATTGTAATTCACTCTTATCATTATTTTAGGTCTTGCTTTTCTTTATATGTATAGTATATTGTATGCCTAATATTTGATCACACCTTATGTGGTTCCCTAACCAACACCTCTACTAAGTGTGAGGTTTAGAGCCGTTTTCTGCGCCCTCAGGAAATCGCACATAATTCTATTTTGCACTATATCACTTCTTGTTCATTTACAACCCTTCACGCCCCTGCAGCGGCGTCTAGAAATGGTCCGACACAAGATTTATACAGGTGTTGCGCTCAATAATTCTTAGATAATTCAAACTGTTAAAACAGCAGCTACAGCCCTTCAAGCAAAATCTGTAGGCGTTGTTAATACAGTATGTTAAAGGTAATATAATAACAAGACTAAGTGAACTAATTCCCAACTACAGACATGTTAATGCTAGCATGCTCACTGTGACAATCTGTGTTTAGCAGGAAATATTTACCAGGTTCGTCATGTTAGCATGTTAATATAAGCAAATTAGCATCACACAAAGTACAGCTGAGGCTGATGGGTATGTGAGTTTAGCAGGTGGAGGGCAAACTGAGGTGTAAACTTAAAGGAACACACATAAAAAGGATCATTTGTACATCCATTACTCACTGTGTTTTAGCTTGAATTCGTGACATAAACTCTGCTTTTCTCGTATGCCTCCACAGTGAAGGAGTATTCAAAAGATTAATTTATCCAGTCGTAACCTCAGTGCTTCCCAAACGTGCCTTCTTACGAACTCTCTATGATATATGAGTAGTGCACACTGAGCATGCCTGTGCTCTTAAAGGCTGGGAAATACTGGGGATTGTGCAATAACGTGGCTTGGGAAATATTGGGGATTGTGCAATAACGTGGCTTGGGAAATATTGGGGATTGTGCAATAACTTAGCACAATAACTTGGTGTTCTGTCTGTTTTTCACATTTTGTCTGGTTTGTGTCTTATGAGTGTGTATGTTTGCCATTTCCTGTGTCTTTGCTGTTTTGTGTATGTTTATTGTCTGCAAGGCAGCTGGTGTATGTACTTGAGTCCACGACAAATTTCCCCTAGGGGACAATAAAGTATATTCTATTCTATTCTATTCTGTGCACACGCGTATGAGCTCTGCTTGAGCACAGTTCAAATGCATGCGCGCGTTCAGGCATGGTACTTGGCCTTGTATGACTGTTTGTAATGACGTTTTAAATCATAATGTTTTCGCAAAAATTAATGTGTTTGGGAAGTACTGAGCATTCAAATGGATAAATGAGACTTGCATTATACTACATGAGTTGGGTGAGTGCTTGTAAAAGGATGTAATAAAGCTAACTTCAATTCATGAAGAATGTTTGCCTTTTTGGATTCTCCGCTCACTGTGGAGGCATGTGAGAAAAACAAAGTTTTCTTCATGAATTCAATGTAATACACGGAGAGTAACAGATATACAAATGGTCCTTTTATGGGTGAAGTATAATAATCATAATAATAATGATGTTGCTAGATAAAAGATCAGGGGGTCGTCAGAGTGATTAGAAGTTGCTATCAAAGGGCCGTGAATATCAGAAGCAAGTGTCATGTGTTCACACCAAAGGTGATGTGAATTTTTGCGTTTGAATGCTAGGATATTTTGTGTTGACTCGCTTCATGCGTGCGAATAATTCACATCATACATGTGTGCGATCACTAAATCGATGATTGAACTTCCACCAGTACATCCTAGGCATCAAACGTCCCCAGAGGATCTCAATGCTGATTGGCTATCGTGGCGTGAATTGGTCACTAAAGTTCAGATTTGTCAATTCTTGCGAATAAGCATATGATGCAAAATCACCCTACTTGCTTCATTCATACCACTTAATTAGCGTCTTTAGCATCATACGTATCGCACTTACTTACACTTTACACGTAAATCACTTGCGCAATTTTTTTTATTTGCGCTCAGTGTGACCACAACATAATAGTTGCCGAGACATTTCGTCCTGAATCAAAAAAACAAAACAAAAAACCTGCTGGTGGCAGTAGAAGTCAGGGGGGTTCATCCTCTGGGGAACATCAGTGTCTTTACAAAAATATTGTTGAGATATTTCAGCCTGGAAGTGGTGGAACAGCCGACTCCATCCATAGAACCACACCGCTACCGCTATCTGCTAAGAACGAAAAGCAACCATCTCTGCATAGAGCTTAAAAGTAAATTTCCCCCTTAAGCGTCACCAGACTAGAACAGATGCAGCCGGAAGTCGTTCACAGAAAGTAGCTGACAGTGTTTCTTCATCAACCTGCATAAATACTGAATGCCCAACTTTGTTCGTCCTAAGAGCGAGCATTAGCCAACAGACACATCCACGGTCAGTCTCTTGGCGGTAGCACGGTGCAGCTAGCTCATGCATAAGGAAGTAGAAAGCAGCAGACCTGAGGAGACTTTGTGTGGTCAGGAGAAGATTCTCAAGCACTGACGGAGAAAAAAGCAGAACTGTGATGATGTCCTGAACCTCTTGGTTCACCATTAGTTCCAGTAAAGGTTATTGTTATTGAACAGCCTCTACTACACGCTGTATTTGCAGTATATCTACCATCGTCCATATACGTGCACAATAATGTACTGTGGGGGGAACAGAAAGGATGGCTGGCCTTGAGGATGCAAAGACTGATTGACAATGAGAAACCAATGGGTCAATATTCTTAATTGTTGTTGTCCATCAATAATCGGAAAAACAGTGTCCACTGACTCAGTGCTTCCTGTGCTCATAAATTAAAACATGCATGAGATCTTCAGGTCTGTATGTTTTGGTGGACGTTGGCTGCACGGTGATATTAAATAGATTCTGCTACAAGAACAAAACAAGACTAACAAATCAAACTTAGCAGAGTTGCTGTTTCTACGCTGCGTATGTAAAATCCACAGACCACACAACACATGCCAGCACTGACTAATCACTTTTGAGAACGTGCAGTAGAAGGGTAGACTGTGAGCTGCATCTTATTGAATTATGGATCAAGTGGCATGTTAGCAACAGCAGTAATGCCTCCAATCCCATCATGAGCTTCGTTAAACGCAGTCCTATTACTATGTTATTCCCAGCACTGCAGTTATTAGGCAGACAATTTCGGTGAGCTGGTCTATGAAGAGATGCTACAGTCCTCCAGAGCTGCGTGCTACAGCTTCATTATGTTATGCACTGCTGAGCAGTATTAATTACCTGATTAATCTAAGAATTAAAAGACATAAATACTGTATTATTATATCAATATAACCAACAAACAGAGCCTTATTGAGACTGTATTTTTATAAATTCAGTCACCAGAATAAAATGTTTGCATTGTATATTTCTGCAGACCATGGATACATTACTTTTGCACTTTCATACATATCATTTAACCGTTTCTAAAGTGATATAGTATATAAGCTGACGGTCATTGGGAGGTTGAGGGGATGGTGGGCACCATGACACCTGGTGAGATGCTCGCCAAGCTACAGAAACGGTTCATTGCTGCATTTCCAGCAGCATTTTAGCCACTAAACTTGGGTGTTTTTAGTGACCCATCACAGTTTTTCTAGTGGGCATAGTGCCATGAAAAGCAGTTGTGTTTTACAGTTATCGCTGCTTTTCTAACAGGGATTGTGCCCCCACTTTTTAGAATATTTTTTGGATCTTTTTGCCTTTATTACAGGACAGCTGGAGAGAGACAGAAAAGGCAGACAGAGAATGGGGATGACATGCAGCAAAGGGCCGCAGGTATGGAATCAAAAAGGGGATGTTGCAAAGGACTATGTGGGATGCACGCTCTGCCTGCTCGAGGCCACCCCCCAGAACCAAGTATTTTAAACCAAAACCTGATCTTTTCCCAACCATAACCAAGTCGTTTTTGTACCTAAACCTAACCATGCGTTTACCAAACGTTAAGTTTATGTATCCACCACATAATAAAGTGCGAATATAACATATCTGCGGTTTACAGAAACGTACAATGCCAACATTTTTTCTGGCGACTGGGTTGCTATAAAGACAAATAGGCAATGTAGGAGTTCTGATAAGGTCTAAAGCTTTGACACACAACTGTGCATGATGTTGTACCAGATGAAGGTTGATATCACATATGACATGGAATGATATTTTGAGCTAATTTTGAGCTAAAATAAAATTTGCCATTCAATATCTAATAGAAGGAAATGTTCCTATCTGCTCGCCTGTGGACCGTCACAATGTGGAGCCACAAAGGCAGCAAGAGGAAGGATTGAGCAACTCATGATCGCAACACCATTTAACGTCCATACAGTTTCTCTGGAATTAAATGTCTCCACAATAAAATGGTTTCTAGATCTATCCAAACCTCTCTGATATTTGTGACAGCTGCTCTCAGGCACCAGCAAACTTGACTCATATGTTCTGGTCATGCCCGAGTCTTGTGGGATACTGGAGATGTTTTTTTGATGTTAAATTGAAGATGTTAGAGCTGACTCTAGTCAGTTCTAATATCTTCACTTTAATTTAATTTAAGTTAATTTAGTTCTGCCAGTGTTTTAGAAACACTTTGAGACAATGCAATCTATCTCGACTAGAGTAGGGGAAGTATGAGTGGAGAAAAAAGTGTAGATTGTTTTGGGGTGTATAGTATATACAGTGGCATGAATATTGGTGCATAAATGGTATAGACACAACTATGTGTGGAGATGTAACAGTGTGGGTACATACATTTTGGATTGTGATCTTGTACGATGAAGACAAGGTTAGGTTGACATGTTGATCTTGAGTATTGTCAGCTGACTTTTATTTTTCATTTTATTAATGTTTATTTTAATTTATTTCTTTGTATTCAATTAGCTGCACACCTACTTTTGTCAATGTATGTTATTTAATCATTTTTATTTATTTTATTCGTGTATCATTACTTTGCTCTTATGAGCTGGGAGGGGATTGTTGGGGGTGAAAGAGTTGATATCTCTGTTTACAAAGAAAAACATGAAACTGTGTACAAATTGCTCAATAGAATTTGGTTCCGGGGGAAAAAAAAAAAGTTTTTCCCATGTTGTCTTGAGTAATCTCTTCAGTTTTTTCTAAAAGGTCATACTTAAATGTACTTGTGTTGTAATGTGTTGTTTCCAAATTTCTGAACATCTATAAATCCTTAACGAAACTCCTGCCTGAGCCAAACTGTTTTGAGCTGTAACTAACATTTCTTTTGTTTTTTATCCTTTAAATGTCATTTACTATTTAGAATCTTTGCAATTATAAATACTCCATTACTTGCAAATAAATGGGTGATTACTCCCTAGTCAGCATCAAGAGTGTATTCTTTCTTTTTTATACATCTTTTGTTCATGGAGAAAATCCTTTGATAATACACTCAATTACCAGTTTATTATGTACATCTAGCTAAAAACAAAGCGTATTATATTAAGTTTGTGTTTAAAGTGTTCTAGAAAGATTTTGATTTATCGTCATGGTCACTTTGGAGACTATTTTGTGATGGGGACATTGGTGAACTTACAAACTGTAAACATATTTGCCTTTGTAACTGTGACCATAGCATTTTAATGATACATTTTAACACATTGCAGTACGCTGTATCCTTATCATAACAACAAAGATCAATGCACTCCACTGAGAGTAGGATCTGCCAGAAAGCTGTTTCCTGGAATATGTGTTTGCATAACTGCATGTATTCATGTTCTTGCTATTATGTCCTAGCTTTAGTGTTTCATGATTTCCTGGAATTGATAGCTCTGCTGGAACAATTTTTTGGAAGGCTACAATGAACAGATGTGGACTCATGGGACATTCCTGACCCACAGTGAAATCCCTGCCATTTCCAGTAAGATCGATATAAGCTGTTTCCGATGCAGCGTAAAATTCAGATTTTATAGACTGTTAAAAAAAAGAAAAAGATGTTCTTTGTTCAGTGATACATTTCCCATCATCTGTCAGACCTACTCTTTCCAGACTTTTCCTCTCATCTTAAAGTGTTTACCCACTAGAGGGAGACATCATAGTTCTGCACTGAGGAGTCATTGTGCTGTCCTGTTGCACCACAATCATAACAGCTGACACCTGGTGTTGTCCTGAAAATTAAATATTTAAACTGTTTCAGCAGACGAGTTGATTGCCCCCGTCCACAATGTACTCTGAGGTTTGCTGGTCATCCACCTGAGGCCTTCGCAGTGTCACACCGAGCTCCGCACGCAGCCTAATTTAGAGCCTGAGGCTGCAGACCAAGGGCGTCAGCTTCACTTTAGCAATGTAGGGCACACTTTGCATCAGCCTCTGGGCAGCAAATCACACTGACACACAGGGAACCTACATCCCTCATTTCGTCACCGTGACTGCAACAAAAAGTCCAAATTAAACCACATTAAAAATTACGACATGGCTGAGATTGTGAAGGATAAAACTGCATCTCATTTTCTGACTTCTTTTCAGTCACATTTTTGTAAACAGATGCTAGTAGCTCTTGAAGGTGTAAATAAAGTTCATCCTTCTAAAGCTAAAGGAAGCCTCTTCTCGTGTGTGTGTGTGTCAGAGAAAGATAAAGAACGTACGTTTCCATCCACTTGAGGCTTCCAAAATCTGATCGGGCTCCATAATAATTTAGAGCCTGGACTCTTCTGACCAAGGTTTCATTTCGACTACCAGAAGGGCACACTCTCCATCAAACACAGGCCACAAATCACACTGACATACTGCGGGCACACGAGGAGCTCAAATCCCTCACTTTATCTGTTTGTGAAGCATAACACACACATTTACAGAAGACTGCACAGCTGTGAGAAGCTCTGATCGAAATAGGTAAGACCCATCAAATGACTCACTCGTCTAATGCGCTGTAAAGTTAAAAGGAAAAATAAATATACCAGCATCACATTAGGCCAGAGGATGTAAATGAGCTACAAGAGTGGTCATTAGAGAGCAACAGATCACAGGAAACACGAGTTTAAAAATCTGAGAGGCAGATTCAACCCTTTGTGTCTAAGGTCGGTTTAAAGGGGTAGTTCAGATCTTTTGAAGTGGGAGGCATTGTCCAGAATACTGAGTGCCACCTCTCACATCCTGCATGCCACTCTGGAGTCCCATGCAACACTACTTCTTCTTGTTATATTAAATTCAATATAACACTGATCAGCAGGTGCAGTCTGTTTTTGCCAACATTTTCACTCGTTTTTAGTAACTGCTGTACTTATCACACTCCTAATGTTACTCTGGTAGGCACTGGTTTTTGCTTTTGCTCCTTGAAAACACTTCTATGTCATATCTGTATATTCTGCCAGATACATAATACTCTAATGTTATAAAACTGGGCCCAGTGAGTGACCCTGACCCGTAGAACCCACTGGTTGTTCTGAGTGTTATCTTTGCTCTCTTCAAAGCTCCCAGGCTCCTTTGATATAAACAGTAGTTTTACTTCACAGAACACAAAGTTGCTGATCTGCCGCTGCCTCTATTGTTTAGTTTGTTTGTGTTATTGTGTGACTTTGGTGTTTAAAAAGGTTCATTTGGACTCACCAGAGTTGCACAATGACCGAAACAAACAAACCGACCGGGGCAGCGGTAGACCACTACCTCCTGTGCTCTGCAAGGTCAAATTACGGCTAAGGGAGTGTGGTGGCTTTGAAGAGAGCGATATACAACTTTAGTTCCCCATTGGAAAGGGCTGTTTGATGGCAAGGTAAAGCATTGAAAATACTCTGATTATACCATACACTTAAATGGTTCCTGATGTTATCAGATAACAGTAAGAGTAATATCTTACTATATAATGACGAAAACTCTGTCTGTGTTCCACGTTTTTCTCCTCACTGACTTGGTCAATCCATGTGAAATTTGGCACAGTGGTAGAGGGTCATGGGAGGATGCGAATGAAGCAATATTACATCAATTGGCCAAAGGGGGGCGCTATAGCAACCAACTGAATATTGCAAACTTTGAATAGGCGTATCCCATGCCCCATATGTCGTAGAGACATGAAACTTTGCACAGAGATGCCTCTCCTCATGAGGAACAAATTTGCCTGAGAACACATAACTTCTGGTTCTATAGATTTTCCGCCATTTTGAATTTTTTGAAAAACACTTAAAATCGATCTCTTCCTAGGAAGTTTGACAGATCTGCATGAAACTCGGTGAACATAATCTAGGGACCAATATCTAAAGTTCCCTCTTGGCAAAAGTTGGAAAACTTACTAAAACTGAGCTTCTATAAGGCAATGAATATTGCGGAGGGTGTGGCTCATCACATAAAGGTGTATAACATCTCAAGGGTTTCACCCATCACCACGCAACTTTGTAGGCATATGACCACACATAATCTGAGGGGACCCCTCTATTATTGACCCCATCAAACAAAATGGGGGCGCTAGAGAGCTAATTTATTATCTAGGCCTAACATGTCGATTTTTACTAAACTTGGTAGAGATGTAGGACAGGGCGCCTCAAGGTGACTGGAGAAATTTAACTCTAATTGGCAACTGGGTGGCGCTATAACAACAGAAAAATGCTTAAACATGGCTAAAATGCGACCGATCGCTGTGGCTCCCCCTGTGGCCCAATGCTGTTATTTTTTCTAATTTTTGGTATGACTAAGTCATGGTATGGTATGCTGTACATAATCATGTAAACTGTCAGTGTGTCATTCTGTCTGTCCCACGTTTTTCTACTCACTGATGTGGTCAATCTATGTTTCCCATGTGAACTACCAGTGCGCTCCACTTTTAAGTCAATACAACATATAAACACTTTAACTATCTGCCTTTCAACGTGCTACCTCAACTACTAATGTACAGTTTTAGCCCGCTAACTATCCCACTATTGGCAATGGTACTACTGTACTTTCAATAAAACAATCGTGGGGCGTCGCTGGCTTGGTGGTAGAGCAGGCGCCCCATGTACAAGACTGTTGCTGCAGCGGCCCGGGTTCGAATCCAGCCTGTGGCCCTTTGCTGCATGTCACTCCCTCTCTCTCTCTCTCTCTCTCTCCCCCTTTCACACTTGTCTGTCCTATCAATTAAAGGCTTAAAAATGCCCAAAAAATATCTTAAAAATAAAAAAAAATAAAAAAAATAAAGCAATCGTACTATCAAATTCACAAAAACTCTGTCTGAATACATTGCTCTTCTTAATGGGTTCAGTTGACTATTTAATCTGCAATTTCCTATGACCTGTATCCCAAACACACACCATGTGAAACTGTACGTGGCCAACTGTGCACTCAGTGGGCATGGACTATTAATATTAATAAACAATAATTGCGGTATAGATATAAAGAAAGAATTTCTCTGTTTAATTCATACTTTTTAAAACATTTAAGGCAACCAGGAATCGCATTACTACAAACCAAGTCATGAGAGAACACAGATCTAGATTCATATAACACTGGAACCATTATGCAAAATAAAGGACTGTGCGTGCTAGTGGACAAGTGAGTTTGAGTTCTCATGAGCACTGTGGAGATGACATAGGATGATCTGAACACCTGCATCCAGCTGCTGGGAAAAACATGTTGTGAAATGATGATCTGGGAATATTTAAGGAGGAAATGGCCCAAAAGGATCACTGTGTGTAGAAGCTCCCACATCTCTTAGAATCCCTGTGTGAGTCGCAGCCTGGGATGCTTACACAGAACGCTCTACGCTTTGTGTAAATCTTGGCAAGAACAATCAAGTCTTTTACATTTTGGCATATCCTGTCAAGAGGGGCCAGCTGTTAAAAACACAATTCTGGACATCTTTGCAAACCTCTAATCATTTTAGTCAGGGCTGCTCTGATCCGGAGATGATCTGTCCTCTTGCCGATTGGTTTTGTTTTCATAATCCCATGAGATTCTTGTCCTTGTTCTTGTACTTGGGAACCTTGGGCTTTCTCACACATTTCTTGTCTAAGTCTTTGTTGTTATGTCTAGCTTTAATCTCTGCTTCCCAGTGCTTTTTCACCATTGTGTAGAGCCTCATGGTGGCCTGAGCGTCTTGGACCTGGTGGTCAGTGGAAGAGGAGAGGCGGAAATTAGTCCAAGATGGGACAGTATGTTTTATATTTTTAATAGCTATTCATTGTATTTTATTTTTGCACTGTTTTCTAACTCAGTTGTTAGCAATGTGAGAGAAAGGTAAAACATTTAAGCACATTATTACACATTTTAGAAAAAGGGACAGATGTGTTGATAACTTACGGATGAATGCTCGCCCTGTTGGACCTTAACGTTGAGTATTTCTCTACAGAGGACTTTCAGCGAGGGGCGACCACTCTTAAAAAAAAAAAAAAAAAAAAAAAAAAAAAAAAGTGGTCAGGGGTCCACATGCACACAATACATCAATTTATAAAGGAATACTTCACCACCCAGATCACCATTTGTATCTCAAGAACTCATCGCATGGTATGCTGAATACACAAAGAAAACTTTCTTTCCTGACATGCGATGAGTTGCCCAAAAAAAAGAAAGGGTCAGGGGTCCACATGTACACAATATGTCAATTTAAAAAGGATGACTTCACCCCCCAGATGACAATTTGTATCTCAAGAACTCATCGCATGGTATGCTGAATACACAAAGAAAACTTTCTTTCCCGACATGCGATGAGTTGCCCAAAAAAAAGAAAGGGTCAGGGGTCCACATGTACACACTATGTCAATTTATAAAGGATGACTTCAACCCCAGATGACAATTTGTATTTCAAGAACTCATCGCATGGTATGCTGAATTCACAAAGAAAACTTTCTTTCCCGACATGCTTCCATGGTGAACGAAGAATCTAAAAACAGAAATTTCCTAACACACACGAGTCCATGTTTAACAACAGCAAAACTATATGACAATATCTGTTGACAAACTCTCACATAACTCATGCAGTATAATCCGAGTTTCATTTATCCAGTCGTTTGCTCAGTACACAGACAGACAGCCCTTCTTGATCGGGATGTAAACTAATCCTTTAAAACACCAAAATCACACAGTAACACAAACTAACTAACAATCCAGGCAGTGGTAGACCAGCAGCTCCCATGTTGATTGAGGTAAAATTACAGGTTTTTGTCAATGGAGTCTGGCTTTGAAGAAGTCAGGCTGCCTGTGTGGGAAGTACTGAACATATAACTGGATAAATGAGACTTGGATCCTATTGCACAAGTTGTGTGAAAGTTTGTAAACAGATGTTCTGATATAGTTTTTCTGCTGTTTAACGTGCACCCCTATGGCTTCAATTCATCAAGAATTTTCTCAGTTTATGGATTCTTCATTCTTCAATAAGGCATATGAGAAAAGCAAAGTTTTCTTCCCCAATTTAAAGTGAAAATGGGTGAGGAACTGATATAAAAAAGGGTCAGTTGGGTCCTTTAAAGTAGTAATAATACCTTTACAGCCTTCTTAAAAGGTTTGTACTTCTGAGTATCCCGGATTTTCTTTTTTGGATGATCCAAGAGTAAAATCTGAAATGAAAGTTTAGGAATAGTTTTTGAGTGTTTACATTTACTTTAAAAATCATTTTATGTCCCTCTCAGATATCACATCCAGGCTACCTTTAGGTCGTTGTGTATGGCATGTCCAACCACTATTCTGCCTTGCAGGATGGCAGCAACCTCCCTCTGCACAGTCCGTAAATCCTCTCCTGCAGTGACACAAACACAGATGATAATCGTGGTGTAACAGTACATTCCAAAATTTCAAGCTACTAATTACAACGTGTCAGTTTCTCATTCAGTTGTTTGTTGCTCATTACAACCATTTTCACAACTCACCATCTCTGATGTCCTGCGGTCGGATGCCACTGACAGCTGTCCTGTAGTCTGTCACCTTCTCTGTGGGTTTCACATACTTGTCATAGATGCATTTCCCAAACTGATTCACGAGGGAAACGCGAGCCAAGATGCTGTCCTCTCCGTCAGGGCCAACTCCCACCATCTCGCAATCAATGGCCACGGCTCTGGTGAGGCTGACGGAATAGGAAACAAGATGATAAGAGAGGACAGTCCTCACTACTACTTTAACCTGCCTGAGGAAGATCTGTCATTTCTGTTTTGGCATTTCACTGATAACGAGAATAAGTTTATGGGTCTAGTATGTGTACATTATGTTCTGTACATATGTATGTGTGCATGTCGTTAAAAAAATAAAACATTTTCTAAGCTGACTCTTTTATCTCAGATGTAAATAAAAACCATCACTTGAAAACATCTCCATGACAACATTTTAAAAATAGTCTCTGCTGTCAAATGCAAAAGTTTATGTCACAGCAGAGTGATTTACATGCTGTGAGAAAATAAATAGAAGCTGTGGAAGTCAGAGAAAACACATTCAACTATCTAAACTGGTATGACATGCCGGGGAAAATAGCTGGCAGTAATCTTATGATATAGGATGACATTTTAAGAAATATGCTCATTCTTAAGATTCATGAATTACAGAGAAGGTTAATGCCAATCTCATGTCTGTCCATTAAAGGGACAGTTCAGATTTTTGGAAGAGGGGTCGTATTAGCTACTAATCCAAGTCAGCGTATTACATGTAGTAGATGGCGGTTGGCACATCCCAGTTTGGAAAACCTGGCAGGAGTACTGCCACGGAATATAAGCAGTGTACTGCTGTAAACCAGGGCAGCAAAATGTATTTTCGCCACCGATAAAAAATGTAATATCAGTTCAAGTGTACACTATATATAGACGGTCCTTTCTGATGGGGAAGTGAAGCCATAAAATCCATCTAAGCTCTCTTCAAAGCCACCAGACTCCTTTGACAAAAACAGTAATTTTACATTGCACAACACGGGAGTTACAAGTCTACCACTGCCTTGGTTGGCTAGTTTGTGTGTCATTGTGTGACTTTGGTGTTTTATTTGGATCAGTTTGGATTCTTTAAAGCTACACAATATCACAACCAAGCTAACAGATCGAGGCGGTGGTAGACCAGCAGCTCCCATGTTCAGTGAGGTAAAATTACATATTTTATCAAAGGAGTCCGGTGGCTTTGAAGAGGGGATAGAGAACGCTTCATTTCCCTGTTTGAAAGCATGTCATATCAGTGGCAGTACTCCTGAGACCTGCCTGTGCCTCCAAACTGGGGACATGCTGACCGCCATCTACTGTAGCTGGTACAGTGACCATGGGTAAGTACTCCACACAACCCCACTTCAAAAAATCTGAACTATCCCTTTTAAATAAGGCTACAGACAGCAGGCGGTTTAGAGGGGGAGACAACTAACCCTCCTGTGTCCAAAGGCAGTGACTTCCTGGAGCCTTATTTTTGCCGTGAGGTTGCTAGACAACCAGCAGAGACTCCAGGAAGTCACTTATTAGTGAGCTATAGAGCCAGACTAGCTGTTGTACCATTTCCAGTCTTTAAACTCACCTTGTTTTTGCCGTATAGATATGCGAGTGGCATCAATCTTTTCAATGTCTCGTGGTAAGGCCGCAAATAATCAAATATCGCAAAAAGTCAAACTATTCTTCTAAATATGCACTTGATTGGTGCCGAAGATGCATGTAAACCATATGAGATTTCTCTGTTAATGACTTAATTGTCAATATTCTAACCAGTATGACATGAAGTTTTCTCTGGCACATCTACAGGGCTTCAAAATGGCGCTGACTTTGTCATCACTCACCCCTCAAAGGCTTTCTCCTTGACAAGGGAGCTCTCTGTGTCATTGTTCTTCTTAATGCCCTGCTTCTTCCTCATTATCTCTGCTGCCTCTGCTCCCACGGTTGCCTCGATGTCGTCTGGGTCTACGTCATCAAACCAAAGGTCCTCTCTGCAGTGGCACAAAACAGGTTGAAGTTAGCATCCACAATGCCTCGAATATTACTCGAATATTAGCAGACATTAGTGCTGCATACTTACTCTGTAGGCTTCGTCTCTTCAACCACAGGCTTCTTTTTCTTAGCCGCTTGCTCGCTGTTTGACTTTCCGCTGTCCTTTTTCCTTTTCAGAGCAGCAGACTGTTTTGCGTCTGAGACAGATGGACCCTTTGAGTCCACCTGTGAGTCCTTGGGGACAGCACTGGTAGGAAATGTTTTGTGCTTCACTTTTTTCCCTGTGTCTTCCGCTTTATTCTTGGAAATATTTTTTTTAGCCTCCTTTTTCTGCAGAGCACCATTCTGAGATTTTGGTGTCATGGGCTGCTTCTTCTCCGGCTGACTGGCCTTTAGCATCTGTGGAAAGTTCAGTAAAGTTGTGACCAATCTACATGAAAGTGACGTCACTGAATGTGGTAAATAAAACACATATAATATGTAAACAAGCTAAAATAAAGTATGACAAACCTCTTGTAATGCCTTCCAGTTGGCAGAGAACTGTTGGACGTCTTTTGGAGGTGCTGCTGGCTGAGCTTTAGGTTTTTCTTGTTTCTTCGGTGGTGGCTTCAACTTTTCATACTTCATTTTCAGCCACTGTTTCCTTTTCTTTTTCCTTTCCGCTTTGTTCTTTTTCTCTGCAGATGTGGGTCCTTGTGTTTTAGCAGAAGTGTCTTTTTTCTTTGCATTAACTGTTGACATTTTTGCCCCTTTCAGTTAGCTATGTCGTATTTTATTTGGATATAGTACGTAAAGCCTGTTAGCAGTCCTCAGCCACGCTGGACCGTCAGAGCTCCGTCACTTGGTTACCAGGTAACGTTTAAAAAGTAACGGTCGACACAGTGTCACCACAAATGTGTTTCCCGGTAGTAAGTTTACCGTGTTGCCGACCCGGCGCAAACAAACTGCTCGATAATTTTCCAAAATTGCTGGAAGAAATGCACAGTAACAAACTCCAGGTGCTGTGAAGCCATGCTGATATGTGTATTTCCGAAGTGTGCAGTAGCCAAATGCGTCCGGTGAAACATGAATTCGAACACATGCGTGTCTACTTACTTACTAACTAAGCTAACCAACTCGACAACTTCAGCGCAGTTTTTCAGCTAATATTCACTCAAATTTTTATAACATATGGATACGTCAAAAAGTATGTTTTTAGTTTATTTTTTTTATTTTAAAGGCGGAGACTCGTTTTGTGACAAACGTTTCACATCGGACCAAATTTAATGTGGGACAAGATGCAGGCATAGTAGTTGATCGACGATGCTTGACAGATTCGGGGAAAGATTTTTGCTTAGTGTTTGGTAGAAATTTAGAAATTTAACTTGTTATATGTTCACGTTTTGGATAAGTACGTAGCGACTCACACGTCGAATACATCTTGGTAAATATTAAGGTAAGTTTACGTGCGTAACAGGAGGATATCCGGTAGCGTTTTTAAAGGCATAAATCAGTTTTCAATAAGCTTGTAGTAGTTTACGTTGAATTAACCATAAATATACGTATTTGTTGGCTGTAACTGGAGCTAATTTTGGGTCTGACGTGTTATGTGTCCTTTATATTGTGACACTTTATCGTTTAATTGTGGTTTCAGATCATGGTGGTGAACAGTCCCTCTCCTCTACCTGAGAGAGCCATCTATGGGTTTGTCCTTTTCCTTGGCTCACAGTTTGGCTTCTGTAAGTCACATTTTTCAATTCACTCTGAAAAAAAAAGTTTAACATGTCTCATTAATACGGATGATCTAGTAGAGACACAAAGTGAATTGATTGAATGGCATGTTCATACATTTACACAGCTCTGACATTATTCCCGAGGGCTGAACAAGTTATAATAAGAACTGACTTTTTACTTTATGTTTTTACTTTCTGCAGGATTCTTTTACCTGTAGTGAATTCAGAAACAGCTGCAAAACTTTACTACTTTTTCTATACTATATTTCTGTGATCTGCTGTGGGATCAGGCCATCTTTCATTTTTAAAAACACATTGTATTTCACCACTCTTGAGAATTTGGACAAATCATGTCCTACTATAAAAAAAATCCTTTAAACTATCACTTATCAACACACTAATTTCTTTTCAGCAGTGAAATATTATTTTAAAAGATTTTGTATCTATGAAATAAATCCGATTTTTAAAATATTTATATGAATATAACTTCTAAACTTGCCTTGTGTCAGAAAACACCTTTGTCCTAGACAAGAATTCACAACTTCATTTTTTTTAAAGGGGAAAAAAACTAACAGTACAAACTAATAACATCAGTGACAAAATGTAGTGCGATGATTATCTTTGTCTAAAAATATATTTTTTGTGAAAATATTGCCCTTTTAAAATTTGTCCCAGGTTTTTTTTCAACTCCTCAGATCTCGACGAAAATATAATTTAGTTGGGCATAAAAGGGGTTAGCTTTGGTTTCCAAAAAGGTGGGAATGCTGCTCAAATACCTGTAAGCTTTCTATTTATGATAAATTTGTTAAAAATTTTTCTATCAGGTGTGTCTCAACCATAACCTGGCAACATCATAGCCCTTCTAAATCAAAACTAAAAAATATTTGTGTTTTAAAAATGTGTATTTTGATTAGAACTCTTTGAAAAATAAAATGGCTACTCCCTACGACTGTTGTGATATTAATAAATAGATAATTTTTTGTCAACTCCATCAGATCTGACATAATGCACATATTTTTATTGATATATACTTATTCCCCAATATTATACCATGTAAATAGCTATCCAAACAAAAACACCTGGTCAACCGTGTCTGTAATATGACGGCTTTCCTTTCTTCTCTCCACAGTTCTGTATTGCCTGTGGGCATTTACACCTGAAGAGTGGCTTCATTCAATAGGGCTCACCTACTGGCCTCAAAAGTAAGTCAAGAATTATGATCAGATCGTAGTTATCCAATAACAAGTCCCCTCCCTCGACTGATAAATGAAACAGTGTGCCTCAGGAAATACACGTACCACACGATGAGTTTTATGATCTGTTAACTCAAACATTTCGTCTTGTGTAGATACTGGGCCCTTGCTGCACCTATCTATCTGCTGGTTGCACTGGTGATCTGTTTTGTGTTGCTGTTCGGAGTGAACATGAACAACACGGCTCCACTTGACTCCGTGGACAACATCACAGGTGAGGATGTTGCTATACGCTAACTGTGAGCTACATGTTAGGGGGCAATGCACCTGCGACACTCAAATGTTAAGATGATACTCTAAAAGTTCCTTCCTCATCCTAAAGCCCTTTAATGTCTCCTTCCTGTTACTAGATGTGTACGCTCAAGGCCAGAGGACAACAGACTGCCGCAAGGGGGGAATACCCAGACTGAAAGATGTCTCCATCAGCGATGTCAACAAAATGTTCTATTTGTCGCTCAAGCAATAACAAACTGATTCCAGCCGGAGGCAGAGTAGAAGTGAGGCTGCCGGGGATTTATTATTGTGTCAGTGTTTACCCTTTGTTTATAATAGAAGGACTCTGCTTTATTTATTTATCCAGGAACAAAGGGGAAGATGTACAGAAAGAACTGTTAATAGATAGAATAGAATAGTGCTGTGTGTTTGTTAGGCTGAATATGATGTAACACAGTGTCATCAGAGCAACTCTGGATGGAACAAGGTAGCACATGACTACATTTAATAAATGTCATACTTTTATTACATATTTTTGTGCAATAGTACACTTTTGATAACATCATAATCATATGAAATAAGATGGATACTTTCATGCATCGCATTAAAATCACTTTCAGCAGCATATATAATTAAATACACTATAAATAAGTAAGCAATGTATCTTACATACATGAAGATCCTGTTCCCATTTTTAATTCAAGGGGAACATTTTAACCTCAGTGTCCACTGCTAGAAACTTAGGAGTCGAGTTGCATCAAATCACAGGTGCTGGTGCAGTTTGGTGCCTGACCGAAATGTCCTAGATGAGATTTTATTACACAATGCATCCATCTGATTGGTCAAAGCATGACTAGATTTGCAACACAGATCTACAATCCAGGGCCCAAGTATAGAGGTAAATTCATTTTACTTTTTATTGTAGTGTACTATATGTTTCACTTTTAGTCTTATAGAGATGCTCTGAATGTTTAAACAGATAAGCATGTGTTCTCTCAACAGCTCAGGGTTCCCTCTAGTGATGATGTGAAGAATATCATCTCATGTTAGAGAGAGGGGGGAAAATGCAGTCTGTGGGACTTTGCCAGGGGGTTTCTGTAAAGTTTTCAGTTTGATCAAATTATCATGATATAAAAAACATTTTTCATTTATTTACAAAAGGCTTCCCAGTTCACTGAATCATATTTAATGCCTTTAATCAAATAGCTCACGGATTATGTTCTAATCTAAAGAATCCACAACTGTTCTCTTTTTTTCAACATAACTGAGATAGAAGTGTAAAAAAGAAGAAGTCGGCCACATCAAATTATTAAGACATACAGTATCTCACATAAGTGAGTACACCCCTCCCATTTTTGCAAATATTTCATTATATCTTTTCATGGGACAACACTATAGAAATGACACTTTGATATAACTTAAAGTAGTCAGTGTACAGCTTGTATAGTAGTATAGATTTACCTTCCTCTGAAAATTACTCAAAACACAGCCATCAACATCTAAACAGCTGGCAACATAAGTGAGTACACCCCACAGTGAACATGTCCAAATTGTGCCTTAAAGTGTCAATATTTTGTGTGCCAGTCATTATTATCTAGCACTGCCTTAACTCTTTTGGGCATGGAATTCACCAGAGCTCACAGGTTGCTTCAGGAATCCTCTCCCACTCCTCCATGATGACATCATGGAGCAGATGGATGTGAAGACACCTTGTGCTCCTCCACCTTCAGCTTGAGGATGCCCCACAGGTGCACAGGTGAGTTTAGGGCTGGATACATACTTGGCCAGTCCATCACCTTCACCTTCAGCTTCCTCAGCAAGGCAGTTGTCATCTTCTAGGTGTGTTTTGGGTCATTATCATGTTGGAAAACTGCATTGCGGCTCAGTTTCTGAAGAGGGGCGATCATGCTCTGCTTGGAATTCATGTTTCCCTAAATGAACCGAGCTCCCCAGAGCCGGCAGCACTCATGCAGCCCCAAACCATGATGCTGCCACCACTATACTTGACTGTAGGCAAGGGACAGTTGTCTTGGTGCTCTGTCAGCATGTGTGGCACCTTGGTGAAGAGCACCAAGACAACTGTCCCTTGCCAAATGAAACATTTGCAGAAATGTGAGGGGTGTACTCACTTATGTGAGATACTGTACATGAGGGGGTCACCAGTCTTGTAAGAGGTCCTTGACTAACTACTAGAGAAAAGACTGAGAACCTGAAGATCCCTGTGCAACAAAATAATTAACAAACCAGGAAAAGACTGACTGGAGAGTCATGGAATATAGTTTTTGCTAAAATGTAGTGATATAGCAGGGCGGCCTCTAGCTCAGCGAGTAGAGTATCCAACCTGCAGCTGTCTTGTGCGTGTCATCCCCATTCTCTCTCCCCCTCTCTTGTCCATCTCCACCTGCACTGTAATAAAGGCAATAAAACACCCCAAAAAACTTTTAAAAATGTGGTGGTACCAGGACATTTTTGTGATGGAAAAACTCACATGTTTTACGATTGGAACAAGGGAAGTTTAAAAACTGTTGGACATCTTGGACTACATACGTATCCTCAACTACATCTGACTTCAACTGGACATGATCAATGGAATTAACACATTTGTCTAGCAGCAGGGGGCGCTTCTGGTTTACTAGATTATGTATCAAGGTACAAAAATTAATTGATTCAAAAAGTGTTACTTGTTATTATTGCTTTGTTTTATCTTTAACTATTTACCTATTCTTTTATTTTTATAAAGGGGATTTTTTTTTAAATTTATTTCAATTATTTAATTTGTGTATTTCCTCCTGCCAAGACTTTTTTTTCCCCAAAAACTTTTGTCATGGGTTGAAATATGTGTATTCATACCACTGGGACTGTCTTTGAAGGCAGTTATATAATAGTTATATAACAAACTGTTTATCTGTATTTGAATATTTTGTTACATTACCTTCAAAAAAAGGGGGAAAACTCAACACTTTGTAACTACAGTGTGATGTAAGAATTGTGTTCCAATTTTGTTATAAATAAAAATTTAAATAAATGTATTTATTTGAGGTACTTTAACTGTACTTGAGTATTTTAATAACATGCAACTTTCTGTTTTTACTTCACCACAGTTCAGAGGAAAATATTGAACATATTACTCCACTACAATTATTTGATAACTTTAGTTACAAATTCAGATTTTTTTGCACACAAATCATATGAAAATATACAGGTGCAGCTGAGTCATTTAGTCGATTAATAAGAAAATTTATTGCCAGCTGTTTTGATAATTGTTTAAGTCTTGGTTCCAGCTTCTAAAATATGAGGACGCTCTGCTTTTACTTTTAATTATTTATTTATTTGTGTATTTTTGGTTTTATGGATTTTTTCTGCAACAGTGCTTTTATTTGCATGACTTAAATACATGTTCCTGATTATACTTACATACTTTTAACTAAGTATCACTTTAAATGCAGGACTTTTACTGGAAAGAAATTATTCTGAAAGTGTGTAATTAGTCGTTTGGTTTAAGTAAAGGACCTGAATACTTCCTCCATCACTGCAGAAATTATTTTATTACTTCATTTTCTCTATTTTATTATTTATTATAACGCAGATGCACTCCTGTCCACTGGGGGCGACAGAGAGCAGCGTTGCGGACCTCCAAAGCATTACAGAAGAAGACAGTGCTTCCATGATACTTGCTAGTGTTTATCATTTCCCATTCATTCAATAATCTCTGCTGGACTTGTATTTAAACATACTGCAGTAGTTCCGATAAATAAATGGCCTTCGCTCTTCCGGTGTGGCTCGCGGTGCAAGAGGAGCTCCTCGCCGGAAATGGCGAAGCGGACAATGCGACTCCGACCTGTTTCGACGACTTCGACGATGAAGCTTTGTTCCAGATGTTCCACCTCACCAGACCCTGCATCGCCTTCATCACAGACACTATCCGCGTGCGCATGAAGAGCACATCTGTGAAGAAACCCACGCTGCCAGTGGAGGCGTCGGTCAGCTCTCTGGTCATGGTGGCACTCAACTATTACGCACAGGGCGTTTCCCACGCCGACATCTCGCAGAGAGTCTCCCGAAACCAGACGGACTGCTTCGCGATCATCTCCACAGTGTCCGGAGTCATCGCGGGCATGGCCGATGCCTTCATCTCGTTCCCGCAGATCCGTGAAGCCAGAGCCAATGTCGCATTCAAGATTGAGAAGCTGTGCGGGATCCCAAACGTGCTGGGGGTCGTGGCTCCAGCTCACTTCAAGATCAGAGCGTCCCCCTACGAGAAGGAGACTTTCAGGTCCTTTGTCAACACCTTGGGGTACACCTCGGTGGTGAGCCAGATCATATGTGACTCTGATGGCAACATACTGAGTGTGGAGAAGTGTTGCGCGGGCAGCACGTTTGAGCAGGAGATGTGGGAGACGTCGTTTAAAGGAAGGGAAATGGAGGAGGACCTGCACGGAGCAAACTGGATTATTGGTAAGAAAAAACAAAGAATTAAGAATGGTGACCTCCCTGTTGGGTGTCATACATCAAAGGGATGCTTCACCCACTAAATGACCATCTTTAAATCAGTCAGTCATGCTGTTAGACCTTAAATTCATGAGGAAAAGTTGTTTTCTCTCTCATGCCTCCATGGGAAACAGTGAACATATTGATTGGGGGTCACCTCAATTTATAAACTCACATCTCATGCAGTAAAATCCTAGTTTAATTAATCCAGTCATGCACTAGTACTCCCAGACATATATGCATTTTATCTAGGGACTGTTCTTTATTTATCAGAGGATGGGATGGCTGGTGTGGGCCTTTTATTTTTTGTTATGCACCATTATGTTTTTGAAATCTTGACCCTCCCTGAAGCTACACATATTTTCCTTGAGCCTCCCTGAGTGACTGCACGAAAATGCATGACGCTTCCCCACTGCTTTGTTATATATAAATATTCACACCTAGTGTTGGAGCCAATGCAATGAGCGAACATCACAGAGGGAGTGTGAGTTATCACCACAACAAACACCTAATTTCTGAAGCAAAATGCAAATCGCATCATCAAACAAGCTTTGCGCACACTTCAGAGGAATACAGGTGCATGACAGCCACCTGTCCTGGTCCATTTATCAACTTTCAACCACTTATCTGGAGCCAGGTTGCAGGGGCACCAGGCTGAGCAAACCACTCTAGAAATCCCTCTCCCCAGCAACGCTTTCCAGCTCCTCCGAGGATCCCAAGGTGTTCCGAGGCCAGATGAGATACGTAATCCCTCCAGCATGTTCTGGGTCTGCCCCGGGGCCTCCCACCAGTTGGATGGGCCCAGAACGACTCTCAGGAGGCGCCCAGGAGGCATCCTGATCAGATGCCCGAACCACCTCAACTGACCCCTTTCGACGCGCAGGAGCAGCGGTTCTGCTCCGAGCTCCCTCCGGATGTCCAAGCACCTTACCCTTTCTCTAAGGCCAGTCCAGACACCCCACAGAGGAGACACATTTAAGCCACTTCTATTTTTGATCTCATTCTTTGGGTCACTACCCAGAGCCCATGACCATAGGTGAAGGTTGGGACGTAGACGGACCAGTAAATGGGAAGCTTTGCTCTCTGGTCCTACCACACAAAATCCACAAAAAATAAATAAGCCCACGCATCACACAACTGCACAGTTGAATACAAAATGCAACCATTTAAACTTGTATGCCCCTCCTCAGTCCAAATAAAACACAAGTCCCTCCCCAATGCTTTAAAAATTATTTGACATGCCTCCCTCTTTGCAACCGCCCCATTTCTAATTAAGAACAGTACCCTAAAAAACGTAGCTTAGTAAGAGTCTGGATTTGAAGAGCATACGATAAATCTCACCTAAGGCTTTAGCTGAAATGCATGTGTCTGAGAAGTGCTGAGCAGATGTATGGATAAATCAGACCTAGATTATACTGCACAAGTTGTGTGAGAGCTTGTAAGTGGATGCTATGATGTAGTTTTGCTGTTGTTTAAGGTGGCCCCCAATCAATCAGTGTAGTAGTCACCATTTTCCGTGGAGGTATGCAAGAAAAACAAAGGTTTTGTCACAAATTCCACTTAACACGGCATGACTAACTGACTAACAAATGGTACGTTTTGTGGGTGAAGTGTTCCTTTAAATCGTATTTTGCACCACATCCCTCCCCTCCCCCCCACCCACACACACACACACACACACACACACACACACACACACAACTCACTTCGTCACCTCCTTATCAATAAACACATTGGAAAAATCACTGACACTGCTAATCTGCTTTTTAATCTTGTGACGTTATGCCACCCACAACAACAGTGTATATGTTTAAAAGAACAATAGGTAATTTTCTCTCTTAAAAAAGGCAAAACTCAAGGTCCACCTTTTATCTTACTCCTGAGCTTTCAACTGTATGTCACAGTCTTCCTCAGCAGACTGAATTTGCAGAGGAAGACCATGAAAGCCAACTAAGTTAAAATAGCCGTTTGTCAAATGACAGGAATTCATATTTGAGGAGTTTCACATTGCATCAACACTAATACACTATCACTAGCATCTTGTACCCATATTCATAATGCATTCATCTTATCATTGTTCCTCTATATGTTAATTTTGTATTATGGAAATAGGAAATTATGCAGATCTTTCAGTGTCCGTTTAGCTCTGAAATGCCTTACTGCCTCATCATCTTCTAAATAAAGCACTACCTTTTCGTTTCATGCGGTTTCCTTTGAGTAGGCGTACGGTTTCTCAGCTCTGTGTTACAACTTCCTGGCAAACTTAGGTCAGTTTGAAACCACCACAATCCATAATACGTGTTAAGTATTTATTAACTCCATTCTCTCCTGTCTGTCTTTCAGCTGGGAAAGGCTACCACTTGAGCAAACACGTCTTGACCCCTGTGTCGGAACCTGTCGATTACAAAGACATCAGCTTCAATGACGCCCACGCGAAGATCCACAACGTCATGCGGACGACACTTGGCATCATAAAGAGGCGTTTTAGGTGTCTGATGCAACTCGGTTTTGCCCAAGAAGGCTCTATGGACAAAAAATCAAACATTATCAAGGCGTGCTGTGTGCTGCACAACATTGCCAAGAAGTTCTCTGTCCCTCCCCCACCTGCAGCTGGTAGAATTGAGCCCCTGCATCCAGGCAAGCAGCGCTCAGCGCCCGTGGAGAGCAACCCGGAGGCCCTGTTGGCCAGACAGGAGCTCATCAATAAGTTCTTCTCCAGGGCCCCCAAAAACCAGGAGCCACAGAGTAAAGACATCACAGAGGACGAGGATGTGTGAGCAGAGTGGGTGTGTAGGACACTAAAGATGATCGACCTGCATAAAGGACAAACACTGGAACCAGAATCCAGCTATAATGCTAAAGTTTGACACTAATATGTAAATGTGACAGCGAACTGGGTTTTTCATAAAAACACATTCAGGTATTTTTGTTAATAAAAAATAGTTTATTTCTTGTACAAATAGAAAATCATTCTTTTCTGCCTACATTTCTTTTTCTTAATAAACTTAATTTGAAAACATTCTGCGGTCATCTGTTCCCTCACATGATATAAGATTAACAAGAATACACATTTGGTAGATACGAGAGACAAAAGAATGTACAAGTTAAATAAAATCTGGAGTGTTAGAATACATATATAATATTTGTAATACATGTACAGTGAATATATACGACTTCAATGTATTACGTATTTACAGTTTATAACAAAATATAGCATGTAGACATTAAGATTAGTTTGTCATTAAGTGCTTAAAGGACTGACTTGAGTGCTGCCAGTCTTCTTTAGGCATTTGCACTATGAAACTCCCGCAGCGCAGTGGCGTTGGCGTATATCATGTCCGCGTTCTCGTATATGTTCTCCTCTGTCTTCTCACGTGGCTGCAGACTGTCCATGATGCATTGGTGCAGGAACACATACTGGGACTGAGAATAGATAGACCAAAAATGTGCTGGTCATTTAAAAAGCAGAACCTTGGTTTTAGAGCGTTGGTGTTCACTTCCTTGTAGATTTTTTACAAGCCTCAAAGTTTCCTAATAATGTAGGTCAAGCTTTTGGGTTTTGGGCGTATTATAAGCAGGGTTCTCACAGTCATGAAAGTCCCGGAAGAGACTGTTTTACCAATTTTAAATCAAAAGCTGCATTGCATGACCCTTTAAATGTCACTAGTTTAACGTCATACGTAGACTAGACTGGCACAGTGTCGTTGCCAAGGCAGCACTCCCTGTTGGGGTGAAAACAAGCTGTCACATCAAGAGAGCAACAGGAAAAGGCTTTAACGCTGAGATCTGAGGCACTTCAGATGTGTGAATATTCACTGTCAGTGTGGTTAATCACTAAATGACGCTGGTGACAGTTACTACTGATGGACAGCTAATGTTGGCCTGAGTGGTATAGTATAGCAGCATCACACTGTCGTCTCCGACTGAATCTCAGAATAATTCAGTTAGCTGTTAACAGTTTGGTTATTAGCAGACAGCACTTAGCCAATCCATACCTGGTGATTCAAATACACATGTTTGATTAAAGCACTAGGGATTGGACATCTGTGCATGAAATACCCGGTCGTGTGTTGGTTCAGAGATCCACTTGAAGAGGGGAAGACTGAAGGGGCATGACGGCAATCGACCTTCATTTATTAAGGTATCGCGTACACTCAGGTTCTACTAACGATTAATTTCATTGTCGACTAATCTGTTGATTATTTCTTCAATTAGTTGACTAATCATTTTCTCGAAAAATGTGTTAGAATGTTGAAAAATGCCAGCCTGTCTCTCCCAAACCACAAAATTGTGTCATCTAATGTCTTGTTTAGTAATCGAACACAGTGGATTAAGGCCTACATTAATGTGACTGTCTATTTTTTGGTAAATATTTTGACTTGTAAAAGTTTAAAAGGGAAAATATAAAACAAAATCTCAGACCCATACTTTCAGAAATAAATAACTACATGGTAATCTCACAAGCTTACACATTGGCCTTAAAATTTGAAGAGACCCAACCTCAAAGAGGAAGTGGTAGCTCAGGCTGAATTAACTTCACGCAATCAGTTTTACCTCTGTCTGCACCATGTACGGTCGGCTCAGTCTCATCTTGTACACGAAGCCTTTGATGCCCACTGCTCTTTGTTTAGCAAGCTGCTGAAGCAGCACATCCAGGGCTATGATGGTGCCTGTCCTCCCCACTCCAGCACTAAGGGAGAGAGACACAAGGAAGGGTAAGCAGTTAGTGTCCAGCTAGATTTCTTTCTTCCTCATTAGCACCTGCATACTCACAACTTTCATGAAAACTAAGCCAGTAAACAATTTAAAAGCTGGTGTTTTATTGAAAATTCAAATACATATACTATATATTGTGAGACATAATAGCTTGCCTTAGGTGGTTTTCATATCAAAGTGCCCAACAAATGGCGTAGGCTACTCTCCACACTTCACTGATTCTGTACCTGCAGTGAACCACAGTTGGCGCTCCAGTCTCTGCGCTCTCTATGTGCTGTCTCACCAGTCCTCTGAACTGGATCAGGACTTCTGTGCCCTGTGGGACTCCGTGGTCAGGCCAGGCGGTGAAGTGAAAATGTTTCACTGTGCGCTCCTCCGAGGTGTTCCTCTGTACAGATGATTTACACAGAGGAATTTGAATACTAAACATCTATGTCTTGAAATATAATAACACCCAATCTATACTGTTACACTATAAACATTTTAGAGGTGTTACGTACTTGTTTCACCCTAAATTCCCTCAGTGTCCAGTTGGGCTCCTGCTGCTCAGAGCTGACAGTGACCAACAGCTCTCCGTAAGGGCAGGGCTGACTGTCTGCAGGCCAGTATCGTTCACACTTAATCTAGGAAAAAGAAATATACATTAAAAAAAATTAGGTCAATGACGTTTTTTTATGTCATTGTAGCAGTAAGCATCAATGAACATTAGTTCTAGATCTATATCAGTTCTTTATGGTGACTGAAAAACCCACAATAATAATTGTGTGCAGAACAGGGCGTGTAAACTCTCACCATTTGGTAACAAGTAGTTATTAAGAGCAAATGACTCACAATGGATCACTGATTCTAGTTTTCACTTCCCTTAAAATCTGACAATCAAACAATTTCAGATCTTCCCAATGACTCACCCGTCCGTTCTCCGTGCAGTTGGTTACCATAACAATGCCTTTTACTCTTTGCTCCCAGATCATCCTCCAGAAATCATCGACTGTGGCGGGCAGAGGACCCTGAGTGGCGATGAATTCTCTGTTGCTGTTGTAGCCCTGAGAAGCAATCGTCAAAGTTAACATGAGCACTTGACTCACTAGTTTGTTCATGTCCTGCATCACCATGAGCAGATTATGAGACAATGGGCCCCTGAGCACAGCTATTCAAACCTGTCATCATTATGTGTCTCTTAGAGTTCATTTTGTATCTCCTTGTCATCATTGAGGTCATTTTAGATTTCTATTAGTCATTTTGTATCTCTTTGTTGTAATTTTATGTCTCTTTGAGGTCATTTTCTGTCTCTTTGTAGTCATTTTGTGTCTCTGAGGTCATTTTCTGTCTCTTTGTAGTCATTTTGTGTCTCTGAGGTTATTTTCTGTCTCTTTGTAGTCATTTTGTGTGTCTTAGTGGTAATTTTGTTTCTCTTTGTAGTCATTTTGTTTCTTTGAGGTCATTGTCTGTCTCCTTGTCATCATTGAGGTCATTTTAGGTTTCTATTAGTCATTTTGTATCTCTTTGTAGTTATTGTATGTCTCTTTGTAGTCATTTTGTGTCTCTTTGTAGTCATTTTGTGTCTCTTCAAGGTTGTTTTCTGTCTCCTCGTCATCATTTTCTGTCTCTTTGAGGTCATTTTAGGTTTCAATTAGTCATTTTGTATGTCTTCAAGGTCATTTGTGTCTTTGTGGTTGTATTGCCCCTTTTGTAGTTGTTTTGTGTCTTTTTGTTTTTTACATCACTTAGTCATTTTGAGTCTCTGGTCAGTACCTTTTAATTTAAGTTACATTTTACAGTTCAGTAATCCATCCATGTACGTTGCTCGGTATGAAATAATACATTTTCTGCTCATGAAATCACACACAGTCAACATAACATGTACATGCGCAGATGTTTCAGCAATCATTTACCAAAGATAATTAATGGCTCAGGCTTATGAAATCTGCCCTTTGACCATTATTGAGTAAGACTTACTGGCATGTAACTGGCATTAATGTAGTCAGAGGTTCCATTGTGACTGGATGAAGTTAGTTTGACCCGACACCAGTCATCTAGGACGAGAAAACGAAGATAGTTAACACTGCAATGCACCACAACAAAGTTGACATAACCTGGAACAAGTCCACGAATCAGGACAATTTCACAAATCTTTATTGCTCAAATGGACAGGCTTACATGGCTGGACATTGTTGAAACGATTCCTCGCTTTGTTCTCAGGTAGACCCGCTGCCTTACGTGTTTGCTCTGTGCCCACAGGCGCAAGGCTCTGCATGGAAGTTGGCAGATGACACGGCATGCAATTTAGACAAAGGTCAATGGAAAGCAAGTGAAATGATAACACAACTATGCATGCACGGTTTTACGGTCATTCAAAAAAAAAAAAAAAAATAGGAAGACACAGAAGAGGAAGAACAAAATACAATTCACTTTGTTACGTACATCATATTCCTGGGTAAAACCTCTGTTCTCATCTGCACTTAACTGGGCGAAGTGGTCTGGGAACTTTGCCACAGAAATTGCTCTGACAAAAAAAGGTAGAAGAGAGTAGTAGAGTAGTTCTTGTCACATCGTAATGACGTAAAACAATTGACGTACATAAATACTACAGGATAACGATTAACATTAAGCAGTAATCAGCAGAGTACAGTATATTTTTTTCATAGGTGTTTAAATTACTGATTATTTTGTAATCATACAAAACCTAATTTTCTTTTAACGAAGATAATAACGAAGAAATGATGAAACGTACTTGCACTTTTTATCGGTTTGTCTGGAACCACCAATGAATGACTTTTTCCTGCTGTGTGAAAGAGGCAAAGAGGTCTCTGACTGAGTCTCACTGAGTACACAATAGTAGAAAATAAACTATAGTCACTGAGGCAGCACCAACCTGATTATATCTGGTCTTTTCAAAAAAATGAAGACAGCTAGACAGACCAGGATAGCAAAAAGCAGAACAGCAAATACTGACCCTGCAATGACTCCTACGGGGAGAAGAATCTGGATTGAATGCTTTGTAATATACAGTAGACACTCAACATAGTCGACACCGAAGCCAAACCACAAACAAGTCATGGAACGGATGACAAACAGCACAATAATAAGGAAAAAGTGAGAAAATATGGTATGGAATTTCTACAGTGTAATACAGTCACTTTGACTCACCCCTTGGATCAGTAGAACACTGAAAAACAAATGGTTCATAACTCCTCTCTAGCCCAGACAGTGAAGTTAGAGACACCTCATATGTTCTGGCAGGTAGGAATCCAGGGATTGTGAGTTGCCGTTGCCCATTATCAGCCACTATGTGACTACCCCCCGTCACATTCACCTCCACGTCAGTCCACACACCTTCAGGTTCATTCCAGACAATAAGGATAGAGTAGCCAGCTGCCCAGTTCTTGCAGTGAGCACTTAACATTGGAGGCTCTGAGTAAAACAAGTAGAAATATGCCGTTAAAATATTATCAAAAAACAAAATAAACTATTGCCCCATTTTGTCCCTAGAGACCTTGTTGAGAATACTGTAAATTATTTCCACTATTTCGTTTAAAATAGAAGTGAGCCCAATGCGAGTAAGGGTGCTTTCATTATGCTTCCTTGCATCCTCTCTCCTCCCGTGACCCAGGGTTCGCTCCCCCTCCGCAATCACGGAGGATCTTCCAATCGCTTAAATGCACCTCGAGGAAACAAGGAGCGACAAGGTTTCGGGAGAAGCTTAGAGTGAAGAAACACAAGTGCGTCCTACATGTCTCTCTCATATCGCAAGGAAGAGATGCCAGTGAGGGAAGTGGGGAGACTCCGTTAGCGTAACGAAAGGCACCTTAAGAGTCATAAGACATGAGAGTGATTCACTTCCTCCAGGGTTGTCTCCTCAACTGTAGCTGACAAATATAGAATCGGTCTTTATCACAGCTAACAACCAAAATCTTTTTAGATGGAGGTCCCTGAAGCATCTAATCGACTGGGCGTCAGAGAGGTTGAGATCCTCTGCCTTAGATCATTGATCTGGTTTCGAGTACTCACAAAATAAATTACATGAATGTACTTAGCACTTCCCACCACCAGTATGGTTACAAATCTTTAAAATCTTTATTCTTGAAATCTAGATTGAGTAAGATCATGTTAGTACTTTATTTATACATTATTTCTTTGGAACTTTCTGACAAATATTCAGTTAATGTGGAAAGAAAGCTTTGTACTTACTGATTGTCAGCGTGTGGTTACACTGAGAAAAGGACATGGAATCTTTTTCATACACAAGAGACATGTTGTAGGTCGCGCCAGGGTAAAGATCTGTAAATGTCACATTGCTGCCTCCAGGGCTGACATGAATTTGTGATTGATTAGTGACTGTGGCATTCGAGAATAAGCCTTCGACCACTCCTTGGATTGATGAGTTCGTAACACGCCAGTTGACATTGGCACAGTCTATTGCTGAAAGAAATGTCAAAATAATTGTGTTAGCACATAATTCAATCAAAAAACAAGAATTGTCCAGAACTAGGACAATGTAAATTTACATGTGGGACAAAATTGTATTATTCATGTTGAATAGCATCCACTAATGACAGTGTTTGGAGAGTGTCAGAGAGAAGGTGTGTACTTGTTACTGTGAAGCCTTTGTACGCAGTGCTGTTGTGTCCAGAGAACTCTGTGATCACGCTGAAAGGATACGCTGTCCCAGGCTGGAGAGACGTGACTGAACGGGACACAACATCCGGGTCTTGATCTCGGAGACTTTGGGTAATTCCTCCATCAATTAGGAGAAAGTAGTTCCAGTCTTTATTCACATTCTGCCACGTCATTTTTATGCTGGTCACGGAGCGTTCAGTCACATTGACCAAAGGCACCATTGAGGGAACTGAAAAGATACACACACCCCGTATCGATGTGAATAAATTTGGGAATGACTTACAGATCTGGAGAGTGTCCTTGGATAAAATAGAGCAAAATGCTGTGTGTGTTTCAAAACATTCACCCTAAAGATCTACTCTGATAGGTTGCGTTTAATGTCAAGAGCATAAGTTCAGTGTCATTTTACTTAAATGATGGGAGGGACTATTTGTTAGAGGCTTGTGTATGATTTGCACATCATAAGCAAAATAGCTGGCTCCACTTTTATACTCACAGGTCACCTACCAGTAACAGCGCAAAACGAGAATCCAGTGCTGTTGACTTTCTCAAAGCGAGTGATGAGGGTGAAATTATATTTTGTCCCGGCATTAAGTGAAGAGACCTCATAGGTAACTGATGCCTCTTGATTGACCTCAATGAAACTTCCATTGTTATCATATTGTAGGAAGTAAGTTGAGATGTCGTTTACCTTGTCCCACTTCAGAATTATACTACTCTCATTCTGTGTCACCACAGCTACGTTGTTAACGTTTGCTGGAGCTGGAAAAGGAGAGAGAACACACAGTTGTTTCATTTATGACCGACCTGTGAGATTTTTTTATTCGAAGTTAGTAGCATTATTTTTTTTTCTTTACTTAAAGCATGTTAGTAGAATAATTTGTTGTTAGTTTTTTATTTAAAGCATGTTAATAGCACAATTTGTTACTTTAAAAAAAAGCTTTCATTACATTCTGATATTTTCTCAAAAACAGTCCTATTGTTAATTGTCATTAATTATTGATAATTTTATGAAAACACATTTGTGTCACATTTGTTGAAATTGTCACTATATTCTATATTCTACTCTTCTTTCCTACTGCTTCTTGTTGTATTTACTAAAATTTACCACGCCGCACTCAAAAACAACCAATCAGAGCCAAGGAGTTTTTAACGCAGCTGTCAGTCACTGCTGGTTAACTTCAGTCAAACTGTCAGATATGAATTAAGATTCTATCACTGCATTTCTTCCCTCAGAACATATTTTAGTGTACAGTTTTGCTGTAAAATGAGAGGGTTTGTGACCTGGTCGCCATGTTGGAAACAGTCGACCAAAGTACCAAGCACCACACACTGGCTGGACCAGCTTTCTCATCTTACAGCTAAACAGTACACTAAAATATTTCAACACTGAAGGCTAGAAGTAGGTAATGCATTGATGGAATTTTGTATTCATATTTGATCAGCGCTGCCTAGTTTGACAGTTTGATTGCAGTTCACCAGCAGTGACTGACATGATTGACAGCTGCGTTAAAGACTCCTTGGCTCTGATTGGTCATTTCTGTTCACATGCGGTAATTCCATTAGAGGAGATAGAAGGCAAAAGAGTAGGCAGAGGTAAATCAATTTTTTCACAGATTATCTAGTGCTGTGAGAATATGGAGACAATTTCGGCAAATATAAAACAAGTTATTTTTTATTAAAGTTATAAACTGTAGCTTTAAGCGAGCAACAGCCATCTGTTATTAACAATTAAAAATTAAGCTATCATTAGAGCTCCGGCTGTTGTTGTAGGCCTACATCAGTGGTAAAACATCTTACCAGTGACTGCAGAGTGATATACTCCACTGCTTCTGACATTTTCGAACACAGTGAAGAGAATGAAATTGTATTTAGTCCCACTTGTGAGCCCTGAGACTGCGTGTGTCACGTTTTTTAGTCCCTCTAATGCAGTGATGTTTATAACCGTCTCATTGAACACAAGTGTATAGCTGAGGATGTCATTCACTTTTTCCCACTGCAGAGTTATACTGGTCTCATTTTGTCCAACTGCTTTTACCTCTTGTGTGTTACGTGGAGCTAGGATGTAAACAAACATGGAAAACAAGGAAATTTCACAAAATATGCTTTTTAAAAAATGGCAGGATGTCCTTAATATATAAACAAAAATATATACAAAAATATATAATCTACCACAATCAAAAATGTTACTGTTACTCAGAAACTTAAATTCAAACAAAAAAAAATGTCCTGGCTGTTGTTGTTGGCCTGTATCAGGAGAGAACCATCTTACCAGTGGGTGCACTGTAGTTTACTCCACTGCTTCTCACAGTTTCAAACAGACTGTAGAGGGTGAAGTGATATTTCGTCCCACTTTTGAGCTCTGTGACTGCGTGTTTCACTTGAAGTCCCGCTGAAGCAGCAACATTAATCTCCATTTTATTGAACACAAGTGTATAGCTGAGGACTTTCTTCACTTGTTTCCATTGCAGTGTTATGCTGGTCTCATTTTGTTCAACTGATTCAAACTTTTCTGTGTTACGAGGTGCTAGGATGTAAAAAGACATGGACAAAAAGCTATTACACAACGACTATGTGTTATTGAAAAACTTAAAATTAAAAATTTTTAAAAAATTCAAATCAAAACTTCACAGAGCTTCAGGCTCTTGTTATATAGTCCTATGAGAGGAAAATTCACTTACCAGTAAATGCAATTGTGTTTATTCCGCTGCTTCTGGCATTTTCAAACACAGTAAAGAGAGTGAAGATGTATCTCCTCATGCTTTCAAGGTCTGAGACTGTGTATGTCATTGGATCTTCCTCTGATACAGTGATGTTTATCATCGTTTCATTGAACTCAAGTGTATAGTTGAGGACACCGTTCACTTTTTCCCACTGGAGGGTTATACTGGTCTCATTTTGTCCAACCGCTTTGAACTGTTTTGCATTAAGGGGAGCTAGGGTGTAAAGAGACATTTATCTTCATAAATAAAGTTTTGTTTTGTTCAAATGACTAAGACAAAGCTGTGTGGAAATGGTAATTACAAGTACAATTAAATTCAGCACTGTAATTTAATTCAATCCAAATGTAAGATCACCTACCAGTGACAGCGTCAAATCTGTGTCCAGTACTGTTGACTCCCTGAAACTGAGTGATGAGAGTGAAATGATACATAGTCCCAGCAGTGAGCGAAGAGACCACATGTGTAACTGATGACCCTCCCACTGGTGCAGGGATAGGGTCCACCTCAAGATGACCTTCTTTATGATATTGTAGGAGGTATGTTGAGTTGTCGTTAACCTTGTCCCACACCAGAGTTATACTGCTCTCATTTCGTGTCAACAAATTCACGTACGGCACATTTTTAGGAGCTGAAAAGACAAAGAATTGACGGTTACAGTAAAGAAAAAGAGTTTGGTGTGAGACTTTCACCACATTAGACATCACAATTTGCCTTCACACAGCCTGCAAGTGACATCTCATGTCTATCTCTCCCTTGCTCCATTCAGTACCAACGACAGTGGTTTGGGATGGGTGCACCAAAAAATGACATGGCAGTGTTCCAAGTAAGTTATTAGTAACTTACAAGAAAACTGCGTGCAATAGTCCACGTTCCACCTTCTTTTTCCCTCCGTTACTCTCCTTTTTTCTCAAACACACATGCCTTGGAGAGCATTCCTAGTCTCTGTCTGTGTCACAAGTGTCGGTTAATGCAGGGGGTGGCAACATGAAAACTATGACGGGACAAATTAAATTTAATATTTATTTCATACTACTACTACTAATAGTAATAATAGCCTAACTAAAAAAAAAAATAGCCTAAATTAAACAAGCCAAAAATCATCTTGACATTGGCAAAGGAATTGGCTACATTGGCAACTGGTACAACTATAAAGAAAATTAGACTGTAGTGACCAGCGTGTCCACAATACAGAAATTGTATATATTTTTTAAATAAGGGTGCTTTCAGACCTAGAGTTGTCTTGCTTTGGTCTGAATCAGGGACTAATTTTGTTACAAAGTTGGATAATTGCCTAGAGTTGGTTCGTATTCTCATGGCAGCATTTACAAGTGGACCAGATAAAATGCCTTGTGCGAGAAAGCTGCTCTTGATTGGTCAGAATACAGGAAGTAAACAAAACAACACTTTCTAATGTCATAAAGGAGGCACAGCTACACAGGTTAATTTTAGCGCTGGTCATTGTGTACTATATTGCTGTCATTGTTCATTTTAGTCAAACCATACAGTTTGAAAACGAGGCGCGGCTCCAACTAGAAAACAATGTTTTGATGCATTGGATGTGCTGAATGTGCATATTAAGGCAGTACAGGAGGAGGTGCACATTAATAATCCTCCAGGACTGTAACATGCTCATGTTTAACCCAAACAAAGTGTCATGTGACTGCAGTTGGTTCGGATCTAGTTTGGAACACGTTTATTTGTAACAGAACTGAGACCAATTCTTTCAGAAGGTCTCAGTCCAGGTGTTTTGGTGCGCACCCAAGAGTGATTGCTGTGTTCACTTAGGGGGGCAAACAAACTTAAGTTCAATTGAGCCAAACCAAACAGGGCAGGTGTGAAAGCACCCTTAGATTGCAATGTGTGTGTGTGTGTGTGTGTGTGTGTGTGTGCTGGGGGGTGGGGCACCACTAAGCAATTACACTTAGGGCACCTGAATGGCCAGCAGCGGCGCTGTCTGCGCTACAGCATGAGGAAATAAAGACATGTCACCAACCAAAGATAAAAGACAGTGGCACCACTTTAGTATGTGATCAGTTTGATTCAACTTATTCACAATTATTTTATAAGCACAGTCAAAAATTTTAAGTGAGCTAAAGCTCTCTATTATTAAGAAATGTTCCATTAGATATTGTTGCAGAACTCTGTCCTGACTCTTGCTGTTGGCCTGTATCAGGAGAAAACCATCTTACCAGTGGGTGCACTGTGTTTTACTCCACTGCTTCTGACAGTTTCAAACACACTGTAGAGCGTGAAGTCGTATTTAGTCCCACTTGTGAGCTCTGGGACTGTGTATTTTATTGGTTCCTCTTCTGTCGATGCAGAAATGTGTATCTCCTTTCCAGAATACACAAGTGTATAGTTGACCAAATCATTCACTCTTTTCCACTGCAGAGTTATATTGGTCTCACTTTGTTCAACTGATTCGAACCCTTCTGCATCAGGAGGTGCTAGAATGTAAAAAGACATTTATACTGTGAAACAATGTGATTTAAAAATGACAAGATATCCCTGATAAAAAGTTGTGGATATTAAAATAAAGTATTCTATGAGATACAATGAAAAATATCAGATTAGGGGAGCAACATCCCTCTGTCACCCCGAAACTTCACATTACGTCTTCACAGAGCTCTGTCCTGGCTCTTGAAATACAGCGATATGAGTGGAAAATTCACTTACCAGTAAATGCAATGATGTTTACTCCGCGGCTTGTGACATTTTCAAACACAGTGAAGAGAGTGAAGTTGTATCTTGTTGTATTTGTGAGGTCTGAGACTATGTGTGTCACTGGATCCTCCTCTGATGCAGGGATGTTTATCGTCTTGCCATTGAACACAAGTCTATAGTTGGAGACGTTGTTCACTTTTTCCCACTGTAGGGTTACTGTTGTCTCATTTTGGTTGACTGACTTGAACCCGTTTGCGTTAAGAGGAGCTAGGATGCAAAGAGAAGTTCATGCTCGTAAATATACAGTAATCATGTCTCTATATTATCTATTGCAAGTTGTGTTTTGCTCAACGGGGAAACTGGCAATTACGGGCACAATTAAACACAGTTTGATTCCATATTAAGACCACCTACCAGTGACAGCCTGAAATTTGTATCCAGTACTGTTGCCTCCCTCAGATGAAGTGAAGAGAGTGAAATCATATTCTATTCCAGCAGTAAGCGAACAGACCACATGTGTAACTGATGGCCCTGCTTCTAATGCATTGATAGGAACCACCTTGAGACCCTTGTTATCATACTTTAGGAAGTATGTTAGTATGTTGTCAACCTTGTCCCACACCAGAGTTATACTGCTCTCATTTTGTGACGACACCCGCACATCCTTGACATTGTCAGGAGCTGAAAAAAAAAAGAGTTAGTTTAAAGATAAGCGTTCAGACTTGCACCACATCAGACATCATACCTGGCCTTGCATAAGTCTGTGCTATGGGGAAAAGATAAAGAAAAGATAGAGGACAGGGACTCAAACTCACGTGGTTTTGTTGTTGGAGGGGTTGTCGTTGTAGTCGTTGGCGGTGCTGTCGTCGTTGTGGCTTCTGTTGTGCTAGTCACTGTTGTTGAAAGCGTTGTGCTTGGCGTTGATGTTTGTGTTGGTGATGATGCTGGTGTTGATGCTGGTGATGATGCTGGTGTTGATGCTGGTGTTGATGCTGGTGTTGATGCCGGTGATGATGCTGGTGTTGATGCTGGTGATGATGCTGGTGTTGATGCTGGTGATGATGCTGGTGTTGATGCTGGTGTTGATGCCGGTGATGATGCTGGTGTTGATGCTGGTGTTGATACTGGTGCTGGTGTAGCATTGGAGTCAGTGACAACCTAAAAACAGAATAGGAATTGTTCATGCAGGATGAATGACCCAAAAAAATATGTAATTTCATAGTGGGGAGATTTTTCTCATCCAAAAGGGAGGGGCAAAGGAGAGACCGTCAAGCCTCTTGAGGCCAACTTCTGATTTGTGATACTGGGCTATATTGGTTAAGAAGTGTTCATGTAACTATGGACTCTACACAGCTGAGAGAAATCTAATGCAACCTCTGAGAATCCCAAAGCAATGTAATTTCAGCTACTATAATGTATCTAACACACTGTGAACACTAGAGGTGTTCTACTTTACTTAGTACACAATCTTTTCTCAGAGAAAAGCTCAAAAACGTGGATAATCTACATACAACTTCAGACAAATATGATGTTGCTGTGCAGGAAACTGAAGGAAACATCTGAGATCTTCAAATGCAAATTATGGCCAGGAAACTGTAGCATTTTGTACTCTGCCCTTACATCTCAAGTGCAACAACACTGCAAAAAATGTTACTAAAAAAAGCTGACTCAGAAAACATTTCTTTTAATGGCAACTTCCTTTCATGATATGCATATATTTGTGCACAGCAGTCAAATATCTTCCATGGGCTACATTTATGTTTTAGGTATAACGGTATCCAGTTACATCACCTACTCTGAAATAAACAATAAACAAGATATCAAATGTTGATGGTAGTGTGCAGCTCCCTTCATGTTTTACATTACGTTATTTCCTCATTGATGCTTTTGTTTCTCTGAGGAAGTTAGCGAGAATCAACTACTGCAGCCGGGAAAGAATGAATTCATTATTTCACCATCTGAAAAAGTCCATCATTCTCATATTGTGCAAGTCTTTTTGTTTTCCTGTGCATACTGATATTTCAGAAAACAGAATGCCACTGTCTAAACTTGGTTATGATTCATACTATGCATTTAACCATCAATGTGGTTTTAACACTTTTCTTCTGTTGAGGGTAACCTCCTTTTGAATAGGTAGATGATCTGATCACTATCAGAGCGGAAAGGTAAAAGAAAGAAAAAAGAAAAACTTACCAAAAGTAGACTCAGGAAGACGCACAGCCGAAAGTGGTCTGAGGTGACTTTGAAAGATAAAGGCTTCATCGTTATCACGGTTAATTAAGCTACACGCATACTATGAACTTGTTAAATTCCTTTGTTGTCCAAAGATAACCTTCAAGATTCTATTTTCAGTATACTTCCACGGGTGTGTTGACAAAAACAGCAACACTTAAGGTTGGCAAAGAATTTCTTCGTGTCTGAGGTAACGCAGTCCAATATTAACTTTATCCCACTGATGTTGTCTTTTAATTCTTAAGCATGTCCTCCCTCTGTAACCTCTGGTCCCCTCTCATATTGGCAAGTGACTACGTAAATAGCTGCTTCTCCTTTTTGGCCTTGAACAACCACAGAGACCTTTGCCCCGCCTGTTACTTCCTTATTAACGGTTATAATGTGCTACTTGTCAAAGGTAAGTCAATCAAGTACATTTGCCTGTTTTACATGATTGGCAGTGGTAATGTCTTTATAGCTGCTGTTTGTCTGACATGACCAGTTTCATGTTTGTGACCGCCTGTGTATCTTTATGATGTGCAAATAAAAGATGACACCTTTTCTCATAAACCCAGGCAAAACTTTTTAAATGCTGCTCAATATAAATGATATTAATTTGTTTTCCAACTCTTATTATTGTAATTATATTTTTATATAGTTTATATATATATATATATATATATATATATTATAAAAAATCATTGACAAGGATCTTCAGTCTGACTGGTTTCACACAACAGTAGATTTCCTTTTGGTTTCTCTGCACTGTCTCGCAAGGCAGTGATATTTATAGCTTCCCTGTGGTTGACATAAGGAACTGCGAAAAAACATCTCTAACACACGTTTAACAGAAGATGAAGTCATGACAGCGTTTATGGTGTCAAATGGTGGTGCAGCCGTCAATAAAAATGCTGCTGTATCAAAGAAAACGTTGTCTGACGTTGACAACTGGGGAAACATGAGGAGGAAGTAACCTTTATAAATGATAATTTTCTTCATATTTAGGTACTACATGATATCCCACTGGAACATAATAACTGTGAGCTTCCTTATTAGATATAGAGCATAAGTAGCGCTTGTATTGAAAATCATTTACAGTCAACATTTATGCAAACCTAATGTATTTTATGATATATGGCCCCTGTCTGCATGATTTTTCATGATATTTAAAGATTATTTTCAGTCTAAAGTTATTGAAAAGTGCAGTTCATCAAGTTTTCACAAAAAGAATTACAACAATTTTGAATGACAATAAATAAATAAATAAATAAATAAATAAAACCTGTAGCTCTAACATGACTAAATTTTGCAATAGTGTGGCACATTGGTCAATAGGTTTCTCAAATTACTTTCGCTTTTAACTGAAACCTTTCTACAGGCTACTATAGTACTAGTACAGAAAAAAATAACTTTGCAGTACACGTGCAAATATAGAGAAAAATGTCATCGCAAATATAAGATGATTTTGAAGAGAGAAAGGCCCAAAACCTTAGTGCAATACAAAACCATACAACTGAATGGTTATTTGAAGCACTATTGGATTCCCAGACTATCTAAAGTCTTGCTCTTACCCGGGCTGGTAGTATGTGAGGTCATTCTGTGCACCATATGTATCCTACTTAGCATTGCTATGAGCTCAACACATAATACGTTGCACTTTAAATCAGTCCTTTTCTCTTAGACTGATGGTGAGAAGCTCAACCATGACTTTGATCTCAACTGTTTCAGTTCCCTCCTGTCTGGTCCACCTTCCCAGATCCTCATTAAATTGCAGCATGCACATACCGCAACACTTGTCTCCAATTATCAACCCACACCTGCCACTACACTACTCCAGGATATCCACTGGCCTCCTGTCCACCACAGGACATTATACCCTGCCCTCTCCTCACATTTATCCACTGGCTTTTGATGCAATTAGTCATGTGTGTATGCTGATATACTTAATCGGGATCTATGTTATCATCGTCACTCATAACTTCATTATTGTCTTGACTGATCACTGTGCAGCTCTTTGTTTTTTGTATAGAAATTTGTCATTTTAAAGTACTATGGCCCTATTTATTCTAACTATTAAAACATTAGCTGATATAACACTGGGTTGTCTGTGCAATTTGTTTAGGTAAAACTGAACATACTGTTGAAGACTCTCACATTGTCTGACACATGCAATGCGTCCCCAACACAGCAGGTGGCAGTAGAGATGCGCGGTGAGCATGAACACACAAGCGAGCTAGCATAACTGGCTAACGTTAGCGGGGGGGGGGGTGTCTTGGTCTCTGTTGTTGTGTGAACAAGATAAAGTCAGCCACAGTTCTGGCGAAGAGGAGCAGCGACACGTTCACAGACCAAGTAAGTCACAAAAAGCGAATGTGGCATTAACATATAGTAGACTGCGCCAACTAAACGTTAGCCACAGTCAGGTTCAGCTAACATATCCGTGTGTTTACTGTCACTGGAAGCTAACCTAGCTAACGTTAGCTAACGCTTGTAACCTCAGCTAGCTGTCTGCGCTAACGTGTAGCGTTGGTAGCTATTTATTTTAAGTGCTTTCAACAAACGAACTGAAGTCGCAGCTTTTGACTTTTGTGGTAAAGTTAACGTCATCTGTACTTAAACTACTGTTATCTAATGTAACGGACGTTGGTCGACGTTCAGCTCACTACAATAGCTGACATGACATGCTAGCATTAGCCTAACTTTCATAACACCTGACCAGTAAAGTTACAGCCCCCTTGAACTCGCTGTATTTCATGACACAGGACGACTGGTGTTTTACTGGAGCCGTTAAACACCGGTTGCATAAAAGCTTGCCAGCAAAGGCGTGCAGGACTTTGATAAGCTCACTTCACAGGGCGAGTGAGCAAAACACTTTGTGAGCCAAGTTAGCTTGTTGAGAAAGCGAGGTAAGAAATAGTTCTTGATCGTATGCACTGTTTTGTGCTGTGAAACGGGACACCTATCTATTCGAAGTAAAGTAAAGTAAAGGCATTGTCTAATTTAGGGTTTGTTTGCCTTTCAGTCGTATTGATTGCATTATTTTTTTATCTTCTAGAAATGCAGTCTGTGGTGAAACAAAACCTCCACTCGGAGACTGAAGGAGACGTCAACAAACTCATCAACCTGAAGCTCAATGCATCCTACACTTTCCTTGCTTTGGTAGGATTTCTTTAAGAGTATCTTTAATCCACAGCAGTATAGTCCCTGTATGACTAGCCATATTTAATATGCAGTGTATTTAAATTCTGATATTGCATTGAAAAAAAAAAAACAGTATAAAATGTGGCGGTGGGGAAAAAATGAACACAGCATTGTACAGCAATATTTTTGTGTGGCAGTTGAAAAAAGGAAAGAAATCACACTATATTTTATCTCAATACTCATATAGCAGCATATTTAAAATCACAATAATATTGAATCGTGACTTAATCGTGTTGTGGATCCTCTGGTGATTCCCACCCCTAACAAATTGCCCTCTTTTCTAGGATTCTTCTTTCTTTTCACATGTCTGCACTGTGACCCCTAAATACTGTCTTTCTCTCGTCTCTTCAAGGGGATGTATTTTGACAGGGATGATATTGCCCTGCCAAAATTCTCCACTTTTTTCCTGGAGCGCTCGGTGAAAGAGAGGGAACAAGCTGAGAAGCTGCTGGAATATCAGAACATGAGAGGAGGTCGGATTTTGCTTCAGACCATTGCCGTAAGTCCACAATGTCCTTTTTAAGGGTTAAGATTATTATATTTATTGGTACACATGTTTATGAAAGTATCAACTTTCTGTTTTAGAAACCAAGTAGAGAGGATTGGAGAGGTGGTTTGGATGCAATGTCCTTTTCCCTGGACTACCAGAAGTCCTTGAACACATGTATCCTCGATGTGCACCGCAGAGCTGGTGTCCACTCCGACCCTCATGTAAGTCTGGCACTGTTAGATAGCTATAACTGCTACTTGTTATCAGGTTACTGTTCAGTTGTGAGATAGCTAAATATGGGAAAAACAGCCCTACCGTTGCACATTGAAAAACACGTTCAAGATTAAGCTAAAACAATATGTAAGATTTTAGGATGTTCAGTCTATTTAATAAAACTGTCCTAATTTATTATCTATTTGACCATCTTTTTTTTAGCATTGTTTTACATCTCACTCGCTATTATCTTCCTTTGTAGATGTGTGACTTCCTGGAGCAGCACTTCCTTACCGACAGCCATGAGACCATCAAGAAGCTGGGTGATTACGTTGGCAGTCTGACCCGCATCACTGCGTCCGAGACACACGGCCCAATGGGAGAATACCTCTTTGACAAGCACACTCTGTAAAGGTCACTCCAGTACAGTGAAATAAGCTCCACATTTCGAAAGATACATAGAGTCAAGAGGGCAGCAGTCCCTCACATGGTCATGGTGTATTCTTCTCCGTTTAGAAAGCTATACAATATTTTTAGAGTTTGTTACAAGCGTCTCGTGTCAATGGCAAAAAGAGACGTTCAAAGCAAAATAACAGAAAATACCTCAATTTTTTTCTTGAAAACCACACTCTGAAAAATAGCGTTCCCAATATGGTGCTAACACTACCATTTTCCTCAGCTGTTAAAATGAGGTATTTGTTCATTTAAACTCCGTTACATCATGTGTCATTCATTCCAGTGTGTCAAGAGGTTTTAACCTTCACAAATATTTTGTAAAAATGCATATTATTTTAAGTCAAATAGATAATCTGAGATTTGGAATATCATTGAAACTTTGAATAAAGCCAGATTATGCTGATGTGTAATTTTTGTTAGTCTCTTTTTGTTCATTTTACAACTAGTTCAACGGTATGTCCAAAACAGGTATTCATCTCATCTGTCATGCAGTCTTAAAAACACTTTATGTACTTACCTGCTGCCCTTATAGAACACTGTAAAGATAACAGTGGGACTTTGCTTAGTCACTGTTGGGTGGACGCTTAATGTTTAACATGAGGCTACCAGACAGCTTGTGGTTAAAAATGTCCATGCTGCTTTTTAGTAAATTACATGTTTCAGCCAAGATAAGATTCAGTTACAAAAGTGCGTCAACAGAGTGCATCACAGTGGTGCTCCCTTAGTATTTAAGTTGCAGTCTTGAGACACAGCACTACATCACACCCAAAATACTGAAGGAAAATAGTTAAAGGTATACTATGCAGCATTTTCCTAAAAAACAAGGTATAGAGTCTACAGAAGTAATCCCTCTAAATCATCATTTATCCACTACAAGTGTGTGGTGGTGTATTTTTCTGTGGAGACTCTGCCCTCCGCCTGTATTTTCTTATTTTCTGTGTATGGTATGTTAATTGGCATGTACCCGCACCACGCTCAGGTGAGGCCGGGGCTTTAATAAAGGAAGGGACCAGATACCAGACTATAAGCAGCAGGCATTCAAGAGACACAGTGTCAAAAATTAGGCCTACTTCAATTATTGCCACGGTAATCCATGTCCAAATCAAAGTAATCAAATGCTCAGTTTTTATATGTACTGCCCAAAAAAATCCCAAATAGCCTAGTTATTGGTAGTTTCTCAGACAAGGACACAAACAGTTGGCAGGATTATAGATATACCAGCAAGATTCTTAAAAGGTCAAGTGTCTGAAATAGTTATTATTCCTGCTATTATCGCTCATTTGCGACCTGCGTGCCAACAAAGTGGCAAACTGTCGTGTTATTTTTAGCTGCACTGACTGAAAACTGAGAGGTTAAAGAAGTCTGACTTTTGTTATCTGTTCTGTTAATCAGTTCTTAGATGAAGAGAAAATACAGTGATAGAGAGCAACAGTGTCTAGTACAAAACAGGGTGTAATTAAAATGGTCTTCAGTGTTATTGTATATACTTTGAATCTAGAAGACTGCCCTCCTAGAAAAAAACATAAGTCCTGTCAATTAGCTGATGTCACGGACGACAAAAGCCACATGTTGACAAGACTCAGCGAAGTACAACAGCCCTGCAATAACAGAATTCATTTTTGTTGTGTTAGCTTTCTCCCATTTTGTCTCCCTATGCAGCTGGGGTATTTTTCTAATAGACTGGGCTGCTGCATGCTGGATTGGAGCCACTGAGATCTCCAGATGCAGCGGTGCAAACACGTGGCAGGATGCCTGAGGATTACTGTTCACAGTGCTCTAAATACGGATGTGTGTTTTGTACAGTAAAATGGTAAGCCAAGGGATGGGAAGGATGGAGTATCCACTCTCAGTGAAAGTTGGTGGTAGATTGACGATTGACCGTGAGGAAAGCTATGCTGAGGGGATTAGTAAGGGGCCGGGTGCACTACAATCTCTTCAATCTAATGGATGATCACAACTACCACTGCTATGCTTCACCAGTCTAATGAACAGTTGCTTCCCTTCCCCAATAAACCTTAAATTGTTCAACGTGGGAAATTTTTAACAGTGGAGTCGTGATAAAAGAAAAAATGACTGTTGCTGTTTATCCATCTTGTTCGGAGACATACAGCAACAAATACACTTTGAACTAAAAGTTCCCCAAAAGCTCTGTGGATATCGAGGGAATTAAAGAAACAAATCAACAGGTAAGATAAAAATGCATAAGATTACAAACATTTATTTTTAGTATGAACTGCTGAGAAAAAGCTAGAATTCTTAAAGTCAGATTTGGTTGTGACAATACCAACTTTAAAGGACCGGTTTGCCTCTTAGCTCTTCTTTTAATATGAATGACTATCGTTTGAACAAAATCATCACCTCCTAATAAACAGCCGATAAGAGTTGCCTAGAAATGTGAACAGATGCCGTTAATGTTTTATTTTCAGTCATCATCCACGTCTTGAAAAGCATGTACGTTATAATCTAAAAATGTTAATGTTCAAACTTTTGCTCATTTCAAATACTAATATTCATGAAATTTATTAATAAAAAGATGGAGGTTATCCCTTGAGTTCCCATCCCAGAAAACACTCCAAGGGAGGAAAATTAAGGGAGAACACCAACCCCTATTTATTTAAGCTTTGGGAATCTGGGATTTTGGATTAATATTGTAGCACCACAGTTAAATCCTATTACGTGCAGAGACAGTGACGGGAGAAAAATGGGGATGGGACAAACGGGAGAGTGCAGGCGTGGGTTGTGGGGTGAGGGGGTGGGGGGTGACAGAGAATGAGAGTAACAGAGGGATTAGGGTCAGCCATGTTGAGCATCTGGCTTAGAGATGTCCTATGCTCTCCAACTGTACTGCAGCGCATGGACATAGGGATTACACAGCGCACAGTCAAAGTTGTGTTAAATCTCACTATAGGAGCCAACATGACAGAGAATATGAAAAACCTAACAGTAACTGCACTGATTCTGCTGTTTTGACAGCTGACATGAGGTTGGCCAGTGTCGGGGTCGGGGTCCGGGCCCGGAGGGCTGCAGAGCCGTCTGAACCGGAGTCGGAGGAAGCAACAGAGCCGGCTCACCACGAGCACTCCCATGCAGAACACCATGAGCACTCGCATACAGAACATCACCCCGGCCACGACTACAACCACATGAAGGAGAAGTTCATGAATGAACTCGGCCATCTGCCAAGTAAGCCACCTCTAGACTAGAGCTGAGCGATATGGAGGAAATCAAATATCATGTTTTTGACCACATACCTCGGTATCGATACTGCAACAATATTGTAGGGTTGACAATTGGTGCTTTTACAATATATTTACACAATGAGATTTTGGATATCATGCCCAAGGACCAGGACACATTACGTGTCTTTAATTGAGCTGGAAATTGCGATGTCGGGCACTGGGTGCTTCTCTTGGGCATACTCTGTGTCTACTTTTAAGGGCATAGAGGCTGGTTGCGTCTTAAGTTGCTAAGCAATCATAACAACCACTGTATCATAGCCTACTAACCAGAAATCCTGAGTTCAGAGCTGATCTTCTTCCAGGCGTGTGTAAGGCCTAAACTGTTGTCTGTGGGACAGATGTAAAGCTCTGGATGGCCCTGCACTAAAATTATGAACAACTTCTCCATGTTAATCATAGACTAGAAGAAAGGCAAGATATCTACTGCCTGTGATTGGTTGCTCCTCGCCACACGACATGCGGTGCACCTTCTGAACATCTACATTGAAAACAATGGATGCAGTGAGGGTACAAAAAAACATGGCATGTCAAAGTGGATTTAAGCAAATAAAAACAACAGCTAAAACAGTTTGATAAGTTCAGAAAATTACACCACTTTACTGTAATGCTGCCATTAAAACCAGGAAAAGACAACATCACGATATCCAAAATCTAAGATATCTAGTCTCATATCCTGATGTCAATATAATATTGATATATTGCCTGGCCCAAGAGATGAAACATCTTCGAGAAACCCAAGCAAGTCCACTTGCCTTCGATATAGCACCTTAGATAACAATGACCTGGATGACTGAGAATCTGAAAGAGCGTGACAATTGTTTTTCCCATCAATTAATAACTACTGTTGAGGTGCTTTGAGTCAGGCACTTAATGATGAAGTGTGCTGCTGGGGAGTGTGGTTACACACTGACACTCCCTGCTTAGAGTGTGTTATTATCTGATTGTGGAGAAGGGTGTTGCTGACAACACACATTCATGCTCGGCAAGCTGTCCTAGATAAACACGTGCTTAAAAAAATTTACGGCCAAGAAATGCTCTAAGGAACCTTTCTAAAAACATTATAAGAAGCAGTATGTTTTATTTCAACAGTACAATAGTATCATGTTTATTTTTGATGATTTTATGCATTACGCCCTTGGTTTTGTTTCAAGAGAACCTGTTGAGAAAAAGTTTATGTGCATACACTTATTATCAGCTGGTATATATACACGTTACATATCCTCTTGAAAATCCTAATGTGTAAGACTTGTACAAATCCTTCCTTTTGGAGTGGGCTGAATGGAGTGGGCTGTGTTTAAAAGTTAATAAGTCTACTTAAAGATCTGATTCAGATACATGTTTTTTGTTTGTTTTGTTGGGGTTTTTGTTGTTGTTTGGGCTCAGTTTTCCATATCACATCTCTAGTGTGAATTTAACAGACATTCACATTCACCTACTTTTTATTTTGCAGTCCCCGTGTGGGCGGTAGCAGCCATCGTTGTGGTGGTCCTTGTTTTGGTGGCGTGCTTCATCTTCTGCCTTTTCAAGAAATGCTTTGCGAAAAAGAAAAAGCCAAAGAAAGTGAGGGAGAGGAAAGCAGGTCGCCGCAAAAAGGAAAAGGAAGGTGAAGGAGAGGCGGGAGAGAAGGTATGTCATTTCCAGTAACACATCATCGTGTAACCTTACCTGATCTACAGCAGATCGTCACTGATGTTTTTATCTGGCAGGAGGGGGAGGTGAAGAAGGAAGGAGAAGAAGAGGAGAAGGAACAGGAAAAGTTGGGTAAGCTGGAGTTCTCGTTGGACTACAACTTCACAGATGCCCAGGTAGGTCCTGTGTGAAAACAATAATCACTATCAGTTCCATATGAGGACTCAACAAATTACAACCAGGAAGGAATTTTTACGCTCTTAAACGTCTGCCTGATCATTCTGACACTCGCTGTCTCTCCTCTGAAGCTCATAGTGGGTATCCTTCAGGCTCAGGACCTCGCAGCTATGGACATGGGGGGAACCTCAGACCCCTATGTCAAAGTCTTTTTGTTGCCAGACAAAAAGAAGAAGTACGAGACCAAAGTTCAGCGCAAGAACTTATGCCCCGTTTTCAACGAGACTTTCATCTTCAAGGTACCTCGTGCCTCACGCCGTGCCTTCGTCGACTTGATGTTCGTCTGTGTTTTGTTTGTTCTTTCTCTTGTCTTTATGTCTCTGTCGCAGCTTGTGTTGGTGCTCCAGGTTGTTGATGACATGTCTCTTTTTTACCCTCATGAAGCAGAAGTTTGGCCTATGTCTCTACTTCCCTTCGTCTTTAGTCTTTCATTCCCTGAATGGCGTCTGTCAAGGTATCCCTATGTTTTTTTAATCGTCTCCTGGTACTACATGTTCTTTGTTTGTTACATGTAAACAAAATTACCATCTACCTTCACCTATTGTTCAACTTAATGTTACGATAACCTCTCTTTGCAGATCCCGTATGCAGAGTTGGGCGGAAAGACTTTGGTGCTGCAAGTTTTTGACTTTGACCGTTTCTCCAAGCACGATATGATCGGCGAGATAAAGATCCCCATGAACAGCGTTGATTTGGGACAGCCAATGCAACAATGGAGAGACTTGGAGAGTGGTGAGAAGGAGGAGGTATGATATATTGTGTTTTCATTAAACCTTGTGTCAGGTATTGTAAATTTGGAGGATAAATAGTCTCTTCTATAAAATATGTACTCATTTACTTTGATGAGGCATGATGATAATCTGTAACATTTTCCTTTCAGCAAGAAAAACTGGGTGATATTTGCATTTCTTTACGATATGTACCAACTGCTGGAAAACTGACTGTGAACATCATGGAGGCAAAGAACCTGAAGAAAATGGATGTTGGTGGTTTATCAGGTAATCAAGCCTCCTACCACTTATTATCATTTTGTCAGATATTTGCTGAATTCCTCATAAAACTTCCATCTCAGGAGGAAGTAAAATAGCCCAACAAAACAACTATATCACCCTCTCTCCTTCTTCCATAGATCCGTATGTGAAGATTGTTCTGCAGCAAAATGGGAAGCGGATTAAAAAGAAAAAGACGACAGTCAAGAAAAACACGCTCAATCCTTACTTTAATGAGAGTTTCAGCTTTGACGTCCCCTTTGAGCAGATACAGGTAGGCTGTGTCTTCATATTATTTATCAGTTTGAGGTGTAACAGACGATGATGATGATTTGAAAAAACATTTTTCTTCTATGTCTCTCAGAAAGTGCAAGTCGTCATCACGGTGTTTGACTACGACAAACTTGGAAGCAATGACCCCATTGGAAAAACCTTCATGGGTTATGGAGCTACGGGAGTCGGCCTGCGCCACTGGTCAGATATGCTTGCTAACCCTAGGCGTCCAGTTGCTCAGTGGCACACTCTTCTGCCAGAAGAAGAAGTCGACGCGGCAGTCAAAGCAAAACCTCGTTAAAATCGCACCTTGCTCAATTATCAAATACTGCTGATGTGTTATTGTTTATCCTGATGTTTTCTCAATTTGCATGTTCTGTTTTCCATTTTGTTTCTTTTACGATACTTTAATATGTGTGTGTGCATGTGTGATGTACAGACATTTTTTGATATTTGGTTGTTACTCGGCTTCCCCTAGTTACCTTAGACAGTATTGTAAACCAATATCACTTTGTATTTGTGTAAATTGGAAACACTTATCTGTAAATGTTCACCTTGTGTGTATGCTCATGCATGGGTCTAGTAAAATCCGGATGCACAAAGAGTTTCAGAGTTAATTTGTGTACTGAAAAGTTACTCTGAAAACATGGTCGAGCAGGGACACTCAACATGCTTTACCCATGGGCCACTTGCAAAATGACAGAGGACCAGGGACCCGTTAATACACAAACATTAATAACATTTATCAGTACATATAATAAATTAATTTCCTGCTTTCCACCTCTCAACATTTGCTGTCCTCGTGTATCTTTGCCAAGAGAAAAATCCAGCTGCAGCATTTCTGCACAGGTCAGGTGTATATGCAGGGGTGTCAGCAAGCCACCCGGCACCCTATTGCAGGCCAGATTTGGCCCATGGGATGTAAGTTGAGGATCACTGTGGCAGAGCTTCTACATTTCATGGTATGCAGTCCTGAAACATGCTTGTTGTAATGCTCTGGATCTTTTCAAATCTAAATAAACTCACAATGGACAGTTTCACACCAGTGCTTCTCATACAATTATTAAAGAAGTTTATTTTATTACTGTTTAACTGTTAGAAGTAATTAAATAAAAACTGAACAAGTTACTCTGAAACACTATTCAATAGAGAAAACACAGGGTAAGATGGGGTTGACATGTCCCCACCCCCTTAACTCCTCTTCTAACTAATATATGGCACTAAATCTACCGTAAAGCCATGTATTGAATGGCTATGCTCTCGTTAATGGAGACATTTTATCTGAGTTACTGCATTCTTCAGATTTATTCCATCAGAATAATTTTAGGGTGAACTGATCTTATTTTTTTTGTCACTGGAAAATAGTGATCTATGTATTTATATTAAGTTGTACATAAAAAGCCTTCATATATAACTGAAATGATGATGCTGGATTTGTGGGAAAAGTAATTCACTATATTTTGAAAGAAAAAAAATCTCCTTTGAGGTAAAAATTTAAAGCTAAACTCCTAGGGACATCCTGCCTTAAAATATTATTTAGTTTGACTCTCTAGTATACAGTCACATGTGACTTTATATGGTTTACATCTACATGTAGTAGAATAGTATTGTAGTTTTAGCTGCTTGCTGGTGCTATTAGATGGCTTATTAGCAAATATTACTACCATTGCTCATCATCTGGAATTACCTAACACATTTTAGCTAGCTGGCTAAAGGAAGACATCCTGAAATAAAAACAATTAGTCTGAATAAAAGGCTAAAAGGCTTCTTGATAATCTCTTAATGGGTCAGGGTTGGGTAAAGTTACTCTGAGAACATGGTAGAACTCAACTTGCTTTACCCATAGGCCACTTTTGCAAAATGACAGAAGACCAGGGACCAGTTAATAAACAAAGGTTGATAACATTTATCAATATATGTAATAAATCAATTGCCTGCTTTCAACCTCTCTTTACCAAGAGACACAAGTTTGAGATTTGAGGATGACTTCTGCTAGGGATTCTGGGGGACCCTCCCCTGGTATCGTTTTTTTATGAACAAGTTCTATTTGATGCTTGGTGTGTTAATTTATGCATCCTGTACATGCTAAAATCATATCCAAATATTTTTCAATTTTACAGTAAATTAACTTAATCATTAAGAGGGGCATCTCCCCCATCTTACCCTTTATCCAACAGTGTTTCACCATAATAATCTATTGATTTTAAAATCTCAAAAGACAGGAGCATACATGGCCTACTACTAGTTTACATTCTGCCCTGTTACCACTAGATGGCGCCTGCCCTCCATATTAAAAGACTGTTGCTTAGCAACAGGAGCCAAACTCTGTGCTCAGGCGGTTTGCTGTAAACTTTTCTCAGTTTTCAGTCTTTGAGGTGAGTGTTTTCCATTACTTTTCTTTTAGTTGATAGTATCTAGTCACAGCTTATGAACATTTGTCACCACACTGAGGTAAGAGACGGGTCTCTACCCCCAAATAACAGCTTCATTGATAACGTTAAGCTAACTCTATATGTTCCTTTGACCGAGTAACGTTAACGTTACTGTTAGCTAACGTTAGTTAACGGTCGTGCTAAGCTAAGCTAAGCTGTCTCGTGAACACTTAGCCAACTGACACTCCTGTAAAAGTAACATAATGACACTTACTCTGACTGAGTGTTGATGTGAAACACTTACAGTCAGGTGTCCGGCTCGGTTTGTCTTTCTTTAGGTCACATTATAGGATGAGTGGTGGACGGGCTTCAGAGGGCGCTGGCTGCATCACCTGGTGGGGCTTCAGTCCTGCGCGCGACCTGCTGAGTACGGGTGAGAGCCGCAGGTGCACGTGGATGTGTGGTCCACCTACACACGTGCAACAGATAAAAATAAACCTTACCTCGACCAACTAGGACATTTTAAAGTGCTGCTCCAAGTGAATGCAGATAGTAAGGATCCAATTATCGGTGGTAAAAAGTAACTAAGTACATTTACTCAAGTATTGTGCTTAAGTACAACTTTGAGGTACTTAAATACTTCTATTTTTTGCTACCTTATACATCCACTGCACTCCAACTTTGAGGCAAATTTTATACTTTTACACCATTACATTTATTTTCATGGCTATAGTTACTAGTTACTTCACAGATTCTTATTATTATTACAAAATGCAATCAACTAATAAATTACAGAGTATTTATATAGATTGAAATGAGCTCCACTTTTACCAGCTGTAACATTCAAGTGATGAACACATTAATGAATCAATAATCCAATTTTTATAATAGATATTAGGCTACTCTGTAATGGGCCAAATTCTGCATAATGACCACAACTATTTTCAGTACTTTAAGGTAAGGTGAGGTAAGGTAAAGTGTCCCTGAGGGGTAATTTGAGATACAGACAGTAGTCACGAGTACAACAAAACTGACAGTACAATACATTACACACAGAATCCAGTCTCACACACTGTCAGGGGTAAATCATGGACATTAGTGGTCACTGCTGGTTAAGATAAGTGATAGCAGACAGGACGATGGATGATCTGTAACGCTTATTGCTATATTTAGGGAGACAAAACCTCCCCCCGATGAAAGCATCTGAAACTCAAGATGGAGGGGATGTTGAGAGTCTGAGACAATAGACCGAGCTTTAGAGGTGACCCTTTCTTCATACAGATGCTGCAGGTTATTTAAAGTAACACCAGTGATCTTACAGCACAACTTTTCCCAACTTGTTCTTGTTTTTAAAGGTCAGATTACCAAACCAACAGACAATGCTAAAAGAAATAACAGACTTGAAACTCTTCAGCTTCCTTAAAAAGACTAGGCGTTGGTTTGCCTTCTTACAGATGCCGTCAGTGTTCACATCAAAGCTCAACTTATCATCTAAGACAGTGCACAAATACTTGTACTGCTGCACTGCTGCCACTGACTCCCCCTTAATCACACAAGGCGCAGGAAGGCAGGGCCTCCTCCAAAAATCAGTAAACATTTCACTGGTCTTAGACACATTGATGTGGAGGAAAGACTGGTCACACCAATTAACAAATGTGTCCAGTACTGGGCCTCGATCATATTCTGATCCATGAAGAAGGCTTATAGTAACAGTGTCATCTGCGTACTTCAGGACAAATCTTGATGCGTGATTACTCAGGTACTTGACAGTGTCCTGTTAACCCTGACCCTCTGACCCGAGTTTGTTAAAAAGTCAATGAGCCAACAAACAATGCTAAAAAAAAATGTATACTTTGATGTTAATACTTTTGTACTTTTACTTAAAGATTTGAATGCAAGACTTTTACTTGTAATGGAGTATTTTTACACTATGGTACTGTTACCTTTACTTAAGTAAAAGACAATGAGTACTTTAAAGTTGACACTTAAAATATAAAATACATTTAAAATCCATTTGTCCGTAACATTGAAATAACACAGGAGATATATAGGGGATGTATGAAATGATTATTTTTTTCATTTAAGTGTAGAAGCTAAACTCCTCCAATAATAAATGATGTGTTCACAGAAAGATCTGTAAAAGAAAATTGCCTCAATAATTCAGTCTGCTATTTGAAAATTAGGATTACTAAATCATTTAAATATCTGTATAGGTAAAGACTATAAAGTAAGTGGTGTATGTGCGGTGCATTGGAACTACTGTAAGCTTTCCCTCTCTCTGCCCAGGCCCCGAGAGACGTGAAAGCAATGTCAACATTTTATTGGTTGGCAGTGGAGATCCACGACATATTTTGAAGACCATTTCTAGTTTGCGGGATGAAGAAAGTCTTCACGTGAGCCTCTTAGTCTCTTAAACTGTCATTTGACCCCCCTGAAAACAAATTGATACACACTACTGTGAGCTGTGGACGTCTTCTCTCTGCTTTCCTGCAGGTGTGGGTGATAGAAAATAGCATGGAGTTGGTGGCGAGACAGCTGTTGCTCCTCTACCTGGCGCTGATGCCAAAGGAAAGCATGGGAACGAATGGTGGGGGGGATTTTGTTAAACTGTCAGCTTTATAAATGTTCAGTAAGAAAAAAGATAAATGTGTCCTAAAAGCTGTAATATGTGTTTCCAGAGAAGACAGAGGTGTTCCTGGAGGTGTTTGGGAACGGTGAGATCCGCAGTCAGACAGAGGAGACGCTGAGACACGCAGCATCGCAGCTCTCTCTGGCTGTTACCGAAACACTGGAGACAGCCACGCACCCCTGTCTGAACACGACTCTTCTCAAGGTGATTTGTAAAACAAGCCCACACTGTGTGTTTCTGTGAGACGTTATGATTGATCTTTCATACTCTCTGAATATTTCTGCAGTTCAAGGAGCGAGATGAGCTGGCCAGGATATTCAAGCTGTGGATCCAGCCACGGCCTTCATCGTCTTCATCTACTTGTGCTGCTCCTATCTTAATGTCCAAAGTCTGGGATTATCGAGTCAGGCAGCACCTTGGTACATGCTATGACTATAAGAAGGAGCGCTTCGACTGGGACCTTATAATGAAACTGCACGAGAAAGGGGTATTTGAATTATTTGAGTGCTTTCTCATATTTGTCCACTAAATTTGCCCTAAGAAATTATGTTTTAGAAGGACAGAAATTTGGATGCTTATATGTTCCACTGAAGGATGGATGCTCTGTATCTGCAGTGTGGCGTCATCAACAAACAGCAATATGCACGATGGAGGGAATGGGGTTTGGCGTTTGAAATGAGGGAAGGTGCCTACCAAATAACCAATCAAAGTTTGCTGTCTTCAAGAGTGTTCAGTCAGGTGAATGTTTGTCTGTTTTTCTGCACAATGTTTCTACACAATGCAGCAATAACACGACATGAAGGAACTTTTTGTGTGTCCGGACAGAGAGGGGACAAAGTGGCTGTCAGAGGCTACTGGGGAGACATTGTTTCCAGCCCTTACCTCTCCTTTGGCATCGAAACTGATGACAAGAGCCTGCTGAAGACACAGAATGGGCAACACATAAAGGTAGATATTCGGGGGGGGGGGGGGGGGTCTGGAGCCTATCCTAGCTGACATTGGATGAGGGGCGTGGTACACCCTGGACAGGTCGCCAGACTATCACAGGGCTGACACATAGAGACAGACAACCATTCACGCTCACATTCACACCTACGGGCAATTTAGAGCCAATTAATCTAACCTGTGTGTTTTTGGACTGTGGGAGGAAGCCGGAGTACCCACAGAAAACCCACACTGACACGAGGAGAACATGCAAACCAGGCATTTTGGCTGCAACAATCACAAAAAAAAGACTGCAACCTCCTGGAGAAACTGATATAAATGTCTGTCCCTTCCTTTCCTCACAGACGGCCCAGGATATCTCCATTGCAAATGTCCAGGAACTGTTCCAGTCGCTGTCCAGTAGACGGGGCTGCCCCACCACTTCTCAGTCAGTCGCAGAGACAGGGGAGCCGTCCCCGTCCCCAGAGGCTGACCCAAAATCTGTCACCATTAACGGTAAATGGCTTTTAATGATTGTCTGTGTCGCGTAGGTGAGATTAAAAGCCATTTGACTCAGAGTGAAAATGTTCAGACTGAGGGGAAAGATTGACTTTAATTATGTTGCATAATTTCTTGTTTCAGTGTGTTTGAATACATTAAAGAAGTGTGAACAGGAGCTGGGTCTTTAAGCGTTTCAGTGTGCAATAGATCACGTCTCATCCCTCTGAAGCCTGTTTGGATGCTTAGCACACAGAAAACAGTAACTGTGTGTGAAACTTGATGGCTTTAGCGCTGAATTTTCTCAAATCCTCCTCAGATTTGATGCGTCTGAGTGGAGTCTCTGTGACCTTCCTGCCTATGGACTCGCTTAACAAACTGCCAGAAAAACAGAAATACTCCCACTTCTTCAACACCATCTATTTCTCTGCCAGGTGAGAGCTCTGTAATTCTCTAATAGGTCACACTACTAAATAAATAATCCATATTCTCTTAAATATAGATATAGTAGCCTAAAATAGGATCCAGTCACAGACTACAGCTATAACTGCTGACCATGTTTCATTTCTGTGTTTTTGTTTCCCTCCCTGTCTAAAGCTGCGCGCACCAGTTGGGCCCGACGATGAGACAGATTGCAGCACCAGACGCTGTGCTTGTCGTGGAGTTGGCCAAGTGAGGGTTTTTATAGTAACAGGGGCTTGTTACCATGGTGACAGTACAGTCACCCAGAGTACAGTGACTATGCTATGTTATTCACAGGCAGTGTTTGCTTTTGTGTATCTGAATTTTTGTCATGTTTGCTGCATATCTCGCTGATAAAAAGTTAATGATAACTCTAATGCTGTTGTAGCATGTAAGCTGTATTTGTATGTGTGTTGCAGGTACATTTTGGATCTGAATAAAGAGCAAGAAGCAGGCTTTGCAAAGAAAGTGGCGAGCATGGCTCTGGAGGCTGGATTTGAGCCGTGGCGTGAGGGGCAGAGTGATGACGTTCATGCTGTTTTCATACCACAGAGGAAGTAAAGGTGGTTAATTTCTGCACCCTTTCTCAGCAGCTTCACCTTCACAGTGTGCAACAGAATGACAGTCAAGGTGATACTGCTCATTTTCAACATCTGAATTTATTTTTCTCTCATATTGGACGTTTACCATCTAAACCATCTAAAAGATTTCATTTCCAATTTAATGACACTGAGAAAGAATGTTTAATTTATGTATCCGTGCATTTTAATAATTACAGATGCAATTGCGAGTGGATGTATTTCAGTAAATGCCACACAGAACTCTCTGCAGAACTCCTAAAACTTGTGAACCATCTTCTTGTTTCATTGTGCCTCCTGTGTGAGTTCACTTCCAGCGTCCTCCGACCTTCCCCTTACCATGGACCTTTTTGCTGCATTGAGACAAGAAAAAAATACACAGTAGATCATGAACTGTCCTAGTCCACACAGAAATGATAAATAAGTGTGGCTGAATATATCACTTTGTATCTTAGATGTGTGTATCCTGCACATAGAGAGGCCAGTGTTAAAGAGCTGTGAGTTTGGCATTTCCTGTGTTAATGTGACTGCCGCCGTTCATCCGTGGTTTATTTGCATAGGCGATGCAAAGTAGCTTTCTAAAAAGTTCTAGGTTGTGTTGTGACAAACTGTTATGAGCAGAGTGACTTACAATTTCTGAGCATGTGTGATTCTGTTCAGGAGAACGTTGATCTGGAGGAAGAAACAAATTGTGATGTCACAAATTAGCCGTTTTTATAATGCTAGTTTTGTATATTTTCAGGTAAATGGCTCACCTCGTACTTCTGTCTCCTCATTTTCTCAGTCAGGTCAAATTTCTCTGACTCCAGCTCGTAGATACATTCCCACATCTCCTTGGCTCTCTCTCTAAAAACACAGCAGCATTGACAACTTGAGGTGACAGAAAAATGCACCACCTGAAGTCTGAAAGGGGAACTACACCCTTTTTCAAAATGTATACATGTTATTCCTACGGTCTAAGACACATGCTGTTTCATCACTTCTACAAATGCAACTGTCGCCCGTGTCTCACTGTCACTATCCTCATTCATATTTGAAGAGGTTACAAATTATATTCAGCCACAAAATACGCCTGAGAAGCTGGAAATCAGAACGGTGGTACAGAGAGATGTTGCATAGAGATGATACACCATCTCATCGAGTTGCATTGGTGTGAACTGGCAGGTTTTTAGAATGGAGAGCGGCGCATTGCAAGTAGTCACCTGTTTCAACTCAACTCATCGCAAATCTTTGGTCTGAACTGGGCTTTAGAACGTAGGTAAAAAAAACTTTGTCTTGAGGTTTACTTCCTCGGGCGTGGGAAACAAAAGCACAGGGTTAGGTTAAGAGCAAAACATCATGGTTTGAGTTTAAGTAAGAGTGCTTTTAACTAAAATAACATCAACATGGAGCTGGTTTCAAATGTAATGAACATTTATGCACCAGTCAAAAAGCATCAGTCTTTAATGGACCTTACACTGACCTCAGGCCGTCCTCTCTCAGGGTCTCAATGGCCAATGGCTTGCGTCTCTCTGCCAGAGTCTTCTTCTTGATTTCCCTCGCAGTTTGCTTTTTGCCTCGCCTCTGCTCTGCCTGCAGGAAATAAACACTTTGTAGGAGGATCAGACGCTCATGAACTCTAACTGTCTTGCAGTGTACAGTGACACACCTGCCTACAAATGTATTAGTCTGACCTTAGCCAGGAAGCCTCCAAAGTGAGCCCCCATGTTGGAGAGCACTTTCTTCTTCTTGGCCTCATCATCGGCCCTCTTCTTCGCCTCTTCGTCTTCTTTTCTCTGTCTCTCCTCCTGGGGGAGTCACCTACAGCTGATTACTGCAGTTTAAGTTGCTCTTTTATGGTGTGTGTGGTCAAAATATTTTGATCTAAGTGGATTATTGACATGCATGGATTAAAGGGACAGTTTTTTTTGCGCTTTTAGAGAAGGCAGGCATCACCAAAACAATCTAGACTGATAAATAGCTCGACAATAACAGGGAAAATATGTATTTTCTTATATTCTTAAACAACATATTGTAATACAATGTTCGTTACCGCAATGCGTGTCTGTCTGTCCCGTTCTTTTTCAGCCCTCACACGCTGCTGCTCAGCTCTTTCTGCCCGGCGGCTCTCCTGTAACACAAAAACCATACTGACTGGACTTAAACACATGGACCTGTAAGAACAGTTATTCTGAACTACAAATCTCTCTCTCAAACACATGGACAAACAGTTGGGAAAACAACACGGGAAAAGACATTACAATCCTGTCTTTGAGTCCAATCAGCTCCTCCTCCTCTTTCTTCCTCTGCTCAAAATGGACGTCAATCAGAGTCTGCAGCTCCAGAAGATCTTTCTCCATCCTTTTTCTGTGGATGTCCTAACAGGCACCAGTGGATACATTGAGATTATGTAATGGCTAGTTTTGGTGGTGTAATGGTGTATAAATGTTCCATTAACAACAATCTTGAAGGGACATACATCAAAGTCAACCCTCTCCCCCTCAGGGATTTTAGGGGCAGCGAGCTGTGTGACCGGCCTGTAAAATAACATGAGGGCATATGAACATAGAGGAATGATATTTTTACATCTTTGCGATGCATTCAGTGGTATTATCTGACACTGTTTTTTATATGAAGTGTTTCCATGTTGTCTTACTTGTATTTGGGGCGTTCTTCTTTAACATGGCAGCCAGGACCGCAAAGAAAAGTGAATCTGATCATTTTTTATAACACGAGTTCGATTTGAAAACACAACAGATAACTGAATACAAGTTTAACTCTATAGGCAAAAAGGCAGTTTTTATACTGTAACTGCGTGGTAGGGTTTAAAGTTTCCTGCTCCTGTTTTAATGTAAATTCAAGTTGTGTTTTACCATGCTCCTGATGATACATCCTGGAGGGATCACAGGATGTATATCAGTATTTACATTTCAAGGGTTCTCCTGTGCAGACGCTTTCACAGACAGGTTGCTGTATGTGAATGTGTTACTTCTAAGGAAAGGTCATTTAAATCAACACAGTTCATCATCACAGCCTCACCTCCCTCTCCCTGCTCCTCATCTTCTTCTGGAGAAAGAAAAAAAACGACACAGTGATTGAGCTCAGAGAAGCAATACTGCTTTAATGAATAAATGAGTGAATGTCCTTACCCTCCTGATGGCCTCTGAATAAAAAGAATTGAAAGGATATATCAGAAGCTTATGTGCATTGAATGTGAAGGTAGAAAAGTTTATAAATGAGAAATAAGTGAAGTGGTAGGAGCGGATTGACTCACCCATGATCTTCTAAATCAGACATGGTGACACTGCAGAGAGAACCATGAATATAAGAATAAATACTGTTATACATATATAAGTATAAAATAAAACACAGCCTCATTCCATCCAGTATACAGAGGAGTGTTGCTGCTACAGCCTTATTTGGTCTGGTATGACTGGTTGCTTATGGTGGCTAATGTTAGTGAACGTTACTGCATAGATATTGCTGTTTAACTTTTTCTTTCTTGATCTGTTTGCTGGACTTTATGTCTCTTTTCTCTTTGTGCCACTGTTACACATTTTAGCTCAGTCAGGTCACCTAATGATGATGCCTTCAAAGCTATTGACTTGAAAATGTCGGGAAATAAGCAGAAATTAATTGTGCTATTGTTTTGTAGTTGCCACTTGTGGCCACAGGGGTCTCTGTTGAGCAAATGTTACATGATCCCCCTTTCACACAGAGATTCCACAATACTGCTGTAATGCTGCACCATTACAGCTTTGCCACGCTGGCGCAGAGTCCTGCATCGGGTCGGGTACTTGTGGGTACCCAGCAGGTGATTCAGGGGTGGGGGAGGGGGCTAATTTTATCCATTTCTCGCCACCCAGTAGTTTGGAATATGCGTTTGGAAATGTATATGACTAGCAGAATACAACTAGATAAACAAGTTCTTTTTAATCAGACAAACTCACTTGACAACCAACACAGGCAAATTAATTTAAGGAAATAGGCTGTTAGCCAGTTAGCAGCCTGTTAGCTAAGTGAGCACGTTGTCATACAGTCTCTCCGAAATTCACCGCAAAAGTTAAATTTTTTGCCCGCAACAAATTCCAGACCAAAATATTACAAAGGGGGGAGTTTCAAAGGCGCATCAGATAGCACAGAGATTCCCATAGGAATGGACGGACTTGGCTCGTCTCCGTACACATACGTAAGTGGATACGAGGCGTCAACTGTGGAGATGTGCTGCTCAATATTACGAGAATAAGCAAAACAAAAATATTAGTTTAAATTGTATGTCCTGAACAACCTTCATTTTAAAATATGTTCGTTTCACATTTACAAATTGCTCAAGATCATCACTTGAAACATGCTGCCTAACTGAATTATTTGAAGAGCTAATGGTTATCATAGGTTTTGCAGTTTCAGGTCAGCCTATGGATCTCCTGTCGACGGGTCGGGTCGTGTAAGTAGTTGCTCATATGTGTGCGTGGTGGGGTGGGTGTGGCATTGCACGTTGCGTTTCCTGTTCGGGAGCAAGTCTTGAAAATCAGTTCCATTATGCTGGCTGGCATTAATTTGTCTCTGTTACTATCACCACTGTCGGCTTAATGGCGGAACAACTTTGTCCCCTATTCCATGTTCAAATCTTCTTTACAGAGCAACGAGGGGGAATAATGGCGCAACATTCCTACCTTGACCAGGCTATATGAAAGGAGCTATGGTCTAAACATAAATCAGCGGTTGACTTCCTGGCATGGAGATAATTTAATGTCAGTACTGGACCTTTTAATCCATTACTATGTTTGCATGACACCACTCCACATAGCTGAGCTTTATCAGTCACTAAAGCTCCTGTCGTCTGATGTCAAAAAGTAAAATAGTGAACAAATTTCATGACTTTAGAGACAACCACTGGGGCAGCATTACACGTTTACCACAGGCCGTTGCTATTGTTCAAAGAATCCGATAAAGCCATTTGTAGCTAATGATCTAGGAATAGAAGAAGCCAGAGGGACTCAGGCCGGAGCAGTGTCCTGTTACCCCGGATAAGAGTGAGGTATCAGCTGGCCAATCCTTTTTTAATTCGATTTACAAGAGGGAATGTGGGATGGAGAGATTAAACTGGTCGGCTGGCTGCTATTAACACCAGCCAAGTCCTCTATTATCATTTGATCTACTCGGAGTCTCACTGAACTGAAGGGTATTTAAATGTGCGTGGAGCCTCATACTTTTGCATTCGTGACCATCACTTCAGCAGCTTATATTCGTATTTCAGAGGGAGTTGTTAAACGAGATACAGTATTATGAATTTACAAAGTCTGATGAGCTGTAGTTAAAGCGAACAAAAAGAAAAATGAGTCTCTGGGTAGACACACCAGAAGTACACTAATTCTCTAAACATTATTTTCAGTGCTTACAACTGGATGCCTGCCTGTCTTTGAGTGCATTAGCATGATAGATCAAGCGCTGACGCCGCCCACATCGCTCAGATCCCTCCATAGTTTTTAGCCAAGATGTCAGAGCATGAGCATGTGAATCTGAGTAAACACGGGCACAGGGACAAAAGACAGATGAGGGATTGAGAGAGGAATTCATCACATCGCTTCACTGTCGAATGTTTCTGACCAAACTGACCGACACAGACGCACAGAGAGGACAAGGGCACCGAGAATAACTTGTCATGAGGGATCACTCCTAATTTCAGAGATATCAAACACCTGTATCAACATCCGCCTTAATTTTATTGTCACTTAGTGGAAATCCTGAAGTTTCCCAGGATGCCAAATACTGCAGGCCTCCAAATGTGTATTAAATAGTGCACGAGCAATCATGGCATTTTAGATTTATATATTTCACAACATTAACATGATATAGCTTCAATGAAAAACTGGAAGAAGCAGATACTGACCAATCACTGTCACTTTGAAATGCTTTAAACTGATTGAATCAGTTGTTTATTATTTGCTATTATTTAAATGTTAAAGGTCCAGCATGTAGGATTTAGGGACACCTATTGGCAGAAATGGGCTATAATATTCACAAGTATGTTTTCATCGTTTTATAATCTTCTGAAAATGAGAATTGTGTTTTTGTTATCTCAGAATGAGCCGTTTATATCTACATACAGAGCAAGTCCTCTTCCACGGAGTCCCCCATGTTGTTTCTACAGTAGCCCAGAACAGACAAACACTGGCTCTTGATAGGTCCGTTCGCACCTTTGCATTAGTCACTACACACTTGGCACACATTTGACCTTAAGAAGTGCAATAACACTTGAAGGCAGAGGTAACAAGCTGTGAGCACTGACATATTAGCACCTTTTAAGTTAATTTGGTGAACTTGCTGCTATTTACATGTCCGGCTGACACAGAGCAACATAAACATTCATTGAGAGTCGTGTCTCTGTTCACCCGTTGACTTAGTCTAATATTTACTCTTCTTTTAGCTCTGACTTTGGTCTTAACCAACTCCCGTGGGAAATTCATTTGGTCCATTGTTTCATAAAAATATTGATTATAGAATACCAATATTGTCCCGATGTCCCAATCCATAAACAACAGTGGTGGAAAAAGTCTTCAGATCTTTTACTTCAGTAAAAGTACTAAGACAGTTGTCTCGAGATACTTTGTTTAATAAAAATGTCCTATGAAAATGCTGCATTCAAGGTCTTACCTGAAGGACCAGTGTGTAGGATTTAGGGGAATGTGTTGACAGAAATTAATATAATATAATAAGTATGTTTACTTTAGTGTACAATCACCTGAAAATATAAATTGTTGTGTTTTTGTTTCCTATGAACGAGCTGTTTATATCTACATAAGAAGTGGGTCCTCATCCATCAGGTCATCCATGGAGTCCACCATGTTGCACCGCCATGTTTCTACAGTAGCCCAGAATGGACAAACCAAACACTGGCTCTAGAAAGGGACCTTGACATTTTTTGCATTGTTTTGTTGACACTTTAGTTAGCAGCCCCTTCGCAACAAGCCAGACAGCTTTGGAAAAACAGATTTTTTAACGTGTAACTGCTTTGTTCAGTGTTTTCACGGGTTTAAATCACTGGGTTCATTTGTTTTGGAGCGAAAGAGACCTCTGCGGATGATTCAGCTCCTGGCAAAAACATCTTGAAGCTCTGGATCTTAAGCTGTCAGAGAAAAAACGTGAGCACACAGTAGGTGCTGGGCTAGCGGCCTGTCTGCGACATGCCAAAGAGCTTCAAAGAAACACTGATTTGTAATGTGAAACGGTTTTATCTGGAGTTTTTACCGGTTTTAATCACTTGGTCTGTTTGTTTTGGAGAGGAAGAGACCTCTGTGGATAATTCGGCTCCTTGTAAAAACCTCCTGAACAATGAACACTTAAGGAATCCTAACTGGGAGTTCATGCTTGGCACAAAGATTTAGCCAGTTGCAATCTGCACTGCTAGATGCCACTAAATCTTACACACTGCTCCTTCAAGTAAAAGTATAAAAATGTCAGCATCTAAACATACTCAAAGAACAAAAGTACTCATCATGTAGAATAGCCTGTTTCAGAATATTATATATATGACTGTATTACATAATTATTGATGAATGAATGTAAACCTCACTCTAATTGGTGGTAAAGATGGGGCAAGTCTTTTAATATATATAGGCAACTACTGGGTAGCATGAGAATTGCACCAAGGAATCAATTAAGTTTTATCTCCATCCATATATTACATCATAACTTATTTGTTGATCACATTTGTATTAATAATCTGAATATGCAAAGTAACTAATGCAAATGTAGTGGAGTAGAAATATAAAGAAGCAAAAGATTGACATACTTTAAGGCACATACAAGTACCTCAACATTGTACTTAAGTATAGTACTTGAGTAAGTGTACTTAGTGACATTTCACCACTGATAAACAATATGTCATCGAACCTGATGGTGTGCATGTTCTACATGCATACAAAAAAGAAAAGTCCAAACTTCTTTAATGGCTTTAACTCTTTAAATGACTGCAAATATTTAAGGGGACAGAAACTTACTGCTTCTAGATGAGTGTAAAGAAAAGTCCAAAGCACATACCTGAACAGCAAAAGGATGTTTCACTGATGATGACAAAAAAAGAGGAGTAACAACTACAGGGGAGACAGAGCTTTATATAAGGGGTCCTCTGGGGTGATGCGTGTGTGTGGCAAAATTTAGAAAAGGAGGACAGGGGACTGTATGCGGATTATTAACAGCTTTTGGGAACATAAGCTGAAGTCTGACAGGCAGGATAATGAGCGAAGGGTTTGCTGCTGACCTCACAGCTGAAACAAGAGACACAAGGACAGGTGGCAGAGGATAAATAGAGACAGAGGAGAAAGAATAAGGAAGTAAAACAAGACAAGTTATGTCAGGATACAAACAGATCCGAGTCTGGCCCAGGATGGGAAGGTTATGAAGGTCAATGAATGCCGGCTTTTCTCTTTTTAAACTGACAAGTTAACTATGACTGTGTGGTTTTTCACAATTTAAAAAAAAAAAAATCACGCTCTTATCTAGAGCCTGCTGTAACTACATGACCACACTTGCTTTTTACAGATTTTTTGGTGAAATGCAAATATGACCTTGCGATTGGTCAAATGCAAATAGCATTTCCATAAAGACAAATATGAATGCTCTTTGAGGGCAAGTGAAATATGCCAGGCGTGAAGAGTGACAAAGAAGGGGCGACAACCTGCAGAGGTGCTTTTTATCTCTTATGAGGAAACATCTTTGCATCAGGTAAGGAGAATCATTTATATATCTATAATTATTTACAAAATCTGAGCTTATTTTAGTCAGAATATTTTAATATAAAAAGAACATATCTGGTAGTATGGAGAAGTGGATTTCTTTTTTATTTCTATGGATCATGAATGTGTCAGAAAAAACATGGTTACAGAGCCCTTAAAGTCTCTAAAAGTTGATATTTTTTAAGTTATGAGCACAAGTTATTATCTTTTGCACACAAGATAATAGCTTATTCCTGGAAGATAATATCTTGCACGCACAAGATAAAAAAAAAATTACCTTTCAGGACTTTAGGGGCTGCAATTAACTATTATTTCATTACTGATGAATCTGTTGGCCATTTTCTCACTCAACAAAATTGTTCAGTTTACAAAGTGATGTCATCAAGTATCTTGTTTTGTCCTACCAGCAGTCCAAAACCCAAAGATATTCGCTTTATTCAATATAAACCACACAGAAGCAGCGTGTTTTACACTGGAGAAGATGTAGCTGGACACTTTCTGGTATTTTTCCTTTAAAATGACTGCTTTACCAATTAAAGGTCCAGTATGGAGGATGTAGTGGCATCTAGTGGTGAGGTTCCAGAACTGATACCTCTTTCATATGCCAAGCTTGTGGAGGCATGTTTGATTTGTCTATTCTGGGCTACTGCAGAACAACACTGTAGACTTTATGGTAGAGGGCAGAGCCTCCAGGAGCATTGCAGGGCTTTGAAACCAATTTTACATAGTGACCAAATGTGGAATCACAACATCACAGTCTGTCACATGATGTCATGAGTCCCAAAAACACTTTTACCCATTGACCTACATTGTAAAAGACCAGCATAAATCAGTGGATACATTTTTTTGAGCGCAACTCCACTGAAACATTAATTTCACTATTGTGATTTGATCCATTTGGTCTGATAACATCTGATTAACATTTTATAACATTCTAGTGAGGTTTAGAATTGTGATGTTTTCTTGGAATTTCCCCTTAAAGTTAAGACTAGGTCCTTGTAAAGATAAAAGTAATTCACAAAGCATTTTAGACCTTAAAAGCTCCTAAGATGAGGACTTTTAAGAGGTTTCAGAGTTTCCTGTGCAGAGGAGAAAATGGTGGAAACACAAAGGGGTCAGAGAAATATTCTCTAAATGTTGGATGACAGTGAGTAAATGAAATGCTACAGATTAAATCATACAGAGATAATATTTGTGGTTGATGCCCACCTAACACTATAACACCAGAAACAAAATGATCACAACACTAAGACATTTGGAAAACTGGAAAAATGCAACAGTGCAGCAGTGATGACTTGAGTGTGTCTCAGCCTTCCATCAGCAGAGTGATCACACTAACAATAACAACACTTTCACAGTCAGCAGTTCATTTCCACTGGGTGTCCACACCTTGCAGGCTCACAAGGGGGTGTGTATATGACAACCAATCACACCCGTTAAAAGAATACATCATCAACCACAACTCCTCACTAAGGGAAACGTTTCTGTCCCTTCCTTCCAGAGCTCAGAATTGCTCTGAGAAATTTCCTAACTCACTCCTAAGCTAGGACTCCTTACTAAAAACCTTTTACTAAGTTAGGAGCTCTCTGAGAGTATTCTGTGAATATGTTAATATGGCCTCAGGTCTCAATCCATCCTAAGGTAAAGAAAACACAATGATACCTATTTTCAGGTGATTAGAAACTAATGAAAACATAGTTCTGAATATATACCATCTCTGCTAGTGCCCCTAAATTCTGCACACTGGACCTTTGAAATAGTGATTTACTTTCTGTATATTGACTGAGAGATTAAGCAGTTAAATCGTTGAAGCTCCACTGATGTGTGCAAATAAAGCACTACATTTGAGACTCGTGTATAACTTGTATAACATTAATCCTTTTATACCCTAGAGAAAATATGCTCCATCTAGTGATTCTGCTGCTAACTTCAGGTAGGTGTCTTTGAGTGAAATGCTGAAATTAAAATTCACAGTTATAATCATAACGCCTGCTTTATCTGATGTTTAAGTGGGTGTCCTTCTGCAGGTTCCGTAACTTTCTGCTCACGCATTTATCGAGAGTATCACCTGATCACCGTGGAGAAGAGTTGGGGCGAGGCCCAGAGTTACTGCAGAGAGAATCACACTGACCTGGCTACCATCGGCAGCCATGATGACATGAAGAGGCTGGTGGACATGACAGAAGCCAGCGGCGAGACAAAAGAGATCTGGATCGGTCTGAGAAAGGGCGAGATGACGTCCTGGCTGTGGTCTGTGGGAGAAACTCAGAGCAGTTACGGAGTAGCTGAGTACATGAACTGGGCCAATTCACTTGATTCTTCTCATCACTGTGGAGGCATGAAGGGTGATGGGAAATGGCTCCATGAACTCTGTGGAACAAAACTTCCTTTTGTCTGTCAGGAGGGTAAGTAATTAACACATTTTCCCATCCTCTCCAAACCTTTGGATCTCTACAGTCTATGTTGCTCTGTCCACAGGTGAGGGGTCTGGTAAGATGTATGTTGTTCTTGAAGACAAGTCATGGAGGCAAGCTCAAGAGCACTGTCGACTGGACGGCACTGACCTGGCCAGTGTGAGGAGCCAGACTGAAAATCAGGCATTGCAGCAAATGATCAATGAAAAGGTGCCGTCGCTGTCCTTGGTCTGGATCGGTTTGTTCAGAGATGAGTGGAACTGGTCGGACCAGAGCGACAGTTCCCTCAGAGACTGGGCGAGCTCTCAGCCAAATGATGATGGAGTCTGTGGGTTGTATAGACCTTCTTCCAAGAAGTGGTTTGACAGAGGGTGTGTTACATCACTTCCCTTCTACTGCTATAATGGTGAGCGTATATCTATTATTAGTCTGATTCTATTAAGCATCTTTCTTTCTTTCAATGCCATTCTCAACATAATTGATCTAACATACTGTAAGTGTCCCTGATGCATTGTTTCAGCCATAGAGGAAAGAAAAAGGATGATTGTGAGGTTGGAAATAAAATCAGATTCATTCTTAGACTTAAGTGACTCTGCTGAGATGAACGCCATTTTGAACCAGGTAAGTTTTGTCTTCTTTAAAATGTAGGTGCGGCTGACACCTGTGTACACAGCTGATTATCATAGTCACATATCAACTAGCTAATGTGTATAAACGTGTGATTTTTCGTGCTTCCACAGGTCCAAGAAAAGTATGATGGGGTTAAGCTTCAGTGGAGAGTCCAGCCTGATGGGGAGATTTTCCATAAAAAAGAAGGACATCATTGAAGCCTGATAGAGTGAAGCTGCTAATTTGAAATTATCTGCAGTGCCGAACAAGACATTAAATTTACTCCAGGACATACTGAGAGACAATGAATACAAAGCCTGGTGTGTTTTAAAGGTTCTGTATACTACATTCAGAGCATTAATTAGCAGTAAACAAACACAGATATCTTTCCATTCTAATGTAAATATCAGTCTAAGGTAACTATGGATAAGAATTTAAGTGTAGGGCTACCCAGTGCTGTACGACCAGTCTCACAGACAATATTTCATTCGCCTACACACTTCACAAACGACGAAAATCAGCTCCAAATTTGGGATTTCTGGTTAAGTCGGCTATGATACAGTGCGGGTCATGACCAATTAGCAACGTGAGGCACAACTTGCCTCCACGCCCTTGAAAGTTGGCAGAGAATAGGTACAATGGTAGCGCCATGCATCCAAACTCGGATTTTACAGGGGGTAGAAGATGCGGTATGTGTCCCCGCCCTTAGCTCTGTCAATACTGTTGCTATTGCTAGCACTGTTAGCGCTGTGTTAAAGTAACTCAAGATTGAGCGACAAGATTAACACTTTAATCTGAAATTAAACTTGTAAGGGCTGCATGGTGATCCAGTGGTTCTGGTTCTGGTTTTGAACCTGCAAGCCAGTTGTGGCCTTCTTGTGTCACTGTGGGTTTTCTACAGCTTCCTCCCACAGTCCAAAGACATGCAGGTTAACTGGTGACTCTAAATTATCCACAGGTGTGAATGTGAGTATGAATGGTCGTCTGTCTCTATGTGTCAGCCCTGTGATAGTTTGGCGACCTGTCCAGGGTGTACCCCGCCTCTCGCCCAAAATCAGCAGGGATTGTCTTTAGCCCCCCTGCGACCCTGTAAATGATGATCAGTATGAAAATATTATCACTTTTAATATTGATTCCTGTAAGCTCTGCTGATCTGTTTGTTAAAGACTGGAAAACAAGTCAGATGACGGTACAATAATAATTTCAATCTTCAACCTATCAGTGTTTTGTGAATTATTTTTCATGCTTGAGTATTTCAAATTTTACATGACAGCTGTTAGCGCCGTTAGCTGTTAGCCGCCAGCTCAGCCACCTCCATGTTGTGAACCATGCGCACACATCCTGACTTAGACTCTGAATCAGATATGCTCTGAATATCGTATACAGCTCCTTTAAAGGCAGCACACATCCCCTTACTCCTACAGCTTTTATACCTGCAGTCACATGGTATCTGACATTGTGCACAGATGTTATTTATGTATTGATGAGGTTATTTCTTTGTTTCATGCTGTCTTTCACTCTTATTTCTCATAATTAATTAACAGTAGGCTTGTTGTGTCCATTTGCAGAGAAAAATATAAAATAGATTCATAAACTTTTTCCCTTTAGACAAATGCAAGCTTGTGCGCATCATCTGAAAAAGAAACTCCAACACTATTTTGGGGCTCTAGAGGGAGCTGCAAAAAAAATCTGGTAAACTCAGGTGATGTCCACTGTAGAGAGGCATTTTGGGTAATGTAGGCACCTGGTTTTGATGAGGAAAAGGAATGTATTGAATTAAAAAAAATGATATTGCTGATTCTGCTGCACTGATTTGGATTTTTTTGACCATCCATCATGACTCTGACAATAACATGGGAGTGCAATGTTAAATCAGTGGAGTACTCTGTTAATGCAACAAAAACAAACACCTCTGGCTATTTTTCTTTACGAATGACTTTATGTTCCCCCGTTATATCGCATTAAAAAAGCTGACAATAGTAATACGAGACAAGCTCAACTGAAAACAAAAAAAGAGGCGATAATCAATGAAAATAAACAGGAATCTGCGTCACTTGTACACAGCGTCCTTTGAATCAGATGGCTTCACTCCACATGTAATCCACATCTGACCTGCAGCACTGCTCAAGCCTAACTACCTGCACATGATGTTTATAATATAGCTTGCATTGTTATGGTGCTGTTTCAATAATACGGTGATAAAAATAAATACAAAACAGATTTATAGATGGCAGTGAAATAACTGGAGTTCATTACAGTACACTTTTTGACTTGGTAAAATTGAAATGCGAGTGACCACTGAGAGAAAAACTGACAGATGTTACATTGTTATTGTTATGTTATTAAACATAAAATTTAAGTCATATCCCGGGTGAGCTGGCACCATATAAATATAACAGAGCCATGTCATTTCACTACATGTATAAACAGCCTGGCACTCTCAGCACAGCATTACAATCATGTGTTTTTGTAGAAAGCAGATTTACACAGGATGAGTAAACACTGAGAAGTCGCAGACTTCCGAGATTTTGAAATGCGCGGTATCACTGTTACAGCAATGTTGCATTCAGATGCTAGAAACTGAAATCACCTCAACAGCCCTGCACGTTTTCTCTCCTGTGCCAATGCTCTGGAACTCAATATGCATCAGCCTCTTCCAAATACGCTTTCCCAACAAATTCAACAGATAATTAGTGGCACAAAAAGTGTGGCACGCTTAATAGTGTCAAAACATACTGCACTTGAATATGTGAAGTGTTAGGAGTCTCTACCCTAACTTTCAGTGGTGCAATTCATATTGGCCTTTTTAAAATAATCAAAACATGTCACAATAATAACATTTTTTCCCCAGTGTTGGACAAAACTGAACAAATAAATCTTACTTCTTGATTTGTCATTCTATGGACCCTTTTCCTTCTCACACACTTATCACACAGCTTATACACACACACAGATACAGATGCATATCTGTAAAGACATCATTTTATCAGTTTCCTTTTGAAGCTGTCCCTTGAATATCATCTGGCTGGCTATAAAATTCTCCCAATGCACGAGGAAAAAAAACCCTTTGTCTTTTTCTCACTTCACAGTGGAACATTTCTGTTCGCACACCTTCCCTTCAGCATCCTTTTCTCCTGAGTAATCGCCTACAGGTTTTTCTTGACCTCCGGCCGCTTCTCCTGTCTCCTGCTGGGCTCTGTTTGGTTGGGCATCAGCAGCTGTATCAGGTCATGCAGAGCTTTTCTGATCGCAGCACCGAACCTGTGGGCATCCTGGAAGGGAGACGTAGAATAAAAAGTAAAGATAAAAAGAATGTGTCTAGGAGATTGAAAAAGACTTAGCATTTTATGAAACTTAATCCAAAAAGGTTTTATGTTTTACATTTCATCTGCTCTCATAAATCTCTATAATAACAGAGATAAACTTTAAACCCAAATATCTTCACAACCTCACGGTAAAAAGAAATCTGTGCTCAAAACAAAAATGTGCTATTATCGTAGATTTTTTTAACGCTCACTTACTGACGCCAGCATCTGCCTCGAAAATGCAAATATCATGTCTACTATCATGTCTACTCTTTCTAAATCCAAGCAAGAGATGTAATGCACTGCATAAAAATCGGAACTGAATCCTGGCACAATAATGCCTGTCTCATAACACACCTGATTTTCTTTTATTACATATCATATGAATAAATCATTTGACAGACAGAGCTTTGTTTAAGAAAAAAAAATAGTGGAGGCTCTCTGAGGTTCCTGTCACCCCTCACAAAAGGCACAAAATGGTTAAGTCCACCCCCGCACTAGGATTCGTCTCTGAACGCAGCTAGAGGCGAGTGAGTGACTGCTTATGCTGCTGGACGTATGCTGCTGGAGCACAAACGTACACAATCATGTATGATAGAAAGGAAAATTTGATATGATAAAGGAAAATTAGGATTTCAGAAAAAACAAACAAACAAAAAAACATCCCGACAACTTTCATTGAACTCACAGTGTCTGGACACGAGCGCTTGCACGAGATGTGGAAGTTTAATATGTCTTCTCCCACAATGGAGTAGGACACCCCATAACCGTCGTCAGCCACCTGAAAGAGACGTAGACATTATTTATTATCATGACTGCTTAATGAAAATCAGAACACGGAGCTACTTTCACAGAAGAAGAGTCTAAGTTGTATGTGCAAGAAGTATTTCTCTTGCACTGACACAGCGCTACACGAGACTGAAGGATATGTAGCGACAGAAAGGGTCGTTTGACGGCAAGGTGAAGCAGTGAAAATATTCTTAATATAGAGTACACTAAAATTCATATTGTTTTTTTAATTGTGATTTTTTTTAGTTTTACTGCTGCCCCCGTCCGCAGCAGTACATTGCTTAGCTTCCATAGCTATCCCTCTCAGTGCTCCAACCTACATCACTGTTTTTACACCTGCAACCTGGAAAAGAGCGCAGACTGAGTCATCCTTTTAACAGTTAATTGACTGAAGCTCTGAGGGCAACACTTACCGGTCCAAAGCCCCCTCCACAGGACACGTAATCTGGGTAGTTGACTAAATCAAACATCTCCACGTGTATTGGAGACTGACTGGTGGACAGCCGCCAGGGCTCGGACAGCACCTGCAATACCCACAAGAAGCCATCGCATCAAGCCGCTGCTGTATTAGTTCTACTTAAGACATAAATATTCATGCTGAGCTGGACAGTCTGATATAAATACAAAAATGAGGAAGGAAAGAAATGAACCTCTTGCAAGAAAGGAGACTCCACTCCAAGGTATTTGGACACCACATAGAGGCAGAAGAGGTGTCTGTCGATGCCAGCTCCAGTCATAGCCATGCGGTATAAATACTGGTGCTTTTCTGCAGCTTCGTGGAACAAACGCCTGCACACATCTGCTGCCTGGTGGAGAATGGCATGAGTGACATATCGCACACTAAAAATGACACTGTATGATTTATGCAACGAAGTTAGCAATTTCACATAAAGATTTGCAAAGCATATTCATTTTCATTAGAGAACCTTCATCTTCTTTTGAGTTACTGCTATGTACAATAACGATGACAAACAAGACAGTTAAATGGTCACACCTCTCCACCATCCAGGGCTCGGACCATAGCGCTGCTCTCACTGGTACAAGAGCGAACTGTCTCGGTTCTGCCCTCCTTGAACAGACGGGTCATAGAGGCTTCGTACGTCAAACAGAATCTCCCCTGATCCTGGAACACAAAAACAAAACCATGCATCAGATAATATTGACAGTCACAAATTCAGTGTCTGACACACACACACAAACGCACACATACACACCGCTGGTACTTCAGAGGGAGGCTCACCCTGTAGTAGGCTAACTGAAGAGCCATCTGAATGAAGGCATCTGGACTGACGCGACATTTCTTGACCTTTCCTTTGCCAAAGTCTTCGAAGCGGAAAACGTGCAAGTCCACGTCGTCGGCCAGGGCCTGGGCCACTGCCAGGGACTGGGAGATCTGCTCCTCACACTGTGACACACACATCCAAAGAGTAAACATCAACAGAACTGAGACACCTGAAACCACTGCACTGTGAATTCAAAAGGGCGAGCCATGTTTCCATATTATTACAAATAATGAATCAGCTTTAACTTGGGATGTTCCTAACGACTATTTTCCCTGATGATAAAACCGAAGTTTGAACACATTTTTCAATGACCAAATCATATTTCAAATGTCGGTGATGTGCTACAACAGCTCACTAAAGTTTTTTTGCTTTTATTTTGTCTTTTTTCTCTCACTTTCTCTCTTTTTTTTTTAAAAAAAATCCACAGTTGTTAAAAATAGTAGCTAACAGATGCATGTTTTTATATAGTAACATTCAAGTAGGAAAAAGGTGATATTTTTATGCAAAATATGCAAGTAAGTAATTTAAAGTGCACATTTATAATTTAATAATAAGTTTAATAAAATAGTATTTCTGGTGTTGACTAATGAGGGTAGCAAGTCAACTAATCGCGAACATCCCAAGCTTTTTACAACCCTTTTCACATGTCACTTGATCATGAAATATATGTGTCAATTGGATAGACTCTCATCTTTTCAAACCATGTGGTCATTTTAAAACAAATACTCTGTGGTTAAAATGAGTACAAGTACATTGCATGGCAGCGTCTATCAAACTGAATCCTTCAATAGTGTTTTTGAAAACACGTTAACTGATTAACCCTACTCTTGTGTTTGTATACCAAATACGAAGCTACAGTAGCTTGGCAGCGGTGTTGTCATTAGGCTGTCAAGCAACATCTAGAGACTTTTTGAAGTTACTGCACCCAGCCAATAAAAATAGTCCAGCACTGTGAAACCACAACTTCTTGTTTTTACATTTCAGTGAGTGTATTGATTAATGCAGCTAAAATATAACTAAACATTTAAAATTTTGCGGATCTGACAGATGTACTTTTAGACCTTTGCACGGAGCAAAACCACTTGTTTCCACCTGCCTCCAGTCTTAATGCTAATGCTTAATGTTAGTCTAACCACACACTGGCTGTACTTTTATATTTAGCCTACAGTCATGAGGATGGTACTGATCTTCGCATCAAACTCTTGCCAAGAAAACAAATAATACACAAAATGTCACACTATTTCTTTAAAAACACAGTGTTTCTCTGGATTAAAAGTCTCAACAGTCCAACAAATCCTTAAAATTTTTATGTCAACATTATTTAACATAAGGGTGTTAAGATCAGAAATTATCTTCAGTGCCTGTAACTGATAACCATAACTTTACGGAATCACTGTAAAATATTTACTTATAATTCTTTCTTCTTCTTTTTTGCTTCATTTATTTTATTTATTTTTTTCTTTATAATGTTTTAAAACCCAGTAAAAATATTTGAATATTAAAACTAGAATAATCTGATTAGGAGCAATTGTGATTTCATAATCTCAGCGTGAGTGTAACATTTATAATACATGCATCTTTTTATAACATACTTTCTGCTGCATGTGTGAAAAAACAATATTGACTGTTGCCGACCAAGGAACAAAAACACACGTTGGGAAATATGTGAATGGAGAACTAACCTCTGGAGGAATTTCCCAGTTCAGCTTCTGTGGTTTTGGTAGTGATGAATCCACATCTCCTTTGCAGTGCCCCTCGGCATTGTAACCCAGCTGGAAACAGTCATTGGACAATTGAACCTGGAAACACAACAATTGTAAGTGAAGGCCTCTCACAACCAGGTAACAACAGTGTACTACTTTTCCTTCATGTTCCTTACCTGCCATAAGTGCGATATCACGGGCGCATCGCCCCACGAGTGCTCTGCATTGAAGCCTGACTTCCCATTCTTGTAGTAAATTAGCGTGAAGGACTTGTCATACCACCTACACGACAACCAAGGTACAGATTGAATGACATCAAAAACTAATGTATAGGGACCTTAAATGCTGTTCCTTATTTTCCTGTCATATATATAATGTTATAACATCACATATTAACCCTTTGAAACCTGGAGCATCATCACTTTTTATGTGCTGCTTTCAGACACCTTTCACAAGTATTTAAACCTTTGAACCCTGAGCAAATTGGTGCGAATTCTTTCAGAAACATGGGAAAAAAGGCAACGAGCAACTTGGCCACAGGGTTCACACTGTTGTGAATACTGTTTCCAACAAGGGTTTTTTCTTTTGAGACAAGCTGACGTCAGATTGTGACGGCTTTTTTTATATGGTCATCTGCTCCAGGCTGCAGACACGCTGAGATGCAGAACACCCAGAAATGCTCAATCAGAGCAGACTGGGCTTTTTCAGAGGGAGGCTTAAAGACATAAACCCAAAATACAAGTATGAACCTAAAAGCCAGCATAATAGATCATCTTCAACTAATTACATGTTCCTCAGTGATCAGTTAAGTGTAAAATAGTCACCTGTCATAACATTTCCCATGCAATAAGGATTTGGCGTAGCGGTCTAAACTAGCTGCTGGGTCTTCTCCCATCACGCAGTGCTCCTCATCATCCAGGGTCACAAAGAAGGTGGCTTTCTCAATGCAGTCCAGAGAGCGCTTATTGACTCCACTGCTGAAATACTTTGTCCTGGCTTTAGCCCATGGAATTCTGGTTAACAAAGGAACATTAAGACATTACATTAATATTGATGCAGTGCACTGTGTGGTCTGTGTGATTTAAACAGCAGTGGTGGCATGTCAAACTGACCTGTCTCCAGCAGTCAGAGCTGCCAGTTTGGCCTCTCCTTTGCATGGAGTTGAAGGGTCGTCAAGGATCCTCTGAATCTGGAATTCAATCTCCCTGGGCGACAGGAGTCTGCCTCCGTGGTACATCTTAAGGCGGAAATAGCGACCCCTGTGGTACACTGCTATGTAGTCACTGTCCTGCCAGTGTTGCACAGTGTCTTTGCACAGAAGGAAGATGGGAAATGTAAATATTTTGACAAAGACATGACATGATAACATATATACATCAGAAATGATGCTCTTTATTTGGGGATGTGTGTGTGCCTTGTGCTTAGGGTCGTTCAGATCCCCAGCATTTTGTCTGACCTGCTGGCATCGGTTTTTCCTCACAATTCAGTTTTTGTTGGAACTGCAGCGCAGAACGACTGAGTCTGCAAAATGTCCTTGTGACATTTACTAGATAAGTTTACACAATAAACATTATGCATGTGTAGGATGCATGCTATGTGGAAGAATGTTGTGTGGTCAGAATTACCTTAAAAGACACACACACAAAGCTGAATGATTAACGGGCAGTTTTTTGCTAAAATTCAAATTAATGTTTTTGACAATGTAGTCTGGTTGATTTGAAGAGAGCACAGATAACGACTCCAGTTTTTTTGGGAGGCTAAAATACGTTTTGCTACTGCCCCCATCCATGGCAGTAAATTGCTTAGGTTCCTTAGCAGTATTCCTGCCACCTTTTCCAAAGCGGGGGTGTGCCGACTGCCATCTACTGCAGGTAATACGCTGACTATGGATAAGTTTGTCATACAACCCCACTTTTAAAAATCTGAACTATCCCGTTAAGGTCTGATCCATATGCAAACACTCACACTGGCACACATTTTACTTGACTGAGTTCAGACAAACAGGGAAATATTTTCTACCTTTTGCAAACTGGATGACTGAGATGACTCTGACAGATTAATTAAAGGGAAACTTTCAACCTAGACTCTGTTTTTTGCATGTTTTTGTGTCTAAGTGACTAACGGAGACAACAATTTTGGACATTTGTCCAGTACTGAGAGAGACCGCTTCAGCCCCAGTGGCAAAACAGGCTGCAATGTAACCCCTGCAGGTATTTGTGCATCATCAATTACCGTCCATTAAAGTTGCTTTGTTTTGCCGCTGACAGGCTCAGATTGTAATTATAGGTGTATGACACCTCTGATCCAGTCTGTTTGTTAGTGTGTGTAACCATGTGTTGCTCAAGGAGAAGTCTCACACCACACTGTCACAATCAGCTAAATAAAGCTCAGTGAAGTTTCAGTCAGGAAGACTATACTTGTGCATGCTTAGGTCTGTAATTTCCTGCTAAAACTTTTTTACATTCACTCCTTGCACACATGCTCACTCTATTTCTTGCTGTTATTGTCGAGGTCTGTCAATTGAGATGCCAGATTTTCTGTCACAGTTAATCAACAGCACAGCATCACACCCTTCCTGTTAGCCTATCATCTTATTGCATCTTGTTTTAAATATGGTTCTCGTTCTGCCTGTAGGTCTTTCATGCTGAAGTTGTGCGCACCCTCCACCTCCCCATCAACGGCTAGTCTTTGCAGATTCATCAGTAACATCAGCCATCGGTCTCAGTCATCAGCCACCACCTTCAGTGTCTAGACTCTGTAAGGGGATTTATCTTGCTGCTGCTCAAATGCCCATTGATTACAAATCTCCCTCTGGACTCCAAGCGCCAAAGACTTTCTGTCAAATCTTAATAATCACGTCATCTGTTAATCTGTACACCTGTTATCTTTATTAAACAGTTATCTTCACTTCATTCTCCTGTCTCTTATGAGTGAAATATTCAGCCATGACAAATTATCAACAACAAGCAACAATTTCCTCGTGAGATTTCAGAACGAAACTTCTCCTTGAGCGAGACTTGATAACAATAAAAAACAGACAAGGCAAAGGTAAAGAAAAATGTTTCATTTCTCTGTTGTGTCCTTTCTGTAATGTTATCAGACACTTTTAATTACAATCTGAGCCTGTTAGTGGTAAAAACTAGGACTTTTAATGGTGCACAATTGCCCACATGGATTACATTACAGGCTGTTTTGCTGCTGCAACTGTGGCGCTCTCTCTCAATATTGGACCACTTTCACAAATTGTTGTCTCCATTTGTCACTTAGACACAAAAACATGGGAAAATAGAATCTAGGTTGAAAAACACAGAAGCTTCCTTTCAAGGCCGACTTAAGAAATGGAGGAATGAAGACATGCTGTAGGAGGCACACCTAAATAAAGGTCAGTGCTGCAACACTGAAAGCAAGGATGCACTTTGTGTTTCTTTTTATCGTGGTATTTGAAATGACTGACAGGGTGACTATCAAGATGTTGGCTCGTTAACTGAAGGAACATTTACTGTACAAGTGAGGGATGTATCTTCATTTTAAATTCTTAATGATACACAGTAAAAAGATGTTCGGCACATTTATATTGGCATGACATTTAGAGATCTAAAACTAGCAATTGTGCCAGTTGTGTAAGAAATATAAATACTACCTGTTAGCGTTCCAGGGATTCGACAAGTGTCAAACATCCGCTCATATTGATAGGAACAGCAAGGAACTGCAGACCTCAACAACAACTGAGCAGGATAAAGGAGGACAGGCCAGTGCAAAGAGAAAGAGAGGAAACAAAATAGGATGGTAGAAAACAAATACCGGAGTGTTGGGGATGAAGTGTAAAGAGAGCCAGGGAGAGAAAGGAAGAGATAAGAAAAACAAAATGTGTGGGCAGAAGAAAACAGACATTAGTTAGAGACAGACCGCTTCCAGAAACCCAGACAGACCTGAGATGAGACCAGAAGGCAAGAGGAGACAGATGAGAGATGACAGGATGGCCTTGTACAGCAGACATACTATGACTCAGTGAATCACGGCGCCTTGCTTATTGAGACCACACACACACACACACACACACACACACACACACTGGCTTTCACACGATTTTCTATCCAACTCCAGAGGGCTCAGACACCTTTAGTATGCCTCATCATCTCCCAAACAGTGGTGTGTTGGCATTGCTCACTTGGCTACCTGCTGCTCATGTTCAGACATCATGTATCATATATCAGCAACGTGTTGCCACAGCGTTTGCCTATGTGTGTGTGCATGTCAATCTCTTTACCGGTCTCCTCTCCAGGAATGCGTGTGGTGTTGAATAGCCTCTCACACTGAGCTGAACACAGAGGAATGACAGTGCCTGGTATACGGGTCTGGGAAATGCAAAGGAGAAGACGAAGGCAAGGGCACAGGGGAAAGAACAGAGGGGAGAAGTGGAGGGAATGTAGAGTCCAACAAAAAGAGGGAGGTTTTTTTAAAGAGTGAGAGGAAATTAAAGCGAAGGAGAGTTTGAAAGAAGTACAAAAGAGAGGGGTGAGAGATGGTATGAGACATGGTATGAGAACATGAGGGAAATGTCTTCACCTAAACATAGAAACTAAAATGAACAGAGATCTACAAGACACACTAACAGTAATGCATGGGTGTTACTCACACGGTCACGACACATAGAAATATCCCGAAATTTGAGACATTTGATTTACAAGACTTCTGTTGCCATAGCAAAGAGACATGAATAATGAATGCCTCCGTATATACGGGGGCAGCCAGGGTTGACTGGCAGCTACACTCACAGGTTGAAGCTCTTCTTTGTTGAGTTTGCGGCGGTACTGGAAGAACGCGTAAAGGCTGTTGCCCGCCCTGGCCGCCTGGATGGGTGTGGGTGTCACATACATGAAGTCCTGGGGAGAGAACGCACAGAGACAGGGAGTCAGAGGGAGGATAATCATCAAAAAAAAAAAAGATCCGTAAACACATCTGGGGTTACCAAATCAGTATCAATGTCCTTCAAAAATCCAAAAACAAAGGATTGTTTCTGTAACATGAGGAAATAGTTGTGTTTTTAGCAGCCATATCTTAAAAAAATTCACATTCATGTAAGTGAATGTGTGGAGTTCTACCAATGTAAGTGTGAGCGTTGTTTGCAATGAACTTAAATTGTTCTTTGTTAATAAAAGGTAAAAACATGAGTACTTGCCTTAGTCTAACAAGCATTAACACAACTATTATCATTATTTTTCTGTCCTCATAACAAACACACAGCCACAAATATTTAACAGAATGAATCTGCAAAGATCACAAAGTCTATATACAGATTCAATTAACTTTTGAGACCCTGTAGAGTCAACATGACGGTCATTTCATGCCAACTTGCCCAAAATTCAGGACTTTTTCCAGGTCATGTCATGGATTTTCTCAAAGAATAAAAAAAGTGAAACTTCTAATTAATTAATGGGATCTTGCAAAATCTGACAGCTCTACTTTAAATATTCTTCTAGTTATTAATTTTTGAAGTTTGTCCCTGTGAGCTAAATTTCATTATTTTTGCAACTGTATCCGAAGCCTCACCATTTGCTAATTTTTCACTGCACTGGGTTGAAATTTGTAGTGAACATCCAAAAAACCCCTAAGAATAATGTGCAACATGTATTCATGTAAATAATTGGTGGTGAATATTTTACAGCAATCAGATTTTTTTATTACCATAAAGAAGAGTCTAATTTTCAGAAATCATTATCTCCATAACATTGTCACTTTCTTGCAACCACATTTTGATCCTCTGCAGTATTAATATAGTTCTACCACATCTAGAAATTATTTGGTGCCACATAAAAATTGCGTGCCAAAGATCTTGCAAAATATAGCTTCGGAGCACATCGACCAGATTTTTAAGATGTTTTTACTGTATCATTTTATTTCCTTAAACTTATTTATTGAATAGTTTTAATACTCATTGCAGGTACATGCAAATGTAAAGATGTTCTATTACTCCATCATTAAATACTGTTTTGAAAATAGCTTATTATTCTTACTTTTCACTGTAATGGAATATACATCCAGTGTCTGTTTTCCATAGGTAGACATGTTAACTTAAAGGTTATCTCTGTGTGAAAACTACACAGAATCACAATTTGGTTGCAAGACAAAAAAAGTAGAGATAATATTTTTTGAAAAGTTAAAGATTCTTTGTTCAGGTCTTTTTTTAAAAAATCAATTTGATTAACATAAAACATTCAGCAGCAACTATTTATATTAATAGATTTTGCAAATTATTCTTCAAACTATAGGCTATAGGATTTACAAGGTCCCATGAGTTTAATAGATGTTTTACATTTAAAAAATTCACGAGATGAAATAAGAAGTCCTGTGTGAGTTGGTGTGGTGACCCAACTCCAAAATCAAACAGAGTAAATCCAAATTGAGGACTACAGCAGGTTAGACCAGAAATTTCTTCGACCAAAAAGATTTCCATACCATGCCATAATAGTTACTGTTGACCATAATTGGGCTCCGTCCACGTAGATAGACATATTCTTCCCACCAGTCACTAACCTGAAAAAATAAAAACACACACACACACACACACACACACACAATAGAATCTTAGTGAAAAAGCCAATATTGCAGCCAACTGGCAGTCACTTACATATTCATACGGGATAAATATTTTAAAGTCGGCACCTCAAAGACATACATTGTTAATGGAATTTTAAATTTCCTTTGGCTTGCTTGGCTTTGGACATTTATGTGATGTTTGAAAGCAGACACACTTAACCAGAGCAATGAGGTCAACCACTCACGTAGTTGGTGGCCCAGAGAGCTTTGAGCTTGAGGTACCACTGCAGGCGGTTGCCGACGCCGCCCTCGAAATCTGCCGCCAGCTTGGTCATGCGTTCATACTCTGTATCGTCCATCAGCGGACGCACTGACTCCAAGTGCTAAACAGGAGATGTGCAAAGAATAAGAATTGTAAGCATCATTTTGATGTATGACAGGACTACTTAGCCTACTAAATGGTTTGTAAATCAATTAATTATCATAACCACATCTAATTCTGCTGATAAAATACCAAATCTCTTTTCCATTTTATCTCCTCTCATTTGTCTAATATTTCTCACTTTAAAATGGTGGATGGATACCGTGCATTTGTTCCTCAACTAGCTTGCAGCCAGATAATAAACACTCAGATGCTAACGAAGGGCATTTGGTGCAACAGAGGCAGAAAATGATGAATGTGAGAAAGTGGTCCATCTGTTTCATGGTCAGTATTCGGCATGCAGTCATTTCCTCTGCTTCGTGTGACGTCTCACCCTCTTGACCGTGTCCTTGATGGCAGGCACAGGCAGGTTTGGCAATGAGCCCTGGTAGCTGTAGAGCAGAGGCTTCCTGCCAGAGAAGATCCGCACCAGCGCCTGATATAGAAACACAAGCAATAAAAAACAAACACAGTCGGAATATTAAAGGAAGGACATACCTAAGGCTAATTATTTTTTCGGTTTTTGGTTTTCTTTTAGAGGACCTCATTCACCATAGAAAATACATTACATTGTACTAAGGACTTAAGGACAGTGTAAGGTATTGTTAGTTTACAGTAACAATTGGAAAAGGTGTGAAACAGCACTGACCACCCAGACTTTGGTGGTGTGGGACATCTTGCCGTGCTTCTCGAACATCCAGCGGTGGTAGGAGAGAAGCTGCTTGAGGCACAGGCGCATGGTGAAGATGAGCAAGAGCCATAGCATGGTGCTGAAGAGCACTGCTGACACTAAGGCCTGGCACTGGGTACTCATAGACTGGCTGGAAATGGTGGGAGAAGATGGACAGATAGACAGAGGGGAAGAGGAATAGTGAGTGGAAACAAATAGCAGAATAAATAAATTTAACTAGAAGGAAGACGAGCAAGGATATATGGGAAGAAAAACAACCTTCTGAAATTTTAATTATAAAAGCTAGCTGTTTCACAATCGAAATACCAAGCTAGGAAATCTTAAATTAATTTGTCCCATTTTCCAAATCAGTGCTGTGTGAGCAACATCTATTTACTTTAAAGGAAGAAAGCAGAAGAAAAGAGAAAGGAACAAGAACAGGAGCACTAAAGATGTCACAAAAAGAAACATAAACGATAGACATTACAGAAGACAATGAAAAAGGAAGAATGGGAGGGAGCAAGGCCTAAACTCTCTGTGAAAGGAAACATTTAGTGTCTGCAGGGGTGTCTGGTGAATCAAAGGATTAATTGTTAACTTAAATCACTTCATGATGGAGTCACGACATGAGTTACCTGACTGGCAGGTGCTCCTGTATCTTGGCTATGAGTCCCATGGAGGGGTCGGAGCGTGTGTACATAGTAGCCAGGATTGCTATGACCACAAATAGCCAGGAGGAAGGACTGGCAGGATAAACCCCTGTTAACACACTGTTCTGTTGAACAGTGAAAGAAGAGAGATCGTTTTGAAATCCCATTCTTCCTGTTTGCAATCATTACACGAACATGCACACAGACAATTCAGAAATGATCACATTAAAGCAATACATGTCATTTAGCTCAGTGTCAGACATTCACCTGGAATTTATCTGTTCATTTATGGCGACTTGGTATGAAATGCCTACACATCAAACATCACTTTAAATTCTCATATTCAATCCTGGAAATGAATGACTGAGTGAAGTCAGCATCAAACAAAGACACAAGGATACCCGCATGCAGAAAGTGTGTCATTATGTGTGGCATTCATTACTGATTGACAATGAAGTCCACACATTACAACAGGAAAAAACCTCACTGAGGGCACGCTCCTTTTTTCAGGCGCGCCCTGTATACAGGCTTATACAACCAAAACTAAAACATGACATTTCAAATTAAGCATTATATGCAATTAAAATACCATAGTTAAAAGACTAAGAGCTAAGAGAGAAGCTACCTTGAGTCCGATGATGCGTTTCTTCCAAGAGCGTATACCAGAGTGGTAGATCTCAGTGAGGGCCTGGTGGGACAACCGCACGTCAATGCCCTCTGGGGTGACGGTGAACTGGAAGGCCACCGCCTGGTGGGCTTCTGCCATGGTGACTGTGCACGATGAGAGGGACAGAGGGAGGGACAGAGACAAGGAGAGGAAAAGGCAAGTGGGAATGTGTGTTTAACACAGTCTGTTAAATCTCAGTTGCCTTAGTCAAACACAAGAACACTGAATGACCACGGTGAGACAACTGATCTCAGGCGAAAATGGAAGTCATGTGCAAATACTAGCATTCTTATGTAAAAAACATTTGTTAATATTTGAATGGAGCCCAGCTTAGATGTACATACGCATGTGTGCCTGCAAACATACACACACAAACACATATATTGCTACACATTCTTTTTAAATTCAGAAATAATGAACAGCATCACCTTTTGTCGCAAAAACAAGCCTTCTGCCAGATAATAAAGATAATTCTTAGGATGACTGATCACTCTTTCATTGCTATCGAGACATCCCTGCCTGCTCTTGGAGTTTGTGCTGAGAAAGAATACACAACACTCCCTATGAGCCCTCAAATATGACATTTAGGTACCCTGGGGGCAGACTACGACACTGAGAACTGCATGCAAGCTGTCAATAAGAATAACATGCAAGAAGCAAAAGCAACAAAATGCTTTGTAAACTGAAAATGCAATTCATGTGTGTGACTGCAATGCAGCAGCGGACGGGAAAATGAGCCCTGAAGGTGGTAGCAAGTGCTGTGAAAGGACTTGCGGATGATTCATCAAACTGATGATGAATTGCAAAACTTGTGCACGTGTATGCGCCTGGCAAAACACATTCATCTGATGCATTAGCATTTTTAAGGGAATCTCAAAAAGAAACATTATTTATGAGTCCTTTCAAATGCAAAGTCAGCTTGAAACTGATAGAGTCTGATGGCAAAGCGCTGACTGGCTGCTGATGCCATTTGGTCTATTTGTTTAAGGCAATAACTGCGTCTCTTCACACAGGGAATTGATTTCCCTCCACAAATAGGCTATGGATAATGCCCTGAGGTGGAGTCACTGGACTGCACCCCTGCGGAGGCCACGTCTGCTCTGGTTGTGTGTGTTATAAACAGGCAAACACACACACACTATTCCCTCACTGTCCCCAGGTCCCATTAAGCAGGGCTCGACAGAAATGGCTGCCAACCATTTTGGGAAACTGGCAACCAATTCTTGGCCTCTGGTTGCCATCAGTGGCATTGTTTACTATAAAAATTACTTAAAATTTCCTATCGATACCACCAAAATATCATTATCATCAAGACTTTTGGCCACAACAACTGTGTAGTGAAAACCTGATATCGTGCAAGCCTTGATTGTATCTTAATTAGCCTACTTAAAATTCAAGATGACTAAAAATGGCGACCATATTTTCAGTTTCAGCAACCAAAAGCTGATGCCTGCTTGCCAGGCTGACTTTTAAAAGTTAGCATCAAGCCTTCTCGAGGCTCTGCTCTTTACGTCAGATCTGGCAGATACAGTCATTCCTGTTCCAAGAACAAACAGCAGTAAATTTCAGCCCCCTTCTTTTACTGCCAACGCAGACACAACACACCTGCTCACTTCAGCGCTGACTGCACACTCACTAAGGAGCCACTTAATGAAACGCTGGTCCCGCTAAATTTTTATTACCAATATCCCTTTGACTGGAATAAATGTCATGAGAGCTTAATCTGCATTGACAGCAGGGTAATCCCGAGCATCTCTGCAACTTGGATTCCCAATTTACTTAGAGCTCAAGTCTTTAGAGCTGTTACAAAAAAAGACAACCAGACAATGATGCAGCTTAACAATGATATTTTAATTCAGCAGCAAATATAGTATAATTTAATAGAGTAATTAATGAGGGGAATGGGCTATGAATAGTAAAGTCTGTTCACAGTTTAAAGGTTTTTAAAGGGGAAAAGGGGTTTTGTTTTCTGAGACCTGACACAACCCTGTACCTTTTCCTTACTTGGCACGAGGACTTAACATCAACTAAACAAATGTGAATTCTGAATTTTGGAAAACTGCCAAACAGAAAGCAAGCAGATCAATATTAAACAGGAAGAGGACAGGAGAGACTGGGGTCAGTGTGTGTCAACTACGTGACAGGTAAACACACCTCTGAGGTCTTCAGACCTCCGGTAAAGTATGCAAAATACATATGAGACCATAAGTGTATTAGACTTGAGATACATAATTCAGGCCTGACACCAAACAAAATGGACAGGAGCAATAGAGCTGCAACAATTTGATGATTAATCAGTTAGGCAGTCAACAAAAATTAACTGGCCACTATTTTGATAATTGAATAATAGTTTTTAGTCTTTTTTAAAAATTTTCTGGTTTCATGCTTCTTAAATGTGAGAATTTGAGGCTCTTCTTTGTCGTACATGATAATAAACTAAATAGCTGTGGATTTTTGGACTATTACGATAAAACATACCATTTGAAGATGTCACATTAAGCTCTGGAAAATTACTCAGGGCATGTTTCATAATTTTCTGATATCATTGACAAAATGAGTAATCGTTTAATCAAGAAAATAATTGGCAGATTAATAAATAATTGCAAAAGGACTCCCGCACACTGTCTAACTTGCAATATAAAATTTATTTGCGACGTTTCGGTACTAGACCTTCCCTTTGCCTGATGAAGGTCTAGTAGACAGTGTGCGGGAGTCATTTTGCAATTTTTTGGTCTTCTCTCTCCAACGCACCTGTCTTGTTTTAATAGATGTGCAAAGTGATTTCCTTTGTTCTAGATTAATTAATAATAAAAATAATTGTTAGTTGCAGTAAAAAACTTGATAAAATACAGAATGAATGTAATTTTTGTTTTCTTCAAGTGAGATACATTAAACAACCAAAAGATGAAAAAAAACTTCAACCATGTATATTTGTTTAAATAATAATAAAGTAGAAAAAATACAAACAAACAAACTAAATTTCACATTTAAATCCCTCATTCTATTGTTTGACAGCGACTTAGTCCCTTCAAGATTTACATGTTTGTTTTACAGCGTTTTGCCCTCCAGTGTGTAACGGCAGTTTCAGTTAAGAGTGACAAAAAGTAACTACTCAATAACTTAAAAGTAAAGACTAAATATATTAAAAGCAAAGTGAGGACCTACTGAAACTTCACACACACACACACACACACACACACACACACACACACACACACTGCAACAGATATAGTCTAGCTCTGCCTTATCAGAACTTGGCTAACCTTTTCCTGCAGTCTGCCCAGCAATGAATAAATAAAAGATGGAAAATAGCTGTATAGTTACAGAACTATGCCCCCATTATGGCAACAACTAAAAATGGAATATCGTCAGGTTAATGTTATCATACTAACTCAAGACACACAGATACCGGACAAAAAATATCCTTGAATTTTGATCTCTGAAGTACTGTTACATATTATTTTTGCGTTTGAAATTGCCAAAAACACAAATATCCTGCACAACCCAAACAAGTGACAAATGGTACAATTAGCCAAGGTTATATATGAACCACTGTGTGGACATGTTCTCATTTGAAGCTGATATCACTGTACTGTACTCAGCTTGGGTTACTTTTAATCATTTCCAGACCTTAAAAAGATAAAGCTAAGTCTTGTCACAGCTTCAAACTCCTGTGCTCAGAGCTCTGTCAAATCCATCTTTCAGATACCAGATACGACTGTTTAGATGTGTACACAAACTCCTTTACTGGTAGCTCTCACGAAATGTTCACGTACAAGGTCGTGAGGGGGCAATCCTATTATACATCTATGTGGCAATCATATGGACTCTTCTGGTCAGCTTGATAAACAAGACCCGATATGAACTCAGCCATAACCATGCCTCATTACCCAAGGTGACCTACTATTTATTATTCAATGGTTTACTATGGAGCTCCTTATATAAATATATATATGGCAAAATTAGCATCAAATTTAAATGACTTCAAACATCAATTGTTTAAGATCTGCTGAGTATTTAAACTTCATAACTTTGTCTTTGAGCACTATATCTAAATAAAGTTATTATCTATTGGTGGAGGAATTCAAGGGTGCACACTGGTATCTCAGGCTAGGCTTACATAGTGAGTGTGTTATCATTTTGGGACATGTACACCTTTAACCCAGACATTTAAACTAGACAGAGCTATAAAGCCACTGTAAGCCATTACCTTAATTACTGCCATTGTTATGAGGAAGGACTGGCAAGAGTTGTGCATGTTTCAGTGTTTCACAAGCAGAAACTGGCTACTGTGTTAACTCTGTAGAGAAGCATCAATAAAGGCATGCACTGTGCCATTAACTAAGAGCCATATGGCAGAAAAACGTCAGTCAACAACTGTTTGTTAAGCAAATAACGTTAACGTTAACGTCAACAGTCAAGTTGATCCTCCAGCTCTTCCAACAAAGTCAGCCCGAATTAAAGAGCAGACATGAAGTGTGAAAAAAGGGGGTGACGTTATTTTATAGCTAGCTAGCATTTGCATCTTATTTTTTTTTTAAAAAAAGGTCATGTTTGGGCGTGAACACAAAGTAAAATTTAATTCAGCAGTCACAACAGTAATATTACCCTTCTTACGCACTTCGTCGTCAACCTCGTATTCTTATTTAATCTCAAAGCGTCACACTTCCCTGTTAGCTATTCTGCCAATTATTCGGAAAGCCAAGCTGACGCTAGCTAACGTTTAAACTACAGTAGGTATGAAAATTAACGTTAGCAGCTGCTAGTGTTGGCTAGCCAATGGTCCAGCCCATTAGCTACACACTAACGGCTGCTGATGGAGAGTCTTCATCACAACGCACCATAACACTGTCACAGCCGTGTTAGCATACCTGTTGTTGTTGTTGTTTACGCAATGTCGAGGGTCCAGAGTTGCAGGAAAACGACGGTTAACTTCTGACGACGACCAAGAGCCCGCTGACTTACTGTGATGGCTGTGTCTGAACTGTGTCCTGCTGTGGTCTCGGCCCTCTCCTCCAGCAGCAACTGTACAAACGTTACAGCTGATGCTGCCTTCAGCGACTGTCGGAAATGTCGCAATCACGCAGTGGAAGCGAGGTGTGTGCTGTGTTTAAGGGGCGGGGAGAAGCGTTTGTCAACATCTGATTTTAATCTGACGGTTGGAAACTCACTTGACTTTCTATGTCAATAAGGCGGCCTTAAATGCATTGATTTATAACTGTAGTGCACAAAACAATCCCTTTTTAACTTTCTATTTTTCACTGACAGGATGTTTTAGCATGGGCACTGATTTATGTGGACACTTTCTCTCAACAGAAATGCTATATTTGGAATAATTGCATTATATTATATAAGAACAAGCAGGCTGTAAAGTTTGCTCTAGCCTAGAGCTATGGACTCCAGAATAAGGGCTTCGTTCTAGGACAACATGGTTTCTATTCCTGCAGCTACATTTTATTGGAGTAATTTTGTCAGTGAAATTGACTGGAAGAAAGTTTGGTCCTTTCCACCAAAGTTTCTTCAAACAGCTAAGGTTCTCAAAAAAGCTTCGATGCAACCACTGAAACATTTCTTAAAAAGTTAAAGTGTGACATAGATATAAATTGCCCTTTTTGCAAATCCTGAAACTCACTCACATTTATTTTGGTCCTGTAATTTTACATATATGCTATGCAAAGATATTACTAAATATACAGTTGAGAACAGTCAACAGTCTTTCAAGTTTTACTATTTACTATCGAAATATTATATTTAGGTGCTATGATTACTGTTACAAAGATATTAATGCATTTTTCCTTATTGATCTAATTTTACTTAATGGCAAATTTCACCTCAGAAATGTAAATTGACAAACAAAAAACCTAAATTCTTTGCATTTATGAAGGAAATAGAACAATACTTGTCAACAATTTCTTCCTCAAAAACCAAAAAAAGCCATCAAAATGATAAATGCATGCACTGTCTCCAAAATTTTAAGTGAACTTTTTGTCACAACTCACTTGCATTTTTATTTCTACCTTTATATATGTTAGATTTGTTTTGCTTTTGTCTTTTTCTGTTCAGTACTGTTTTAGTTGTTTTTTCAATGCTTCATTTGTACATTCTGTACATGTTGTGTCTGCTCACATTGTATGTTAAAAGTTCAAAATAAAGATTATGAAAAAGACTTTTTATGTAAGATCAATTTGTGTTTTAACGTTTGTCTTATCTTAGGAATAAAATTCATTCACTGAGACAGTTAAAGTCGGTCTTTGAGTGAAACTGTTGTTCAGACAAACTATCCATACACATTTCTAGTCCCAGCAAAATAAATGTTAACTCACTTACTAGATCCTTCTGAAACCTTCACTTCTCACAGTCTTATGTTATGGTGGTGGCGAGTGTTCTGATGAAGTAACCCTGACTGAGTTGGAAGCTTTGAAGAACTCCATTTGCCAAGAAAACCATAAGATGTGTTGGAAAGCTCTAGGAAAAGCTTGAAAAAGTTTGAACTTTCATACTCATTTTTTCTTTTTTTAGATTCATGTTGTGATCATTACCATAGCAAATACTACAAATAATGTTTGCATTCAGATGGTAGAACCATAAGAAACAGCCACCTACAATGAACAGACACCATTTTAACCCAGTAACTAAATAGACACACACACATGAATTTAGGGTTTATTACTGTAACCATAACAATAAGGTGGATCTCTCTTTATTTTGACCATCAATTCAATCATAATTGTTCTTTTTATCACAGGCAATAGTTATAATAGTGCACTTTTTATATTTAAATTATGATACAGACATTTCTTTTTTTAAACACCTTATTCTACTGACCCTTATGAATGGAGAATAGTTTACAATCTTAGCCAGAGTTGGGTCAATGAGACGTGAAGAAGGTGGTGTGGTGATGAGAAAGATGAAACTGGTGACGGTGAGCAATCAAAGAGTGTGTACGGACAGTGAGGCAAACAACTCTGTACAGTTTCTCTTGTGATGATGGCTACACAGCAGGTGAAGAGGCAGACAGACAGGTCAAAGGGACAAGGCTTAAAAGCAAGAGATGAAGCGAAGTAGCAAGCGTTTAATGTGCGTGAGAGAAAATTATGTGCCTGTTAGGGTCCGGCTGTGATAGTTAATGCGGTATTCCTGGGTCAGTCGAAAATCTCCGTACCTGACATCAGCTCAAAATGCATCCGCTGCGAAGTTTTCAGCTCACTCTTGCTCGGTCGTCATCCACCTGTCTCACACACACGATCCAGTTACCGAAGATAAGCGTGATATAAATGAAGCGAGATGAAATCAACTTGTCAGCACTGCTATCAAAGTCTTTCCTCTTCTCAGAAAGAAGCGCAAAAAAAGAGTGATTACAAGAAATGAATTAGAATTCTTGAATTAGCTCTTGATATATTTTTGTTGGCGTAAAATCTAGTTTGTAGACAAATACATGACAACCACGTGAACAAATAAATAAATATAAATAAATAAATAAATAAATAAATAAATAGATGGATAGGCATGTGGACAAATATAAAAAAAGAAATACAATTAAAATAAACAACTGTAGCACTGTGTATCTCTCTGAAAACACTCTGCACTTTTGTTGCATATTGTGCTGTATGGAAGACTGGTGAAACACATCGACTACTCTGATAGAGTGCTGGAGTGACACATGACCGTCTGAGTTGCTACGTCTGCTCGCAGAAATGGCGCGACTCTCGGCGATGAGCGTGGGTGCAGTGATGGACTACTTGGCTTGTTGGTGAACACTGAAGTGAGGAGCATGGGGTGGGGTGGTGGGGGGTGGGGGGGTTAGGAGACTCTTTGCTTGCTTCCCATTTTGAAGTCCCGTTCAACAAGGAATTGACATCGCAAGCCGTTTTAAAGTCTGGCATTATGAAAATGTCCATTGATGGATTTCCTTTGCTTTTTTTTGTCGTCGTTTTTGTTTTGTTTTGTTGTTGAGTCAGTACATGAATACTATGGCGATAGGAGACAAGCTCAACGAGAAGGGTGGCGTCTGTTCGATCCACAGGCCGGGGAATGCTCTTCTCATTCAATCTGGGCACAAACAGCTGTGATGAGGTTCATGGAACTATTCACTCATAGTGTTTTTTTTTCTTTTCATCATATAGTAATGTTCATATTTCTGTTCAAATCAAAAATACTTTTCTTCAGAGCAACAAGGGGTCCAATGCGGAAAATCTTAGATGCATTGTTTCGTATTGTCTCTGAGTAGAAAGAAAATACAAAAGAATCAAAACATTTAACTTTAAACAAACGCCTTCTTAAAAAAAAAACCAACTCCTCCAACCTCCCTCGACACTGTTTTCAATTGCTGCTATCACTGTGCTACTGACATCCTCAAAAGAAACGTGTAAACAATAAATAAAACTAAATAAAAAAATATCTTTTTTTTTTTCACATTCACTTACTTAGCTTACTTTGTTGGTTTTCTTTACGTCAGGAGAAGACACTGCTGGAAAATTCCAGGATGTAGTTTCTCCTGAGAAAATCAGGACCTTTTGTTTTCAGCTCGTCACCACTCGGTGAAGTGGGAGCAGGTTGCAAACTCTTAAGGTTCATCTATGATTTCTCTCAGTATGGACTGGTATTTGCATGTCGCTTGATAATGATATGAGCGGTTAATCTTTTAAGAGTAATCTTGAGAACCATCACAAGACCGTTATTTCTTTTTGGTGTCAGATACTGTATTATAATGATATGGTAGACTAGCCTATCTGATCGTTTCAGCATCCTTTAGCAGGCTGATTTGCTAACTGGCATGCACATTAGCACTTCAAAATTCCTAGTTTTGATCTGTGAAGCTGTATCTATGATGGATACCAAACTGCTCATTCAAATATTATTTTTTTTTTTTTTATCATTAAAGGGTGATTCCTTAACACTTCGTTCTCATTTAAGGGTAGGAATCCTGGTGATCCAAAACGTCAAAAGAATGTCGAGTTGGTAAAAAAAAAAAGAAGAAGAAGAAAAAAAAAGCATGACGGCTCAATCCTTGCTATGGTCAAGCACCTTCAATAACTTAGTCAAGGAAGAATAGGAGTAGCTCATGGCTTGCAGGGATACTGGGTGATGAAGTTACACTGTCTTCTGTCCGCTGTGGTTCAGGCACCCTGCTGCGTGGTCTCGCTTTTCTATCCTACGGTTGGGATTGGGTTCCATTGGAGGACAGCAGTCGGGTTCTCTCTTTCGCCGAGCCTCTGCGCTGCAGAACTCCCCCGCTGCCTCCTATGCCTCCGCCATCTGCCCGGTCACCCCACTCGCACCTGTCGCCCCCACCCTCGGAGCGCCTCGAGTTTTGGCGGGTGGGGGTCCCGTGGGGTCGGCCGTTCTTCTCATCTGGGAAGGGATCAGGAGGAGAACAGGAAAGTCACTCTCGATGTATGTGTGCTACAGTTTCCACGGATCAGGGCTAGAAATGAACTTAATGTAGGTGTGATTAAAAAAGTGGGGGGGTTAGCCTGAAAGTGGAGGCGGCAACTACCATTCTCCCTCTGCTTCGGCCTCTGCAGGTGATGAGAGCCCGCGACCTTTCAAGGGCATACTTAGTAAAAATAGAATGTTGTTTCAACAGAAAACAACCATGTCCTCAAATAACATTAAGCATGCAGCAATGGAGGTTAATGCTGATTCCACACAAACCACTGCTTGAAATAAACTAAAACCTGCTTGGACAAAAGATTAAATATGCAATAGTCAGAAAATTCATGAGGTAGCAGAATCATCCTACTGAATATGTTTCCTGCACAAGAAAAGAAGTCAAATTAAAGATATTTCAAAAACAAATAAGCATAAGAAACACACAAGCTAAAAGGGCAGTTTGAAAGCGCAAAACTCTGCCATGGCCAAACACCTTATCTCGCAGTATTGACAAAAGATGAAAATAATTTGTGTATCCACCCTGTGATTTGGATCCCCTCCAACATTTACTAAGCTCTTCCATGGCTCATGCTACACCCTTCCACCAAGTTTTGTCTAAATCGGGACTGTGGTGTTCTGTAATACTGCTGACAAACACACAAACTCCACCAAGGAGGTAAAAATAAGACTGCCCATGTACGTACCTCGAAGATAAAAGTCAGAGGGGAAAAATGTTACATGTTTTTACTCTAGTGGATGCGCAGGTGTGTGAAAGCAGTCTCACCAGATAGGGCTTGTACCATGGGTTGATCATGGGAGCTGAGAAGCTGGGCTTGAATTGTTTCCACCACTCGTCTGAACCTGCGACTCGGACCTGGGGATGCAGCAAGGCACGCACAGTATGATGCTTGAGATCCAGTACAAGAACCACAGCTATGCTATTTTGAAAAAAAGGTGGTTATGCTTCAACAATGTGCTTCCCAATGGAGTGCTGAACCCTAAATGTCAGTTGCCCTACGTCTACACAAAATACAGCCTTCAAATTAAGCATAAAAAGTACCGCAATCATAATGTCATTTAGGAATTGGCTGAATCGGAGAGTAAGTAAACAAGACAAAGAATGTGGCAAAGCTTCAGAGCCAGGAATTACTTGAATTTAAAAGAATGATTCAACATTTTAGACTTTTTGCTTTCTGGTGTAGTTAGATTGAAAAGTTGATGTAACTTTCATATCTGTCTGTTGAGTTTCTGTTAAAGGTTTACATTGGTATTTTTCAACCTGGACCCTATTTTACCATGTTTTTGTGTCCTAGTGACTAATGGAGACAGCAAATTTTGAAAATGGTCCAATATTGAGAGACAGGGCTTCAGTTGACAGCGGCGAAAAGGGCTGCAATGTTAAGTGCTTGTTTTGCCACTGACAGGCTTACATTATTATTCTAAGTGTCTGACAACATTATTGAAAGGATCATTAAAGAGACAGACCTCTTTGTTAAACAGTAAAATCCCTTTTGTGTAACCAGAAACAGCCCTAAAATTGCTATTGTCAAACCTACCAGACTCCACTTAAAAAACATTAATTTTAGTGTGCATAGAACCAGAATATATTCACATCTAAATGGCTGAGTTAAGTGTTTATTTTTTTAACCAAACCAGAGTTAGTGATTTCTGTAACAGCTGAAAGGTGAACCATGCCAGTTTTGTGAGTTTTATTTTGATTTTGTTGAGTTTCAATGAAGTGTGTTTTACAATGATAAAATTGCTGTTTATTTAACTGGAGTCTGGTGGGTTTGGCAATAGCAATTTCGAGGCTGTTTCTGATTTAAAAAAGGGATCTTACTCTTTAACAAAATGGTCTATCTCTGTAGGAATCCTTTTCATAATGTCAGACACTCAGAATAATAATCAGAGCCTGCCAGTGGCAAAAACAAGCACTTTAGTGGACGTACGGTAGAATGTTTTGCTGCTGCCGACTGCAGCGCTCTTGCTCAACTGAACCAGCTTCAAAAATGTTGTCTCCTTCAGTCACACAGACACAAACACATGGGAAAATATGGTCTGATTGAAAAATATTAAGTTTCCCATTAAAAGTAAGGCTATAGCCTGTTAGCTTAGCTTAGCATAAAGACTGGAAACAGGACGAATCAGCTAGCTTGACTGTATCAGACGAGGACATTCCAAACTTCCAAAACTGTCAAACTTTTATTTTAAGTTGTACAGCCAAAACTTCTTCCAAAATAAGTGTAATTTAATGTTCCACTTACCTGAAATGAGGGTGAACGTCACGCTGTAGATTCCCGTCTCCCTCCTGCCTTCCCTCTCGCTCCTCTCCCTGTCTCGCTCCCTCTCGCCTTCGGAAAAAGCAATGTCCACCTGGAACTTGACGGGCTTCTGGAAGACAGAGGGGCCGCCGGAGGACTTGTACTCGGCCCGAAAGCTGGTCTGCGAGAGGACGCTGTGACTGAGTGACGGGATCTGCGTGGTGGGGAGACAGAGAAGAAGCAGAGAGACCGACAGACTTACGAGGCGGGAGAGGTACGGGGGCCAACGTGAGTATAGGGAGACAAAGGGTGAGGGTGAGGAGAGGAGAGAAAGAGTGAGCCATTGGTGAAAGCAAAGTGATCCATCAACGTGCCACGAGTGAGCAAGATTGAAATAAAGAGAAGACTGAAATAATGAAAAGAAATGAAGTGCGTACACAGTATGAGAGTGCGCGTGAAGTCCTTATGGCTTTGACAGTGAGAGCCATGCCTTCTACAAACAAGCTTTGATAGTGAGAGGCGTCAAAGACAGACCGCATCAGATACTCACAGACAGGAAGGCGTGGACAATGTCGGCTTTGACCGAACTCAGAGGTTTGTCTCTGATCACCACAAAGATCTGCTCCTCTTTCTCCAAGCCAATGAAGTTCCCAAACCACGACTTCTTAGCCAGCCTGGTAGCACGACAAGAAAATATACAGTAGGAGCGAATACGCAGAGTCATAGAAAACATCGAAGAACACAAACACAAAAAAACAACACACTTGAAAACAAGTGAAACCTCAGCAATATATCTCAGGGAGTGTGACTTACTCAGGGCTGGACTCTGGTGTTAGACTGGACATGTCTTCTGATGTAGGAACTGTAAGAGAGAACTCACAATTAAAGGGACAGTTCACCCCAAAATCAAGAATACATATTTTTTCCTCCTCTTGCCTTTTGTGCTATTTATCAATCTAGATAGTAGACTACTGAGAGTTGGAAATATCAGCTGCAGAGACTTCTGCCTTTTCTCAAGTATAATGGAACTAGATGGCACTTGACAACAACAATTTCTCCTTCCAGAAATCATGACCCGGTTACTCAAGATAATCCACGGACCTTGTTGTGAGCAGTTTCCTGTAGGAACTATTTTCTTTCTGCTGAACTACACCTGCCAAACGTATCACCGCGAAGAAGGAAGCGTGGATCTCTTCATGGACGACAGGGTCAGGGATACGGTTAGTTTTTAAAATGTATTTTTTTGGCGCTTTGAGCACCACAAACCGAGTGCCATCTAGTTCCATTATATTTGAGGAAAGGAAGACATCTCTACGGCCGATATCTCCAACACTCAGCAACTCACACCAAAAAAATCTAAATCGATAAACTGCACAAAAGGAAAGAGGAAAAATATGTATTTTTGATTTTGGGGTGAACTGCCCCTTTAAATTTGACATTTGTGTACAACATTAGAACTTTATCTGTAGGCCAGAGGAAAAAAATTTTTGAGATATAATCCATTGCCAGTGTAGAGGGCCTGAAACAGAAATGTCTTCCCAGTGTTAGAGCAGAGAAAACTCTTGAAACTGATGACCTACTTAAGTTTAGTTGTTCCACACCTGTGCAGATAGCAGTACATCTGTTAAAACATGACGTAACTCCCACATAACACTGAGTTAAACCTACAAAACTCACCTTGCAGTTTACGGCGATGGAAACGGGGCGAGCCCAGCAGGTTGTTCTTGAAAGAATTGAGGCGGGTCCTCCAGTGAGCAGAGCTGCTGGCCGCCATGCCGCTTCCCCCTCCTGGGCTGGAAGGCGGGGTCAGCGACAGTGAGCCCACCCCTCCCCCTCCCTCCGCCCGCGAGGAGGACGAGGACGAGGAAGAGGAGGGCGGGGTGGAGGAGGGGTGGTGAGGGTGGTGGACAGGGGTGCCCAGGGGTGTGGGCAACGGAGAGCCCTGGGGAGTGACCTGCGGCACAGAGTGGGCAGAGTTTGGGTAGAAGCTCTTAGTCACTGACTTTAGGACAGAGGACGAGGGGAAGAAGAAACGAGGGATGGGTGACAGGAGCGGAGAAGGGGAGGGTGAGCGGGAGGATGGGTTGTGCAGAGGCAGGGATTTGATGGGCTGCAGATGGGGTCGGTCTGCCGGTCCCTTGGTGGGCAGGGTCTGGGTCTTTGGGTTGGGGGGAGCTTTGGGCTTGTCATGAGCCCGTGCTGAGCGAGGAGTGGTGGCGTTTCCCTGTTTGGGCTCCTTTGTGAGGGGAGTAGCGGTGGCAGAGGTGACGTCTGATTGGCTGAAAGTGAAGACGGGGCTTTGATAGGACTGGGGGTTGGGTTTGTGGGGTGGGGAGGTGGGGTGGGGGGTGGGAGAGATGGAAAACAAGAAAGAGAAGGGATGGAACATGGAGAAAGTATGGAAATGAATATCATGCTTCATGACAAAAGAGTGCATCTTGTGAGTAGTGAGTGTCAAATCCCGTATTAACAGTGCTGACTATAAAAGCATTCATTTCAGTCGTTTGAGCCATTTGTATCTTATGTGAGTGAGGGTTTAGTGACAGCTGTGGTAGTGACAGGGTTAAAAATGCAGTGACAAAGGACAGCGGCAGTGAAGTTGTTACCGTTCAGTGGTTGCTAGCAGTTAATGTAGATCAGTTTACAACCTACAGACTGTTTAAATGCAGTTTAGAAACATACACACACCAGAAAAGCAAATTATCCCACAAACCAAAATAAATTATCTTATTTAAAGGCTCTATTCTTAATAACTGTGCATACAACTAGATCATGCATGGTGAGGAAGAGAAGTGACATGAAGACAGAAGAGAGATGCCACACAAACCTCCTGTTGGGTGAGAGATTAAATCTGAGGAAGTGGTGTTGCAGTGATGTGCAAGAATGACCGAGGAGCTTGATAAATGGATTTTTTCGGGGGTTGTGAAGTGTGGTTAAAAATTTGATAGCAGTTGAATGCTGAGCAGGCAATACCGGCAAAAACAATTTTGTAATATGTATCACAGCAAAATCTATATTGATAGTTTACAGCATAATTAGTAAAGCATTCACATTTACATTGAAAAAGCTTAATACATATTCATATAATTCGAAATAATGTCACAAAACAGTGATTACAACAAATTACAACTTGTTAACCGTACCATTATCACCTAGCTTTGCCATCCTTACTGTATTACCCCTTTTCCAACAAAATTAGTGTGTGTGTTTTTTTTAAACACGGGAAAGCTTGCTAACATGGCTCTTTTGGGGTTTTTTTCTGGTGTGTCACCTTCGACATCACGGATAGGTTAGAAAACAGTCTAGTATAAAGTAGAAAGCAGCATGGAAGCCAGTGAAAATGTTATGGTGGTTACTACTTTTTATATATCTCTTACTTATTCAGTCTTTCTTTCAAATTTGTTGCGCACTAATTTGGAACAATTTCTTTGTATTCAAAATCCATGTATGTGTACACACTGACTTAGCCCTTAAAGCTCAATCTGATTCTGATTCTGCTGATTCTAACCATCAGGATACACATGACCTAAACATAAGTACAATGTACACACTGACAATGCTAACCATGTTGACTCTGCTGGCTGGGAAACACTGCAGCACACAAACAGAAGGCTATCGTGGTTCACAACTCTTCAAGTGTGTCTTAAAACAACAGTCAGGTCCCCATATAAACACTGAAAGAGTTTGTCTCTTGTGTCTCCCTGCATTCTCCACTTCTCCTGTGTCTTCCATGTCCCTGGTTTGCCTCTCCGTACGCGTCTGTCTCCTTCCCGTCTTTCCCGCTCATCCAACACACGTGCTGGCAATCTGCTCATCACCTCTCCTGCGTATCAGCCTCAGCTCTTCTCCCACTCCGTGCCAGGTCATTGTTTCAGTCTCCATGGTAGCTGTGTTCAGGTCTCTAGTCAAGTGACTCTACTAGTAGATGCCACTCATGTGCCTGCCAGCTCATTCCATCTGTTTCCTCTGCTACCTCGCTGACCAGCCATTCACTCACCTTGGTCGTCTCGTGCTTCATTAACTCCTGCATTAAACCTGTTAAACTTTATCTGCCCCCTGCTCTGGGTTTTGAGTTTGTGTCCACTTGCAACAACTTTTTTGTGATTAGGGACAAACTCTGCAGTCCTTGTTATGTAAATATGATTCCTATGGTTTATCTTAAACTAATGTGAGGCTTACAGGACAGTGCTTCACAGCTGAGCTGAGGGACCGTAACACAAAGATCTTTTAATCGCCAGCATAAACTGAGGAATGATTACAGCTGTCAGGACTCGTATGGGCACCTGACTACTGTTTTAAGACAGACTCAAAAATTGTGAACCTACCCTTTAACTGTACTTGGTTACAGGGGGAGTTAAATAATACAAAATAATAATGGAAATGCATTTTTTATACTGCATGCTTGCATCATGTTCAGAGATAGTGCAGGTAATCAAAGCAGCAACACTTGTAAGTGCGCAGTTTGTTAAAAGGTGGCCAACAGGCCCTTACCCTGGGACTGCTGAGAGGGCTGGAGGAGAGACCAGTTGATGCTCCGCTGACTGAGCGAGACCTGACGAAGAGACAAGAGGTTAAGAGAATGTCAAAAAGGAATATAACCAACAAGAGAGTGTGTGTGACTGAATGCAATCTTGGGATGCAACATTTATAGTGTGTTCTATATATGTGTAAGACTATTGAACTGTACCTCTGGCTGTGTGCAGCTGTGTCCAGGGCCCTGCGAGGCGGGGTAGGGGATCCCTGCTCAGTAACACTCAGCACCTCCAGGCTTTTCCTCTCTGGGCGACAGCGGCCATGGCGTGTCAGCATTGGAGAGTCAACTCGCTTTCGAGGAGGGTCTGCTGTAGAAGACGTATTTATCAAATATCATGTTGTGCAACTGCCATAACGAATTAACACCACTCCCAAAAAGAGGTTTTGTTTCTTTCTCCTGGAAGCGGCATTGTTGAAACACATTTCTAATAATGCATATTGCTTCCTGCTAGTAAGAGATGTTGCTGCGTCTTCATCCCTCTGCTCCCTGTTGTCACTCTGTCACTATGCATTTATTTTCTCTTTTCTTTTTACGTTATGTTGAAAGTGATTTTTCCACAGGCCTTTGGCTCACCGCACCATCTGTGACTGTGATAAACTTAGCTTGATTTGCTCAGACAGAATAGCTGCCCTCTCCCGGTTTTGTCCCACAGAAAAATCTTGCAGATGTCCTGCAAAGTCTGGTTTAATTATCGTATCGTGTGACTTACTGTTGGTAAAAAATTTGCACACAGCTCCAGAAAAATCCATAATTTTTGTACAAATTTCAGACAAACCTAGAGAGGCTTTTTGCCAACAAAGCCAAACCCACCAAGAGGGTACACAGTAACTGATTCTTAGGCTAAAGGCTCTCAGTGCAAAACATTTAATCCAAAATTTAATAACATTTAATAGATTATCTTAAATAATCCCAAATTCATCGACAGAGGTAATGAGTACCTGTGTTCGGAACCAGACTCACAGACTGTGGTACAATCGCTTCACAGCAAATGAGGCTGGGAAAAGCAACTCCCTCCCTTGAGTGGAACCCTCCTGCCCCCTAATGACTGACCTACGTCATTGCGTGGAGGCAAGTCCTCATCCTCATAGCTGGGGTAGCGCTCTTTCCTGTCCAGCAGTAGGTAATAGATCATCTTTTCCTGGTTTTCTCTGAAACAGAGAGAAAAAAAAGACATCAGATAAGATTTTAAAATTTTGAGAGAATGATGTCGAAGGGAGTCATATGTCATTAGAGTTGGTAACTCTGCTAAAAAGTCTGTGGTAAGTGGTAAGTGTTAGCACCACAGAGCTACAAGACTGGCTTTTAACAGTTCATTCAGTTCACAGAGCTGGATCCTCCAAAGACTGAATACGTCATAACAAAATGCAGACTTTTTTTTTTAGCACAAACCAGTGCATCATTTGAAGCCCTCACTATCACTTTGTTGTGACAAGGAGCACCTGACTGCACCATGACTTTGATATTTGTGAGGCTAGATCGCACAGCTGCAGTCTATCCACCATCTTGCATTCTTTAACCCCGTGGCTAGTGACTCAGAACAGGAGTTTCACATGGCGTGATGAAGAGGAAGCCGTATCCCTGTCTGCTTCCAGACGGCGCTCAAAATGTCTGTCCACAATACACAGGGGTCAATAAAAAATAAGACGCTGTAACTCATTAAGTACACGACTGAGTGACCAGAATAACATTAACTCTGTAATGATTTAACCTTTCAAGACAATAAAGTTTTTAAATCACACCATATCATAGTCATATAACTGTCCATTGTAAGTAAGGCAGTGGTGTGTTTACTGCATGGCTGTTACATTGCATTATGTTTAGATGTTTCTGTTTTCCTGGTCGATGGTCATGCTCAGGGGTGAAAAAGCGATACTTACTCTTCACATTGCAAATCACGTGTGAGCTTGCCTCGGTCTCGGAAACAACCCAGCGAGTGCATGCTGTCCAACACATCTGGGTCCAGCTCAGTCAGGGACAAGATTCGCCTCACACACACCCGCCTGGGAGGAGGCTGCTCAGGACACGGCTCATTACGACCTCCCCTGGGAGCCACACACGTACGCAACACAGAATAAAACACACGTGGAAGACACGGATATAACGTATTGGTTTAAATACGATGCAGCATCACTCTAAATCAGTATTCCATTGAACAGTCGCGTATGTAAAAATGAACGTATACTCACAGATACCAGGCGTGTTTCTGGATGGCCTCTAGCTGTAAAGGGTGACAGGGCAGATGGGGCCATTAGTTTCTACAGTCTGTTCGCAGCCAGATGGCCGCAGAGCTGTGCTGTGTAAACATTTCACACCAGATACTTTTCTTGACACGCACAAGACAGCTCATCAGTTCTAAATATTGTATACTAAATCACAGTTTGTAACTTTGCAATGTTTAGTGATTTTGAGAATAGAGCAGAAAATTATGCATCACTAAGTGTGCTGGAGCAGTCTTATTAAGCCATATTTTATTCTGGCAGTGAACACACTGACATTGTCCCAAGTATGGAGAATCAAATCCACTATCCAAAAACCTCCTTCACACATGGCATTAAAGGAACTGTATGCGACATTTAGAGCATTAATATAGCAGCAAACAACTATTTGCTATGTAAAGATATGGTAGAATAATGGTGTCCTTAGCAGAGAATGAAATCACTTTTCCTCTTTGTGTGCTGTAATGAGAGCTTCTCTGTTCTTTGTTGTGGTAGCCAGTTAGGCAACACGTGAACGTTAGCACAAGTCCCTAAGTGTGTACCCCTGTGGTTAGCTAAACGCCGCCGTTCTACACTACGCTCATACAGCGGTTACTGCTGGTAATGCCGTCCCAACATAAAGTGATGGAACTGAGTCATTGCAGAAGCCCACCCGCTGGTTCTGTTGACACTGTTAGCATTGTTCTAACTGTTAGCACTGTTAGTTGCTAGCTGCCGGCTCAGCCACCTCCGTGTTGAGAGCTATGTGCAGACAATCCCTGCTCAGACTCTAACACTGACTCTTTTCACTATCAGGATTTGATCCATTTGGTTGGATAACATTTCGAAGATCTAGAGGAGCTTTTATCTCCATTCAAGTTAGCGAAGGGCTAAACCAAAAGTTAGCCTCTCAGCCTCCCAAAGTCTGTTAGTGTGCATGCTCTATGGGCCCATGATGGGGAAGATTCAGGTAATTTCATACCCAAGAAGTCAAATGATTTTTGGCTTCATGAGCCACTGAGCAACTTTCATAGGAATGAACCTGGCCCTGCCTCCAGCGCTGTGTCCAGTTCTCTTTATACATCAATAGACCCACGTCACTAACAATTGCCATTATAGTGTAAGTGCAAGCAGTACAGCAGCTGTTGTTTTTGTCAGTCCTTAGGAATTCTCCTTCACATCTTTCCCTGCTCTCACAAAGTTTTCTATCGAGTTCAAGGAAAAGTGTTCAGGAAAGACAGAGGACATAATGTTTTTGACTATTTGACCGAAGTCCAGGTGTTTAGGCGGCATTCAACCCCCCTGTGTATGCGCACTGTCTCATACCGTGAGCCTCTTTTCAGGGTTGACCTCAATCATGCCCTTGAGCAGTGACTGGCAGTCCGGGGGGATGAAGTGGGGCATGTGGAACACCCCACTCTTCACCTTCTCCAGGAGCTGGCGTAAATTGTCATGGTCAAAGGGCAGGGCACCCTGTAGGAGAACAAAAGAGAGGAAAGGAAGGAAGGAAGAAAAAACAGATGTGATAAAATACACTTGACTTGAAAAAGGTGAAGCAAGAACTGCAAACACACGAGGGGGTATTTAGAAAAGGACCAAATTGTAACTGTGAAGACAGCAGTAAAAAAAACTTACCACCAACAGAGCAAAAAGGATGACCCCACAGCTCCACACATCTGCTCTCCGCCCATCGTATTTCTCCCCCTGACAAAGACAGAATCCACATGAGTTCCAAACTACTAAGTGAAAACACAAATGAACCACATACATTGATTAAATTCATTCAGATACTTTCATCCTATTTAAGGCTTATCCATGAAATCTCAGTCAAAGGAAACTCTTTAATCCATTAAAATCCAGCAATTAGTGAAACTCAGTCCAAAATACCGTGAAACCATCTTTTTGCCTTCAAGTGCCTTCAAGAATCACTCTTACTTAAGACTTTTAAAATTATTTTCATGACTTTGAAACAATTAGTAATGTCTTTGTGTCATGTAAGGACGTATTTGCCGCTGAATTCATAATTTATTAACATTGTTTGCTCATTTATATTACAGGTAGCAACATTTGAGGCGCACTTACCCGTATAACTTCAGGGCAAGCATAATGTGGCGATCTAAAAATGAAAGACAAGTGTTACAAGCAACAGTCTCTTGTTCATGTGGTAACTACTGTACTCCTTATTGTGAAGAATACATTATGGTATAAGCACAGATTTGCATTGTTTCTGAAATGCAAAAATTTGACCTGTGTGTTTTTTACATGTGTTCACATTATTTATGAATGCACTCACGGTACTGGTACTCACCCACAGCTGGTCTCTAACAGACTGTCTCCCACCTGTAGGGAGGCCATGCCAAAGTCAGCGATGCGGATGTTGTTCTTTTCATCCAGGAGCAAGTTCTCGGGCTTCAGGTCTCTGTGACTGCACAAACACAACAGATACTATAGGTCTTCTAGTGCTTATAATGGTATTTCATCTTAACTGTGACTTAAAGGTCCAGCGTGTAGGATTTAGCGGGATATATAGGCCAGAATGAATATAATTAGCATCACCGTGTCTCTACAGTAGCCCAGGACACACAAACCAAACACTGGCTCTACATGGTTCCATTTGCATTTTTGCATAGCAGCTTAGCAGACCCTCCGCAAAGAGCTAAAAAGCGTTGGAAAAAAACTTGATTTTTCAACGTAAAACCACTTAATTCAGTTTTTTATACTGGTTTAAATCACTAGGTCTGTTTGTTTTGGAGAGGAATAGACCTCTGCTGATATTCGGCTCCTGATAAAAAACCTCCTGAACATCTGGATCTTAACTTATCAGAAGAAAAGATGAGCACACATTAGCAGGTGCTAAGCTAGCAGCTCAATTACAACGAGCCAAACAGTGTCGGAGAAACACAAATTTGTAATGTGAAACTACTTCAGGAGAGGAAGAGACCTCTTTGGGTAATTCAGCTCCTGGTAAAAACCTGGACAATGAGCATTGAAGGAATTCTAACCAGGAGTTCGCGCCTGGCATATGCACAATCCTCGCAGCTAGCTGTGGCTAACTGTGGCTTTAATATTAGTTCTCGCTACACAATTACAAGTTCTGCCACTCATGTAGTGCTTGGTATGCCATCACAAACAGGCAATTTGTCTAAAAGAAATGTAAGGAAGTGCCCGCAAACATCAAGTCTTGTGACTTACTCTGCAATGACACATCAAATTTGCATGGATTCCTCATTGTTTCAAGAGTTTAATTTAAGAACCACTGCTCTCTGCAAAAAACCAACCAGATGGAATGACTGTGGCAGAAATCCAAAGCAGAGATGATCTGCCTGAAGAACTTCCTGGCCTCTTTCGGAGTCAGCCGGCCCTTCTTCACCAGGTAGTCAAACAACTCCCCTCCTGACACATGCTCCAACACCAGGTACCTGTCCACACACAGGGGCGACGATGTGATTTAAAACGTCTCTACGAGACAGGGGAATTGACAAGTCATTCATTCATTCAACTGTTATATATCACTAATTTATGATGTTGGATTCTAGCACCACAACACTGTGATGATATCTTGTAATTTCTTTTTTTATGTACTCACTTTCAGCCGACCTGTCTGCCTGTCTACTCCCCCAGCGGCTTTTTTATAACAGCGTTAAAGCATTTTAGCAAGTATTTTCCCCAAGACAGATCAAAAACTTTTCAGAATAATCGTAGGACATGAAGGAAAAGTGAGAATTAGAGTGATGAGAGCAGATTAATATAGCTCTTAGAGTAATATTTATACCCATCCTGCTCCAAAGTTCAGTATTCAGCACCAAAAAAGGAGCATGCAGACTGCACTCAGCCAAGTAGTGAGGCTCCTTTGAATGCAGAGGGAACTCACAGGTATTTGTTATTCTCGTAAACATCATGCAGCTTCAACACATGCGGATGCTCAATCAGTTTCAGAATGGCAATCTCCCTCTCAACCTGGTTATAGAGAAGAGACAGGTGCACAGAAAAAGAGAAGAGGACACTAAAGCAGAGCACACACGCCACTCAGTGTCATTTTTGAAGCAACATAACAGAGGTTAATTCATGAATATAGAAGTTAAATATAGAGAATAGGGAGCAGTTTGAGTACAGCATAGCACATCCTGCTATATACAAAATTAGCATTATCGTCACCGCAACAACCTCAGCAGCGTCACACTGTACCTTCATCAGGACTGACTCAGACAGCTTCTCTCTGTTGACTATTTTGATCGCTACCTTCTGACCCGTAATACAATGGACCCCGAGCTTGACCAGTCCTGACAGACACAATGAAGGAGACAAAAATAAGAGACAGATAGGCATCATCTACAGCAGTGGTTCTCAACCAGAGGTCCGGGGACCCCTGGGGGGCCTTGAGGGAGTTCTAGGGCATAGTTTGTTTTCACGTTTTAATTATAGAGGTGAGCCAAATGTAAGTAGACTCATAAAAGTGACTCTTTCTCCTCAGTTATTAGCAATAGGGCTTCAACTCACGATCATTTTAAATATTGATTAATACGCCCTTTATTTGTTCTTAATTAATCGAAGAAAATAGCCTAGTAAGTAGCCCAAGATGTTGTCTTCAAATGGTAGTTTTTATCTGGCAAACAGTCCCCAAATTCAAATCAATTCCGTTTATTATTATATTTGACAAAGTAAAGCATCAAATGTTCTTCAACAACATGAAACCAGCAAATGTTTAGCTATTTGATTATCAAAATACTTGCAGATTTTCTGTCCATTGACTAAACGATTAATCGACTTCTCGTTGCAGCTCTAGTTGACAATTAAAGAATTCTAGTCTTAATTAGGGCTGCACCTAACAATTATTTTCACTGTCGACTGATCTGTCGACTATATCTTCGATTAGTCGACTAATCAGTTTATCGAAAATGTCTCAAAATGTTGAAAAATGTCTCTCCCAAACCCCAAAATTACGTCATCTAATGTCTTATTTCGTACTCACGCCAAAGGGTTTTAGTTCACCGTCATGGGAGAGTATGTAAAGCTGCCAATATGTGAACAAAAGAAGCTGCAATAAGAGTATTTTTACTCTTATTTTTGTACTTTTATAGTACTTCTCTATGAAAAATGACTCAAACCGATTAGTCGACTACTAAAATAGTCACTAATTATTTCAATAGTCGACTAATTGTTGCAGCCCTAGCCTTAATCATATCTAACAACCAAAATCTTTTCAGATGGATCTTATCAAATCGGCTCCATGACTTTATGTGTATCAATTTAGGTGTCAAATCTAGGGGTGAAAAGGGTTGAGAACCACTGATCTACACATACATTTCTACATGAAATTATAGTTTAAAAATCCAGTTTGGTGTACTCACCCGTCTGTCCCTTCCCCAGTGTTTTTTCCAGTCGGTAGGGCCCAACATATTGAGCTGACTGACTTAAAGACAGTTCCTTACTCATACTGCTCTGACTGGAGGCTAATACACTACTACTACTACTACTACTACTACTACTACCTCTACTATTACTGCACAGTTGTTATTGCAATTACTGTGATATTATACAGCTTATACAGTTATTGTGGGATACAAGATGGTGCCTTTTATTTCAGTGATAACACTGCCACTCTGTAATAAAAGCACTGGTGCTGTTTTACAACATCTGGATGATGAATGGACATCCTTCATTGAAACCTGGTTAATACACAAAGCTAAATATTGTTATGAAGCACGGTAAACATGTATAACGTTGATATTGAACAAAAACAGCTTAAAGCAGAGAAAACTGAGATGACAGCGAGTTACTAGGTGGTTTTTATGCGTTAAATACTGACCACTACCCTAGAGATAAAGATGACAAGCTAGGCTAACTGAAGAGTGTCACCCCTGTACATTAGCTTATTAGTGTAACTTACGTGTGTGCCGTTAACTAGATATGACGGTTAGTGAGAAAATTATCGCAGTGTAACGTTATATAGCTTAGAAATAACCGTGTTTTTCACGCCTGCCGCAAAGATTTAACTCCTTTGCTGGTTGAGTTTCACCGACAAACGGTCAAATACGTCAAGTGGGTGTTAGCAGTGTAAATTAAATCAGTTTTATTCTCTCTGTCAGGCCTGTTTTTACAGGTGCAACAACATGCTATTTTAGCCTCGCCGCCGCTCTCCCACACAGCAGCGAGGCTAGCTTTAGCTTCAACGCCCGGACCAACGGCCGTCTCGCTGTCAAAAAAACCGACACCTCCTGAAGTTTCTGGGCATCGCCAAACGGTAAGATTTATCACACGGCCGCCGCATTCTCGCAATATGTCGGGGTGAAACGCGTATCCCTAGCAAAACAACCATCTTTAGCCGTAGCGTAGTCCTCCCCCTCCCTGTCTCTCCCCGTCTCTCTACATCCCTGGAAGTAGCGGATCACAGCATCTTCTCCTCTCTCCTTTGGCGTGTCCTCCTCCCTCCTCACCGGCGGATACACAGGTAAAAAAAAAACACAGATGTCCGCAGATTAGCCCGCACTGTTATCGACTGCTTATCCCCCTCCTCACTTGTGATAACAGTTCACGCAGGGTAAAGGCCCCCTGTATTATACTCCCTTCGGTTTTCTTGCCGTAAATCGATATTTTCTCTCCCCTCTTCCTTCCTTCGTCTCACTCGCATCAGCATCCGGGTCCCACTCTCTCTCCATCCACTCTCCTCTCGCCTCTCCTCCCCCGCCCTCCTCCTCCTCCTCCTGATCATCTTCCTCAAAATACGCTTATCTCTGCATTCACCTCCACACCGTGGCGACACTGTGGGCCCCAACAGCTGCTGCGGACCCCTCCGTCAGTGTTACCATGACAGACATGTGTAAACATGGCCGGAGGCAGCGGACGGGACGCTGCCTGTTAGGGGACACTGGGGTGCTTTGGCCCGGCTCTGGCCTCTCTGAAGCACTGGTGTCTCACAGGTGTTTTCACTGAAAATGAGGTGAAGCACAACTTAGAGCAGTGGTTCCCAACCTTTTTCTTTAAGGGGCCCATTTTTTAATCTTTGAGTAAAGTGATGACCCTTAACTAAATGACATATTTTATGGATATTTCGTATGTAGTGCATAACAATAGTGACACTGATAAACTGATGTTGTTGATGTGTTCAAAGAAGTCTTTTAGACCGTATGCCCTGTTTTCTTTTTTTCTTTATTTTGTTTTGTATTTTGTTTGTTTTTGTGCCTTGTGGTATTTTAGATGGCGTTGTGTAACGTCTTGGCCAAGGGACTACAGATAAAAAATAGCCTTTTGGCTAATTCTGACATTTTTATGCCATGTGTATCTATTAATTTGCACTGTCCCTTCTTAAATAAACTAAACTAGTCGAAACTAAACTAAACTGATAAACTGTACAATTAACCCAAATAGGGAATGCAATGACTGCAGGAAGTGTGTGTAAAAAAAGAGTGGTTTGGATGAATTTTGAACAGATTATTTCCTTTGAATTTTACATTAAAGGTGAGTTTAACTTTTTTTTGTAAAATGCCTCGTCTGTATTATATTTCTTATTTTTAATCATCATGCATACAAGGTTGGGTTTTTTTTTTTTTGTTGCCAAATTCAGTGTTTTCTTCTCTCTTGCGTTTGGCAATTGTTCTACAAGCTCTGTGGTTGTTTTAACTGCATACTTTTCAAAATCAGGTCGGGCCGTTAAGCAGAAAGTGAAGACTCTGTGAATATAGCCTGTGTTCAGGTCTTCACTGTGCCCTTATCATGGGAGATTTTTTAAATTAATAGCTTAAATAATAATCTAAACTTTAAAGATGGCAATTTATTTAGCATTCTTCACAAAAATGAATGAAGTGCTGCAAAATAGGCCTACTGTATATTTAAAAAATGTTTTCTTACACCCCTTAAAATCAAGACGGCCTTGCAGCCCCTCATGAAGCTTTGGTGACCCCTGACAGGTGTCGGGGCCCCCAGGTTGGGAAGCAGTGACTTAGAGGTAGACCTCTGAAAACTGACTGGCATGCAGCTGTTCAGGAAGCATTGGGACCTTTTACTTTTACTTTAGTAACAATACAGCACAAAAAGAAACAAATTCAATTGCTAGAGGATGAAACTTTAATTTAGAGGTCATTGTTTTGCGTGTCACAAGTAGGTCTCAAGTTTTTGCACTCAAGCCCCAAGTCAAGACAGACAAATCCCAGATCAAGTCCCAAGTCCTAAATTTAAAGTTTCACGTCCCAAACAAGTCCTGATGCATGACATATTAACTCATAGGATATGATGCATTGTTAGAACTACACAGCTGTATGCAAAGCAGTTTGAAAGAGCTCCACCTTGACCAGCTGTGACATAAAAACATTAATTGATCCATACATAACAAAGAGACATTAATACAGAATGTGATAAATAAAAGTGAGCGGAAGGGACCACTGTGTATAATGATATTCTTTACGTTGTTGAATACTTTTACTCAAGGACCTGACTGCTTCCTCCACCTCTGTCTGTTACATATAAAACTCCTGCACTCATAAACATTTTACTCAAGTAGCCTACAGATATTAACGACAGAATGTGCATGTCAGAACTAAATGTAAGCTTCACGTTGTTCAATTTTCAGTGTTGTTAATGTATAAAATGTATCATGCTTTATAAGATGACCATATGTTTTGTAAAATCTTAATTTCAAAGTGTTTTAATAGCTATCAATTACTGGAAGAGAAGTTAGTGGAGTATGGCAGCCGGCCATGGTTCATGCTGACGTTAAAGGACACCTTTTTTTTGTTGGTTTCTGACAAATCACAAGTGGCTTCTGAGTGAGACCGGGCTTGTTATTCAAACGTTTCGTTCTACTTTTCACCCCCCTGCTTTTCTACTCGTTGCCTCACTTCTTTTTACTCTGAAATACTCTTTGTGTATTTTTGATTTCAGGGTAAACTGTCCCTTTAAGTCATGTATTTGAATAAATTAAAGCAGAGATGTGGACTTGAGTCACTAGACTCAAGTCACAAATTTGACTTGACTTTGACTTGACTCGAGTCACAAATTTGATGCATTCAGACTTGACCTGACAAAATCAAAGAACACTTGCAATTCAACTTAGACTTTAAAACCAATTACTCGTGACTTCACTTGGACTTGAACCTTTTGACTTGAAAATACTTGATACTTTACCCCAAATCTCAAAGATAAAAAAGAGTATGTTATTCAAACGCGTCATCCTACTTTCTCTTCCCCCAGCCTTGCTTCTTGTACAGCCTTGTTGCTTCAGGTTTTTAATTCTGACATACTGCTTGTGTAGAAACGAAACAAAGAATTATTTTTTACAGTGTATCTGTTTTAAATGTAGACTTGTTTGTTGTCTTCCATCAAGGTAGAAACTACTACTACTTATTTTTAATCGCACTGAGGTACCTTGATCTCAACAGACTATATGTGTCCCATTAGAACGGACCAGAAAACGGTAGCATGAGTATGTTTCCCATTTCTATTTCTGCTCCATGGTTGGAGACAAATCCTTCTGGCTGCGTGTAAATCAACCAGCTAGGCGCAGATGAAGATGGGCTTTGGGGAATTATCCGCCCACACACAACATTTCAAATTGAGATTTTAGAGATTTTTCAAGGCACTTTACAGATGATACATTCAAATGTCCTACTTACTCTTTTTTATTTGTAAAGCTGTCATTCCTGCTTGATTTGTTTATATCAGCATCAAACAGTTTTCAGTTTCCTCCCCAGATGAGGAGGTGTGATGGGTCACTCTTCTTTAAGTGGATGTGCTCATCAGATTTTTGTTGTGTGTGAGTGTGTGTGTGTGTGTGTGTGTGTGTGTGAGAGAGAGAGGTTTAAATGTCCCATGAGCTATGCTTGCAGTTAAGACTCTCAGGGACATTACTGCTACATGGTATCATCATGTGTCACAAGAATATAACAAAAACAACATTTTTATGCACCAATTTGTGCATTTCTTATATCAATTTATAGTGTAAATGTCTATTTATTTATGTATTTATTTATATTTATGTATTTATTTTATTTATTTTATCAAAATAAAACTCTATGCTATACTCTATTGCTATAAAGTTGCTATTGGTTATGTTTTCATTGTTTTAGATATTTAGGGGAACATGTATGTGTCATACCATGGCACCCAGCGGCTTCAGGGGGAAATGCGGGGGGACGAGGACGAAAGGTAAGGCTGCGAATGTCAGGGTGGGGCAGGTGGGAGGGGTGGTGGATGGGTCCAACAGAGAGAGCAATGTTCGCGTCTCGTAAGATTCTAAAGCTGAACCCTGTTCTTTTTCCAAAACCTAACTACTTGCTTTTGTTGCCTAAACCTAACCACATGTTTTTGATGCCGAAACCTAACCACATGTTTTTGATGCCTAAACCTAACCACATGTTTTTGATGCCGAAACCTTAACATGTGTTTTTGTTGTCTAAACCTAACCACATGTTGTTGTTAACTAAATCTAACCACATGTTTTTGTTGCCTAAACCTAACTGCGTGTTTTTGTTGCCTAAACTTAACCACATGTTTTTGTTGCCTAAACCTAACCATGTGTTTTCTTTGTCTAAACCTAACCACATGTTTTTGTTGCCTAACCTAACCACGTTTTTGTTGCCTAACCTAACCACGTGTTCTTGTTGCCTAAACCTAACCATGTGCTTTCTTTGTCTAAACCTAACCACATGTTTTTGTTGCCTAACCTAGCCACATGTTTTTGTTGCCTAAACCTAACCACATGTTTTTGTTGCCTAAACCTAACCATGTGCTTTCTTTGTCTAAACCTAACCACATGTTTTTGTTGCCTAACCTAACCACATGTTTTTGTTGCCTAACCCTAACCCGTGTTTTTGTTGCCTAAACCTAACCACATGTTTTTGTTGCCTAAACCTAACCATGTGTTCTTGTTGCCTAAACCTAACCACATGTTCTTGTTGCCTAAACCTAACCATGTGCTTTCTTTGCCTAAACCTAACCACATGTTTTTGTTGCGTAAACCTAACCATGTGTTCTTGTTGCTTAGACCTACTGTAACCACATGTTCTTGTTGCCTAAACCTAACCACATGTTCTTGTTGCCTAAACCTAACCATGTGCTTTCTTTGCCTAAACCTAACCACATGTTTTTGTTGCGTAAACCTAACCACATGTTCTTGTTGCTTAGACCTACTGTAACCACATGTTCTTGTTGCCTAAACCTAACCATGTGTTTTTGTTGCCTAAACCCAACCACTTGCTTTTGTTGCCTAAACCCCACCATGTGTGATTGTTGTTGAAGGAAAAAAAAGGTCAATTCACGTTTGGTTGTGCCGACGTCTATTTTGAAAGAGACTGTATGTAAACTTTACATTTCCTGTGAAAATGGAAGTGTATCTTGAAAGAAGACAATGCATGTAACAGGCAGAACTTGACACAGTGTCCTAGAACATCAACAACCAACGCACCCAGGATACCTTTCACTTTGTATGTGGATGTGGAAAATCCACGTCCAAGTACATCAATATGTGACGAGGTCGGAAGCGAGAATGTCTTGAAATAACATACGTTTTAATCTTTGGGATTGGGGGTAAGGTGTCAAGTATTTTCAAGTTAAAAAGGCTCAAGTCCAAGTGAAGGCCTAAATCAGTGCTGTAAAGGATAAAGTCCATCTACCTTGATGGAAAATAACAAACAAGTCTACATTTGGGAGTGATAGATTGTAAAAAAAAAATCATGCTGTGTTTGGTTCTTCCTCAAGCAGTATATCAGAATAAAAGACTTGAAGCGAAAGGGAGTACAAGAGGCAAAGCTGGGGGAAGCAAAAGTAGGATGAAACGTGCAGTCTGCAACTGTTGTGAGGACAGAATGAAGTTTGCCTTATCCATAAACCTGCAACATATAAATATAGGCTACCTAAGTTTTCTTTCACAATTGAATGTCTGACAACTAACTACGCTTCCTCATGTGAATTCTGTCTCCAGAGCTTGTTCGTGAACCTCTCCCTCAGCTGACAGCACCAGGATCGACTCTGTAGAATCACATGAGGTTATTCTCTAGCATCCAGCTTGTAAGTAAATCCCTTTGGCTCCTAAACACATTTTCCTCCCTTCTCCACTGAGAGCGAGGAACTCCAGAAAAAACTTCTCTTCCTGGTTCTTTTTGTGGATTCCCTCAATCCTCACACTCATTGTAAGAGCTCAGAATGGAGAAGTGACATTAGACTGCTCAGTGCAAGTACTAATGTAAGGATTAAGCAGAGATTAACAGGCTCTTCTTGATTCCATTAAGAGTAGCTATTCCATGTTGAAGCCTGTGCTCAGCCAGAGGAGGCGGTACTTCTAATAGTTTAAGGACCTAACAAAAATACGGTGAGTGAAATAACATCTGTGATAACCAAGAAAAACAATAGACTGTATGAGGTAAATGGACAAGCTTTTTATTTATTGTATTTTTATTGTATTTTTGTGCATAAAATGTTACAGTGCACAGGCAGTCAGTGTTATAGTGGAGTCCATAATGAAGTTACAACATTCACGAAAAAAAACAAACATCTTTCACATTGACAGAAGAATACAGTATCAGAAGCACAGTGTCATCACCCCCCTCCTCAGTTTCTCTGATGGTTCAGTCCAGTGCAATAAGCATCGAAGGGAATGCTGGGAAAGTGGAAGGCTTTGATTAAATGAAGCTGTGATTTAAAAAAAGACTACATGTTATTATGAGACTGCAGTAGAACATGTGACAAAATAGGTGATTCAAATAATCCAAATACAACACAATACTATTTGGAATTAAAGGTATATTCACCTAAAATAGACAAATAAAATATTGAAAATAAAAGCTCAAACATGCGTTGTTAGTAACTTGAATATTGTACTCAGATTGCCATTTCACAATATCCATTTGTCAGCATCCAGTTTCCTCATTTTGTTTCTGATTTTCCTGAGTTGCACAGTACCTTTTAGGTGTCCTTTCATTTTTTAAATTTTCCTTTTAAATTTTAGATTCTGGGTAACATGATCCTTCATTAGCATCAGCATTCATCCTAACAAACTCACTGATAATAAAAATTAGGGATGCACTGATCCAATTCTGACTCAAACAACTGCACTGACTCTAAGTTACATGGGTCGATCTATTTAATACAATTCTACATTTACAGCTGCTGTATCATCTTATATTTGTAGTAAATTCCTGTTTTCACTGAACATTTACAAAAGAATTTGCTTCCTTTTTATTTTGTATATTTGGTATTTATCAAGCTTGTTTGCACTTAATTGTGATTTAATGTTTATATTTTGTTCTCATTTCTTGCAGATGTATTACTGGAATTTTGACTCTTACTTAACTTTTGACTCATCTGTTGCTGCATTTTTACTAACGAAGATTTTTTTTTACCAAGTTGCACAATTTATTATTTTAATAATGAAATAACAATTCAGGAAATTCATATTGATTTATTTGTTACATTTTGTTTTACAATATTAGGAAATCAATGTTTAAGTCAAGCCTGATGTTGCCTTACACATAAAGAATGATAGCGGTCACTTCCACACAGTGAAGCATACATCTTTCTAATTAAAGGTCCAATGTGTAAGATTTTATATATTTGGAGAAATGGAATGTTACATAATAAGTATTGTTTCTTTCGTTTTTTTAATCACCTGAAAATAAGAATCATCAAATTTTTGTCATCCCAGAATGAGCCATTTGGATCTACAAAAGGAGCGGATCCTTATCCATGGAGCTCACCATGTTGCACGGCCATGTTTCTACAGTAGCCCTGCATGGACAAACAAAAGTGTCTCTAGATAGGGCCATATGCGCTTTCGTGTTTTTGCGTTTTTGTGTTGGCCACCATAGTTAGCAAACCCACTGTGACGAGCCGAACAGCATCAGAAAAATTGATTTTTAATGTGAAACTACTTTACGTAGTGTTTTTACTGGTTTAAATCCGTGGATCCATTTGTTTCGGGTAGGAAGAGACATCTGAGGATAATTCAGCTCCTGGTAAAATCTCTTTGAACATCTGGATCTTAAGTTATCAGAGATAAAAGGACATTAGCAGGTGCTAGGCTAACAGCCTGTCTGTGGTGAGCCAAACGGCATTGGAAACACTTTAAAAACTTTGCTTTATTCAGTGTTTTTCCCACTTTTAGTCACCTAGCCTATTTGGGGGAGGAGGAGACTTCTGGAGATAATTTGGCTCCCAGTAAAAACCTCCTTAACTTTGATAACTGAAGGAATCCTAAGTCGGAGTTCATGCTTGCACATTGGAGAAGTCTCGGCTGGTTGCAATCTGCAGATGCCAGTAAATCCTAGACACTGCTCGTTCAAACACCAATACTGGATCGGTACTCTCTCTACTCAGTGCATCCCTAAACAAAATGAAAAATCCAAAAGACATAAAACACCCCAGTATACCAACTGACAGTGTCTGTCTGATAAACTGTTTGCTTTGAGAGATTATTACTTTAGTTTTGGTTTACACACACTGATTATCTGTGTAATGCCACAGGACTTTTGAGTCTTTATTCAGGAACAAAAACCCAATGATAATAGTTTGTCATTTGTGTGAACTTACATTTTATAAAGATGTACTTCTCATGTATCACGATCCCTCAGACAGGGCTTTTATACAGGCCTGGAAGGCATCTATCAGATCTTTACAGTCCTCTGCTCCCTTCTCTCTGACACTGAAACACAAAGCTGGATTTATAAACCACACTTAACACTCTCTGCACACACTGCTGCGTTATCCTCTCTGGCATATAACATGGTTTCAGGTCAAACAGTGCAAATTTGCATGATGTAGAACAAATGAACACATCCACTGGAAACTGTGGAGGAAATAAATCTTTAAATTTAGTCTACGCGCATCAAAGGGATTATTACAGTATAGCCTGATAATAATATTTCAGCTCAAACCCACACAGCTGCTTTTATCTGCGTTCGCTGACGTACGAGAGGAAGATTGAGTAATACGTGCAGCGGCTCCACTAACACTAATCACAGCTGCACTTGGACACACACCAAACGTCTGTCGCTCTTTCATGTAACACGAACCAGCAGCCTGGAATGTGCTGATTCTCTGCTATAGGTCATACATGTGGAAGCCTATTTTAAACCTCAGGTCTATCTGTGCTTCTCAAGACCTTCATGTCACTGTAAGGGCCTGCTGTAAATGTCATGACACTTAGTCTTGTGATGTAGAGTGGATTCACTGCAAGTTAAGTTACAGTAAGTCTAATTAGAGTTAATGATCACCCCATAGGCACTCTTACAAGTTGAGGAGTTAATATGAATCCACAGGACGTCATGCATACAACTCAGTAATGATGACTGAGAATGGCCCGAGGGGTGTAATTGAAAGTGACCAGGATTTAGCTGGAGCCCAAAACACAGCCACAAGTCTTCCTTAACGGCTCAAAGTTATACAAAGACACACTTAGACACCAATGACTCTCACTTTGGCTAGTGCAAATTTAATGCATTTGCATAAATACCTTTCTCAGCATTAATAATTTCACATAATTCCTGTCAGAACTCACCATTTGTCAACGTCCTCTTTGATAACCTGGCATGGTGCTGGCACAGCTTCATTAGAGTCTGGCATTTTGACAGAGGAGAGCTGGAGTTTGTGGTGGTTGTGCGCTGCTTCAGGAGCTGCAGTCAAGTATGGTTACAGATTAGTTCCAGAGATGGAGGGTAAGAGACAGTGAGGGAGGGAGGGAGGAGGGGAGGAGGGGAGGACAGTGACCGTGTGCGGTGAACTCGGAAGAAATTAATCATATGCAAGAAATTCTAACTTTAATTTCTAGTCTTGTTATTTATGTTATGATGAAATGAGTTCTTTGTCTCTGATATTCTTTCCTATTTATGTTCATCAACCTTTAAAACTCAGGTGTTCTTAAATGCTTTCATTCCTGTTCTTTGTTTTACCGTCTTCCTAATGAATATGCAGATGGCTGACCTTTTGAGTCAAGCGTTATGCATTACAAAGACCTCATAATGCATCTAAAATACTCACTACAGGGGAGGGCCTTTTTCCTGAAGAGAGCCTGGAAAGCCTGGCTTTGTTTTACGCTGCTTTGTTGGCTTAAGAGGTGGAGAGTTGTTGCATTTGCTTCACCAATAAAATGTCAAATTGGCATTGAAGGCAGTGTTAGAAGGGATGTAACTAATAGTCTGAAAATAAGATGAAAATAAAAGCACATCAGTGAGGTTAATACTTTGCAGGAACACACTTTTGTTTCTTATTTTGAACATCCAAATGATCTTGTCCCGGTTGTGTTACATTTATCTACACAGCAGCATGCATTTGAGCATTCCGAGATTTACTACACTGAAACTTTTTGTCCCACAGTCAAAGGTTTTTCATCATACATCAGCAAACCTCTTGTAAGCACATACACTAATGAACATACATAGCTTTTTACCTAAGAAAAAGGGGAAGACACCTTTTCCTAATTCTGGATGGGGGAAAAAAAGGATGGCAATTATTCAGCTGCAAAAAAAATAAATAAATAAAAAAATACAAATGCCACTTTCCCTCCATCAGAATCAATACCAACAACTGAGCAAAGTTACAATAAATAACAAGTAGCACTTTCTTGTCCAATAATGTAATGACGTGTTAATGTTAATTGAAGTCAATTGAAATATGTAAATACTGTGTAAATTTGGGGGTAAAATAATGATTATTTAAAAGAAATGACAGTAAATGAAAACAATGACTAAATGTATTTCCATCACTGTGCATGTAATACAGGACAAAACATAGGAGATGCTTTGTCTCCTTTGATTTGTACATATGACACAGGAATACCTATTTTGGTCATATTTAGAGATATAAAACATTGTGCAAAGTGTTGGCAGTTAGCAGCTTCAGCAGGCTACAAGAGAATCTGCATCAGACTTCTATCTTAAAACAATATTATAATAATAATGATAAACTTTATTTATAAAGGGCTTTTCAAAACAAAGTTACAAAGTGTTTTACATGGTTGATCCTGGATTTGAAACAATGGTGAATTCAAGCAAATAAAATGAGGCAATTTTAAGAAAATACAAAGAACAATAAAAATAAAATAAAGATAAAATACCGTCTCTGAAGCAGATAAGCTAAGTTGGCCATAAATTGCGAAATAAAAGAATACAATAACTGATGACAACACAAATGAGACATATGTAAGATAAGCAGTATGCTAAAACTAATAAAGGCTTTTTTGAACAGATTAGTTTCAAGAAGTAATTTAGAAGATGTCACCGATTCAGCAAGCCTCAGATCCTCAGGCAGGGAGCTCCAGAGCTGAGGGTCCTTGACTGCAAATGCCCGGTCACCTCTAGTTTTGAGCCGAGACTGAGGGACAGCCAACCGATCCCTATCTGAGCATCTGAGGCTTCGACCTAGCTCACAGGGGAGCAGCATCTCAGCAATGTAGCTGGGGGTAAAGCCATGAAGTGCCTTAAAAGTTAACATCTTAAAATCAATTCTAAAACTGACTGGTAACCAGTAAAGAGAAACTGAAACAGAGCTGATATGGTCATGTTTTCTAGTGTCAGTTAAAAGCTGAGCAGCTGCATTTTGCAGAAACCTTATGGCTGAGGCTCTACAATAACTTGATTTGTAACTGGTTTATGAGGCATGAATAGCTTAACCTGTTTCCTTAATAGCTGCCACCTTAGTTTGGTGTGGTGATGCTGGCATTATTGCACAGGAGTGCATGTATGGAAAAATGCACATGTAATGACAATGGGTAATAGACTGGCTGATTGCAGATTGGCTGCTCATCATCTGTTTTGTGAATGAGTGATTGTTTTCAGAATGTACTTGTACTTCTTTACACTAAGAGACAGGGAAACATTTGGAGGTGTTGTGTTTTACACGTTATTATGTAGTGGTTTCAATGATGTAACTAGGCTGTATGTGGCCCATGAACTAAAATGAGTTTACCACCCTTGTTGTGGTCACTCAGTAAGTACAGTATTTTAGTTACAGAATCTAACTTCACCACTAGAGGGCAACAAACACTCATACACCATAGTCATATACAGAGATTATCTGGACAAATGGGCCTCCAGTGTGTGCATCATTGTTACCTGTAAACAAAAGAGATCACATTTACATTCAGCTTTAATACCTAGTTTAGATGCATGTTCATGTATTATAATACTATTCTGATATTATTTTAGTCGGTGTGTGCAACTGGAGGCAGTGACAGGTTAATATGATGGGAAACCCAATCACAGTGTCTCAGTACACCCTGGTCAAAATATTAAAAGTGAGAAACAGCATCTCTCTGGATCAGCTCCCAGTGATTCGTCCTGCTTTATAATGACCATAAAATCCAGTGTGCCATCTGCTGGTGTACAAATCAAGTGCATACAAGCTCTGGCAGGCAGGTTCTCTAAATAATAAAATCAGGACTATATAGTGATAATAACATGGACTACAACGGGTATTGGTGTCTTTATGAATTTTAGCAAATGTACGGAATAAATGCCCCCCTATGCAAAGTGGTGCTGAGAAGCAAATTGCAGCCTAATTAAGCATCTGACTGGAGGCAGGAAATGCCACTGTCTCTCAAACAGCCTGCACAATTCGGATGTGAATTTGCAAAGCGACCGAAGGCCTATTTAAATCTGGTTTTCACTGGAAATATTTTCGCACTCGAATGCGTCTCAGCCAATCGCAGCGTACGGGGACAGACAGCTGACTTATTTTTGTTCGTGTAAAATGTAGTCTAAGTCAATATTCAGCCTCTCGGTACGATGAAAATCTGGAAAAAGCATGCAGGGCTGGCTGGCAGACGAGGGCCGGTGAATGGAGGTCACCGCAGACACTGAGTGAGTCTCAGCGGTGAGACAGAGAGGGGGAGAGGGAGGACGGACAGCGGCCAGCCGCCTTCAAAAATGGCGTCTCCGGAGGAAAATGAGTAAAAAATATTAAAACGCGGCCTTCTTTCTTTACACTTCCTCGTTCGGTATTCATGTGTTTTCGCACTATTGTTGTGTTTTTACCGGTGTGGACAAACTCGTCGTCGCTTTTACTGTAGCAGCCAAAGAAAGCAGAAATCAGGGGAGCGAGCATTTGGGGGAAATAAAGGCAGCCCTGTTTTATTTTGATGCGTCGTTACTGACAGTTAGCATCTGCTGCTAGCCCACAGCTCTGCTCCGGAGGGGGGTGGGAACCATTTGCATTCAAAGAAGAAGAAAAAAAAAAGATTTTGAAATTGGGGATTTCTTTGCTCGTCTATGGGGAGTGATTGCTACCAACGTGGCCCGTCGATTGCAATCTTTTTGCTGGTGCTAGCATCGTAGCAAAGACGAGGCTAAAGAAAGGGGAGGAGAGACGGTGGAAAAAGGACGCATTCAAATCAAATGTTTATCAGCAATTCGTCCATTACCGGCCAAATCCGCGGCGCCTTCATCATGACCGTGACTGATTTTGGACTGAATCTGAATTCGTGGAAATGATAAACGTGAAAGGCGAAGGAAAAGGAGAAAGACTGGCTTTTTTTGGAGGTGGTTGGATTATAACCCCGTAGACCCCCCTCTTTTTTCATCCAGCTTTCTCCTCCTCCCCTCCATTTCTCTTTCAATATGCTGTTTTCCACTCCTGAGGACTTGCTTATGAAACCGGGGAAAATAGCCTGAAACCGAGAACGGGAAAGACTGGATTTTTTTCCGTAATCTGCTCTGCGACGATCTCGTTGCTTTCGTCCTCATCGCACACATTGTACGCCACATAAATGGATAGAAATTACCCGGGAACAGGATTTGGTGATTTGGGCGCAGGAGCAGGATGGAGTTACGAGAGATCGGCAAAAGCAAGGTATGCATTGGATTCAGACAATGTGCATGCATCACTGGTACTTTGCAGGGCACTGTGTGGCCCATGTAAACAAATTGTCGCCATTGGGTTCATATCTAGTGCCATGCCTTGCCATTATGTGCAGTGCATTGTCATCCAAACAGTTGCATAGTAATAATATTATAAACAGGAATGGAGCAGTGTGCGTGTCGTGGGGGTGGGCGGGGTGGAGAAAGGAAAGGTTGGCAATATGAATTGAGTGTGATTGACAGACGTGGGTTTTAGTGGACCTGGCGGGGTGGAGGTGGGGGTATGTCTGGAGCATCCATAGGAATTATTGTTCCCTGTGTGCAGGCCTGGACACAGACCCTAAGAGATAAATTCACTGGATTGATAGCAACTGCGAGGAGTGCAGACGCAGCAAACCCCTCACAGCAAACCCCCCCTGACAGACATCAACAAGACGAGCAGATGCATTTAATAAATTTGATTTTAATTGTTGCGTTGCAAAGAAATCAGGACATAAAAATCTTAAAGTAGACGTGCTGCTGTGCTCTAATAAAACTGTGATTTGTGATGTATTTTGCCCAAGCGTGATCCAGATAATTGGTGATGGATGTTAATTTGCATAATGAAATTGTGGAATATTCCCACTGCATTAAACTTGCATTTTTTTTTTAATGCCACAAAAACTGCAAAATGCAAGGCCTGGTTGAATTACAAGATGATGAAGAATTGCCTGGGCTGTGCAAAGATAGCTTTTAGCTTTAGCATGCAAGCTAGCGTTATGTTGCATGGAAGTGAGTCGAGGCCTGCGCTCGGGAGCATCACTTCTTATATAGCTGCACACATTTGAGATATTTCGACCCACAGTTTGCTGCCTTATCAGAGTCGAAAGCCACCGTGCTCCTATCGGAAGTGATATTTGTCTAAACAAACCTGGCTAGCTGCTGGTGTTTGCATGCAGCTTTAGCATGCATTTGCGTCGACTTGCACCGTCCAGCTGTTAGCTACTTCAACATAATCAATGGTTGCAGACACACGAATCACTTGTGTTTGGTTTATATTGAAGAAACTGTATTTTTACACTTGGCACTAAATCTGAACATTGGGTACCCACGGTCTATTTACACGTGAAATGCTGGCCTAGCAGTTTGGGCCTAGTCTCTGCATCTCTACCATAGGTGCTGTGCATTGCTGCTAGGCGGTGCTAGCAGCAGATGCTAGCATGTTTTGTGGCCAGCCAGGCAGCAGCCACGCATTTCATCTCTCCTTTGTAAAGCGAAGTGTAAAGCATCTGGGAAAGCCTCAGCGTTGGGCGAGAAGCTTATATAGTTTGTAAATGTATAGAGTAGATAATGGTTGAGTCTTGTGGGTCAATTACAATAATTGCAAATTAACCATCCCATTATTTTTGCATGACACTTGCATTGCTGGTTTGACAGATTTGCACCTACTGTAACACACTTTGGTGTGATGCCCAAGTTTGTCATCTGTCTAGATACTGATTGAAAAAAAATCCTTCTTCTTAACTTCAAATATAGATCACACTCCTTGGGGATTTTGGCTTTCTCATGAAGGCTATTGTTAAGAAGTTACACATGGAGATAAACAAATGATCATCCTTGAGTTATCACCTGATGGATTTTTAATTAAAGCACAAACTACTTGTGTGAGAGCTTTTATGTATTTTAAAACTGACCCAAACCTAGACAGCCCCCCTCCCCAAGGGTCACATTTTGGGAACAGATTTAGTTTATGTTAATGTGCTCTGAAATTAATGACACCTCCCAATTCCCCACTCCCCCTTTTCCTCTGTAGTCTTGTATATGGGAGTTCCAGATCATCCCACCCTGAGTCTGAGCTCCTTCACCGACAAGCCTACGCCACCCCACACCCTCTGCAGGGCTATGCCACCAATCACCACCCAGGGAGCTCTGGCCAAGGCGGGGCTTGGGGAGCAGCTGGACGGAGTTTGGGTGAGATAAATGTCATACCTTCCATGTCACCACCATAAGGGGCCCAGGCAATGAATTATTATGTCTCTCCATCTTGCCATGCAGGCCCTGGCAGATTGTCATTGAAAAATGTGCACATTATGGCTTAACTGAGTTGAGGCCCTAGATGTTAAAGTGGTAGTCACAGCTTTCATTCTCATACAGTTTAACAATATCTTAGGGGATGTTTTCAGCAACACAGGTTCATTTACTTAGAGCTACACTCGCAGCCGCTGATGTCCTGATTTAAATTTGTTGTACGTGTGACACCAGGCTTGCCAAGTAATCATTGATCAACTCCAGCCCTAAAATCCTTTTCTTTAGATTATGTTTTAATAATGATTTATTATAGTTATATTATCATCTACATCTCTGCAATTACTGGCGAATATTTGCATTATTTATCAATTGATTTTCCTGGTTCTGTCTCTCTTCCCAAAGGTCTGTCGGGGCTCTTTGACACTGGCCTCCACCATGCCAGTCCCTCCGCCCCAGATGCCTCTGTCATGAATCTGATCTCAGCCCTGGAGTCTCGGGGTCCCCAGCCTCCGCCCTCTGCCTCCTCCCTTCTCTCCCAGTTCCGCACGCCGTCCTGGCAGACAGGTGGGGCTGTGTTAGATCCTCCCTCATGTGTTGACATTCAAACAGGCCCCACTGTCAATATGACATTTAAAGATCCTCCCAGTGTTTGGCTGCATTATTGTTATTCTTACAGTGCTGCTGTTTGAGAATTTTAATTAAAGCCTTTTACTCAAACTTGGTAATAGTTTTACTCTCGAATACTTTTTAAGTACTCAGTTTAAAGTACAACTTTTTTAGTTTTCCATTATTGAAATGATAGTTTGATGGATACTGAGTAATACTGAGTAATTTTGCAATATGTCTTCATTTTCCTAACAGCGATGCACACGCCTGCTCCTCCTGAACTTTTCATCTCTGGAGCCCTTCCTGGCTCTGGCTCCTTCCCCTCCTCTTCAGCTCTCTCAGCCTATCAGCATCCAGCATCCTTCTCCAGCCGCTCCTTCCCCACAGCCTCCCTTTCCCTCCAGGATACGCCCACATTTAGTCCCACATCCAACGGTCTGCTCTCCCCACATGACCCCCTACTACACATCAAGGCCCCTTCCCAGTCCAGCCTGGGTTTTGATAGACTCCTGTCCTCGCAGGGTGCTGCGGCAGCCGCCTACAGGGGCAGCCAGGATCCCACGAGTGCCACATCAGCCCAGGCGTCCTCTGCCAGGCACCTGCAGTCGCACCAGTTCAACCTGCTGTCATCACAGCTCCAGGACCAGTCGTCCCAGCTGTACAACGCATCAGTGTTTTCCTCAGCCCAGCCCCAGCCTCAGTCCCAGTCCCAGTCCAATTCGGCTCAGGAACGGGCTGTTCCCCGGCAGGACAGCGTTATTAAGCACTACCAGCGGCCCACGCCAGCTCAGTCACAGCTCTCATCTTCTGCTGCCCACTCCCTTCAGCACTACCTCAGCTGTGGAGGGGCAGGGTACCAGCAGATTGCCACTCACCACAGGCATGCTGGCCTTTCCTGCAGCCCACTGGGCGACCAGAGCCCCTCATCTGACCACAAGCCCACCTCTCGCACTGAGCAGTATCGGCCAATCATCCAGCCCCCCTATTCCTCCTCATCCTCCTCCTCGTCATCTTCCTCAGCTGGGAAAGGTACCAAAAGCAGCTCCAGCAGTGGCTATTCTTCTGCCAGCTCAGCATCATCCTCAAGAACTCCCCACACACCCCCTTCTGCTTCCTCCACTTCATCTTCCTCATCCTCCTCTTCTGCCACTTCTGGGGCTCATCCTTCCAACTCAATCCCCACCTCCAGCTCAAGCGCAGCCCCCTCCAGGCAGCAACCACCCCCTCAACCAGCTCCGCCTCCCCCGGCCCCACAGCAGCAGCAGCCCCCGGCCACATCCACGTCAGCCCCCCAGTCTCTCCCCAAATCCTGCCTCTCAGGCTATGGCTCTCCTGTGCCCCCTGTGAAGACCCCCACCTCTGCTCTTACTGGTCAGACCCCACCCCAACAACAGACGCAGTCATATTCCCCTAATCAGCCCCCTACCTCTCACTTGGCTCAGTCCTACGGAGGCTTCAGTTCACCACAAGCCCAAGACCTGAGCTCAGGTACAGGTGGGAAAGGCTATGGAAGTTTAGGAGGGCGAAGCCAGTCATACCCCACTGATATATATGGAGCAGACTCTGCATATGGATCACTTCCATCCTCTCTGGGTGGAGCTGGAAGCCCATCACTAGGCTACGGAGCCCCAGGTCACTCCCCTGCCCTTTTAAGGTCAAGTGGTTCATCAGGCAGTGGAGCATCTGGGGCAGGAAGCAGTAGCGGCACAGGAAGTGGAAACTCTGGGTCAGGAGGAGGAGCAGGAAATGGAATGACTAATGAGAGAGGTGGAGGTGGTAGTGGTGGAGGGTCTTATCATATTCCAGACTCTAGCCCGTCTCCATCAGGCAACTCAGGCATCATCCGTCCAGGGTTGCACTCCCCGGTGCCGACCTGCCCCACGCAATCTCCAGGAGGTGCGGGCTCGAATAAATACATTTCCTCAGTTCTCTCCCCTACCTTCCTTGCCTCCCCTCAGGGCTTCCCCGACACCAGAGGCCCAAGCTCCCAACCTCAGTCCTATCATTCCACCTCCTCTAAAACAAAGGCAGACACTTCCATGCTAGGAGTGGGCTCTCAGAGATCCCAAGAGGAAGTAGACGATGATGATGAGTTCTTGATCCAGCACCTGCTGCAAGCCCAAGCAAGTCCCGCTCCCCAGGCTGCTCATCACCATCCTCAACAACAACCCCAACAGACATCCCAACAAACCCAGCCTCAGCCCCAGTCAGTGCCCCCAACCACTGATTCAGGCAAAGGGCTGAGCTATGACATGGGTAAGAGCTCTGAGGAGAGGTACCACCCCCAGAGTGTCATACGTACCCACAGTGCCACATCCACTGGTAATGCAGGGTCTGGAGGGTCCATCTCAGGGCTGGACAACCAACTGGAGATGTCACTAAAGAAACAACAGCAACAACATCAACAACAACACCATCATCAACAGCAGCAGCAGCAACAACAGCAGCAGCAGCAAAGGAACGAGAGGTCTGTTGGAAGCAGCAGAAGCAGTGGAGGGAGAGGCAGCGCTGAACAAGTGCACTCCCATCTCCATCACCATGACAACCTAGGCTCAGTAGTCCACTATGGGCGGGGTGACCCATATAGTCAACACTCCCTTGCTCCCCAACACTCCTCACATAGTCAGCACGTGTCCTCTCACTCACAGATTCCATCCCACACCCAAATGGAGCTCCAAAAGAAGCCACAGGAGCGCGCTGAAATCCCCTATCCCCGGAAAACACCGGAAGTCCAGCAGCAGCACTCCCAATCTCAAGCTGCTGCCTCCCTCATGGACTCTCCCACTGACCAATCCCGTCAGCCACCACACTTGCTCCAGTCCGTGCTGTCCCACACCACCCGCAACAAACTTGAGCCACACCAACAACACCACAAGATGGATTCCCACCAACAACATCAACAACAGCACCACAAAATGGACTCTCATCGGCAACACCAACAACATCACAAAATGGACTCCCACCAACCACATCAGCAGCACCCAAAAATGGACTCCCACCCACAGCACCAACAGCACCAGAAGATGGACTCCCATCAGCATCAGCAGCACCACAAAATTGATTCTCATTCGCAACACCAACAGCACCATAAAATGGACTCTCACCCCCAACAGCAGCAGCACTCTATTAGCCAACAGCAAGCTGTGATGGAAAGTGCTGGCGGAGCACTCGGCTCAAGTAAACATCAGGCTCAGTCTCAGTCCCAAACCACCCAGCTCCAGCTTCAGCTCCAGTCCCAGGCTTTGGAGGTTGCAGCAGCTCACTACAACCACGGGCCCCCTCCACATCAGCACGAGCAGAGCCAGGTGAAACAAAGCTCAGTGGTGTCTTCCTTGGACATGCTGGAGCGCTCCCTGTCTCAGACCTCCAGCACGGACGTAGCCGTCGCAGAGGACAGACGCGGTGGAGCAGGCAGCGGGGGAAGGAACGGAGGCAGCAGTGAGCGTCACAGACAGCAGCAGGAGCAGCAGCAGAGACAGCACCCATCCCACCATCACTCACAGCAGCACTCAGCCTCTGAACTCCACTCCTTTCTCTCCGAGCCTGATATCGGTTTATCCACCCCGCCTCACATGCACCATCTTTCACAGCACCACCCGCAGCAGCAACAGCAGCAGCACCCCAGCTCTCAACACCAACAAACCCATCCTCACCACCCTCACCCTCAGCAGCAGCCCCCACACCCACATCACATACCCCCACCATCTGCCTCAGCCCACTCCCAGCCTCAGCCTGACCCGCAGCAGCTCACCCCTCAGCAGAGCCAGATGGACCAACAGCGCTCGGAGCAGCACCAGTTTGACACCGTCAGCCCGGTGGAGAAAGCAGACCAGAATCAACAAAGTAACCGCTTTGTACCCCTGACTTCCATCTGCTTCCCAGACTCCCTCCTTCAGGATGAGGACCGCTCCTTTTTTCCAGGAATGGAAGACATGTTTTGCGCAGAGGACTACAAGTCAAGCTGTGCTGGGGGGGCAGGACCAGGACAGGAGGAGATGAACGAAAGCCACACTGGGCAAGAGGGAATGGATTCCATGAAAGCTGGACAGGGTGGAGGTGGAGCGGCGGGAGGTAGTGGAGCTAGCTATGACATAATGGGTCACCATGGTGGAGATCAGGGTTATGAACCATACTGCCATGGCCTGGAAGAGCCCAGCAACAACACCATGACTCTGGATCTAGATTCACTTAAAACCCACGAGCTCCCTTCCACTGTGAACACTGAACAGCTGGGATTGATACAGTCCCAGGCTCCAGCTATGGGCATGGGCTCCAATACCGCTGGTCCCAACAACTCTGGAGCTAAACTGTCCTCTGGGCCTGGAGGAACGAGCCAAGGATCTGGCACTGGAGGCCTCCAATCTCCTATTTTCTGCTCTTCTCGTCCCAAGAAGCTCCTCAAGTCCAGCTCTTTCCACCTGTTGAAGGAGCGCCGGGACCCCAACACACTGCCTAAGAAAAGCTACGCTCAAGAATATGAGTTTGAAGACGATGAGGATAAAGCCGACCAGCCGGCTGACATCCGGTTGAACAGCCGGAGGCTCCCGGACCTGTTGCCAGACCTGGTGTCCAGCTGCAGGAAGGGAGGAGGAGGAAGTGGGTCCCTCAGTCCTTTAATGGGTGACATTGACTTCTACCACTCCTCCGGCTACACCTCTATGGGCTCACACTCTCTTCTGCCTCAAGACGGACCCAAAAAGAGGGGCCGAAAGCCCACCAGACCCAAAAGGGAGGGTCCCCCGAGGCCGAGAGGCAGGCCTCGCATCCGCCCAATGCCTGAGCCCTACACCCCACGTGGGATGATGGGGGAGATGGGCGGAACGGTGACAGGAGGGGGATTCAGCGTGGAGGGACGAGGCAGGGGTAGGGGCCGCGGGAGCCGAGGTAGAGGGCAGAGGAGGGAGGATATGTACATGGAAATGAGTGGGAAGGAGCAGGATCAGATGCACCACCATCACCTCCATCAGCAGCAGCCACAGCCGCTTCATCACCAGCCCCAACAGCAGATACATGAGCCTATTCCTCCTCTCAAGGTCAGTGGCATTTGGTCTGGAAATGCCTTGGGAATGTTGAAACAAATTCTTGTTTAAGCACAGAGGTGCTACTAACAAACACTAGTTATTGAAGCTAAACATGGTGTCTTGGGTATCCTTGCAAAAGCGATAACACAAGAGATTCACATATGAGCCCTTTATTTAAATTAGAGGTGTGCTTGTGTGGTGGAAAGGAGAGTCCACCGATACCTGCAGTGTTTGTAGTTTGCATAGCTGCTACTAGCTATGGCAGTGTGTCTGCTGAGGATCCTTTTTTTCTGTCTTTCTTTCTCACTCCTTTGTTCTTGTCAGAAGAAGCACATTCACGGCCAGGCTCAGTCAGTCTTAAACTTATCATGTGATTTAAATGCTTAAAAAGGGAAAAAATGATGACAAATGAATAAATGTGTGTGTGTTTCAGTTTCTCAGCTTCCATATTTAAAATCAGTCTTTCAGAAATGTGCCTAATTATTACAACAGCATTTCCATTAGGTGAATGCAGTTGCAGAAAATAAGAATAATTTTAATAGTAACTTTAATCAACTCATGCCCAATGCTTGTTTAAATCTTGCAGTTTCCTTTCTTTTTCTTTTATTTTTTTTTTTAGATCAAGTTACCAATTGGTACGCTGTCCTCCTCGGATGCCTTGCTGAGGACGGACTCTCTGTCTGGCACGGACCCTGCTCTGTCAGACGGCTCAGTGGGCTCCGCTCCCTCCCTCGGTTTAAGTCCTGGACCCCCCTGCAGCACTGAGAGCAACAGGAGTCAAGACAAGAACAAGCAGAAAAGCCAGATGATGAGTGAAGGAGTAGATGACGAGGGGCTGGAGGAAAGGGTAAGAGCGACAGGATTATATCTTCGCTAAATTAGGCGGAAAATGCTAAAAAAAAATTGCCTAAAGTTTAAACAGATTTGATTCAGGTTATAGTAGCTGTGTAGTTCAATGTGTTAGTGGTGGTAAGTGTTGTTCTTTTCTATGATTTCTAGGGTGATGAAAAGGACTCTGAATCCAAGGCGGGCTTTGTCGCTTCATTCTTGGACTTCCTGAAGACAGGGAAGAGACCTCCAGGCTTGGACATCTCACCAGGAATGGAGCCTGACAATGGTGAAACCTCACCTTGTAAATCAGGGGGTCTGCGCCCACTGTCTCCCGCACCTCCCCCTCCACCGCCGCCGCCTCCTTTCGGGGACAGTGAAGGGAACGGGGGTCTCGCTCTGGGCAGCTGCCCCAGCCCCAAACGCTTGGAGGACGAGCTAAAGAGGAACCTGGAGACCTTGCCGTCGTTCTCATCTGACGAGGAGGACTCAGTGGGAAAGAACCAGGACCTCCAGAAAAGCATCTCCTCAGCCATCTCAGCTCTGTACGACACTCCTCAGCTAAGTAACATCCAGCCCCCGCTACCTCCTCCACCTCCCCAGCCTCAGCCTCAGGCAAGCCAGTCCCCACTTACTCCCACGCTGCAACCTCCCACACTCAGCCCACAGCCGACCATGCACACACCGCACGCAATGCCCCAGTCCAACGAACCTGACGTCCTCCAGCCAGAAGATGGAGACATGGATGAGAACAAGGAGGAGGAGAATGAGGAGGAGAGGAGCACGGGAGGAGAAGAAGAGAGTGATATGACAGAGGAGAGAGAGCCACAGCTGGAGACACTGGGTGCCCCCAATCTTGATGGTAATGCCAACTTTCTATTCCTCTCATGTCCCATTTTCCTGCACATTGATTTTTCTACAGCTCAGCTTAAGTAAATTAATAATTTCCCCTCAGGCGGAGCTATTGCTGTACTTTTTTTTGTCCCAATGTCCCATTATATTTGTAATAAAATTAATTTGATTAAATTCTCATAGCCGTTTTAACATTGTGATGAATTGATCTGTAGAACTGACCTGAGCCTCGCTTCTCTCCTTCCAGAGCCCCTCCCTGAGATTCCTCCAGAGCCAGAAACTCCCGAACCTCCCTCTGTCCCTCCATCTCCCGCCTCATCCTCCTCTCCCTCCCACTCCCCCCTCCCTCCCCTCTCCCTCCCCTCACCCCTGCCTCCACCGGAGGAACAGCAGGAGAATTCCCAGCCTCCGAGCCCTGTCGCTCCCACACCCCCCTCACCGTCACCTCCCCCACCCGCCACTCTCCCCCAGTCTGCCGCTTCTTCTCCTCCTCCTCCTCTTCCTCCTCCTGCGACTTCCCCTCCTCCACCACCTTCCGTTCAGAAGGAGTCTCCCATGCCATCTCCAGAGTCCCCCGCCTCTCCCGAGGAGCCCCCGGCTCCTAAGATCACCTCCCTGCACCTCGCCCAGAAGCAAGAGGATGCTGCCATCGCTGGGGAGAGTGAGGAGGATGAGAGCGAGAGCGGAGGCGAGGGCATCTTCAGAGAAAGGGACGAGTTTGTGGTACGGGTGGAAGACATTCGAACTCTCAAGGTATTTGTGTGTTGTTGACTGTTAAAGAATTACAATGTGCTTTCTTTGGTCCAAAAATAGAAAAATGCTTTCTGGTGTAGAGGCAACAAACTGAATAAATTATTTTAACTACTACAAAATCACAACGCTGATACGTAGGTGTCAGCACAGGCTAAAAATAGTGTAATTAAAGATATTGTTAAAACCATCAGAATAACCATCAGAGAAGCATAAAATGAGTTGGAACTTGAATCCTTCAGTAGCTGCCAAATCACAGAGACATTTTATACTTACCTGTGTGTCATGTGTTTGCACAGCTGGCCCTGCAGATGGGCCGTGAGCCTCCACCCATATGGAGGGTGCAGAAAGCTCTGCTGCAGAAGTTCAGCCCAGAGATCAAAGATGGACAGAGACAGTTCTGCGCCACAAGCAACGTGAGTTTCCCCCAGGGCCCTCACTGATTTAACCACACGTGCACACAGTCATGTTGATTTAGACGCTTCACACAGCCCCAGCTGCATCACAGAGTATGATGAAAACACTGTAGTGTATATGGATAGATTCTTACACACCGTATTGTCTCAGTGTCAACAGTCAATTTTGTGTGGTTGTGTAATTAGCTCTCCTGTTTCTGGCACAGTATCTTGGTTACTTTGGAGATGCCAAGAGGCGATACCAGCGGATCTATGTCAAGTTTCTGGAGAATGTCAACAAGAAGGACTATGTCAGAGTCTGCTCTCGGAGACCGTGGCGCAGAGCAACACCTGCCCTCAGGTACCAGTATTTACCATACCAAAAATCCTGTTTTGAACTAGTGTTGTCACGATACTGGAATATCCACCTTCAGTATAATCTCCATATTCAACACCATTTTAGATACGAAGGAAATAATTAACATTGAGGGCACACAGTTTGAAAATCTTATTAAAAGATAAATATAACAAGGCTCTTTTCTTGTCTTGGCTAGTGGCAGAGAACAGCAGAACAACTGTAGTAAACATTTACAATAAGTGAACGAAAAGGCGCAGCTAGAGTATCAGTTCTGTGGAAAATGAGTGTTGAAGTCATTTCTAATATTCATGCATGTTTCAGAAAGGGTTGCAAATTTTAAGCACCTTCTCGTGATCTTGATTTTAAAATAAACTAAAAACTTTGCTTATGCCAAAAAGTACCGAATGTGTTTGTCTCCCCAATCGAAGCTACAAAGCAACATATACATATTCCCTAACAGCACAGCTTAGCCTATGAAACATAAAGATGTAGAGACCTAGATATATGGAACATGTTGAAATGCTTTGCTTTGCCTGCTTCGTTTTCCAATGTTGCCGCCGCGCTCTTCCTCCAGACCTGAAGTTGGCTGCTTTGTTATAAGTAGTTGCTACAGTAGTAATACATTGTTGGTATTTCAGAATCAGGTCGGTCAAATTTCACGTTCTTAGCATCCGATTGATCCATCGTCGATTATTCATTATCATCCCTGGTTTACTTTACTCGATTAAGACCTGCTGGATTTAGTTGGTAAAAATCACTTTGCCCAGTAGCCCCTCCTATAGCTGGGCCTGGGAGAATAGTCCCAGTTGAGTTCCTGGAGGTGAGGCTTAGACTCCTGGGGCCATGTTGGTCTTAGCCTGAAAAGCCCCATTTAATAAGCATGTGGGTGAAAGAGGAGGACTTGGTTGACTGCACCCTAACTATGGAAGTTGGCTATTGATACTTGAAACATCACCTTTTTGGGGATTCGTTCACAAATGGAGGTAAGATGAAAACAGGTGGGCTGATGTGGCCTGAAGCGTTGCTTGCTGCCGTGACCATTTTAAGGACTAGTACCCGTTTCTAATTAGAGATTTTTGGCAATCTGTACATTTTGTTGATCTTTTAAGTGGTTCCCATTTCTAAAACGATTCCTCTCTGTGTCGCAGGCGCCAGTCCCTTCCCAGAATGGCTTCCCCTCCTGCCTCCCAGGTGCCGCCCAGAGTCGAGAAAGAGGAGCGAGTGGCTCCGCCAGTTCAGCGCGAACAGAGGGAGAGAACAAGAACCTCGACAGCATCCACAAGAGAACAACGGGAGAAGAAGGAGGTTCCGGCTGCTCTGCCCAAAGCAAAAAGGGAGGAGAAAGAGAGGGAGCCTGAGAAGGAGAAGGAGAAAGAAAGGGAGAGGGAGAGGCGGGTACAGCCGCAGCAGGAAAAAGTGGAGAAACGTGCTGCGGCGGCGGAGCGAGGTAGAGCGAAGGAGGAGAAGAAAGCGGTGGAGAGGAAGGAGAAGGAGAAGGCTGAGCGCCCACCGAAGTCCAAGCCGACCAAAGTGAAGGCGGAGCCGCCGCCCAAGAAGAGGAAGAAGTGGCTGAAGGAAATACCTTCGTCGTCTGACTCGGACTCATCAGAGGAGGCAGCTAGTGAGAATGAAAGTGAGATGCCATTTTGATTCTTTGTGCTCGCATTTTGCCGTTAGACATCATAGTAATGGAGGTAAAGGTAGTAGAAGGGTGTAAACTCTTGGTTCTCGTCCTCTCAGTGCCAGTGAAAGGCGGAGTGAACAACCGTGCCATGAGGGAGATGTTCAGGAGCTACGTGGAGATGCTGGTCAGCACAGCCCTGGATCCAGACATGATCCAAGCCCTGGAGGACACAGACGGTGAGAACTGCACGCACACACACACACACACACGCTGCCTCCTTAGCAACAATTAAAAGCTCAGTGTAAAAATCTCCTGACATACAGGAGACAAAAATAGAATCAAAGATCCGATGCGGCCTGTATATTGTGTCTGAGATCTCCAGCCTAACCAGACCTTCCTGTGTGGCAGCATGTTTCCCGCAGATTAAACGCGTGCATCGAAACAGCTGCATCGAGCTTATTGTTATGGAAATTTTCAAAAGAGGATTCAAGTATCCGTGTGCAGTTTGGGCAGGTTGAATAAACACCACCGCCACTGACAAGTAGCGGCTGCCAAGTCTCGGTTCAAGCCATCCAGCTGGACAAACTGATCTCACGGCATCAGGGAGATTGTTCTGCAGCGCACATATTTAGAATGATGACTCTTTTAATGGCTTTCCAAGTAAACACGGTGTGACAGGTTGAAGGGAAGCCCCGGGAATGCTGATAGCCAGACAGAGCCGCTTTGAATCTGCCCTTGGTATTAAAATGATTGGCAGCTACATGAATGATGACTAATGAAACTTCCTCTGCCTCCATTGGCCACCAGATGAGCTGTACCTCCCACCGATGAGGAAGATTGACAGCATCCTCAGCGAACAGAAGCGGAGGTTGTTGAGGAGAGTCAGCATGAGCTCTCAGCACCAGGTAATCTGTCCTGAATGTTCTGCTTCTGTCTTGTGTCCGTCACGACCGAAATAACGTCATGGATTCCACTGCTGGGACAATCAGTAGATTAACTGGTTAATCAATAAACAGGAAGTTAATTTAGGACAATAATCGACTAGAAATTGATGTCATTTATCATATAAAAATGTCAAACATTTTCTCAGGTGTGAATATTAGCTGCTTTTTTTATTTCATGTCACTGTAAATTGACACCACCTTGGGTTCTGATGATTTCTAAACTAATTAATAATCATAAAAACAGACATATTGATACTAAAAATAATCACATCTGACACATTTTCTCTTACATATATCTGATGATATCTCATTTTCTGTCTTCCTGTGTCTGTTAAATCTCCTCCCTGACAGGAGGTCCTGCATGCGTACCCCCAGATCATTGTAGACCCCCTGGACTCAGGAGTGGTGAGGGTGCGGCTAAGCGGGGACGCTTACAACCGCAAGACCCTCAACAGAGTCAAAAAGACCCTGCCTAAACCACAGGTAGGTGTGTGTGAGTGTTTCGAAGGTCAGGAGTGTTTGTAGGCTGTTAAATGCACAGGCTGTCCTTAAAGACAGACCTTGATGACAACCTGGGGTAGCATGGGATCATGGGAGTTGCTGTCCATTGCAGATGAAAGTCTAGCTGATGATGCGAGTCAGGCAAAAATTGTGTTCACGGACGAGTTCATGTATTTAATTTTATATATAGAAGGGCTCTGCATCATGTCATTTTTTTTTTACAGTCAGAGCTTCTATTGAGGTTTTTGACTGAAGCCTCCAACATCTGTTTCATATGGATTAAATAAGTTAGTCCTTTTTTTTAATAATTAAATTCAACTTTCTTTACAGGGGCACACCTCCCAAGCTGTACAGCACACATTATGTTTTTTGACTGCAGTAAAAATATTGTTTTTGAAAGGCTAAACACGAAGAAATTTTGATTGAAGCAGAATATATCATCTGATAAAAGCATATTGTGGATTTTGGAGATGATAACGTCTGTCTTTTTTCAGTAAATTTAGATTTTTTGAGACTTTTTTTGGATCATTACAGTCGAAAACAATCCTACGCAGCCACCACTGAAATTTAATTCTACAAGTTTAATACTAGAATGTTACTGCTGTTATTATTAATTTATACTAATCTTTATCTGCGACTGTACAGAAATACTGGGATTTAACACAACAAATAGACGTGCAAAACAGAAAAAAAGGCTGCGCAGCATTCTAATGTTGATTTAGAATTTTAATGTCAACATTATGACTGAAGCCTTGAACTATGCGGTACAGCCCTATTAGTCACGTTTATTTACGTGACGTCATTTGATTCTAATGAAATAACCACAACTATGTCACCTAATGACATTGTTATTTGTAGTCAAAACAGTTGTTCTAAAAATAACTTAATGAATGGGTTTGAACATAGTTAGCACATATTAGCTTGGTGGCTGGCATGAGCCACTTGTCGTATTTGCACATTGTAGTAAGCCGGATCAGTATTGAAATATCAAATTAATATATTGTCTGGAGTACTGTGTTGCAAAAGGTAAATCTGTTACGTTATACGATTCCTTCCTCACTCTCTTGCCTATCACCTTGTGGTTTCCGTGTTTCCCCTGAAGTCAGAGGAACTAGAGGGGTTAAGGGGTTGTGACGCAGGTAACAGGTGACAAAATGAAGTGCAGTGTCACTTTGAATAAAAGTCACCAGTCACCATCCACTAGCAATATGCAGATAAAATATGCAATTGACGGGTTTTGCTTCAGTCCCATCCCAACATTCAGTAGCCAGTTGGCCGGTGTACAAAAACGTTAATTTTATGCCCTGGTTGTAACGTTCTTGGAAATATTTGGGATCATTTAAGTACAGAAATTAACAAAACATGTAACGGCTGTTTGTTTTTTTTGACACTTTAATGCAGGAATATTACATAATATATATCTTTAATAGACAATTAAATGTATTGTAAAGAAACTCCACTAAGGAGTACCATTTTTGCAATTTTATTTGGGTTGTCAAATATTCATACACTTATAGGAGATTTTTTGGCCCATAATCAGGTGATTCTTTCTGGTTTCTGGGTGAGACTGAAACCATTTCATCCACCAAAGTAACCATTACTGTAAAAAGCTTGGCAGTAGGGGCGGGTGACAGGCTGAGGGCAGACAGGGTGAAACAGCTTCCCCTCTAACACCTGCTGCGAGTTTCCAAACCTCCTCCACTTTCACTCTGTCTTACATGCAACTGTAAGATTAATATTCACAGTCGCTTTGTAAATTCTTCTGAATATATTGAATTGAGTCTGACTTTGATTTCCGTCTTTTTTTTAATTTTTTTATTTGAAGGACCTTAAACTGTCAGGGGAGACGTATCGGATCTACAGTCTCTACCACTCCCTGCATCACTATAAATACCACACCTTCCTACAGTGCAAGAAAGAGGTAAGCAAACACATTTCAGTCATGTTGGACAATGGAGCCCAAGACATGCTTGAGAAATCTGTGGTAGGCATTCCCTCAAATACACTGCTGAAGCTCAAATCTCATTAGAACGGCGGAAAAAAAAAAAACCCGAGTATACAAGCTGGCTCTGTGTAGTCTAAGACTCTGGGTTGTGTGTTGGCGTCACAATTGTCTGTGTCTCCGTCCCACTTTTCCAGACCAACACCATTGAGCAGGCAGCTGAGGACCCGGGCCAAGAGGAAGTGGTGCAGCAGTGCATGGCCAACCAGAGCTGGCTGGACACCCTCTTCAGCTCCTTCATCGAGCTGCTCACGCTCAGCACCAAAGCCTGAGTCGACCACAAAGACAGCAAGAGAGAGATGAAATGGATTAAAGTGAGAGGATTTAAAAAAGAAACAAAAAACAAAATGAAGATACAAACGGAAAGAGATGGATCCCACTGTACAGCCCCCCGACCCTCTTCAAATCTCTTACGATCTGAGGATGAATTTTTAAAAGGCCCTCGATGAACACAAGGGGGTCTGTTCATGTGACCTCGGACACTGGCCTCTGTTCTTTTTCTTGTTGTTGATCACTGACTAAAGAAATGTCTTACTCTGTGAGAAGCGGGGACCCCCTCACCGGATCAGGGGTCACTGGCGGGGTCAAGAGGGAATTGACCATTTGGTGAAAAGGGAGCGAAGGACAAAGAGGAGGAGCCATCACGCCAAGTCCACGGAGGAGCCACTGACATCTTGTTAACTGTGTGTCATGAAGACGATAGTTCAAAGAGAAACTATTACCACTTAGTTTTTACATAAATTATTTTTTTGAAGACTAACATCAGCTGTTGGCTTTTGAAAAGAGTGGAAGAGGGTGAGAATGCTTTTTAAAAAAAACTGCGTGCAGAGTGTGCCGTGAGCAGCGTGAACATTGGACTCGTCCGCAGGTAGAAACATGAAATGTGTTAATAAACGCTCTCTCTCTCTCATCCTGTGCTACGTGAAGGGCAGCACCAGTCCGCTGTGTGATAATATATAAACACATTTTTATTATTTATATGAGGAGGTTTTTAACTTAAACTCTCACAAGCGCTGGGTTGCTGCCCTAACATTTTAAATACCTTTTTATTTTCCACAGGATCAGTATACAATCGTAACCCACATATCCAAGCCGTCTTCCCCTCTATACAAAAGAACAGACGTCGAGACAGAAATATTGTATCAAATACAGTGGGTGTAAAATAACGATTTAAAAAAAAAAAAAAAAAAAAAAAACGGAAGAAAAGAAAAAAGAGAATGGGAAAATCTATTTGAAACTTAACATTGTTGTGCTTCAGTTCAATCATCAGTCATGCAGGTGCAAAGAAAAAGAAGTAAACTATCCATTTCCCGTGTGGGACGGAGTATAAATAAGTAATATTTAAAGAGGAAATAGTCATTTCATTTTTATCATTTTGATGTTTGTGCATACTATGACTTATTTTGAAAACAATCTAATTTTCCATAAAAAAGGAAAAAAAGGCGTGTAAATATTGTACAGTTCTTGATGAAATTCTTTGTCCTTCTGTACATTAACTCTCCTGTATTTGAGAAACAAATAAAATCTGCAAAGAACAAATGGTGTTTCATTTCCCTACAGTGTGTGCGTTCCTTTACATCCACCCCTGTGAGGACATTTTTGACTGGTTGTCACTTATTCGGGGTTAAGATGTGGTTGGTGTGTCTTGACTTGGATGTTTGACCTTCTGCGTTCAGAATTTGACACATGAAAAAGCTGTTTTCTCGTTCATCTGCTGAAGGAGTAAAGTTTCTCTGTGCTCACTGTAAAAATGACTTTGAAGGCATGTATGCTACAAGCATGATTTGTAACATCACAATTACAGTCCACCTGTGTGATGAGAGAAAAAAGATCCTCTTAGTCATTATGAGAAACTTATGACTGAAAATAATGAGGTATTATCTAATGAGAAACTTTCTCAAAATACTGATTGAAAATGTCAAAATAATGATAAATGATACTCATTATTTTGAGTTACTAAGTCATTTTAAAATGGTTTTTCATGTTGCAATACTAAGTCATTAGTCTGAGATACTAAACCATTATTTTGATATTAATAAGTAATTATTTGGAAAAAGTCACTATTTTGTGAAACTAAGTCATTCTGAAAAACTCATTACTTTAGGACACTAAGTCATTATTCTAAGACACTAAACTAAGTCATTATTTTAGATACTAAGTCATTCTGAGATACCAAGCCATTATTTTAAGGTACTAGGTCATTCTGAGATACTAAGTCATTATTTTGGGATACTAAATCATTCTGAGATACTAAGTCATTCTAAGATACTATGTCATTTTAGATTCTAAACCATTATTCTAAGATACTAAGTCATTCTGATATACTAAGTCATTATTTTAGATACTAAGTCATTCTAAGATACTACGTCATTATTCTAAGATACTAGGTCATTCTGAGATAGCAAGTCATTATTCTGAGTTACTAAGTCATTATTTTAGATACTAAGTCATTCTAAGATACTATGTCATTATTCTGAGATACTGCGTAATTATTTTGGGATACTATGTCATTATTTTAAGATACTAGGTCATTCTGAGGTACTAAGTCATTTTGGGATACTAAGTCATTATTCTAAGATACTAAGTCATTATTCTGAGATACTATGTCATTATTTTATATACGAAGTCATTCTGAGATACTATGTCATTATTTTAGATTCTAAGTCATTCTAAGATACTAAGTCATTCTGAGATACTAAGTCATTATTTTGGGATACTAAGTCATTCTGAGATACTAAGTCATTATTTTAGATACTAAGTCATTTTAGATACTAAGTCATTCTAAGATACTACGTCATTATATTGGAATACTACGTCATTTTGGGATATTAAGTCATTATTCTGAGATACTATGTCATTATCTGGGGATACTACGTCATTATTCTGTGATACTGCGTCATTATTTGGGGATACTAAATCATCATTTTGGGACACTATGTCATTATTCTAAGATACTACATCATTATTTTGGAATACTACGTCATTTTGGGACACTAAGTCATTATTCTGAGATACTACGTCATTATTTGGACATACGAAGTCATTACTCTGAGATAATTCTTCATTATTTTGGGATACTACATCATTATTTTGGGACACTATTTCATTATTCTAAGATACGTCATTATTTGGGGATACTAAATCATTATTCTGTGATACTGCATCATTATTTGGGGATACTAAATCATTATTTTGGGATACTATGTCATTATTCTAAGATACTACGTCATTATTTTGGAATACTACGTCATTTTGGGACACTAAGTCATTCTGAGATACTACGTCATTATTTGGGCATACAAAGTCATTATTCTAAGATACGTCATTATTTTGGGATACTACATCATTTTGGGACACTACGTCATTATTCTAAGATACTATGTCATTTTGGGACACTAAGTCATTATTCTGAGATACTGTGTCATTATCTCTGGGATACTACGTCCATATTTTCAGATACTACATTGTTATTTTGGGGATACTAAATCATTATTTTGCGATATTAAGTCATTATTTGGGGATACTAAAGCATTATGCCAAGAAAGCTTCTCATTAAAATGACATATATTTTTTCATCATATTGGCAGAAACTTGCTTCCATACAAATGCATCCAGTACTTTTGAAAATAAAAAATATTTGCGAATTTACAGTTTCGTATCAGTTCCATTGGGGTCAACTGAGTGGCCCATTCATTTACTTCCTTTACATATTATTCCTCCTAACAAATTTAATTAGCCCACTTATTTTACTGTATTGACTAATATTGTCTTTCTTGGTTGGTTGTTGCATTCACTGTCTTTTAATTGTATCTGTGCTTTGGCAGCACATGTTAAATTCCATGCCAGTAAAGCCTGTTGAATTAAATTGAGCAGCTCATGCTCACAAACATTGATTAAACTTTCTTATGTCATGGAAATAACATATTGGAAATTTTAAATCCAGGTGGTATTCCCCCTTTACGGGTCCTCATAAGTGCAGAAAAATAGCCGTGTGTGTGAGTTTGTTTGACCCCACCTAGCGGGCCCGGCTGGCATCAAACTCTCATGACGTCACATCAGGAAAACGAAACTGACGAGTCGGAGTTTCCCGAGAAAACCTCACCACATCAGGGTGCAGCAAGTCGGACTGCGGACGGCATTTAAGGAATAGACAAGTGGGGTTGACACACATACACCTTCATCTCTTACTCACAGCCGTTACTCTGCATCGTATTTCTGACGCTTTGACCCCGAAAACGAGCTGCACTTGAACTCAACACACAGCACCGGCTGAGACCTCGGCGCAAGCCCACAGGTAGGACAACCGTTATAACGAGCTGTCAGTGCTGTGTTTACGTGTTTCACCTGAGGTTAAAACTTACAATTAGTGCTCTGTTGGGAAGCTGTTGATGAATGTTAAACCTGTTATCACACATGTAACTTCTCAGCTGTTGTTGTTCCTGCTCTGCTGTCACACATGATCACACAGTCACAGGAGTGTTTCATCACACAGATAGAGACTGGGGGCGTTAATTATTCGTACTCAGTATGTCATGTAAAGTGCTACATGCTGCATTCAATGTCAGACTTTCTACTTTTATAGCTTAGCACAAACACTGTACACCAATACTAGTGTAAGGGCACATTCTTCAGCATGAGTGTGCCACTTAAATATAGTTTTCTGTAATATTTTAAGTACTTGTTTTATTATTTATTTATTTAGACATATCAGAGTATTGTTTGCACTGTGTGTAGAACCACACCTGGGCTGACATTTTCCTGCTTCCTCTTACACCTCACACATTGCAAATATAAGCAGATTCCCCCAGCTGCACATTGGTACTGCAGTAACCAGGATGTTGATGCTCAGATGCTGCGTGTTGCTTTTTTTAATTCTGTCATACCTTTTATAATTTATTGGGTGTGGGAAAAGACAGAAAGGTAAAAAAAAGTAGTACATGCATCATAAATCGATAAACATGCAAAGGTGTAATCACATAATGAAATAATCCAGACAGAGCACAGGGACAAACTTCAAATGAAGAGAAACAGCTTAATGCAGAGTACGTCACGTGCTCAGGTGCTGAGATCACGTGCAAAATCAGGCTAGGTAAATAAGAGAAGTAGAAGATATACTAATTTTTCGCTCTGTTGTCATATACACAACGGCTCGAAATACACGCACAAACAGGACCTATACATGCATTAAATGGAGAGACGTCAGAGTGAGGGGGCTGCCTTGGACAGGTGCCCCGAGCAGTTGGGGGTTCAGTGCCTTGCTCAGGAGGCAAACTTTAGCCTCTACAGCTACTGGTCCATACTCCATACTTGGTCCGTAGTAGAACTTGAGCCGGCAACCCTCCTGTTACCAAGCCACGTCCCTACTGACTGAGCTACTGCTGCCCCACCTGCAAACAAAAGAGACTTTGCATCTCATTGTCCTCTTAGCAGGAACCTGCACCCACGGCCTAAAGCTCAGAGCTCATACTTCCTTTGCAGTGGGTGACAAGGACAGTCCGATATAACCTGAGCCTCCCATAGGACCTGCCCATAGTAAAGATCAGCGTGCTGCAGCAGCTGACTCACACATATAACTTTGACAAGCCAGCCTATTCCAAAGCACACAGTTCCTTTTTGTTGCATTGATGTGGTTGTAAAACAACTAAAGAGCTACCTTGATATGCTAAAAGAATATTTTAAAATGGATCTGAACATTCTAATTAATATAAACCTCAGCTGGCAAGGAACGTCAATGTGGCTTTAGAAAGATACTGAACTCTTAGGTTGGACAGATGTTAAATTGTAGCTGGAATGGAACTCGGAGAACTTGGAGATGATGGGTTTTGTTCTCCAAACCTTACGACTAAATGTCATTATACTACATTTTAATGTTGTTTGCATGAGAGGTTTGGAAGACGCTGGAATATCTATGTCATCTGTCTATGTCTTGACATTGGTATCAGATGTCCTGACATAGAATTTTGGTCACCGTCACAACCTAATTTCAACCAAATATCGACATCTAATGATGCTGGTATAAGAATATATTAAATTCTCTCTATTATAAATGATCTGGAAATTGAATTACTGATGACTAGGGATGCCAAATGGAGCCTTGATGACACTGTTGACATGCCATTTTGTCTTGCTCCTGCAGAAATGTCTCATTCTAAACCACTGCTCATCCCTTGGCTGCGGACCCAGATTGACAGCAAAAGGTATCCTGGTGTCCAGTGGACGAACCTGGAGCAAACCGAGTTCTCCATCCCGTGGAAACATGCTTTAAGACAGGACTCCTCCGACATGGACATCCTCATCTTTAAGGTGACAGTCACACTCAGTCATCATAAATAACACGATTCTAAAAAACTCCCTGCCTTTAACCTGCGTCCTTAACCTGCAGGCCTGGGCAGAGGGGAGTGGCAATGGGCGGGTTCATGGGGACCCCTCGGTGTGGAAGAGGAACTTCCGCAGCGCCCTCCGAGCCAAAGGCTTCAAACTGGTCAGCGACAACAAGAACGACCCTGCTAACCCCCATAAAGTGTTTCGCTGGCCGGATGAGCCAACATCAGGAGGTGAGGATCCACCAGTGCGCCCATAGACAGTCAGTCCTTTATTGCAAGGGCGTAGGTTTCTTTCAACACTTGGGTGGATGTTAATGAAACGGGTGGTTTGGGGATTCTCCGCCAGAAATTTTTGAGCATCAAACACTTATTTCCTGTATTCTGGTGATTTTAATGCACCAACTTGTGCCTTATCTGCATCAATTTATGGTGTAAATGTGGTGAAAATGTCTTATTTATTTATCTATTGAGGGGGGCATGTCCCCCGTGTCCCCCCTGAAATTTACACTGATGCTTTATGTAGTGGACACCAGGCCAGCTGATAAAGGACTGTTTCCTCTGATGATCTGTACCTAAAGCTATGTAATGACATGTGTATGTGTTCTGTATTCACTGGCATTAAATGGATTTGAAAACAAAAAAGCACCTTTCCATCAATGTGGCCACATACCAGGGGCATTGTAGTCTACTATTTGCGTTGTAGTCGGGGAACGTGGGACTGATTACCCAGGGCCCCAATGGGAGGGCGGTCCTAGAAATGCCTGGGATTAAACACTGTCTGCAGTTTTTTATTTTTAATTAATTTGTGCTATACCTAAATTATAATTGCGGCAATTAATGGGTTGAAAGACTGTATGAAAAACAGTGAAGCTTTTAGAGACCCCTTTCCCCTCAGGTACAAATGGTTTAGTTCACCCTTGCACTTTTTATTGCTGCTAGGCAACCACCCCATCGCGTCCTTACACTAACCATCCCGTATAATCGATCTACCATTTTTTGTTTGTTTGTTTTTCACAGTAATTAGTAGCTAGTTCATAAAATGTTGAGGCAGAGGGAAGTGGCTGTGGCTCTGGTTGAGCGTGAGAGGCTGTCAGTAGATGGTTTGTCGGCACAGATAAACTGAGATCTGTGTGGGGACATGAGACCCTAATAAAGAGGGTGGATCACGGGGAGTACCACCAGTTGGTCCAGGAGCTTCTCCTCGATGATGGCCGTCTCCAGGCATATTTTAGGATGACTCGTGGGCAGTTTGACAACCTGCTGTCTATGGTCGGGCCGTATAGCTCTGGGTATCCACCAACCACTACCATCAGTTTCTCCTCTATTCTTTACCAACTGTAAACTTGTTGTCAAGACCAAGTTTTTTCAACTCAAGGAGTTCAGAGCGCTCTGGCAAAAAGCTTCAATCTCATTAACAACAAATACAAAAAGGCGCCTCCAGCTCCTAAAACGCTTTCAGTGCAAACGAGGCCTTATGTTGCTGGAGCACCAACGTACACTGTGATGTCTTTCCCCAAGAAATCAAGGTACCACAAAAAGAAAGAAAGGAAAGGGAAAGAAAGGATCAAGAGAGGAAGGACAGGGGGCCCCACAGAGACTGCTTATGTATAGGCCCCAGAATTTGGTTCTACGCCCCTGCCACATACACCACATATCTGACCTCCTTACCTGATTTGATCATATTACTGTCTGTTTTGCATACATTTATGTCCGGATTTATGTCTCTGTGGTTGAGATTTGTCAAGGTAGTATGCAAATTCTGAGCCAATACCATTTGTAAAGGGGATTAGAGGGAGGATTAAAGAGGTGTTTCTGAGGCGAATAAATGATTCAAAGATAGCGAGCTGCAGATGTTAACTAAGCTTCTTTGCTTTCACTCTCAAAGCTAACTCCTCTGCTGGATCCCAGGACCAAGATGACGCTGATTTGTTTGAGGATTACGGCTTTCCTATACAAGAAGTAAGCAGCTGTGTTAGTGGGTTGTAAAATGTAAATGCTGTGAAATTAAAACATGTTATTGAATTGATTTGATGATTTGTGTTTCTGTGATATCTCAGAGCCAGGTCGTCCCATGCTTTGATCACTATCTTCAAGCCGGTAAGGGACTATTTATTATCTGGTGAATGAATTTTTGTGTCTCCGAAGGTAAATGTGAATATTCCCAGAAATGCTCGCTAATTTGGAATCACTTGTCTGAATATTTCTGAACCCATCACTGTGTGCCAGCAGACTCCCCTGCCGGCCAGGATATTCTCCAGGAGTGTTTAAAGGAACTGAACATTGGCCCTGAACCAGGTATCAGCTCTGCTCGTCATTTCCTCCTCGCTGCTGCAGTGTGAGCAGAAAACAAGAGTATCTAAGTTACTTTTTTCCTAGAAACACTTTTTCAGTTTCTCCAACTTTTCCACAGAGGGCACCGCAGGCTTTGAGCCTCCTCCTGAGCAACAACAGCTCCAAAACCCGGTTGTGATTGGTGGACATGCGTTGCCTGAGCAACAGCAGTATCCAGTAATGTCTGAGGGTGCAGTCGGTGAAGCTGGGTTGCCTGAGCAACCGGCACATCCAATGGAGGGAGCCGTGGGAGGAGCCTGTGATGGGCAGTTGGTGGAGCAGTTTCTTCATACTATTACCAAGACCAGTGATAGAGATAATTTCAGTAAGTTGGATTTTACTGATTTGCACAGACACTAAAAATGACATCCTTCACAAAATATTAACATGGTATATCTTCAGTAAGGCCATAAAAACAATGTGGCCTGTTAATATGAATAATGTTAGTCATGATTTACACCTTGAATAACCTGTTTTTATCAGCTGTTAATCGTCTTTTCTCATGAACTTCTCATCTCTTTGAATCTATAGAGACTCAATTCAGGATAACAGTGTACTACAGAGGGGTGAAGGTGTCCGAGCAGCTGGTTCAGAATGAAGATGGAATTCGCCTCGTCTACAGGTAACATAAAAATAAAGCTTCCATCAACTTCAATTGCCCCTGTGAACACACAAGAGTGTGCATACATAACAGTCGGAGGGAGGTGGGAGGAGCCAAATATAGTGATGGAATACAGCCTTTGCATCATCAGAGTGAACTGAATGATTGGCAGCAACTGAAGTGAACAAGTGGGTCAAGTTGGGGCTCAGTTTTTATTAGAAGTTCTCTTTTTGTGAGTTTGTCAAATGACTTCATAACAGTGAAGTCAGGGCCTCGGGTCTAAAATCATTATAAATTAAAAAAAAAAGCTTTTATCAAAGGAAATGTGTCTCATAAATGTTCAAAATCCAAAATTTAGCCTAGTTAGAGACATAGTCTGGTATTCTGGGAAACACATTATTCTCTTTTTTTGCTGAGAGTGAGAGATGAAAAGGTCGATACCTCTCTCATGTCTGTGTGGTCACTATGTCCAGTCAGGAGCCAATTAGCTTAGCTTAGCATAAAAAATGGAAACAGGGAAGCAGCTTGCCCGGCTCCGTCCAAAGGTGTCAAATTCTGCTTACCAGCTCTTCTAAGACACTTTTCACTCCTGATATTATCATGCGTCTTGGTCGATCAGATCACAAGTGGACAGCTTGAAATGTTTGTTTGCACTTGGCGTTAGAGTGTGTCTCAAGTGACCACTTTTGATCGGACCTCACTTCCCCGCTCTATATGCAAATGAACACACGTCATACACTGTCATAGGAGACTACTGCTGCGGGACTGTGACAGTTGGTGAGAGTCCATCCGCACACACACACACACACACACAGACACACACACACACACAATGACAGGGCTAACTGTCAGAATCCCACAACTAATGTTACCTAAAGTGCTGCAGCATGCCTGCATCATAATCAACTGAAGCAGCTACACTGTCAGTGGAAGCAGGGGCACTGCACTGCTCGCAGCAGTAACCTTGTTGGTATTCTTACATTTCACATTAAAATAAATCGATCAAATCAATGCATCCTGTTGCTAAAATGATCCATTTGATTAATTCAGTACTAGTTGATAGAGCCTACACTTCCAAACCCTCCCTAACCAACTCCATGATCACTTGGGAAAACCCACTATGCACATACAGTGAAGCTGGCAGCAACAACACGCTGCAAAGACAGAGTCTGTGTAGCAGGTAAAAACACTGCTCCACTCCGCCTTCGTGACGCATCATGTCTTTGCCCCATGTATTTTGGCTGTCATTGACAGGTGTAAAGACTGAGTGGAGCCGATTCAATGTTGCTGGGAGTTTGTTGCTTGTGCTAACTGGGCAGACATTGAACTAACCATTCGCCACGAGGAAAGCTGCTCTGGTGACGGTCCTTCAGTGCTGTGTTAAACCTGTGTAATGGCAGCAACAGAAAGCTTATCTGGTGGGCAGTCAGATAAGCAAGGAGGTCGGCTGAATCGGCGGTCCTTCAGTGTTCAGAAGTGTATTTCCCACAATGTGGCTCTGCTGTGCTTATAACCTGGTTTTCAGCTGAAAATCTAATGAGTGTTGTCTTCACATCAGGCCTGACCTCATTGGGCCGGTTGTGGATCACGAGTCAGGCCTCACCCTGGTCTCTCTGCCAAGTCCGGGAGCCATGCTGGATCAAACCCAAGCCAATCTGACCCAACGCATCCTGGACAAGCTGGATGGTTTAGACGTGGGGGTGTCAGGCCACGTGGTCTACGGACTGCGACGAGGGGGGGAAACCAAAGCATTCTGGAGCTTCTCCAAGTTTGACAGGAACAAGCAGCCCCAAGAGATTTCTAAACTGCAGCCTCAGCCACTGTACCAGTTCAAGGACTTTGTGCGAGGTTGGTGAGAGGAATTATGTAGCTTTTTGTCAGCCTGTGAATATGTGCCGTAGCCTGCAGGTTGGCTTGATGCAGTGATTGATTGTGCCTTCCCTCCAGGAATATTGGACTTCATTGATGGGAGAGACTGCCCTCCGTGCTCCCTGTTCTTCTGCCTCGGGGAGAAGTGGCCTGACCCAGACAACAGGCCTTGGGAGAAGAAACTCATCATGGTGGAGGTGAGAGTACCTTTGAATTATTAAAGGGCACAGACAGTGTTGTGCTCTCACAGACCTTAAAGCAGTATTTCAGTTTGGCAGAGACGGCTATTTTTTTATTCTCACTGCACACACCTCTATCAAATTTCATGAGTGATCAAACCCCCCAAATTGCTCACTCAAGGGAGCTGTAGTCAGCAGCACTTTTCAAGACGCAATTTTGTCTCAGTATTGATTAATAGCAGTGAGAGAACAAAGCCTGAATACCGGTGGTGACAGCTGATCCCTCGGGTGTAAAAGGTTTTTCTGCTCCTGAGCCTCGACAGAGGAGCGCATGCTGAGAAATGAACAGCTTATACAAAAAGTTACTTTAGAGAAAGCGGCTCGACACGTCTCATTGCTCCGGCTCTCTCGGATTTCACAGCTTCTGTCAGGCTCAAATTTGCCATCTCGCTCTCCTCGTTCTTGTCATGGCATCTGACTTTCTGCTCCCCCCTTCTTTATTTGTCTGTCTCAGGTGGTCCTGACTTCAATGGAGGTACTGAAGGACATGGCTGTAGGAGGTGGCGCCTCCTCCCTGCAGTCTGTGGAGCTGCAGATGTCCCTCGAGGAGATGATGGAGATGTACTGACACATTCCACTGTGCCTTCAAGTCATTGTTTACCCTTTGTAATCCTTAACAAGAACATCTCAGAAATAATCATGTTGACACGTACACCAAATAGATCATGTACTTTCAACTTGCACCATGTTTAAATATGAATATGTGCTTTTAAATTAATTCAGACAATGGCGTTTTTTGTGTAAAACAATGAGGATCTTCTTCCATGATTAGTGATGCATTGGTGCTAGTGTTTGAGGATTAAAATCACATTTCTAAGACAGCGTGCTGCTTTCCAATGCAAAGAAACTGAGCTAAATAAAGGATCCGTCAGCTCAGGAGTAAACAAACTCTGTTCGCAGGCCTTCCACTTTTCCTTCATTCTGCCCTTGCAAATGTGTGTGTGCTGAAACAGATAAAGACGGACACTTTCAGAAAAACTAATCAAAATTGAAATACTGTGTGTAGCCATTAACTCAACTGCTGAGTAAAAACTACAATCAGACTGGAATTAAAGTTGATTTATCAGTGTAGGTGTGATCAGAACATCTGGATTCAGTCTAAATGTCTTTGATCTCACATCAGACGATACAGTTTAAGCACCGTGTTCACCTGAGCACAGTCTGAGACAGTTGTGTATCGCAGTACACCAGAGAAATATGCTGTGCAGATGTTTATTTCATCTTCTACTGAAGGGTCACAGCTGACCAGTTAGAGTGTGGACCAGCCTGTGGTGGGATTTAGACTGAATGAAACTACGCATTTGAACATATAATATCAACACAAACAAAATGCTTTCAAGACTTTATTAAAATATTGGGCAATGCCATCATCATTTCTTATTTTCTACTATCAGTCTCAGTCTCCAGTGTGACCTTATAGCAGCTCTATATTATTAGTCGGAATCCAAAGAATAAAAGAAAAGAAAAAATAATTTAAAAAAAGCTCTTTGTATCCTATTTGAGTTTGTTTAGTTTCATGTTTCACTGGGTGTGGGTGAGAACTACTTCACTTCATGTCGTCAGCACATTTACTTCACACACTGTATGTATGCACTGTTAAACTTTAGAAATGGGATATTTACAAAGTAAAATCATGTTGAATGAATGGGTTTAACTGTTTCAGTTCTTCTCTCCTTCCTCTGCTTCTCCGTCGTTCTCTGACTCAGACTTCACCTCCTCAGTGAGGGAGTTCTCCCCCAGTCCACACAATGGGACCAGTTTGCCCTCTGAATCCACCCCCATCGGCTGGATAATGCTGTCTCTGCAAAACAGATGAGGGGTGAAAAACATGGACCATTTATTCATTAGCATTGTTGTAATTTCAGGGCTCATACAGACATTACAAGATGAAATTCAAAGACTTTCAAGTACTTTTCAAGCACTATTTTCTTTAGGCTTCAGTGAGGAGTGTCACAGGTTTAAGACTCCCTTATATGTTTCACACCGTTAGTGAAAGGTTGTTGATAAGAGACACTGTCACTTCACTGACCTGGACAGCTTGTTGAAGAGCATGATGAGCCTCCGAGCCTCCTCCTCCTTCTCCTCCTCTGTCATGCCCTCCATGGGGTCCGGCTGTTCTGCCTCCACCCGCCCCGTCACCGGGTTGATGCGATCTTTGACCTGCCGGTACTCCTCAGTGTCCGAGTCGGAGTCGCTGGAGTACTGAGCGTCAGAGCTGACAGGCCTCGGCACCTGGCCGCCCAGCAGACCCCTGGTGGCCAGCAGGCCTGCTGCGTTACCGTAGCCTGTGTACTTGACAAAACGGCTCACTGGAAGTAGATGTGATAGTGTTGATCAAAAATTGATGTTGAGGCAAGTCTTTTATTTTTCACATTATTTAAAAAAGTTGTGGCAACTTATTAAAACTCTGTACATGAAATAAAGAGATGAAAATTTAAGAAACTACACTGCACTACACCGACACCACAGGGAGTAAATAATGCATGCCGTGCAGGCAAGCATTGCTTAAAACCACTGGAATTTATTTTAAATTCTAGTGGAATCTCCATATGATGCGTTGTCTTACCATTTTCCTTGCAGAGGACAAAGATGAGGTCAGCAGCGCAGTATTTGAGGTCTGTGTCCAGGTGAGTCATGAGACGGATCAGTCGGCTCTTCACTGTGGAGCCTTCCTCTGGCCTGTGTGACAGGTCTCTCAGAGGAGGCAGGATCTAATGACAGGAATAAATTACATCTTCAGTTGTCTAGTTTCAAATATAATCCAAATATAGTGAGAGGCGCAAAGCTTTCTCAGAGGTATCATGGTTTTTGGGGGTATTACATGTTTCCTGATGTAATGGCGTGTTTCTCTGTGGGCTCTGCAGCTCTCTGTCAGCAGATTGAGGATTGGTGTCAACTTCTCCTTCATCTTCTCACCCTGAGAAGCAAACAGACAAGACAGAATCCCTCGAGTTATAACAGTCGCTCTTTTAAACTTCAGGCACAAATTCTTAATTTTAGCTTTTGCTCCCTCACCAGCTCCAGGCGTTTCTCCATGAACATCATCAGGGTGTGGACACAGTCCATGTTGACCCCCTGGCACTGCTTGGAGTCGGGCGCCAGTGGCACCATAAGCAGCACATCGAGACACTGGAGAGGCAGCGCTGACAACAGGTTGACTGTGTGGCTGTGGGATTGAGATACAGAAGAGAGAGTGAAGAAATAAAAATGCGACACCAGCAACTTTAAATGCATCGGCAGCGTAGTTGTCAATAATGACTGATGATAATTGCCACTGCAGTTTCCTTTCTTTATGACCTCATTTTTGTACATGCTCACCCCTGCAGTGCATCAGTGTCGTCCGGCAGCAAACACTTCCTCATCAGGCAGAGACGCAGGATGGCCACCAGGTGTCGGTAAAGAGCTGCATCATCCTGAGGCAGGAGGAAACACAGTGGGGATCATTCCTCTCCATGTAAGTTAAATTTCATACTCTGATAACACACCTGGTGGCTGACAGCTTTATTCATAGTCACTGACCTCACTTGGCTCCTGCCTGTGGGTGCTGTAGGTGATGTTGAAGAGGATTTTGAGGATCTCCACGATACACTGAGAGGCGTCTGGTGAGATTGGTGGTGCCGCTGGGTCCAGCACGCACTCATACTGGTCCTTCCACTGAACCTCCAGGCAGTTCTCCAGAGCTGCTGTGAAGATGGACACACCTCCCTCCTGCAGGAGTTACATAAGGAGTGTGAGAGCAGGAAGGAAGCCATTTCTGAGGTGTAAACATGAGTCTATTTATATCATTATTTGAACAAATCCAAGGTAACATGATAAACATATGGTTTCAATGTCTGAATATTCTTATGTATTAAAAGTTGATTGCTCTTTGAAAGGGTGTACTTGCATTATGATGCTATTAAATAATCATTATATCAGTGGCATAAAATGACAATAATATTATTTATTGCAATTATCTCTGGGACAATGTATCATCCACCAAATATAGCTATTGCAACGGGCCTAACAATAACTTTGTGTTTAAGTGAGGTTACCTGTTGAAGCTGAGTGCTGAGCTCTCGCCGTAGTGCAGTAATGAGGAACATGAGGCGTAGTTCATAGAACTGAACACTGGAGGGAGATGAGCCTCTAACACCAGAGGACAGAAGCTCCACAAGGCCACTCATGAGCCTGACGGAAAAAAATAACAAGAAGTAAGCTGTCTGGAAACTGATTTGTACAAAAGCCAAATGAAGCTTATGACAAAATACTGTCACGGTGATTAGCCATAGACAATTTTGTCTGAGCTTCACTGGAAATACCCTAAAGTCATTTAGGAATGTCTACGTTTGACCGTAACGTGCAGGAAAAAACTGCTATGTGAACCCAGACAGACAAGTTACAGAGCCAGCAGCTGTGTTTAACAGTGTTTTGGACTGTTGTGTCCTGTGAGGACACCCACCTGAGAGCACTGAACCTCTCCTGTGCCCAGGTGCTGTTGTACACAACATTACACAACACCTTCATGGCCTCCTTTCTCTGTGCTTCCTCTCCTGAGCTCCCTTCCTTCTCCTCCTCCTCCTCCTCCTCCTCCACGTCAACCTTGCTCTCTCTGCGGTCCTTCCTCCCTCGCTCCAGCATCTTGTGATGGATGCCGCCCCTGTGCATTTCGTTGATGCTGGTCCTGTGGCTGCCAAACCAGCTGAGGCTGTCCAGATCTTTGTCGCTGTTGGCGTTGCTTATGTCACTTTTGGCATCGTCGTCTAAGAACTCTTCATTTTGGTCACTGGCTTCGACGTCACCCTCATCCTCGACGGGGCGGGGATGTAACGCTTTGGCCTCAGCAATAGAAGTGATGATGGTATCGTAGAAATCAGAGTCAGGGTCGCTGGATTCATCGCTCGTATCAGCTGTGGTCAGTCCGGCTAGTTTAGCCAGCGTCAGGAGAGCGTTGTCTGTTACCAAGGGAGCCAGGACCTTCTTGTCTCTGGAGAGGATTCGCAGGGTGCGTAGAGATACTCTCAACAGACGACTTTTGATTCCTGTTTTTATGAACCTCACCAGGACGACAGCTAAATTCTGAGGATGAAAAATATGTATTTAGTTTAACAACATTCTTAAAAAAAAACAACAACTGACAATCCCTCTGCAGAAAATGACAGTGTGAGGCACCTGTCTGAGGATGAGTCCTTGATTCTCCTGGTCGTACTCGTCACAATCGGAGTCAGAGTCAGTGTAATCCCTCACTTTATTCTTCCTGAACTGGAACAGCAGAGCAAAGAACAAATAACATCAAATACAATTTATTTAGGTTGCGCTCATATGCAAAAAAGCAGTACTTGAGCATAGTTTCTGAACTGTGGCAGCACTGTACCTCTTCTAGTTTTCTTTGCTTTAGGAAGTGGACAGTCCAATTTCAGTGAGCAATGCAGCAGAAGAGAGGAAATAATGTCAACATATATTTGCATCATCACTGTGAATCAGGGGCTGTAGCATCAGTGTCATACGCAACCATTCAGAGCACTGGCAAAGAATCAAGGACTTGGGTGGACCCTGATGCTTTTGATGATGTCATGTATTATAATAAATTTACTCATCATCAATAAATTTACTCATATTTATCAGAACAGGAAAAGGGAACTACATTGGATAAGATCAGATTAAAAAAACACAATTTACAAATTACAAATTTACAAATTAACAAAATCTAAAATTTAGTCAAATTAAGTAAAATTGTAAATCTAAATAAAATAAATTTAAACAAATAAATAGAATTTAAAAAATTAAACATAAAATGTATGTCATCAAATAAAAAAATGTGATTAAATTCCTCATCAAACCAAATTAAATAAAAAGTTGAATGAAAAAGTATGAAATTAAAATATAATGATAAAGAAATACAATATTTATATTTACATTTATTATTTAATATCAAATTAAATTATTAGATTAAAAAAGTTAAATTGGATGAAATTTTAAATTATATACATTTTAAAATTAAATCAAATTAATTTAATTTCATTTAAATGAAAAAATTACATTAAAAATAAGATTAAATTTCAAAAATATATATAACATTAAAGGATAAATTTAATGGAAGGACTTACTTTCCATCAGATACTTTTTTGGTCTTATTTACATTTGCCTTTTAAAAAAAAATCATAAATAAATAAAATAGCATAAAAATAAATAAATAAAATAAAAGAGGGTACTGATTCCTAGATACTACACTTCAATCCCTTACATCCACATGGGCATATCCTTGCTTATTTGTCCTTCTGTGTACATATATGCATGTATATAGATATATTTATATACATATCTACCAACCCTTACACATCCCTATCTGTCTGCACCTCTTCAATCAATCAGGCCAGTTAGAATAGGGAGGAAAAAGAGCAAAAGAAAAATCACAACCAAAAAATACTAAAATAACTGAATAAATACGACATAATAAATTTCACAAATAAAAAATAGAACTTTGCTCTGTACTCTCGGGCCTTTTCCTCTCCCCTCATGCACATCACATGCAAACAACATTCCAGAAATCTGGAGCAATGAACCAAGGGGTCCTTCGGTTTACACATTCTCTCATATGTAGTCTGATCTGCTTGGCGATACTCAATCCAGTTTGTTCACATTCAATGAAATTTATCCAGCTCCATTCTGGAATAAAAAGTCAACTCCTCCATCATATATATATATCATGTATTACATCCACCTTGTCCTCAATGAAATTTAATGGCTTTCATTAAAAGTGACATTAAATCAAATTAGATTTAAGTGTTGCAGTATGTTGTTATTCAATCGCTCCACCTGGGCTCAATCTGCCTGAGCATGCAGGGATAGAGGATCAGGAATAACTGATACAGCACATTTACTAATCACAGACATACTGTGGAGTGGGGGTGGGGATGAGTGGATGAGACGGAGGCTTGGGGTGAGGGGGGGTTAAGCAAAGGTTAAGTTCAAGGAACACAGGTAGGACAGGGAGATGACGGTTAACTTTCTCTCAGTTAACGGGTGCATCAGTAAAAACTAACTTACTTTCCTTCGGTCTCTCTCCTCTGCATCGAAGAAGAAGCACTGGGCATACTGTGGGAGAGAAATCAGGACAACATAATGGTCTCAGCAGCAGTGTATCACCCAGACACGGGGATATGTGAGCTTCTGTGTTATTTTACCTCTTTGTTGAACTCCTGCAGCTGTATCTGAACACCGTTCTCATCCCCCTGCTTGATGCACTGGATAATCCCCTCCAGGTCCACGTCCATGCTTCCTGCGCACACATAAACACACACACACAGGGACAGGAATAATCATTCAGGCCATAACAAAATTAAAGTTACACAACGACAATAATGAAGAGGATGGTCGGTGACAGCGGTTATGCATGATTACACGCATAGCTACAAAAAGACACATCCCGGTATGGTATATAAAATAAAAGCCAATAAATGTGACATTAAAGAGCAGAAATGATAGACTGTAAGTAAAATAGTCATCCTTCCATCTTATCTTCACTTTAACAATATACGTTGGATCACTGATAAATGCCTCCTAGCTAATGAAAGCGGAATCTTGTCCATACTTAGATGTATTTTTACACACACAAGAAAAGACTGCAAACAGATTACAAAAGTTTAACTCCATATGCTTTTATTAACTTACCTTAATCCGCCTGGTGATATAAATTAAGTTTAAGATAATATACTGTAGGTGGGCCAAAATGTCCTTAAGTGCTTCACCTTGCCTTCCAGTGTTTCTCAGTCCACGTATGCACAGTATAAAACGCTCTACCTTTGAATTTGCTCAATTCACTTGCTTTCCAGTAACCCTCATGCACTCAGCATGTCTCTGCATCTCTATCTCTCTGTCTGTCTCTCTGTTATTCCCTCTCTCTCTCTTTAATCCAAGAGAGATGCAGGAGCCATGGCGTGGTTATGGTTATAATCCACTAATGGACTCTAAGCTTATATCTCTCAGTGCTGACCCTCTAACCTACAGGTTTCCAGACTTGTGCTGTACTCTGTGTGTGTGTGTGTGTGTGTGTGTGTGTGTGTGTGTGTCTCTCTCTCTCTCTGTCCAGCTTTAACACACTCTTTCACTCAAATCTCTTAATAGCTTGGGAATAGCTGACATAACCATTAAGGTTTTGTTTTTATCACGCCTCTCGAGCTGTTGCCTAACCACACTGGTGCTACTGATGGCTCAGCTGAACCTTGACAAAACACTGCTGAGAAATGTATCTACAGAGTCAACTAACATGACCTCAATATTTCTTAGCTGATAGCTTATAGGCCGGGAGCCAGGTCCAGCCCTTAGGATGTTTTCTGCTCCCTTTTTTTTAAACTATTATTTCCTGTTTGCCTGTATCTTCCGCCATAATAACCAGTGGCAAACCCCTGATTCAAGTGCAAATTCAGTTATGGCTTTTGGTTTTAGTGTGCCCCCCTACCCACGATTTTCAGCACAACCATCTGGCCACCCTGATGAAAAGTTTCTGGGGATGCCACTGATCACAAGTTAATAACAGACAGCTATTAAGGCAGTTCTAAAAACCTCCTTTTTGGGACATGTTCCTGGCAAAATGATGTAAATGCAAATATGAAGGCACTACAGCATGAATATCTTACAATATAATGACAAAAACTCTGTGTGTGGGTGTGTCTGTTCCACGTTTTTCTCCTCACTGACTTGGTCAATCCATGTGAAATTTGGCACAGTGGTAGAGGATGCGAATGAAGCAATATTACATCAATTGGCCAAAGGGGGGCGCTATAGCAACCGATTGAAATTGCAAGCTTTGAATGGGCATATCTCATGCCCCGTATGTCGTAGAGACATGAAACTTTGCACAGAGATGCCTCTCCTCATGAGGAACAAATTTGCCTCAAGAACCCATAACTTCCGGTTCTATAGATTTTCCGCCATTTTGAATTTTTCTGAAAAACACTTAAATCGATGTCTTTCTAGGAAGTTTGACCAATCTGCATGAAACTTAGTGAACATAATCTAGGGACCAATATCTAAAGTTCCCTCTTGGCAAAAGTTGGAAAACTTACTAAAACTGAGCTTCTATAAGGCAATGAATATTGCGGAGGGCGTGGCTCATCACAGAGTTTCACCGATCACCACGCAACTTTGTAGGCATATGACCACACATAATCTGAGGGGAACCCTCTATTATTGACCTCATCAAACAAAATGGGGGCGCTAGAGAGCTAATTTCTTATCTAGACCTAACCGCCATATCGATTTTTACTAAACTTGGTAGATATGTAGAACAAGACGCCTCAAGGAGAAATTTAAGCTATGTCCCATGTTTGACAAATGATACCATTCTACCACTATTGGCAATGGTACTACTGTACTTTCAATAAAGCAATCGTACTATCAAATTCACAAAAACTCTGTCTGAATACATTGCTCTTCTTAATGGGTTCAGTTGACTATTTAATCTGCGATTTCCTGTGACCTGTATCCCAAACACACACCATGTGAAACTGTATGTGGGCAACTGTGCACTCAGTGGGTATGGACTAGTTAATAGAAGTTTGAAAAATGGCAGGAAGTATCCTGAAACTAAGGGAGAGGAAGTGAAATAAGATTCTTGGGCTTTCTACAACAGTATCTTAAATAAATCACCAAGAAAATCCCCCAAAGACCACTTGAAAAATTCTCATGAAAAATGATTTATAATCGAAGATGACTCGATCAGCAAGTGATCACATACAGCATGTCAGACCTTACATCACTATCGCCAATGCCCATCTGCCTAAGTGTGTGTGTGTGTGTGTGTGTCTAAGTAGGTGAATGTAATGAGCACTGTATCAGGTTCAGGCTGATGATGAGGATATGGTTTATACCAGTAGTTTTCCAGTTGTAATGCATTGTGTAACCGGTGCACATAGAGTTTCCTGCTGTGGAAGTTTTGGGTATACTTGTGTTTTAAAACCTGTGTGCCAGGATTCATGTGTTCTACTTGTTAAACATTTTTTACTTGTATTACACAACCTTCTCTCTTTTTTGAGAATATTACTTAGAAATAGCCATATTATTTTAGTTTGGTATAACATTTGCCTTAAATTTGTTACCTCCAATACCCAGTTGTGAATTACCTCAGAGTGTAACGGTCTGTGAATTAAAATTACCATGTTGTGCATCGTTTAGATAATTGTGTTCGTTAGTAAAATCCTACAATTTATTTTTAATTATTTTGAATACATAAGTTATTTATCCAATTGAATCAATTAGTGTCCTCTAAAACTTATAAATAGATTAAAAATTAATCAAAATTGACCCACTGGTAGTTAAAATACAGCATCAGGGGTGGACCAGGACTAAAAAACAGCCCTGGACTTTGACTTGGCCCAGCCCACAACAACCGGTGCGCATACGGTATGTGCTTCCTTCTTCTTCAATTTGATTGGTGGCCGGCCAGCTCATAGATATCTATGGGCCGGCTGGCATCCAATTTAAAGGCTGCCACCTAGCGGACTGGATGTGGAACAGTAGATTTTCAGGGAGAAAAAGGAAAAAACAAACAAACAAACCAAAAAAAACAGTGATGACTGCGTGGCGGCCGCCGGCCGTCCTGGAGTACCGGCCGTTCTGTGATTCTCCAGTACCTCCAGATGGCCAGTCCGCCTCTGTACAGCATCATCTGGTTTAAAAGGCCATTTTGAATTATAAAAACAGATTCAGCATGCTTAATAATCCTCCAAACCACTCCAATATTGTCCAAATCGGCCACGCAGTTGCTGAATTATTATGCAAAAAGGTGGTTAAGCTAATTAATGCTAATTATGCACATTTCAAAATATATGCAGGACCATTTATAGCATTTTCTAAATGCTGTGGACCCATACTGTACATTTCCTACTTTGGGGTACACAACATTTGCAGGTACACAATGCTGGCAAGTAGACTATCTAGAAGGCCAGTAACTGAAAATCCTGCTTTTAAGATAGAAAGGTCATATTGGGCTCAAATTAAAGCTTATGAACCAAGCAGTATCTTCCTGGGGTTAAAAATGAAGCCAACATTTACGCACCAAAAACTGCAGTTTCTCTAATGGCCACTTGAGGCTGGCTCTAAACAAGTCGGTCTCCACAGACCCACATGTTACAATGCCCAACTTTACAGCGGAAATAAACATGTTTACAACCAGTTTTGGTCTCTATAGCTAATTCTAATATGCATGACAACTGTACAGGGGTGAATTTTATTTTTATTTATTTGTGTAATACAGCACTTTTATTTTATTTTTTTTATTTTATAACCAATGGCTGATGTCATGATAGCTTTGTGCATTCATTTATGCACCCTATGTTATAATCTTGGGAGAGTTTTCTATAGACAAATGAGGCAGTTACATTCCCCATAAAATACTGGGAAATAGTAGTTTCTGATTAGACTTTTCAAGCTGACAGTAATTTCTTTTGTCTTTTTGGGAATTTTCTCTGTGGTATTTCAAATGAAAACAACAGAAAGCCCCAGAATTCTTTTTTGCTACTTCCTTCTTTGTTTCTGGATACTCCCTGCCAGATTTCATATTTTTATGACTTTTTACACAACTGTAGTGCCTTTATATTTTCATCTACATCATTTTGCCAGAAATATATCCAAAAAAGGGGTTACGGGCCCCTGAATCCAAACAGCCCCGAGGTGAGGGTGATTGTTATCAACTTGTGATGCCCAAGGTACAGGCTAACAGAAAATAGTGAAAATATATAATGGTGAAAGTGGAAAAAGTGAAAGTGGAGATCTGAACCTGGCTCCCAGCCTATTATAGCTTAAAATGTCTTTTTTTATTGGCCAAAATCATACTATCATGTAAATCAAAAAAGGTATAGTGAATTACACACTGTGTGAAAGTATTTTAACGCTGTTTTTGTTTGGTCCCACACGGAGGAGCTATTTTTATGTTATGACATACCAGCCATGAAGTCTGACAAGGTTATTTATCTCTTTCACGATATGTGCGCATCATGTTTACATTGCAAATAAACTTTAAAATGTTACTTTATTCACAAACTACAGATGGTACCAATCTGTATGAAACCAGCTGCATCAGAAATCAATCTGCAGCAAAAATATTGCTCAAATTCAGATTTTATCCCAGTAAATCAGATGTTTTTGTTTTCAGCTTGGCTAACCTACTTTCACCTGCTATACACAACGTCCCGTAAAGATAAAGTTCAACTTGTTGCAAAGTGTCTTGACTGCCCTGAGAGACGATCTGTGTGAGAAGATGACATATGAGTGAATGACAGGCTTTCCTGGCAGGATGCTCACTCTTGTGCCCGGTGGGTAGAGGAAACAGAGTCAGGAGGCTGAAGTGGCCAGCCGGTGGCTGCAGGCTTACAACAACAGGATGAGCACTACGTCAGCGAGAGCGGGAGAAAAGTCAGGAGGAGTCCTGACAAAGTGTTCGCATGGAAGCGGACGCATATTCCTTCAAGATGAATTAGACACTTGAGATGTGGGATATCAACAAGCGCGACAAGAGACCAATGACCCTTGGTGACCTTTCAGACCAGTGGGAGAAAACAAGCGTATACTGACGTATGCATTCCGGGACTATCTGCTTTAATCATCCTGACACAGACTAACATCATGACTAGCCGTCATTGCTGCTGGGACACAATATACCGCATGTAGCTTAAACTCTGCTGACCTCTGTCACTGGAATCTGTTTCAGACCGAGTAGGGGGATATCCATGTTTTTGTTATAGTGTGTGTTTGTATGTCATAAATCATTTATTGAATGCTTAATTGCTTATGAATGGTAAATGGGGGTTTAAGTTAAGTGTTTACAAATTGGTAAATAAAAAATAATTGCATATTCATAGATTCTGGATGTATTTAAAAATGTCTACAGGGGATCTTGAGTTAAAGAAGTAGCTTATTTCACTGCTGGAAAGATGGTCTTTTCATAAACTAGGCTGAAGTAGAAAGATGCAAATACTGGTGCCATATGACCAGAGAGAACAGAAAAAAGGGCTGTGGCATTCACTTTTGCTAAAAACTACCAGAATGCACAACTACCAGAATGCACTGTGACACACTGGACTAATAAGCGCTCCTGCTGGTGGGTGAAGTACCGTTATTTGCTCATATAGTTAAATGGTGAGCTAAAATTTGTCTCTGAAAACAATTTAGGTGAGAAATAGGCAACACAGTGACAGATTCTGGGTTCATATTAATCAGCACTGCCTAGTTTAACTGTTTGATCTACAGTCAGGTCCATAATTATTTGGACAATGATACAGTTGTTGTCATTTTGGCTCTGTACACCACCACAATGGGTTTTAAATGAAACAATGAATACCTGTTTAAAGTGCAGACTCTCAGCTTTCATTTAAGGCTTTTTTCAAAAATGTAGTATGAACCGTGTAGGAATTACAACCATTTCTTCACACAGTCCCCCAACCTTAAGGGCTCGTAAGTATTTGGACAAACTAACATAATCATCAATTAAACAGTCAGTTTTAATACTTGGTTGCAAATCCTTTGCAGTCAATGACTGCCTGAAGTGTTGGACACATAGGCATCATCAGATGCTGGGTTTCTTCCCTGGTGATGCTCTGCCAGCCCTTTACTGCAGCCGTCTGCACTTCCTGCTTGTGTTTTGGGTGTTTTGCCCTCAGTTTTGGCTTCAGCAAGAGAAACGCATGCTCAGTTGGATTCAGGTCAGATGATATGACTTGGCCATTGCAGAACATTCCACTTCTTTGCCTTAAAAATGTCTTTGGTTGCTTTTGCAGTATGCTTCAGGTCATTGTCCATCTGCACTGTGAAGCATTGTCCAATGAGTTTTGAAGCATTTAGTTGAATCTGAGCAGATAATGTAGCCCCAAACACTTCAGCTTTCATCCTGCTGCTCTTGTAAGCAAGACAAGACTTCACTAGAATAAATACAGAGGGTTTATCACAAGATGCAAACCATTGGTTAGCCTTAAAAATGGAAGGCCAGATTAAAGTTTGTCAAAAACCATCTAAAAAGCTTGTACAGTTGTGGAACAGCATACTATGGACAGATAAAACAAAGATCAACTACCAGAATGATGGGAAGACAAGGAAGAAGGGAAGGAACTGCTCATGATCCAAAGCACACCACCTCATCAGTGAAGCATGGTGGAAGTACTGTTATGTCATGGCCATGTATGGCTGCCAGTGGAGCTGGTTCTCTTGTATTTATTGATGATGTGACTGCTGACAAGAGCAGCAGGATGAAAGCTGAAGTGTTTGGGGCACCATTATCTGCTCAGATTCAACCAAATGCTTCAAAACTCATTGGACGATGCTTCACAGTGCAGATGGACATTGACCTGAAGCATACTGCAAAAGCAACCAAAGACATTTTTAAGGCAAAGAAGTGGAATGTTCTGATTAATGATTAATCTGCCTATCGTTTTCTCATTTTATCAAGTAATCATTTAGTGAATAAATGTGAGAAAATGGTGAAAACAAAATGGCAGCCACACTTTGCTAAAGCACAAGATGATATTATTGAATTAAACTTGGGAAAGCTACTTTGCTTGGAAAATTACTTAATTATCTGATTAATTTCTGTCTTTTGTTTTAGCCCTCATTAGTAACAACATTTTCCTTCTATTGTAGTATGCATTTATTTGCGTTTAAAATGAGAGTGCTCATGTTTTTCTCACAAACCCCTGATTTTCACACAGATAGGCTGCAGCAGGTGCACAGGAACAAGTTTATTGTGAGAGCCAAGACTTTGCTTTGTTTTGGCACGTACTGTAGTCTCTGCCGTCATGCAAGTCGGTTGTAATCGTAAAACAACACTTAGTGTATTTCATTGCTTAATCGTGAAATCACAAGACTGACTCAATATTCCACTGCTAATGCTGTAGCATGCACGCGGGCCAGTGATGACTCAGTGCACTGCTCTGACAACACAACCTGCCCAGATGGCTGTCACAGGAAAGGTTCACAATAGAGCCGAGAGGGGAAGTTGTGATTCACAGAGAGGGTCGGAGGCTGGAAGAAACAGAGTGTGGAGCTTGGAAAAACGTGACACTGACTCCCTATGGATTTACAGTATTATTAAAAGATTAAAAATAATGGGATAATTTCCTAGAGAGATGATAGAATGTGGCTTTGTGCCAAACCTGAAAAGTTTATCGTTTCTTATTTCTATGACCATTTATAAGTGGGCTAGAGAAGCTTTGAACCACTCCTGTCTGCTGTTATTGCATCACATTAGTAAAATTAGACTTATTATGTTTGAGGAAAGGTATAAGATCAAGAAGTTGTTTTTGAAACTCTGCTTGTAGTGGGATGTGAGTGAAGGACATTTCAGGAATAAACATGCTGACGGCAAAAGTGACTCAAGGGAAAAAGGCACAGGAAAAATGGAGCGATAAAGAAAAGCCTGGAGGAGAATTGGGGTTATTCTGGGCTCTGCAGGCTTCCTGCAGGTGATGGAAATGAAAGAAAGATTTTCTGGAACAATTGCTCAGCAGCAAGTGGAGTGAAGGAGGAGAGAGATGGAGGAGGATGTGGAGGAGGAGGGGGGGGAGGTTGGTGGAGCAAAGGGAGAACGCGGAGAATCAATGTAAACATCTCAAAAGGGACAAGGTCACCTCGAGATAAGTACAATGTTGTGCTTGGATGATTAAAGGTTGTTTATGTAAGTATCGCAGCTCATGTAAATAGACGATAAAACTGCCATCATAACTGATTAATTGCAAGTGTGGGAGTTGTCTGACAGTATAATGACTACGCTACAGACACACCCCCTCACCCTGCCATCAACCTATAAAGGACCAGGAGCAGAGAGAGGTGACAGACTTGGACGCCCAACAATCAAGAGACCACGAATGGTTCACTCAAAAAGCCACAGCGGGTTTTGGAATTATCTTGGTGGTAAGTTTCATCCTGCATTCACGTTTATGATATTTTATACAGATCTCTACATCATAGTTGTCTAAACAATTATCTGTCTGTATCATTACCACTAATATTGATTTGTATAGACCATTTGACAGGATGTTTTCCTCAGCGTCACTCATGGTTTTTCTGCCACAGGCAACTGCGGTATGGAGATAGCTGTTCTGCTGCTGCTGACTGTGCCTTTAAGTGCTGCCACACCACTAAGACCAACTCACAGGTCAGTGAAAAACATCAGTAAATATACAGCTAATGATGTCGGGGAAAATACTTACAGTAACCATAAAAATGTGTCACCCACTGCCTGCTAATCTATAAATGGAATATCAACACTGCCTCAAAAAAAGAGGAATTTAGGCAGAAAGAAGGGAAAAACTGGACTATATGTTAATTTATCTGTGTAATACAGTATTGACAATCAGAGTTGTTTGGTTCACGTGATGCCTATATTCATAAATACCTTTTTCTGATGGACCAACAGGTCAGACACCATCCTCCCAGGGGACGCCATCCAGGTTTCAGAGGTGAAAACACATGAGGACACACAGGAGCAGCATGCTAAAGCACTGAAGATCGTCCCATTTCATTCAGAAGACAAACACCTAGACCTGGAGGCTCTGAAAAACAGGTGCGAAAGAGCATATATATTCAGAAATCAGGAATACTTTCCCCTGGGGGACAACTGTGATACGTTACAGTCAATCTGATGTATTGCATAGAGATATATAGGAGCAGAAATGAAAAACAATGAATAAAACTAGAATGTTACAGTTTAGAAATACAAAATATAATACAATATAGCATGAGGAAAGGCATGTATTTATATCGCTTAGACAACCTCTGTAGCGAGTTAATGATGCAGGATTACTGCAGCATAAATAGTATGGTGTTTATTTCAGTTCTACTAATTATAGCTGTTAGCAAAACCCAAATTTTACGTTTATTATTTAAGTGAAAACTGGATAACATTCTGTAAATATATGTGCTTAACTTCAATTTTGTTCCCCCCTTCTACAGCATGCCACTGAAGTTACGTCTCCGGCGCGCACCTCTGCGTGGATGCCAGCTCGGGACATGCCAGGTTCACAACCTGGCCAGCGACTTATACCACATCAGCAAAACAAAAGACAAAGAGGAGTCAAAAAAGGCCAATGACCCGATGGGATTTGGTAGATAGGGGCCAAGAGGGACGGCGGCACTTAAGGACTAAGGAGGTGGAGAGTTCTCAACACACCCTCCATCTATTTACAACCAAATATTTCTGTATGATTGACTGACTGACTGGTACTTTTTATTGATTTATGCTCATTAAGCACATTGAATGTGGAAGTGTTAATACTATGTTACTTCTTAAAATATAAATTCCTCTATATTTAAATGCATTGTACAATAAATATTTAATATAAAGAAGTGTGTGGCGCTCTAGTTTATGCATATCTGGGTTAACCCGCAAGGGGCACTAGAAATGGACTCCTACAGGTTGAATGCTGCTTACACAGGCTCTTTCAATGGATTATTAGATTTAGCTTTTTAGGAAACAACAGAGGGGCTTTGAAACATAATTGCTAGACTCAGAAATTGGCTTATATGCAGGTGCACAGATTTTGCATTACTCCCCCCCATTAAATAAAAACAGGAAAGTTGCAGTCGACTTTTGTTTTGGCAAAATTTGGACATTTACACCATGAACTGATGCAGAAAACACACAAATTGGTGCATGAAAATTCATCAGATGAAGGAAAGTAAGTCTTCAGTGTTCAAGATTCCCCCCTCCCAAGTTGAAATGAAACCTTTGCTCTTGTTTATAAGGATTACATATTAAATGAAGTATATTTCTCTCACATGCTGATTAAAATGTGATGTTGGAAATGTTTCGGCGTGTAAAACAATCTGGCCTTTATCGCTGTAAATGGTGTGGGGACTAATTGAGGCATCTGACCCACTTGCCATGGTGTTAATCCAGACCTGACTGTGTGATATTTTTAGGCAACCATGACAGTAACAAATTGGTCAGTGCACATTGCACAAGCTTCTGTCTTCAGTTGTCATGTCTGCTACAGCGGTGTTAAAATATGTGTCATCAATGACCAGGGGTATTTTCCTCCTAACTTCACCACATCAGATATTTCTCACCAGGAGATGGGAATCAAAATCTATGTTGTAAGGGTATCATAATCAGCACTGACTCAGATCACACCCCAGGTATGAAATATCTGTGGTTTTGGGTGGCCCCTCCTATTTTCAGAGTTTGGAGGCCTCCTGTAAAAAACCACACCCTCACCTGTGCGGAGTCTCTGCTCTACACCTTGTTTCCTCTCTGGCTAGCTGCGGAGAAAAGTTTGGAAATGGCCTTTTCATTGATTCACGCTCATTCAAAAATGCAGCAATCCAGGAAATGAGCATTGTCACTGGAAAATGGTCAGGAAGAAATCCTGAAGTCGTTCCCCCTACTATCTCTTACTGAGTGGAAGAGAAAGGAAAAAAAACAACATGAGAGACACAGGAGGAGAAGGAGGCGGCGGAGACCAAATCTGTAAATCTGAGAAGGATCAGGTGGGTAGGCTTTTTATGTTGTGATATCATTGCGGTGCTTTGTCAGACAATTTAATAAAAAGGAAATTTACAAAGTGGAAGCGGTGAGGAAAGTTGCGGCTGGCAGTTATCCCGTGAGGTTCTGAGTCACAATGACGAGCGGTGGTCAATCTGCTTAGGGCAGCACGTATCTAATGGTCCTTTGGGGGTTTAATACTCACTGTTAAAGAGTCTTGAATGACCGAAGCCACTATAGGGTTGCAACTGTGCGTGAACCGCCCCGCAATTGTCCCTATTGTAGCTAAACCGAGCTACGGTCTGCTCATATCTGTTGACACGGTGTGCTTGTTAAACCGGCGGAAGTTAAGCTAGCTTAAAAAGGCACTTTCGACCGTTTAACAACGTAACTTCACGCTTAATGGCTAACATTCCGGTCATTGTTAATAACTTAAGAAAGGCTTCGGTGACTCAATTTCTAACTTAGTCGTTGCTTAAACGTTTACTTGCGTTATCTCTGACGGTAAAAACAAAGGCAAGAGCACACCCATTGTATGTTCAGTAACAGTTCCCTAGCGTTTCATAAGCTAACGTTAACTATATTTAACGTTAAGCTAACCTAGTTAACTTTGTACGGTAAGGTTTATGCTTTAAATTGAAGTTTTAACGTAAACAGACATGGCCACCCTTAATATTATTAACACCGGCATCCAAAAGATACAACCAAAATACGCTATAATATAAGGTAAAACATGTCTTTGTTCTAACTGCAAATACTTGAACTCGACAAGCACAGGTGTTGCTAATAATATTAATCATGGCTGCATTCCATTTAGGTGTGCCAGCCCCAGGGCTCTGGTGTTGTGCCGCTGGCTCACTGACAGCGCTCCCTGGCACAGCTAAATGGAACGCAGCCATCGTGTTAGCCGTTGATGTGCTTTTCCTGATTATACTCAGTGGCGTCCCCAAGGAGGACGTGCGGTGGGGCATGATACAATCACGGCCCCCTCTCCAGTGGCCCACCCTGGTGAAAATGATGAGAGGCTGATATCACTGCTTTAATTAAGAGGATTATTATGACGCACTTGAGGCATTCATAGCTTGATGGTAAGGAGGCTAACTAATGCGCTAAAGTTAGGCTAAATTTGGACAAGGGAACAACTGGCATTTTCAAAGGGGTCCCTTGAACTCTCACCTCAAGATATTTGAATAAAAATGGGTTCTGTTGGTCACCGGATACCCACGAGTCTACACTAAACTTGATTAGTTTTGTTTTCAGTAAATGTTTTGTTCCTTACAGTCAGTGAACTTCAAACTAAAGCTGTAAATTTGTCTTTTTAAGGAAAAGGACAAGCCTATTTAAAGAACAATGAATCACCTGGCGTGTATAGATATGAGGGATGAAATTGAATTGATCAAACAAAGATCTTATTCTGAAATATAAACGACGTGTAGTCTCCTATTGCATTCGAGCTATGGGATGGTGAACATGTTGCTGAGCTTTAATTTAGGGAACAAGTACAGTTGGTATTTTTTCTTTATAAGCAATGTTTTTATGTGTATTCAAAATCATTATTAATTGATTAATTGATTGTTAATGTTACCAATGAACGATTAAGGAAAGTGCTTACAATTTGTAACCCTAATTGATATATCTTCCTGAGACCTGAACTTTTGTTTAGTATTCATTTTTAATTTCTCCTAGCTATTTGGGATTAGTAGGACCTGATAAGTATGAAAAAATAACATTGTCAACAATAATAAAGCCCCATTGTCCTCATATGAGACAATAATTAAGTCTCATTGTCCTTGAACGTGACAATAATTAAGTCTCACTGTCCTCGAACGCGACAATAATAAAGTCCCAGTGTCCTCAAACAAGACAATAATTAAGTTTCACTGTCCTTCAATGAGCTGATGATAAATTCCCAGTGTCTTACAATGAGTACTTCCTAATTAACAGTGTCTTAGCTTGTTACTGTTGCTAAAATTGGTAAAATTTGTTGCAATATCAAACTACAAACATTATTAATTATAAATAAATGTAACAGTTTTAACCATTAAATGTGATCAGGTTTTGGACCTTGCCGTCTTTGTGTCGGGATCGGCTGCAGACTGACTTGGCAGAGATGGCTGCCATCTTGCTTTTTACATGGATTAGTGTATTGTGCTCTTACTACCACTAGATGAGACAAAAAAAGGACGAAGACAACAGGTCTAAGTTAAGCAGAATGGAGTTTAAAGTCCAATAAATCCAAAATGTAATGTCCTCATATGAGGACACAGGGTCTCAGGAGGATATAACGTATTAAAACAGGATTGATGTGGAATTCAAAATGTTACTTGTACTGGTATTCGTCTATGCACATCAGATAATTACTAATATTAGCTGTAAAATAAGAAACCAAATCTGTATGTGATTCATTAACTCTCTATATTGACTTAGTTTTTAGCCAGCCTTTGTACTTCAACTTCATAAATAGATTCCTGACATTCAGTTACAGCATTTTTGGTGTGCCACCTTAAGATTTTCAGTGGCCCCATCTGGCCCCTATGAAAAACTTCTGGGGGCGCCACTGATTTTACCAGTCAAAATGTCCTGTGAGACATATGTATTCCCATTATCATATTTCTGTTGAGATGACAGTGGATTAGATATTAATATTTTGAATATATATTTTATAGTACATCTTTAAATTCAAAGTTGTAAAGATAGAACAGTCCAGTTTTAAGTTGTAAAAAAAAAAGAGTCCCTTGAGGCTCCTTTGTTTGACAAGTTGGTTTGTATTTGTACTGCAAAATGTACTGTATGCACTAATGATACCTGCACAGGAGTAGCCTACGTGTCCACCACACACATGCACGCAAACTCGAGCTGAATCTTCAGCACCGTGTCAGAAGTCACAGCCAGGTGTTCAGGCACTGCATATCTCACCAGTGTAACACCTCCTCCGAGCCAAAGTCAGTGTTTCTCATTTAACAGTTTCCTACACCCTGCAGCGACATGAATTCCAAGCGCAAAAGGGTAGGGATGGAGTTAAACCTTTTAAACAGCGTGTCTGAAATTTCAGTGTGTTAACCTGTTGAAAATGTTTTCAGAGTTGGATCCCCAAAATCATCAAGAAAAGAGTGTGCACCACCTTCGTAGAAGATTCTTTCAGGTACTGTGAACTCTGCGGAGCACATTCCTCCGTGATAGTCACTCTATGTTTACTGTTGTGATGCATCAAAGGATGATCGTGTTTTCACATGTATTATCCTCTCACCTCTCTCTCAGTAATGGCGCGCTGTGTCAGTGTGGGGGTGCGAGAGATGCCCATGGCTCTGTGGCTCTCGGTGACTATTTCAGCACAGCGATTGTTAACCACTGGGACAGCGCCCAGCACTCCTCTGAATACCCAACTGATGCTTTCGGAGAATTGCAGTTCGCAGGAGCCAGCAAGAGGCATAGCTATGTGGGTGGCCTTTCTGTTTGACTGATAAATGTTCTCTGAATGGCTCATTAAATGCTTCATCTCTTTTCTTTAACCGACTGCTACACCTGAACAAGCAAACATAATATACTGACAGTGAAGTCACATATCTGTACTGTGAAGCTCCTCTGCTTTATCGTAACTTAAGCATGTGTTTTGATACTAAAATGATCACAATTTATCATTTTTAAGTCAAAGTTTGTTGTAAAATGTGATCAAATATCCATTTTGTCTCTCATGGGGACCCTCAGTTCCTGCGTCTGTCATGGGACACCCCCGCGTCTATGGTCTACACCCTGATGACAGCCCACTGGGGTCTTCCTTCCCCCAACCTGGTGGTTTCTATAGTGGGCGGAGAAGGCAGGACAAAGGTGAAGACCTGGGTGCGGGAGGTGCTCAGGCAGGGACTGGTGAAAGCCTCACAAAGCACAGGTAAACATGTAACTCTGAAGTAGCTAAACCACCACTTCAGACATGGCTACGAATGTGAGTCATAGGTTACATGCCAGTTGTGAAATCCATATACGCTGTTTACACTGTAACTGTTAGCTTTAAGTTGTGAATCACTTTGTCTGTGGTCAGCATGTGATGGCACATGTTCCCCTTGACTTAAAATACATGCTTTGACTGGCATCTGCAGAGCTTAAAAAGTCTTAAGAAACATGGGCGCAAATGCTTTGGTCTCTTTGAAGCTATGTTTGCTGCCTCATACCGATTTCTTTCTCTTTCTCTGATGTCAAATGAATTCCAGACACTTTTTAGAGCTGCTACTATAACTGGTTTGTTAGCCTCATATGAGCACATGCATTTCAGTTTTGCGTGTTTTTGCTCATGTAAAAATCTTCACGTACAGTCCAAAGTTGCAGGCATTTCCAAGTGACTAATAATGATAAATGTTGAATCAACACTTTCTTGGAAGATGCAGAACCTCGTGGTGGACTTTGCGGGAAAAACACAGCTGTTACAAACTCTAGTACCATTGCACTTTATGGCTCTCGGGGGTCCGATCCTAATTCGGTACTACAATGGCCATTTCCTCACGACTACCGTGCCAAGTGCAGGTGGCAGAGGATTATAGCGATCTCCTGTCATTTGAGGTCATTTAAGCTGTACTCTCAAAGGCTGCGGACCAAAGCAAAAGTAATTAGACTGGTGTAAAAACATGCAGGTGTGTTGTTGATACAGGCTGTGGAAGGACAGTGTGTATCATTGCAGACTATTTGTAAATATTATGTAAAACGACATGCTTTCAGAAATTAAAATATAGATGTGTGAAATCATATTAATCTAACATGAAATAAAGAATATGTCAGCCAATCTACACACAGCTAGTACAGCAGTAATTTAACCATTTTCCAGGCGCTGAAGTTCAGCTTTGAACTGCGAAACTCTGCCATGACATTCCTCTTTGTCTCAACAAACTACAAAAACCAAGCAGTTTATCTTTTCGTCTCACATTCCGTGTTTGATTGTTGCACCCAGGTGCGTGGATCCTGACAGCAGGCTTGCGTGAAGGCGTCGGCAGGTGTGTTGGAGAGGCGGTGAGAGATCACGCCACTGCAGCCTCATCGGTGTCCCTCAACAAGGTGGTGGCGCTGGGCATTGCTCCCTGGGGCCTGGTGCACAACCGACAGCAGCTGATCAACCCTCAGGTTGTCACGCACTATAGTTACAAATATAACTGATTATTCCAAATAAAAACACAAACATACAGGGCCCTATCTAACACTCGCGGCGTACAGTGCAGTGCAACTATCATTGCTAGTTTCAGACCAGTGCAAATGGAAAATGTACTTGCACCCATCTGTGTCCCCATTGGCATGTAGGCCTTAAAATTGGGAGTAAGACATAGAGATTGAGCCATTGATTCAACAAAAACCTGCCGTTTAACCTGGATTCTTCCTCTTCCAGGGCAGCTTTCCTGCTAAGTACTACGTCCAGAACACGTCCCGGGACTCCTGCTGCCTGGACAACAACTACCAGGCCTTCCTCCTGGTGGACGATGGAAGTGTCGGACGCAGAGGAGGAGAGACGGGGTTCAGGGCCAAACTGGAGGACTACATCTCCCACCAGCGCACAGGCATCTGGGGTGAGAGATGGGATAATAAAATTAAATGTCTCGCATTGTATGTAGAATCGTAGAGGTGTAATTGCTCTCCATGGACTCACTGAAAAATATGACAGGAAGTAGGCCTCATAATTATTGTCTTGGTTGTTTTGTTGTTCCTTGGAATTTCTGGTAAAACTGGATATGTGAAACCAGTCATTATGCAGATAGAAGAATAACACATCACTTTCATTTGCTACTATTGTCTCTGGTTCCCCATACTAATATTCCAAGGAATGTATCTATTTGTGTGAACTGTATGTAAAGAAAACTAAAGATGTCTAAACTGTACAATGCTCCCACAACTGTAAAATTGCTGTTTGGCCCTCTTGTGGTGATTTTTGGTTAGTGCATGTGACGATAAGATGAACCTCAGGTATGCCCTGGACGAGAGAGCTGCTGCATGCCACTGCAGGAATTTCAAACATGGCTCCTCAACATGTAAAATCAAGCAGAGATTTGTCAAAAATTTAGCAGGGTGCTCTGTCTGTGTCTTTGCCATCTGGAAGCTCTTGTGTCACAAGAAAAATATGCAGTTTGATTGTTGTCAGTGTGTAAACATAATCAAAATACCTGCATTAAAGAGAAGTTGGTATAAGCAAAGATTTTACCAGTGCACACTTGCGAATTAACTGTAAAAATGTTTAACTTGTTTTTTAGGCAGCGGCAGCATTGACATCCCTGTCCTTTGTATGCTGGTGTCTGGGGAAGCCAGCATGCTCGAGGTTTGTTGATTTCCACAAAAAAATAATTAAGTTAGTTTTTATATTATGCCTTTGATTTCCATAAAGAAATGCCTCTCTCTCTTCCCCTAATTTCTGTCAGAGAGTGGATCTCTCTCTGAAAAACTCCATGCCCTGGCTGGTGCTGGCTGGCTCAGGAGGCCTGGCCGACTTCCTGAGCGACGTCTTGGCGAGTCTGTCGTCAGCCACGGTCGTCCAGTCCTCTGGTGAGGGAGAGGGCGAGGCAGGCCCCAGCGTGGATCTTAAGGACAGAGTGGCAGATCGGATTAAGAAGCACTTCCCGTCTGAAGCGGACTTGGACAAACTAGTTGAACGCGTGAGTGGTGTGTGTGTGTGTCGTCATCGTGTGGCTTTTGACATGCTAAACAGGAAGAAGCTGTATGCTCAGCAGCTGCTTGCTTAGATTGCCATGCAATAGAACATTGATATTCATAGTCTCAGAGGCTTTCATATGTACTTTGTGGCATCTTGACCTTTCTTTGAATGCTCTAAGGTCAAGATTCCAACTTTACTCACGCAGGATATTTTGCAGTATCGTAATGGGCAGGTTGCCAACAAACTTGCTGTGTGTATTTCTGCCATCCCAAGTGGATGAAGCCTTTATTTCTTCTACCCTCAGGGCAAGCTCACATGTTAAGCCTTGCTGCTGCTGCTGAGGCTCTGAGAACAGCAGGATTTATCAATATGCCGCTCATGTCACCCAACACTATAATTGTTGCATGTAATGAACATTTATTCAGCCGCCACTGGGCCTGTAAACTTCAAGCTACTCCTTGTCCCAGCACATTCCTGAGAGCGCTGGCTGTTATTTAGCTGTTCCTGTTGCTGTTTACAATTACCTCACTCACAAGCTGTTGTTTGGAGGTCAGTTTCAGTTTTCCCATGGCGTAACAGGACTATTTTTGTAGCACAACAGACTGTATGTAGCCAATTACAATTACATTTAAAAAAAAAAATGCCTTTATACTGATCCACATGATCTCCTAGGGACATATGTTGTCAAACAGCCTCCCCTAAACCACTCTTACAGAACCTACAGGGTTACAGAACTTCCAGCGGCAAGCCAGCATCAATGACTTATTGACCACATGCAACGGCGTATTGTGTTCGACATAGAGGACGCTCTGTACAAACGTAAACTGCTCAAACTAAGATAGATATTTAATATTGTCATCCAGACGTTAAAAAGTGTAAAGGTTACATTGTGTTTAGTATCAAATATACCCTTCTCTCGTTCCTAGAAAACAGTAGATGTCATCATTTGATTGTAAAGCATTGTAAAACCAAGCAGATTTTATAACAGTATTGTGAAAAACAAGAAGATCTTTTACAAAGAAAAAAGAAATGAAAGAAGAAGTGAAAGAAATGCCACAAAAGCAGCTTGGCATTAAGTTCTATTTTTAAGGTACACTATGCAGGATTTTGTAAACACACTTGTAAGTCAGATTAAAAGGAAAAGCCAACCCCAGATTCACGTTCGTTTGGCATTTCGCTTCACTATAACTGCATTTTTTTGCCATGCTGTGTCTCTTGGATGCCCGCTGCTTACAGTCTGGCACCTGGTTGCTACCTCTTTATAAAGCCCTGACCTCACCTGGGCTCTGTGGGGGTGCATGCCCATACACACGCCGAGCATAGACTGTAAGAAACTACAGGCAGAGTGCAGAGTCTCTGTAGAAAAAATACGCCACCACACTCCTAGTGGGACATAAGTGATTGTCATTGGCAACAGGATAACACACAATACTCAGCTGAACAAAAGCAGCACATGCAGATCAAATGCAAGTGATAAAAATAAACATGAAGAACATAAAATGGAAGTAGGGTTTTCCTCCATGGTTACGAAAAGTTCTGACAGTTCCTGTTTCAGAGAGAGAGAGAAAGAGAGAGATTGATTCGTCCCGAAGCTTGGTGTTGCACTTACACCCTACATTTTAATGAAGGCGACTACAAACAGCTGCACTCTGCGATGGAGTTGGAGTCTCGGGGGTCCAGTTTGTGTGATGGAACATCATCAACACTGCATGCTGCCTTGAAAGAGTGTGGCGGGTTATTGACTCTTCTATCAGTGTCCTAATGATTATTAAATCTTTAATGTAATCAGTGGTGTGAATTGTTATCTGTTGAACTAGGTGTGGCTGGATAAACACTTGTAATCTTATTCTTTTCTACTCATGGGTCGTGTTGGTTCTTAGATTTAAATGCCCTGATACAATCTTGAAGTGTCAGACACGCTGCTCACTCAGCATGAGGAGGCATCCACTTAACTATATCAGGGATATGACAGTACCCTTTGTCACCAAGTCTTTCTTTATCCTTATGCGTGTCCTTTTTAATCTCTTTCTCAGCATCACCAAGTGCTAATACAGCTGAAATTCCTGCTTTTCTTGTCTCCAGGTCCTGAGCATCTACCAGAACAGAGACTTCATCACAGTCTACCACGGAGAGCAGGAGGGCCCAAATGAGTTTGATACAGTCCTGCTCAAAGCGCTGGTGGGAGGTACAACTCATTCCTGTTTTGAAGAGTGCTGTTTTAAGAGGCAATGGGTCTTTGTTTAAAGGGATAGTGCACCCAAAAATGAAAATTCAGCCATTATCTACTCACCCATATGCTGATGGAGGCTCAGGTGAAGTTTTAGAGTCCTCACATCACTTGCAGAGATCCAAGGGGAGAGGGGGTAGCAACACAACTCCACCTAATGGAGGCTTACGGCGCCCCAGATTCAAACGTCCAAAAACACATCATTGAAACCACAAAATATCTCCATACTCTAAAACTTCACCTGAGCCTCCCTCGGCATATGGGTGAGTAGATAATGGCTGAATTTTCATTTTTGGGCGCACTATCCCTTTAAGTTTGTGGTGTGATTTTTGTGTTCCCCCCCTTTTTCACCAAATATTCCATACACATACTGACAAATACAAAAAAGTAGCAACAGATGTACAGAGGATACTAAAACACAAAAGGGTGCACTAAATTGGAAAAGTGGGTAAAAGATCAGCATCTCAATGATTTGGATCATTCCCTCATTCTTGTTTTTCTTGTTGCCTTATTCTCGTCTTCTTTATTTTCTATTTTTGTGTTCTTTAGCAAGTAAGCAGCGTGCGTCAGTGGATGCCAGCCCTTACAATGAAGAGCTGAAGCTAGCGGTCACGTGGAACAGGGTTGACATTGCCAAGAGTGAACTCTTCAATGGAGACATTCAGTGGAGGGTGAGGGGAAAGAGAGAGAGATCCTACCACTGTAAAGTAGATGAATAATGTGTGTTGTGTTGTGTTGGTATGAAATAAGTGAGAATGTCTTGACCCTATACTGACATGTTTATCCAACCCAACAGTATGAAGACTTGGAAGACTCCATGACGGACGCCCTGGTCAACGACAAGCCTCAGTTTGTGCGTCTCTTCACTGAGAACGGCCTCAACATCCTGGACTACCTGACCTACGGCAGGTTGGAGAGCCTCTACCGCTCGGTGGCCGATGGGACGGTGCTTTACCAGCTGCTTCAGCGCCGTCTGGCGGAGCGGCTGGGAACTGCAGCCCCCGTGCCGACGTCAAACCTGTCGGACTCGCCTTCCAGAGTGGCAACAGAGAACATACAGAGTGGCCCGGTGACGGAGATCAGCCTTTTTGAGGTGTGTTGTGAGGGAGACCGCCATGCCTCACATCTACTTTTACAATCAAAGAACCAAAGAAAACACATTTTTACACGTACACTTTTGTTTGTTTGCTCCTCCACCCCATTTTCTCAGGTTTCAGGGGTGCTGGAACTGTTAATGGGTGACGTCTGCCAGCCATTTTACTACGATGCTTTGGGCTTAGAGCAGATGACATCCAAGAGGAGAGCTCTGAGGGTACTTTTTTTTTCAATATGTAGACATCTATTAAAGCTAGTGAACTGCTGTAGGGCTTGTGAAGACAACAGAGAATGACATGATCAAATTGAACCCTCCTCCCCTGCTTCTCTTCATCCCTCAGCGTGCCAGTAAGCTGCTGCGAGGAGACTGCTTGTATCGGGAGAAGCGCTGCCTCTTCCCCTGGGCTTCTCTCTTCATCTGGGCCGTCCTCCAGAACCGCAGCGAGATGGCCACTTTCTTCTGGGAGATGGTAAAAACCTCTGAGACTTACAGAAAGCCAAAATATGTTCTGCTGCTTTTTGAAACCAACAACAGGCCTTTGCTGTTTCTTCCAGGCAGGGGAGTCGGTGCTGAGTGCTCTGAGTGGCTGTAAGATGCTGAGGGAAATATCCAAGCTGGAGGTCGAGACTGAGACCAAACTGTCCATGAAGGAGCTGGCCCAGAGGTTTGAGAACCTGGCACACGGTGAGAGCATGAACGCACCATCCACCAAAGTTTAGTTATACAAAATAGCTGATAAGTAAAAGTGCAGGAATGATGATGAGGTATTAAACTTAACAGCCTAATTGCTCTAGTGTTATTTGGCCACTCCTTGTTTTAAAATTGTGTAATGAACCAGTGTTTCAATGGGTAGGTATTTAAATTCTTTGTCAGATAAAGCGGTGCATGCATGCCCACTGTATAACGATTATAACTGATTTTCAGAAAAAAAAGACCAAACTTTCTCTGCACTTATCTCTCCTCAGACGTCTTCAGCTCTTGCTATCGGAGCAATGAGAGTCGCTCGTTCACCCTGCTGATCAGGAAATCTCCAGTTTGGGGTGGCACCACTTGCCTCCAGATGGGCATGGGTGCTGACGCACGACTTTTCTTCAGCCACGACGGAGTACAGGTGTGTCACTGTTTTCACACCTGTGTGACTGTCACATGACAAGACAACAATGGAGCCAAGTAACTGACTTTATGTAGGCAGTATAACCAGTTCTGTTTATGCTTGGTCCTTTTTTAATGTTTAAAACTATAACTCAAGTTTGATAATCCAGGTTTTTTGGGCTGAAGCTTATTTCTTTTTTTAACTTAGAAAATAATTAAAGAAGTTAAAGCCTTCCTTTTTATTAAAGTAGATTCTCTGCCGATGGTTAACTTGTAGTAAGGAGCTTATAGAGGCTACATTCACACTGCAAGCTTTCGTGCTGTCTCAGGAAGGTTAACATGGAGGCCACTGAAGTTAGCATTTGTGGTTTCATTTATATGTTGATGTGCAGTTGAAGCCAGTGGATTTGTGAGCAGGTAATAATGAGGACAAGGATGAGGATGAGGATGAGGATGATTTAATTTGCAGTCAGAGTCAGGAGTGGTGGGATCGTGGCGTGAATGGTTTCACTGAAACAGATTTCATCCCAAATTTCAGGAGGTCAAGGGCTACTTTCAACTGTTTTCCATGTTTGTATACACAGAGTGACTCCAGCCAGCTTGGAATTGTGACGAACTTCGATCTAGAGTGACATAAAAGTCACATGAACTCAGATATGACTGATATTCAGACAGAGGTTGCACTGCAAAAAGATCAGATTCCATATGATTTATGTGGTTCACACTGTTGTGAAACAAGATCTGAGTCAGTATGATTTGGGCCTCTTTTGCCTGCAGTCTGATTGTAGCCTAAGTCTTTTCTTCTTTTAATTAAAATTGTTACTATGACTGCAAATAACAGCACTTGGGCATGATTAAGGAATAATTGCGTAATCACTACACATACAACAGAGCTGGCTTTCACAGAGAGCAAACTGATTACAGTTGATGAAAATGGTCTAATGCTCTCTTTTCCTTCAGTCTTTGCTGTCCCAGATCTGGTGGGGGGACATGAAGAGGAACACAGAGGTGTGGAAGCTCCTGCTCACCTTCTTCTGCCCCATCCTCTGCTACACCAACCTCATCTCCTTCAGGTAAAATCCACTCTAGTACTTATTTATTTATTTATTTATTTATTATGCTTCTGCGCCTGCGATAGCCATAGCTGGAGGCATTCTGTTTTTGGGTTGTCCCTCCTTCCGTACATCTCTCCCACTTCTTGTGAAAGCAACATCTCAAGAACGCCTCGAGGGAATTTCTTCAAATTTGGCAAAAACGTCCACTTGGACTCAGCAATGAATTGGTGAGATTTTGGTGGTCACAGGTCAAAGGTCGAAGTCAGTGTGACCTTGCATCCATCTCATTTTCGTAAACAAGATATCTCCAGAACGCCTTATGGGAATTTCTTCAAATTTGGCAAAAACGTCCAGGCATGGATGTAAACTGTAAGAGAAACTTGCTGGTGTGCAAAGGCGTACAGCCTCATTAGCATTAGCTTTCAAAAGATTCAGATTTCAGGTCTGATACTTAACAACAAACTCCACCTCACAGGGAACAAGAGGACCATCACCAAGACGATGAGGGGAAGCCTAACGAGGACGGGATGTGCAGGGACAACGACAGCCTCTACGGCACCACTGTCTTCTCTTTCTCGGACATCAAGCACATGTATAAGTCTAAATAAATTCTAAAGTGATTTGGTTTGTCAAGTGGCGACAAACCAAATCAGAGTTTTGAATGGACATGATTTCAAAGGGACTGTTTTTTCTGTTGTGTTGATTGAAAATATGTCATTGTTATACCAGTGAAGCTGACGCACAAGGACCAATCACTCCCAGAACAGCAACCATTAAAGGTGAGTCCTCTTTAAACGCAGCACCTTCTAAAAAAGATGCATAAATGAATATTTTAAGCAGCCGTGACGAATGCAAGAAGCTCCTAATCCATGTCTGATAACCTTCCCTACAGGCATACCCCAGTCACGCAGACCACCAAAGCGTCCGTTCATAGTGTCAAGATGGCGAGAGTTCTGGTTTGCACCCGTCACCTCATTTTTGGGCAACGTCCTGATGTACTTCCTCTTCCTCCTGCTGTTTGCGTACGTGCTGTTGGTGGACTTCAAGCCCCCGCCGCCTGATGGTCCGGCCATCACTGAGTATGTGCTGTACTTCTGGGTATTCACCATCGTGTGTGAGGAGATCCGGGAGGTAAGTGCGGAGACATCATGCTTGTTTCATGCATCTATGTCACATTTAACCACTGCAAAAGCAGATATGGCATAAAATCACTTCACACAAACAGCATTTATAAAGTATTTGGCTGTATTTAATGTTCTGTTTGTTTATGGGGTTTTTTTTTCTTCTCAAAGACGTTCTTTCTGGGGACGATGAGTTGGCGTCAGAGAATGAGAGTGTACATTCAGGATGTGTGGAACAAGTGTGACCTCACCGCTATCTCGCTGTTCATCGTCGGAGTAATCTGCAGGTACGGACAACAGCTACACACAGGACTGTCTACAGTGTATATTACTACAGGATTATGCCAAAGTCGTCCACAGTATTAGCTCAGCTGACAGCCTTTAAAGTGCAGTTATATCAAATGACCACTAGACGGCGGTGTTATCATACTGTATCTGCTTCCCTATGTGTTTTAGGATGTTCAAAGTGTCATACGGATTTGGCCGGGAGTTCCTGTGTTTGGACTACATGGTCTTCACCCTCCGTCTCATTCACATCTTTGCCATTCACAAACAGCTGGGACCAAAAATCATCATTGTCAGCAAGATGGTGAGAAACATCACCACAAGTTCACATCATACCAGTGATTCTTAGCAGGATGTTTGTATTATAATGATGGAAAGACAACTGTTTGCTCCTTTTCAGATGAAGGACGTCTTCTTCTTCCTGTTCTTCCTGATGGTGTGGCTCATGGCATACGGAGTAGCCAATCAGGCTTTGCTCTACGCCTACGACCCGAGCTTAGATCGCATCTTTCGCCGGGTTTTCTACAGACCGTACCTGCACATCTTTGGACAGATCCCTGTGGAGGAGATGGATGGTAAAAGGGCATCTTAAGAGAATAAAAGTTACAGTTTTAAAGTAGTCTAAGAATAATGTTGCAGCCTGTACTGGACATTTTTTCATATCCATTCCATTCCATCACTGTTATTGTGACGTGATAGCAGATTTATTTGATAAGTAGACATGTACAATATTTTTTAAAGTGCTGCAGTTGGTCAAGAAACTAGATTTTAGATTTACTGTACTTCACCTGTACTGTGACTGATTCCTGTATATAATAGCAGAAAAAAAAAGTTAAATCACAAATGATGAAATTAAAGACAAACTAACAATGACAGTGAAAAAATAGTGAGAAGAAAAATAAAATAAGAGCTGATTTATACCGTACCAAACTCACACATGTAATGGAAAAAAAAGGAATAAAATGAAAAGATGGGACATATTTTAATCTTCTCTATATTTTTGTGTCTGTTCCAGTTGGAAAGACGTGGGACATGGAATGCACGCACAACATTACAATGATCGAGAATGGTGCGGAGCCGTGCAGGACGATGTATAGTAACTGGATAGTGGTCATTCTGCTGATTGTTTATCTACTGGTCACCAATATCCTGCTCATCAACCTGCTCATCGCCATGTTTAGGTAAAGAATAAGATTAAAGTCAGTCAGTCAGTCTGTCTCTGTGACCTCGCTGACACTATCACTCATCTCAACTCTCTCTGTTGCCTTTGTGTCCACGCAGCTACACCTTCTCTGAAGTGCAGGCGAACAGTGACATCTACTGGAAGTTCCAGCGCTACAACCTGATCGTCCAGTACCACTCCCGTCCCTCCCTGGCTCCTCCTTTCATCATCCTCTCGCACATCAATCTCTTTATTAAGAGGCAGATCCGCAAGGTGCCCTCTGTCAAGATCCACCACTTTGGTCAGTAGCGAGTCGAATTAATGTAACATCAATTACATCGCCTTCAGCTCAGCTGTTGTGGTTCCTGCTTTGTTCAGGCTGACATGAATGACAGCAGTGATAAAAAGCTTTTGCCTTCCTCTGTTAGTATTACAGTTAAAAGGGAAAGCAGCCAACAGGCTAATGACGTGGGAAACCATTCAGAAGGAGGACTTCCTGACCGCCCAGAGTAAGATCCAGAAAAGCAGCGATTCAGAGAGGCTCAAACGGATGTCTGTCAAGTGAGCACATCTTCCCAAACTAACACCGCACCAGCAAAATTACCTATTTTCTACCTCCATCATACTGAGGTGAACGTGTCCTTTTTTAGGGTGGATGGTGTGCTCAAACACGTGACTGAAAGCAGAGACTTTGAACACAGGCTGAGAGCTCTGGAGAATGAGGTAAAACTAAAGAACACTTTTCAAACTGAGCTCATCATCTGCGGCATTTGTGTCGCTCTTGATACTGCTATAAAAGAGCCCGTCTGCTCAGGCAACCCCTCCTGTGTAAGGGTTAAATAAATGTCATCCATCACGATATAGCAGGGCTGGGTGCATCATGACAACTACAACACTATGTTCTGATACTGATATCACAATGTGTGTTTATGTATGGGAAAATCACATACTTGTTAGGACAATACGCTTATTTGTTCTGTTGGTGAGAATCAGATAAGAAGAAAATTACCACTCTCGTCTGTACAGTAAATGTGGAGCTACTACACAGCCCACAGAAGGTTAGAGTAGCTTATCTTAGCTTAGCTTAGCTTAGCTTAGAATACTGAGGGTAAACAGCTAGTCTAAAAACAACAGTTGACTGTTTTAGCGAGGGTTATGTGCCTGACTATTTCTTGACCGGGACCAATAACTTCCTGGAATCTCCGCTAGTTGCCTGGCAACTGCTCAGAGCCAAGAAATGTGCATTAAACATACATTTTTCTAAATAAAGAGTATATATGGTTTTGGATGCAGAGAGCTGTAATTATCACGTCACTTCCTGAGAGCCTCGTAACCACAGTAACCTGGTCATTTAAAAACACTTTTGAAACTATATTCAACCAGCAAAGTGAAATCTCACATTTCGTGCATACTTACACTTAAACTGAAGCGGTATTGACATCACATTCCCTGAAGGCACTGTCACTCATGATTCCACACCCCTCTCAGTTGATGCCATGCCCCCACGCCACATCAGGATCAAAAGTCTAAAACTCAAAAAACAGATTTGAAAGTGAAAAAAAAAAAAAAGATCTGAAAGTGGGGAAAAAAAAGATCTGAAAGTGAAAGCAAGATTTGAAAGTGAAAAAAATGAGATTTGAAACTGTAAAAAATAAGATCTGGATCTGAAAAGATGAAACATGCAACTGAAAAAAATAAGACCTCAAATGTTAAAATATATATAGAAGTGAAAAGTGAAAATAAATTCTTCATTCAAAAGAATTACCAAAGTGAATCAAAATTATATTTAACCTGAAAAAATGTTTCATACACTTATTTTTATTTTGAATACATTGTTGTATTTTTCAAAATTCAAGATTAACACATGAATTTTCAGTTTCAAATTTTATTTTTTCAAGTACAAAACTTTTGACACTAATGTAGCTCCATAAAATATTATGTTAGTATGGAATTACTTATTTGGTTTTAGTATGGATTAAAAACAAGGTATAATATATGTTTCTCTTCCTGTTAAACTGATTCGGAGCTGCCATATGGATGTACATATGTAGCGCACAGATTACGCCACTAGAGGTCAGTCTCTGTTCGTGCAATACAGCTGAGCTTAGAAAGAAGCCAACTGTGAGAGGTGAAAATAACATTTACAGGACAAGTAAAGAAAAATGCCTCAGAGGTCTCCTAGTTAATCAATTAAATATGACTCTATGGAATCATGAAAACATCGCCACATATAACTTTATCTTAAGACGACATCTTACAACTGCAAAAGCAGTCTTATTAGCCACATGCTTTTATTCAGCTACTAGTCTTCCACCACCACCTTAGACTGAGAGCCAGGTCCCGCCCTCATGGTGTTTCTGCTACCTTTTTATCATTACTATTTCCTGTTAGCCTGTATCGTGGGCCATCACATGTTGATAACAAGCACCTCCAACTCGGGGCTGTTTGGTCTCAGGGGGCCTAATTTTTCTGGTAAAATTATGTGAATGCAAATATTAGGGTGCTACATCAGCATGAATAGTCATACAAGTATGAAATTTGGCAAGGAGTTTCCTGAGACAAAGGGGAAAGTAGAAAAATAAGATTCTGGGGCTTGCTGCCATTTTATTTCAAAATATTGCACACAACAACCCCCCCCCCCCCCCCCCCCCAAAAAAAATGACTATCTGTTTGACAAATTTTCATCACTTTGTGTTTATATTACTAATTTCATTTTGAGCCAAGGTTGACCTTTCTGTCTTGAAAATTATACTTGCTTTTGCCTAAATTTGTCACTATATTTGTATTTATATCTATAAATGCATGATATTCTATGGGCCGTAAGTATTTTAAACCAACAGGACTTCTCTAACTTGGCTAGTTGCATGTTATACACATATCAATATAGGCTTGACGATGTCATATATGCTACAATAACTTCTATCACTTTCAGCTTTAAGTTTTTTTGTTTGTTTTTTTACTCAAAAACATCATGTACCGCACACCCCAGTGACATGTAAGGACGGCATGAAGGTGTGAAAAAATAGCTACAGCCCAAGCCAAGTATAATGTGTGAAGTAGTAAGATGCAGAGGTGGTGATAGCTGGATTTGGTTACCGTTACACAGAGCAAGGCGAGCTGTTACACCCTGGTACCAGTCCTTATGCTAAGTTAAGCTAACTGGCTGCTTGTGGTAGCCTCGTATTAACAGGCACATATGAGAGTCGACCTCTTAGCCTGCTCTCTGCCATAAAGCAAATAAATGTTCCCAGATGACAAACTTTTAAGGAAATGCCTGATATTAATTGACCATTTTCAGCTCCAAAAACTCTTCTGCTTGTAGCATTAAGACAAAATCCCACAACATGATTGCACTGATGTTCAAAGCTTGGGAAGTGTCGACACAAGGCCCCAGCCCACTGCATGGCATTATTGTTACTGTATTCTAATACACAGCTTTCTGCTCTTTTGATCCTCCTCCTCAGATGGAGTACTGCTCAAGTGCTCTCAGCTGGATCGTGGATACTTTGGCTCAAGGCAGCACATTCAAACCCCCTCGGCCTCCACCTACGCTTAGAGGTACAAAGTCAGATCATGCAAGTTTCTTTCCAGGAACAAGTGAAACTACATGCTTAAAGTCATGGGTTTATTTTCACCAAGCTTGCGTGACTAGTTTTCTCTTTATGTTTAGTGCCGTTAGCCTCAAGTCATTTATACTTAACATGCTTTGTAACATTTCTTCCTCTTCACACAGATTCGTTCCCGTCCTCTTCCAATTCCACCTGATTCAGCCTCTGTGGTGCCTTTACTTGCTCAGGGTCGGTATAAGAAGAGATTTAAACGCTTTTACCTCGGCTGCTCCCCCAGTCGTACTGTTTGCCAGCCACGTTCATCACTGGACTCTGTTACGGAATAGTTTTAAATGTTCTCAACTACAAAAGCATGTAGCAGAGATCACTACTTGTTGCAGTATTGATTACATGCCAAAGCTGATATTTTACGGGTGCAATCAATCTTATAAGAATGCCAAAGTCAAGTGTATATATTTATGATGTGGCATGATATATTTTATGTTTTGATTTCCTATCATGTCTTTACTGCTGTTATTTTTAAGGTTTTTGTAGAGGTTTTTACTGCGATATATGATATAGTTAACAGGGATTACATTGAATGTCACTGATGTGCATGTGCATATTGTGATACTGTTGTGTTCAGTTACTTTCTGGCAACCTTAAATGTTGAATCATGTATTTGTGTTGCGACATTACTTTATTCTGTTCAATAAATTGTATATACGGTGTAATGAATGAGTTATTTCTGTTACTGTTGTGTAGGGAAATTTTCTTATGCATTTTTGCTTATCCTGTTGGGGGTTGCGGGAGGGCTGGAGCCTATCCCAGCTGACATTGGGCGAGAGGCAGGGTACACCCTGGACAGGTTGCCAGACTATCACAGGGCTGACACATAGAAACAGACAACCATTCACACTCACGGCCAATTTAGAGTCACCAATTAACCTGCATGTCTTTGTACTGTGGGAGGAAGCCGGAGTACCTGGAGAAAATGCTGACATGGGGAGAACATGCAAACTCCACACACAAGGGCTCCCTTTTGCTGTGAGGCGACAGTGCTAACCAGTACACCACTGACACCCGCCAAATAACGGTATTATTTTTTTTCTAAATATAGCGATTTTGATAAAACAGAAGTTTTTAAATTAGTCTGTCACAGCAGAGATGGAGTGCTTTTTTTGTATGATCCAGAGATACATTCTTCCTAAAAGTCATGTGACTCTGAAAATACTGCTTGCAAAGTTATCACCCTAAGAGGCCGTTTACATGTACACGGTGATTTTGATAAACGGAGACATCTTCCTTCGTTTGTGTCCTTCGTTTACACGCAAACGGAGATTTCTCCTCTGAAAACGAGTCTTTCTAAAAACTCCGGCCAGAGTGGAGATTTTGGAAAACTCCGTTGGCGCGTTTGCATGTAAACTGAGATAAACGGAGATAGACGGAGTTATAGGCAGCCGACGTCACAGTATGCGCCAGAACTTGCGCCTGTGTCAAAAGTGCGACCTATGTTGCTATGGTGACAGTGGATACATGGAAGGCTTGAGCTTCTCGTTACACTGCCACCTACAGGTTTGGCATGCTCTTGTGTATATATACATGGGTAAGTGTAAACGAAGATCTTTTTGAAAACGGAGACGGTGAAATGTCCGTTTGTGAAAATAGCCGGCCAAGTGTAAACGGCCTCTGAGACCTCGTCAGTCCCCAGAGGGTGAATGACGCACACCTAGGTGTAATCACTCACCTGATTCATGTGTGATCACTGAATGTTAGGAAGGGCTCTGGCCTTGCCTCTGTAGGACACATTTCGGAAGGATCCTTGACTTTGAGAAGTACCAACAGAGAGGTGCTGAGAGAATCAATAAGTTGCACACAGCTCTACAGTGAAATGAGATTTTGCCTCTTTTAAACAGTCAAATTTGCAGTTAAGTTGCACTTGATTGGACAAAATTGCAAGGTCGCGCAGAATTCACAGGGCTGAATTTGCATTGAAATCCTAGAGTGACTGAATAATCAGTGTCAGTTACAGGTTAGTTAGTTACAGGTGCTGGTATTTGTCATGTATCCCCCTGTTCCCAGTCGGCATGCTAAGCTAAGCTAAGCTAACTAGCTGCTGGCTCCAGCCACGTATTTAATACACAAATATTAGAGTGGTATTGATCGTCTCATCTAACTCTTGGCAAGAAAGCAAATATGTGTCCTTCCCAAAATGCTGAACGAATCCTTTAATGATGAATAATCATGATTAATGTCCGGCCCTTCTTGTTTAGCTTATGAAACACTGCAGGCAAGAAAGAAATGAAACCTGGTACTTTCGTGTCAGGAGTAACACACCCTATGTCTGTGAAAATCAAGTTGGTACAATGACAACTATTTAAATGCAAACTACATGTGGCACTAAATCATGCAAATTTAACAAGAGAATCACTGAAGCAAAGTGTGACTAGAACATAGGAGTGAGATAGTTGGGTGTACTGTAAAGAGAAGAGGATATGGATAGTTTAAAAGGTGCACCATGGTGCTGAGTTTCAGTTTGCCAGAGCTCTATTGAAGGTCACATAGTGGAGCGAGGCTATTGAAGGAGCCTTTACTGTAAATAGCCGGCTGGGCCACCTGTCAATCGCAGCGGCAGCTCACACCGAGAGAGGCGGTGTCATCACTTTCTGCCTGGCTTGCCTTCTCACTGCATGACGGCTGCATGTGCAAATATGTACCCGTGTAAGTGAGCATGTGTGCAGTTTCTGAGTTTGATTTAAACTCGCCTCATTTCACACAACCTGCAACACCACTGTGTCACATGCCCCATCCTGTGTCTCTCACTGGTCTTCCTAATGAAATCCCTGTGATAAAAACATTCTGTGCCTCACATGTGATGCATTTCTTTGCCGTGTCAGTTGCTGCACATGTGCACGTCGCCATCATCTCCATTTCCGTCTATTTACATCCATTCCATACATCATCCTGACATGTTCTCCTCTGCTTTGAGACTGGCAAGCAGATACTACCAGCACTGTTGAGACTGTGTCTGGGAGGTGTTGGTTTAACCTCATGGTTACTTTATAAGCCACTGTTAAAGGGTGCATTATTACTAATACTACTGTTTGTAATCATTTCTATTATTTTTTACCTCCAATGACCCCTTATTAAAATGTTCAGTAGAGTTGAGTGCACATGCAGTCCTGAGTTTCAGCCAGGTTTAATAATAGATTTAATTAAAGAGAAGAATGTATTGGTGCGCCTAATTACAACTCCAACGACTTTATTGGGCAGAGTAAACTGCAAAAGTCAGAGGTGTGGGAGTTGGTGAATACCATCGGTTCTTCTGAATGTGTCTCATTTAAAACTTCTCAAAGGTGCACTAATTGAGAAAAATCAATCCTAATAAACTGGCTTAAACCCTGTACCACCTACTTTGGTATGGAATAAGTTTGGAAATATTTAAAATGAAAAAATTGGGAAACAAAATCTTTAAAGTCTGGAATAAATGGATTGAATTTATGACCTCATTCTGAGCAGACTTTGTACAACTCCATTAATGTTTCATCTTCCTTTCCCCTCCTTGAAAGGAATGATAGAAATATACTCCCTTAGTACTAAGGTAATGCTTTTTTTCAAGTAGGGGGAAAAAAAATACAACTTTTCTGTCATTTATTTTAATTCTTCATTATTTTATTTCATATTATTTTATTAAATTATTATATGCAGGCAAATATTGTAAGCATCCTTTCTGTATCTTTTTGTTTAATAAAACCAATATTTTTATTTAGTTTTTTTTTATTTATTTATTTTTTATTTTTTAAATGATGCAGGTGCGATTCGGGAAAAAGATTGTTGATTCATTCCCAGGTCATCAAATAAAGCTGCTTTATGAGTGAACCATCAACCAAACAAATCAGTATTTGACGACCAATCAGCCGTCTTTCTCCAGAATTGCATACTGCACCTTTAACTGTAAAATCATGTATTTTAATTTAATTTATTTAGTCTTTATTGGATCATTTCTTTTCTGGGGGATTCACAGGCCTGTTGAACTCACATGCAAGTAGGTAAAAAAACCAAACATAATTAATAAATGAATAAATAAAACAAAAATAATGACAATAGTAATAAATAATAGACATTATTGTATTATGTACCCACACCTTTATATAAAGTGTAGCACTATGACAATTAAAACTTGCTCTGGAATTATTTAAAGTCAGTAATTAAATGTCTCCCTATGTTCTTTGACCTCCCCTCTCCCCTCCCTCCTGCGGTCTAACACCCCCCTGCCTGCCCTAAGCACACACCCACCTCTCTAATACACTGGGTTAAGGGCATCAGGAGCATTCTTCCCGGACATGTGCCCCTGTCACTCATACACAGACAGGCACACAACCACACCACACCACACACCCAGTTGTGTTTCCACTGTGTCCTCTGTGTTCCCAGCACAAGACTGGCACTCTGCTCTGTTGGTCTTGTCAACGCAGCCCTCCTCCGCCCGTCTGTCTCTGCAGCTTGGAGCAAAGACTTGAACAATATCACTGAATCACCTGCAGCTCTGTGACGTTTTCTGTGGATTTAATTTTTTTCAAGTGTTAAAAACCCACTGATTGTCTTTGTTTTTGGTGGAAGAAACAGCAGAGACAATCATCCAGTGTGGATTTGTAGTTTAGAAGAGGTCCTCTGTGTGGCTGTGTAAGTCTTCCAAAATGGCGCCCGTGAAAGGCTGGATGGTGGGGCTCCTGCTGGTCCTCCTGTGCCCGTCCCAGGTCCCGCTCCCTGGACTGGTGAGTGCCCAGGACGTGGCTGAAGCAGAGGAAGGCCTCCATGCCAGAGATGTTGAAGAGGTTGTGGCTGAGGAGAGCGAAACCGCTGAGGGTGATGATGACGCAGGTGAGGAAGAAGAACAGGTAGAAGAGGATGATGAGGGAGAAGCTGATGAACAAGAGGAAGAGGAGGGTGAGGAAGAGGAAGAAGAGGATGCTGAGGAGGGTGAAGAGGAAGAAGAGGATGCTGAGGAGGAGGAGGAGGCTGCCAATGAGGAAGAGGAGGAGGATGATGAGGGAGAGGATGATGATGATGATGAGGAGGAAGCGGAGGCTGATGAGGCAGCAGCTGAGGATAATGATGATGATGATGAGGAGGAGGACGAGGAGGAAGAGGCTGCCGATGAGGAAGAGGATGATGATGATGAGGAGGAAGAGGAAGAGGAGGCTGGTGAGGCAGCAGCTGAGGATGATGACAATGAGGAGGAGGAGGGGGAGGCTGCAGATGAGGAAGAGGATGATGATGATGAGGAGGAGGAGGAGGAGGAGGGGGAGGCTGCAGATGAGGAAGAGGATGATGATGATGAGGAGGAGGAGGAGGAGGAGGGGGAGGCTGCAGATGAAGAGAATGATGATGATGATGAGGAGGAGGAGGAGGAGGAGGAGGATGAGGCAGCAGAAGAGGAGGAAGAGGAGGCTTCTGAGGAGGATGACGAGGCACCTGAAGGAGAGGAGGTAGCTGAGGAGGAGGAGGATGGTCATGATGATGATGACTCTGAGGAAGAGGATGCAGCTGAGGCAGAGGAGGATGACGGTATACCCACTTTTTTAAATGTGTTTTTTCTATATATATGAGTCATTAAAACACCCAACAAAGCAGTTACTGAATATAAAGTATAACGGATGTGACTATTTCCTGGGCCCTCTGTGTGTGTTCTGACTCCACAGTAGCCTCCTGACATTGTCGGGTTTGTTGCAGCCGCTGTGGAAACCCTGTCACACATATCAGTCCTAAAATAGAGCGGCTTATCTGTGGGGTTGCAGGCACCCAGCAGTATCTAAACCATTCGTGCCTTTTGTTGAACCAATGTCGCTATTTTGAGACCCCGAAACAGGTACTGTGGTGAAGGGAAGGTTCACATGAAGCAGAAGTTGTAACGATATAAAAGTGTATAAAAGTGTTATTTTTTTTGCAGTCTTGACACAAATTCTTTTAGATATATCATTTAAAAGATTGTGACCAAGTTCCACACCAAGCAGGACGTTTTACAGTGTAACAAGAGAGTCTACAGCCATGCTAGCAGTTCTGTGAGGCTGTAGCCAACAGCTAAATGCTCGGTAGCAGCATGCCCAGTCCCTTTTACTAGCCCAGTGTGGCTACATATTTTGACAAATGAAGGCCTGTCTCAGTTAGAGGCCTGGTCTGGTTGCCAAGCAGTTTTTCGGATGTATAACACCAGGCTGTTGGCTACCTCAAATTGACCTTTCCGTAAGCCCCGCCCCTTTGTGATGGCCCGGCAAGCTGTCGCAGTAAGCATGGAGCCCACACTGTAACTAACTGCACACCCTAAAGAAATATTATCATATTTTTGGAAAAATGAAAGAGTGATTCCAGAGAGAAGCAGACAGAGGGGTCTACAGTCTGTGTTTGAAGGATATATCCAGGATGTCAAACTGACTCAGCAGCAACAACAGGTTAAAAAGACAAAGATAGTTAGAAGCTAAAGCCAAACTATAAGCTGCAGATCACAGTGTAAAAGTGAACCACCACATCACTGCTGATCGCCACAGAAGACAATGAATATAAAGGGAAACTCTGCTGATATTGAACCAGCTGTGTGGCATCGCTGTGTGTGCAGATAAACAGTATCTGGCTTTGCAAGCTCCTGGACCTCAGCCGCTGGACGAATAGGGATCTCCAGGGGAAGTCAAACAACGTTCATCTGTGCACAATGCGATGACACACAGCTGGTTCAATATCAGCAGAGTTTCCCTGCTTCCCTTCACTGGTTCCTGTACAGCAGCGTCGGTCTTTCTTCACTGTTACAATCATTAAAAAGCAAAAGCAGCATGTGTATACATTCAGTAGGCTATATCTTCAGTAGCTAGCTAGCTAACCCTACACTTTTCAGGGTTTGATTTTCGGGAAGAAACGTATATCTTTTTATAACCTCTCCAGGTAACGAGTATCATTAATACACGACGTGCCCCAGGCACAACATTTAGCTCCAAATCCACAACACCAGCCTGAAAATGAAGGAAATCTGAAACGACTGCATTAGAGTCAATAGAGCACAGCTGTGTTGTTTTCGGACCCTGGTCTGAGCTGGCCTGATGCTACATTATGATTGGTCAGTCTGTGGGATATTTTGGCTTTATTTTTGTAGAGTGGAAATTCGTCATCCTTCTTTACATACAGTCATATTCAGTGCGTTTGGTTTTGTGTATTTGCATGCTATTATTTGCTAATTAGCGCTAAATGCAAAGTACAGCTGAGGCTGTCTCTAGTTTTGCTGGGATGTAGTCATAAACCAAAGTGATCAAGGTGATTAAGATTCATCCTCTAAGGACCATGAATGTCTAAATAAACCATCCCATAGTGGTTGTGATATTTCAGTCTTGACCAAAATGGTGGACAAAATATTCAATAGTGGCATTGTTTCTTAATACGCACTGATACTGATATATCTGCATCAAACTGATATTGGCAGGCTGATGTATCGGTCCAGCTCTAGAAGCCTCACTTGTTGACTCTTGTTAACTTTATAGATGAGCTTGAAGATGAGGACACAGCAAATGAGACAACTGAAGAGGAGCCTGCTGACGACATCCTGGAATACCGCTCTGGCTCTTTGTGTAGTGTGTGCTCCATCTGTGAGGTAAAAATTACGAGGACAAGACTCTTGCTGTAATGTGCTTTTCACAAATGGAGACTGATGATAACTGTACCTTGTGCTGACAAGCTGTACCTTCCTCTCTTTCAGCACTGCTCTAAAAACTGCGACCAATGCCCCTGTGAAGACGGAGATGAGTCGGAACACTGTGAGATCTGCCAAGTGAGCATCTGTCCAAAAAACTGTCAGTAATTTCAACATTTCAGTGGGACAAGAGTCTCCTCATTTTAACCCTTTTCAAAAAATGTCTTCCAGGAATGCTCATCCTGCTACATCTGCCCGATACTGTGTGACACAATTTGCACACCAGGTAAATGTTGGTGGCAATTAAGTATATTGTGCATGCACTGTTGTGTTGTTTTTCCTTTGTTTGTCAACTTTTGGTTAAATTTTGTATGCATTGCTTTTTTCCAGGTGGCCTTGTTGATGAGCTCAGTGGCTCTCTCTTTCAGTAAGACCTCTCACAACACTTCGATATTTACTTGTTTTCTTCTACAGTATTATTATTAAATTATACCACAGAAGGTAAGGATATATTGGGAAATGCTCTATAGGTTAGTGTTGGGTTTGCTCATGCCCTGACCTTTGTTTTGCAGGACTGTGGCTTCTTTTCTCTGAGCAACCCGGAGACTGCGCCCTTTAACACCACCCTGTGGTAGCATGAGGTACTGCGCCCAGGATTGGCGCTGTCCGGCTGTTCATACCTCTCCAGCAACATGAGGACTCCCACAAGAGCTTGTCATGAGTCTGACAGCTGACTGAAACACAAAAACACATTTAGGTTTTAGCACATGTTTAGGTATGATTTTTAATTTGTAATGAGAGCTGAAAAACAATTATAGAGTCTTTTATTTATTGAAAACAGCCTAGCTGAGGCTATTGCATAATTTCTAAGGACTCTTTTTTTTGCAGGATCATTTTTGTAAAACAGTTTTTGTTGAGCTATAATTTTAGTAGGTCTATCTTGTTGGAGGGAATTTGTAGAAATGCACTGGAAAATCTGCTGCTCGTGCAAGAGCGTAACTTTGGTCTGAAAAGTGTTTGGTGGGAAGGCTGTAGGGTTCCTCTCCTTGGAAAAAATCAGCGATTTGCATCTCATTTTCGACATTTCTACATATATTTTAGGACTTCAAAATCTGGGAAATAATTATGTTGGTGTTATCATGCTAAAATCTGCCAGAATAGTGCTAAATATATATGGCATTTTTTGAGTATATCAGAGCCAAATCAGCAGCCTAATACACATTTTCAGTCAGAATCTGACAGCTGGCCAAACAGTAGTATATTAAGCAAGATTTATGTTGTTAGAAAATAACGTGTTTTTTGGGGATGGTATCACTTATTCTTTTTTTACAGCAAAATTTCACACGTGTCAATTCAAAAACAGCTTCTACAATGCTCCCACTTCTCATCTGGTAATACATTTCTCCTTATCTGTAAAATTTGGTTCAATGTAGGCGGCATGTACATCACATGCACAGGTTATACCTGTCTCAAATTTGCTTCTAATTAGCTGTTTTTGCTATGTTTACTTTTAGTTTTCTATGACTTTGAAGGTATTTCTACTATTACTTTTGTGCATATGCTCGTGACAACGGCTCAACTCTAAAACTGCAGTTGATGTCAAATAAAAAAAAATGTCAGTAACTTAAAATACAGCATATTTAACTCACAAATGTGCCTGTAAAGTTAGGTATTTTGCTTTAGCCTTTGTGATATACATGCTGTAAATTCTAAATGGTGAACGATAATGAATTGGGTTTAGACAGAAAAGTTGTTCGGTGACTTTTAGTTTAGAGTATGAATACATTTTAGTGTAGAAAGAGCATAACAAGTGCAGTAAGCTACATGTATTGCTGTTTCTGGAATAAATAACATCTGTTCACCCTTTCACTGATTTATTCTTTTATTTTGGATTTAGATGTAAAATTTTGGGCTTTTTTGCTTCCATAACATGACTTCTTTCAGACTAGTGGATAAAAAACATCAAAAACACACACATTACTGTGTTCATTCTCGGTCAAATTTCTGTTCTGGAAAAAGCACCAAAAGCACATAGTTTATTAGATGATACCTCATTTGCAACAGACTTGCAACACACACAAAAAAACTGCTATACATGATCAATTGTGGAAGTTTCATTGTGATATGTAGTAGTTCAAAATTTTACCCTTTTTTGGGGGGGTCTTAAAATGTATGGAATTTACTATATATATTTACAGATGGCATGGTGGTGCAGTGGCATTGCAGCAGTAGCATTGACACCTCAAAGCAAGAAGGTTCCTGGTTCAACCCCAGGGTGGGGAAGATTACATGTTTTCCCTGTGTCAGCGTGGGTTTTCTTTGGGTGCTCCAGCTTCCTCCCACAGTCCAAAGACATGCAGGTTAATTGGTGACTCTAAATTGGCCGTAGGTGTGAATGTGTGTCTGTCTCTATATGTTAGCACTGCAATAATCTGCCCAGGTGTACCCCACCTCACACAAACCAAATTCTTTCCTATCTATATTCTGAAGGTTTTTACAGAGGGTTTTATTCAAATATTATTCAGAGCCTGATTTATATAACATTTATTTCCTAAAAACACGGTGAAAATGTTTGTTTTTTAATAGCAATGGGCAACATTTCTTGATTCATGGAGTGATGAAAACAGATATCCAAAAATACATCTGTCTTTGACTCAAAGTAAAACAAGGATGGTGAACGTGGCTTCATCAAAAGTTCAGATTTTTGTTCTGAAAATGTTTGCAAATCAGTGCATGTTTAATGTGTCATTTGTTTATGTTAGAAAATATCCACACACAAGTGCCACTTGACACAAGATTTGTGACCACCACACCTTGATGGAAAGTGTTGTCAAATCTCCAGCCAATCACATGCTGATTAATAAACGAGCTCCAGCTGCAGAGCACATGAAGCAAAGTGTGTGTGAGTGAACTCTCTGTGGCTCACTGGTACAGCGTGTCCTGCTGGGAGGTTTTCTGGTGAGTTTCTGTCCTGTGTCAAGATAAAACAAACTTGTTCTTCAGTGACTTGGTTAAAAAAAAAAGGAGGAAAAATCAATTGAGCGTATCGTGAATCAACACAGACAGAGCCAGAGCTTTGTGTTGGGGAAGTTTTGACCTTTTGAAAGCAAAACATTGATACAGCCTTCTGACTTTTAGGTGTATTCCTTTTTGTTTCAAGGCCCAGCTGCCTCTCATTGGTAACCTTCTGAACTTCTGGAATATTGAAAATAAGACACACCCACAAAAAGGCTAAATACTAGGTCATCTTAGTTTCGTTGTTATGGTTCATACTGATCTTGTCATATACATATCTCTTGTGAATCTACCCATACACTTTGGACTCTTCTTTAACCACTGTCATTACCTTGTGCCAAGTCACGTTCCTTGAAACTTGCTGTACAGCCTGTCTTAGTTGTTTTGGAAAAGGTTCGGAGATGTCTGATAAGTATAAACAGAAAAATAGGCCGGCAGTCATGAGGTGTAGTGATGAGTGTGTCAATGTGGTGAAGGGCAGGAAACTTGTTGTGTAGGTTCATTTAGCCAGTCATGTTTGTGTGTGCATAAACACACAGGACAATTACCATAAACACTGCCAGGTAAAAAAAAAGATTTGACCCTGTCCAGGAAAAGTGATTGTCCTAAGTGTCAATGTTTTCATGGTAAACCTGCATCTGTCTGAAGATATAGTCAATAGAGACCTGAAGTCCTTCCCCTTCTGGAGATCACCATTGGTCGTTATTACGAAAAAAGGAATTTGCGGTTTGAACTGTGCCATAACTTACATGATTGTCAACATATTAGATAACTTTGCAAGTCAAGAAAGTTGCAGTTTGTTATAGATTTGTCGTAGTACCATAGAGTTTTGTGTAAAACCACTCAGTGAACATCTTTTGATCTCTTTGTCAACAACACCACCAAAGCTAACATTACCATGGGCCATGGCACCTTTCACTTTCTCTTACCTGATGTGATACATCAGCGATGCTTGTCTTCTTCAGCTAGGAGATGAAAGAACGAGCAAGACCCGTTGCTCTTGTCAGCACATCCTGGTGCAAAACACACAGGCACTATAGTTTCAGTGAGACAAAAAGTAATGATGTCACTAATGCAACTCTTGGGTGTTTCCACAGTCTAATCGCTCATACTTAAACAGTTTTAGGGCAAACTGACACTTTTTTGTCTTGCAAAGTTAGCTTTTAAGCTGACAAATGTGTAATTCATGGCACAATTGAAAAAGCGACGTGATCTCATCCCTACTGGTCATGGTTTGACGTTTGCACAGAAGCCTCTGGTGGGCAGCTTTGTATCTTGATGCAAAAGGTGTCGGTGGAAAGTCTGATTAAGAGGGGGTCGGCAGTTAGGTTAAAGCAACAAAAGTACTTGGTTGGGGTCAGAAAAAGACTAACAAGTGATTAACGACTCACGTGATTACTGGCTGTTGTGACAAAATAACTCAACATTGACTCTTGATTTCACACGGGAAACAAACAACCGTCTCGTGGGTCAAAGTTCTGTGTCTCTTTGACCCATCCACCAAAGCGGGATTTTGTGCTCTTTATACTACAACACCACAACAACGATAAAACTACAACATTAAGATATAACAAGATTCCATAAAGTTAGATCACGTGTTTGACTTCATGTTTTCACCACTGACTACCAAATGTGAGTTTTTTTGGCCCTACCCTGCTTACTCTGGCATTCTTACCTCTACCCTCACAAATCTCACTCCTCATACCTAAACCTAACCGACCCAGCCAACAAAGGCAACAAGTATGAACAAATCGCATTACATTCTATATGGACATAATAAGTTCCTATGGTGGTTTGTCAGGACTGTAATAGGATGCAAGACCACACAATCATCCAGATAAAGTGCACATTAATTGTCTCAGCCCTTCAAAGGATTTCACAAGTTGGGCCGCTGAAATTTAATCACATCGCTAATGATACAAATGGCACCGAGCCAGCACACAGTAGGTATCTCACATTACTGTGGTTGATAGTCAATGTTCCTTTGATGGCTTGTGACACTTGAAGCCTGGCAGGATGTGGCGTGTTTTTCAGCTTCTACTGTGTTAGTTTGCACCTGTGAATTAAAAGCTTAGTCTAGCTGTATCCTGTGTTTATAAGAAATGTAATGCAGATTGCTGTGCCATGTACTTATCTGGATCACACTTCTGTTCTATTGTTGCTGACAATCACAATAAAGGAAGTGTTGATTACTTCTTCCTTTTAACAAGGTTCAAACTGAAGACTTTAAGCGTATCCCTTGGACGCCAGCAATAATAATCATGTTCATCTTGTCACCTCACGGCAAGAGGGTTCCTAGTTTGGACCTGGGGTGTGGGAGCCCCTCTATGCAGAGTCTGCATGTTCTCCCCGTGTCAGCGTGGGTTTTCTTCGAGTACTCCAGCTTCCTCCCACAGTCAAAAGACATGCAGGTTAATTGGTGACCCTAAATTGCCCGTAGGTGAGAATGTGAGTGTGAATGGTTGTCTGTCTGGTGACCTGTACAGGGTGTACCCTGCCTCTCCCCCATCTCGCCTGACTACATTTTCTAGCTTTCCAAGTTCACTTTACAGCCCACTGAATATGTACAGTCGCATTTCTCCACTGGCCCTGCCCACGAGTTCCCCCTCGCCTCACAGAGGTCCCATGTCCTGTCAACAGTTTTACAGATGTGTCTTTTACAAAGGTGGCCTATGGGGAAAATGCTCTCTAGAAAGCAGGGGATTTTTTTCACTGCAATACCGCGAATGGCTACAGGGAAAACTGCAGCGCTGAGCAGCTTTCCCTCGACGCCTGTGTGTGGCTAAAGGTTGTAGATTGATTGATGGGCTGATGGCGTGACTTTATTGGTTTAACCTCGGCATGTCATATTTTGTTTTATGTCTTACAGGAAGAAAACATGATTGGATTTTGATTTTTGGTACAATATGACTAGTGATGAGATCTAAAAAGGCACAAAAAAGAATTCGTTTCATCTTGACTTAAAGGCATTACTGATACTGTTTATTGAAATAAGGCTTAAGGCTAATGTTAAATTGTGGTTAACTATTACACCCGTATTTGGAGCCAACATTGTGTTTGCTGTGTCATAGAACAGCAGTGACACAGCACACCCACACCCACACCCCTACACACACACACACACACACACACACACACACATACATTTTACCAGATCATTGGCTTGCTCTAAACACCTGTATTTTGATTGCAGTGTCCTGTAAGAAGACCTTTAGACGTGTTACGTGTGGTTTAGCTTTAGCGTTGTACACACAGTGGTGCCCCCTCCCATCAAATGTCCCTCCCACTGTATATGACTGACCAGACGAATACTGGCACACTTTCTCACCTTCTCATCAATGAGGTGCCTGTTTGGACATTGACACATTTTTAGTGTGTCACCTTCACTCAAATTTTTTTTTTTTAATCCTTAGGGACTTCAGGCTGGGATATTAAGGTAGGATGATTTGTCAAACTTTTATCACATGACTTTACTCTTCGACACATTTACTTATATTTACAATATATAAGACGAGGTTTGCAACCAATCACAAATCTCTTGATGCCTGCCTTTCAGCTGCTCCAGCAAGACTTGAGTTTATTTAGTGTCTTAGTGCGCTTATATAGGATTCCAGTGTATTGATCAGTGGATATCAGTGTCCAGGCCTGGGGCTGATGCAGCAAAAACACAACATTCCTATGGATATTTTTTGACTTATACATACAGTAGGGCTTGATCATGAAGTATGCTAGCTAGACATCACAGAGGCAGTCTCAAAACGTGGTTACTGCAGACACGAAGAAGATGAAATGAATATTAAAATCCATGCAAATACTTGTGGTTAATAACCGGTTTCCCTTTTTGTTCCTGAAGATGCGTTTCCTCTCTTTTCTGCTGTGCCTGAGTTTTGTGGCTTCGGTAAAATGTGGTGAGTAAACACACAAATTTCTACTAAATTGAAATATTTGTATTAATGCTTTATCCGTTTATGCTTCCTGTGGGATCATGTATAATTTGTGAGTTGATTATAAGGCAGGATGTGATTGAACAACCCTTTCCCAAATCCAAAAATGAGGGTGCTAAAAGTCAGATGTGTGATGTCATCAAGTAGAGAGCCCGGAGCTCTCCATAGACAATAAATTGGGAAAGGTGTTCTAGATGACACTGAGAGCACCCAGAGGAATTTCCTGAGTATATGGGTGTATTTTCTGTTTCAGAGCAGAGAACACTTTAATAGACTTAAACCCATTTCGGTTTTAAAAAGAAAGCAAACATTCTGTGGGTCCACAAAATCCGTCTCACATTCACTGTCTACGGCGCAGCTCCAGACTTTATACTTGAGGGTATCGCAAGCTTGAGACTTTCCTCGGCCATGGAAGTAACATTGGAATACTGAATTTAGGGCAGTGCAATATTATTTTGTTATTTTTAATACCACACATCAAATGTTGGTGGCATTTTTACTGTTGTAGCTGCTGTAGCTGTTGTAGCTGCTGTTGTCAGTTTTAACTACAGATGCTGTAGATCAGTGGTTTTCAGACAGTGTACCGTGGAATTTTGAGATAACCACACATTATTATTGCAACATTCAACTGGGCCTATACAAAAAGTTATGAATGAATTTTTAAGTGACTGTATTAGTATGTCGTGCACATCCATTCTCTAATATAGAGGTGAACCTTAGCTAAAAAATCTAATCTAATTTCACAAATCTTCACGGGGAACCAATTTGTTGCCGTTAGTGCGTGGGAATTGTAAATGTGTGACACATCAGAAGCCCTGATTGGCAGCCAGTGTGAGGGATGATAACAGTAAAAGGAGAAAGCTGTGAGTGGGACAATGGATCGCTTTATCGTACGGAGCAAATTACAACAAAGCGTTGGCAAAAGCTACCTGTCTTCTTTTATCTGGTTTTTATTGTCTTATGTCGTGATAAGAGTGATAACACACACTATAAAAGCTACCATGCACAGATATAAATAAGATCAGATAAGATGAAATAAAACTTAATTGATCCCACACCGGGGAAGTTCACATGTTACAGCAGCTCAAATAGCACAGATAGAAAAGTAAGTTTAGAGGCAGTAGAATACTGATAGAATAAAGATAAAATACAAAAAGATATATATATATATATATATATTAGAATTAGAGAAATACAAAATATAAAGTACAAAATTTAGACACAAATATACACTTAATACTATTTACACTATATACACCTTTCACCGATGCACATATGGAAAAAAAGAATATGTATATATGAATATATGTATGGGTATATGCTGACAGCTGTACAGGATAATTGTACATTGGATGTAACACATACATAGTGTGTAGTATTAAAATCAAAAACAATATAATGAATAAATAAATATTGTGCCTTGAGATTTTGGCTTACATTCTGGTGTGTCTTTGGCACAAAAAGTTTGAAAACCACTGCTGCAGATGTTGTACATCAGTGATTCCCAACCCAGGGGTCGGGGTCCCCTCAGAGGGTCACAAGATAAAACTGACTGGTCTTCACATGATGACTGGGGTAGAAAAGAAAAAAAAGTTCTCCTGTGTTTTGACTTTTCAAAATCTTTTTTTTGTGTGTGTGTGTGTGTGTGTGTGTGTGTGTGTGTGTGTGTGTGTGTGTGTGTGTGTGTGTGTGTGTGTGTGTGTGTGTGTGTGTGTGTGCGCGCGCAAAATATTTATTTAAAACTACATGCAAGGCAAGTTTATTTGCATAGCACATTTTGGCAACAAGGCAATTCATATTACTTCACATAAAACATCAGATGCATTGAGACAAAGTGCAAAAGATACACATTATAAAATGACATTTAAATACATTATATGCTTGAAAATTTAGCAATGCATTGTATTTCATAATCTGTTTTGCAGTTGTATAGACCCTTTTAGGGTCGATGGCGCAATAGGAGTCTTAAAATGTCGTCTTGTTATGTTATTGGGAGGTAACAAGAGGAATACTGGATTTCTTTGTAATGCTAACCATTTAGTGCTTCAGCTAACGTTAGCTTTGATTGCCAAACAAACCATCATAATACTCACTCTTTCCACGTCCAGGTTCGACTTGAAAGGTATCCTAGTACATTGGTTGTTGATACTCTGGGATGCCGTGTCAAGTAATTCCTGTTACATGCATCGTCGTCTTTCAAAATACACTTCCGTTTTCACAGGAAATTTAACATTTACATAGTCTTTTTCAAAATAAACGCACTATGTCAGTAGTTGAATTGATGTTTTTTTCTTCCAACAACTAACATGTAGTTGGGTTTAGGCAACAAAGAACAGGGTTTGGCTTTATAATCTTATGGGGGATGCAAACACCCCTCTCCTGGGTGAAAGTAGGTGTTTGTTGGACCCATCCACCACCTTCGCCGCCTAACTTTCATTCTTGTCCTGCTGCGTTCCCCCCTGACACTGCAGAGCACCAGTAGATTATAATGGTGGCCAGCCGTGTATCATGCCAACGTAAAGGGGACGCTTTTTTCGTCAGTGTTTGATGCCACAAGTCACTGCCCAAGTGCTGGATTCCGACGACTTCAGAGCGAGACAGGGTTGAACAAACTGGAGGAACCGTTCAAGTGCCGTCTTCCTTTGTAAGATTGGCGTAGTAATCAACCACAAAGCTGGCCATCCTGTGACATCATCCATCCACTGAGTGAGAGCATACGTGTCGGCCAGTCTGGTCCTGTCGATCAATGTTTACTTATTCAAGAAACACTCGCAGTCCCGGAGAGTGACCTCACATGGTGCGTTGGTAAATTCAGTCTGATGCTCTACACTAAAATGAGAGACCTGTTGGTCGAAGAAATGGAGCATTACATTTCTATATGAATTAATGAACATTTAAGTTAATCACACATTCACTCCGCGCAGCGCTTTGCTGCTTTGTTTCCCCAAACAATCCAAGATTGCACTGCTCTGGATAAGCGAATGGTACATTTAGACTGCGTTACAAATTTACAAATTGCCCAGTCTGTGCCACAGTGCGTTCCGGTACACAAAATGAGTATTTCTGGATGCACCACTCGCATCATCTTCCTCCATTATCTAAAACAAGCCAACAGAACTTGCAAGCTAGAACTAGCTAATGTCTGTGGAGAACTGTTTACTAATAGTTAAAGGGTCTATAGCCTAACCTAAATCTGGTAGCTAAAGGGTTGATTATTAGAATATGCTATCTTAAAAGGGAGCCACCCATCAGTCAGTACAGGTCAGTCATTTTGAAGGAGACACACACAGATACAGATTTCCCCGTGTGCTCTGTCGACGACTCTAAATGCTGCTCTTCACAGAGGTGTGATCATGTTCAAAGACAGAAACACATTTTAGAATTTAATTATAAAATGGATCAGTTCAAGAAAAACTCCACCTGCTGCTGTGGATGTCAAATGTTAAGCTGGAAAATCTCCTGAAAAAAGTGTCACCTTTGCTCCCGAAACACAGAAAGAAAGGATGCAAATGTTCCTCCTGTCACGCACCAGTATCACCTGAGTGTAGCGCGAGCCAAATATGTGTTATAACTGCCTGTTTATTGTTTTATATGAACACCATTCATTTTGTATTCTTTTTTTCAATTACATTCATTCAACCTTTCTTTTGACATTGTCATACTGAGGCCAAGTTTCTATCTACTGTTTTATTGAGAGACATTTGAATGACCGTGTTTATTTCAGTCATTTTATGACAAGGCCAAAGTGACCCTGGTTGGTTTCACCATATCAGTTCATTTCAGTTCAGACAACTTTATTTATCCCAGAAGGGCCATGTGAAATTTGGCACAGTGGTAGAGGATCATGGGAGGATGCGAATTAAGCAATATTACATCAATTGGCCAAAGGGGGGCGCCATAGCAACCGATTGAAATTGCAAACTTTGAATGGGCATATCTCATGCCCCGTATGTCGTAGAGACATGAAACTTTGCACAGAGATGCCTCTCCTCACGAGGAACAAATTTGCCTCTAGAACCTTCTTCTTCTTCTGGTGCTATAGATTTTCCGCCATTTTTAATTTTTTGAAAAACACTTCAAATCGATCTCATCCTAGGAAGTTTGACCGATCTGCATGAAACTCGGTGAACATAATCTAGGGACCAATATCTAAAGTTCCCTCTTGGCAAAAGTTGGAAAACTTACTAAAACTGAGCTTCTATAAGGCAATGAATATTGCGGAGGGCGTGGCTCATCACATAAAGGTGTATAACATCTCAAGGGTTTCACCGATCACCACGCAACTTTGTAGGCATATGACCACACATAATCTGAGGGGACCCCTCCATTATAGACCCCATCAAACAACATGGGGGCGCTAGAGAGCTAATTTCTTATCTAGGCCAAACCGCCATATCGATTTTTTTTTTTAACTAAACTTGATAGATATGTAGAACAGGATGCCTCAAGGTGACTGGAGAAATTTAACTCTAATTGGCAACTGGGTGGCGCTATTTGGCAATGTTTGTTTTTTTTCTTCTACTTTTTGGTATGACTAAGTCATGGTATAGTATGCTGTACATAATCACGTAAACTGTCAGTGTGTCATTCTGTCAGTCAGTCAGTCAGTCAGTCATTCTACCAGTGCGTCCCTTTAACTAACTAACTAACTTTAACTATCTGCCTTTCAGCGTGCTACCTCAACTACTAATGTACAGTTTTAGCCCACTAACTATCCCACTATTGGCAATGGTACTACTGTACTTTCAATAAAGCAATCGTACTATCAAATTCACAAAAACTTTGTCTGAATACATTGCTCTTCTTTTTGCTTTTGGCCATAAAAGATAAAAACACCACATAAATAATTGTAACTGATTAAATTACAGTAAAGTTTACTTTAGAAATCTTTCACTTTCAACCCTAACCATCATCAAACTTAAGGTCTATCTGGCTCACAGCCCTGAAGACAAACTTCACTCACATCATTGACTGAAAATATAAAATTCAGCTCAGTAGTAACTGTCAAGGTTCACAGACAAAGCAATTGTTTTTTGCTAGACACCCATCACTTGCTGAAACACCTTTACATTGCATAAATTAGCTAGCAGTTAGCGGAGTTTTCCTCTACTTATAGCTTAACAAATTGCATGTATCATTTATACTTCTTGTTATTCACCGTTGGTTTAAGTCACTGCATCAGCTGCATGCACATTCTGTCTGTCTAACTGAATCACAATTTAAAGTTACTATAGTGAGAAGTTAGCGGAGTGAGATGCGTGTCCTGGCAGGTCACTACATCCTGTTATATCTCATAATGGCCTGGTTTACATACGACATGCGTTTTGTCTGCTGACCCCTAATTTCTCCAAAATCGAAAATATTTATTCACAGCTGACTGATTCCAGAGTAATTAACGTCGTCTTCATCATCATCATTTTTCTTGGCTGCTTGCCCTTTTTGGCACCTCCGTGTTGGTTTCATTTTTCAGCTCTGGAGATGGCCACTTGGTAAAGCCATGGTTACCTTACTAACATTGTCGCTGTGGTAGAGACTTGTAAATTACTATATATAACCTTAATATTATTTAGAAAGGTGAATTATGTAAATATTCACCCCTCTTCAGTTGTCATGAACAGGAAAATTAGCCATGGAGACCAAACTGTCTTTTGTATCAGGCTGTAGACATGATTATTTTTGCTGTAAATTTGGGGATTTGAACGTGAGGGTCTATGGGGATTGACTGACTTTTGGAGCCAGCCTCAAGTGGCCATTCAAAGAACTGCAGTTCATTTTTTTTTTTATCCCCTGAAGCCGCTGCAGTGGCTTAACTGGGGTGTGTAGAAGGAGCAAAAAGCAGCATGTGTTATGTTCCGACCTTAATTGCATCGCGATTACCCGTAAAGATGCATTTCCTTGTTTTAACAGACTCTGTATTTTACACGGAAATATGGACACAAAGCAAAATTGTGGAAACAAGGCATAAAGTAGCATAGAAGATGCCTTCAAATACCTTTTTAAAAAAAAAAAAAAAAAAAATATATATATATATATATATATATATATATATATATTTATATATATATATTTATATATATATATACATATATATATATATAAATAAATAAATAAAATCTTTGAGTGCAAGTGACAATATTCCCCAGACAGACTGATATTTCATTACATAATGCTAGTAAATCCACATTTAGTACTTTTATATTAATGGTTGTATTCACAGTATGTTTGCTATGGTTCTGTTTCAGCTGCTGGAGGTGACTGGTGCTATAGTGGCTGTGGTAAGTACAGACAGATATCTCACATATTGAATGAATTGGATCAAACTCACATCTGTCCACAGTAGCTGATGATATTAAGAGCTTCTCTTACTTTTACAGAGCACACCCCAAGCCACTGGGGAGATATCTCTGGTGCTTTCTGCGGAGGCCAAAGGCAGTCTCCTGTTAATATAATCCCCAGCCTTGCTCAGACTGACCCTCACCTGCATAACTTCACCTTCGTAAACTTCTCCTCTCCGCACACCCTCAAGTACATCACAGACACTGGAAAAACAGGTACACCAACTGAGTATCCCAAGTGCTTTTTGTATGGTGTACTATGAACAGTAGCCTGTTTGTCACAGAAGTTGGTACAATTATACAAATTGTATGAAATATGCACGTAGCCACTGTGAAGTCACTCACTGGTTTGTGGACTCCATTTTGAAACCTCGAGTTTGGCAATTTGGCATCTTGGGTTTTTGGAAATAGAAGAGGCCATATTCAGACGAGAGAATGGAAATAACCCTAACGGTAGCTGCTAGCTTGGTTAGCCTGGTGTATTTACAGCTAAGGTTAACAATGATAATGCTACTGCTAATTTTTGCTAGCGGAAAACAGTCTTTAAACTATTAAAACAAAATGTACTTACTGGAAAAGTTGAATGTCTGACTCCTCAAAAGGTCTTTTAGCACAACCAAATGGTGATAAGACTTTTTAGGTGACCAAAACGCATGGCCATGGGCATACTTGGTGAATCTGGGGTTATGCTCATATACTACAATAATGGACATAGCTAGCCACTACCACTTCACTACCGAGTGTCACTTCAAATCAAGTTACACTCGCAGCTGTGGAGGGCACTCCTGATTGAGGGGAAGTGTATGAAAGAGAAGCCAAACCATGGGACGCCCTCGCCACTCTACCGGAAGAAGGAAGCAGATGTAACCATGGATACCAGTAGACGCATTGTGAAAGCAAAATTGAGCAACAGGCTATTAAAAAAACATTTAAATATTAATTAAAATGAGTTTAATTAAAAAAAAAAAACTTTAAGAAGTCAGATAAGAGATACAGTGTATTCGAAGACTGATTAACTGCTTTGTTTTTTCTTCTGTCCCTGTGAACACATAATTATATACATTGTTTTAAATCATGAGAATGGGATGAGTGAGTTTTTATACAGTTTTGAATAGTTAATTTAACTTGACGTGTAGGTTTTCATCTTTTGACACCAAACATTCTGTGAGTTTGTTTGAGACTGTAAAGTCAATGTGAGGAAAACAAATGTGAGTGTTTGATCTAAAATATTTTACAAAGTAGAAGGATGGAACTCTTACAGTACATTGTTTCCTCTATTGTGATGTTGTGCTTCCTGCTGGGCTCATCAGAAGCCTGCACTGATGCACACTCGCTATCGAAGGGCTGAGCAGTCCACTCGCACTCAACAATAATTGGTTTTTGGACGGCCCTTAATATGGCGCAGCTTCGCGTGACCGCGCAAACGGAGGGGGAGTGAATAGGGCGAGGGGATAGGGGCTGGTTTGGGATTGGGCCTTGGGGTTCTGTGGGGATTGACTCACTCAGGAAGTCAGCCTCAAGTGGTCATTCAAAGAATTGCAGTTTTTGGCACTTGCATGTTGGCTTCATTTTTTTTTATCCCCTGAGGTTACCACTTGGCACAAAGCCATTCACATGATAATTGATTGTGTACTTCAGTGAGAGAGCCACCTTCAAAATCTGGTGTGAAATAACTTCCTGGTGTTGAATACCAAAAAGACAAAAGAGATGATTTTTGATCCTAGAGAAATTGCAGCTCATGACCTGGTAATCACTGACAACTATGTTATTGAACAGGTGTCCTCGTATAAATACCTGGGCCTAATGGTGTCTAATAACTATGTTGGAGTGGTCATGTGGATTTCCTCTGTAACAGATTAGCTCAGAGCCTACATTTTCTCAGAAGGCTGCGGCTGTTTGGGGTCCGAACCGAGATCATGCTAACATTCTATAACGCTGTGTTAGCAAGTATCATAAGGTTCGGCTCCCTCACAGTCCAGTGTAAGGCCAGACTTCAGAGAATGGTGACTACAGCTATGAAGATAGTGGGGAAACATGATCAATTCCAGTCCTTCCAGGCAATATATGAGGGAGCAGTTGTCAAGGGAGCAAATAAGATCCTGAGTGACCCTTCTCATGTTCTCTTTCAGGAGTATGAGCTGTTGACGTCAAGGAGGCGCTACAGAGCCAGCAGGTGTAGGAGCAACCGGTTCAAATTGTCCTTTATTCCCACTTCCATTTTATTATTAAACAAACAAACAAACACCCCTCGTGGCAGAGCCCCTCCCTCCCCCCACTAGGGTAGTGGGGAGGCTTACTGCTGTGGATCCACTACCCTAGCCCCCCCCTCCACCCCACCACCTGACCTTGGTCGGGTGGTGGGGTGGACCCACCTCCATTCTGGTAATTTTATATGGAACATATAACGTGGGCAGGGGGGAGGCTTATGGCTGCTGATCCTCTGCCCATCAAATTCCCCGTCAAATTCACTGTCAATTCACCGTTAATCACTGTTTACCATTGCTTATTACTGAATTCTCTTCAGTTATGCTAATAGGTGGTTGCCTGCTTACCTGCTGGCCCTGCAATGCCCCCCTGGTTGAGCCGTATGTGCGCAGGGCTACTTATGCGTAAATGGTCTGGTTATTGTTGTTCTTATCTAGTGTTGTTCTTAGTTGCACTATGGTCCCGCAACTGATTTAATATAATTTTAACTGGTTTACTGGTGTTTTTATTTGACCTCTGTATTTATTTGTTTTATATGCACTCACTTGCATTTTGAGACAGGCCAGTGCAATACCTGTAGTTCCCTTGTTTGTAACCTTACAAACTCTTGCAACAGGAGTCTGCAACTGTAACACACTCAGCGCACTATGTGGGCTGTATGTATGTGTATGTATGTATGTCAATAAAGCTTATCTTAACTTCTGTATAAGCCAACTGTAAATATGTACACATGCTTCTTGATCTTTAGTGAAATGTGTTTTGGAGGAAAATCGAGTTGAAGTGAGTGGAGGTGGACTCAATGGAACTTATTCTACGGTTCAGTTTCACTTTCACTGGGGCGACAGAGAACATCATCCAGGTTCAGAGCACATGATTGATGGGCACAGATATCCAATGGAGGTACAGTATTGTTTGGCATTCATTATAAGCAAAATACTTCTCTTTATAAACAGATTTTTTTTATATATATACCTTGCTTTTGTCTCATCAATCCATGTAATCTTTTGCAGATGCACATTGTCAGTCTGAAGAAAGGTTTTTCTGTGGAGGATGCCACAGCCCACCCAGAGGGAATTGCTGTTCTTGGGTTTTTCATGAACGTATGTCCTACAGTTGGTATTATAATTATTCCAAAGACAAGTGTTACTTTATGCTAAACATTTAATAAGCAGGCATCAAAACCGCCACCAAAACATTTACAGTATAGAGATTTCACTTGTAAAAATCTGGATCAAATTCATGTCTTTAGATCACAGGTCATACATTGGCTCTCTGATAGCTCCATCTGAATGCAAACCATCCATTCAAATACTGATGACCCCCCCGAAACTAAGTTTACAAAACATACACTGAAAAAAAAAAATTAAATTTCACTTTTATTTTTGCATCCATTTAAGTTAAAGATCTAAGCATTTTTTATACACACAAAGGCTTATTTCTTTCAAATGTTGGTTGCAAATTTATTAAAAACTGTCATTGAGCATGTCTCACGCTGGTAAAACAGGACCATGACCGCACAGGTGTGGCTTGAAACGGTAAGAATGAAAAGCCACTCTTACTTTGCAGTTTCACATGACTAGTGCTACAGATGCCCCAAAGAATCAGTCAGTATCTGACTTGACACCATTTGTCTCATGCAGTGTGACACATCTCCTTCACACAGAGTTGGTCAGGTTGTTGATTGTGGCCTGTGGAATGCTGACCCACTTCCCTTCAAAGGCTGTCTGAAGCTGCTGGATATTGACAGGAACTTTAACATGCTGCTGTACACACACATACAGAGCATCCCAAACATGCTCAGTGGGTGACATGTCTGAGTATGCAGGCCGTGTAAGAACTGTGATATTTTCAGCTTCCAGGAATTGTGTACAGATCATTGCAAAATGGGGCCATGCATAATTCTCCAACATGAGGTCATGGCAGCGGATAAATGGCATGACAACAGGTCTCGCAATCTTATCACGGTATCTCGGTGCATTCAAACTGCCATCAATAAAATACACCTGTGTCCGTGGACCATAGTTGAAGCCATTCCGTACCATAGTATTTGTGAAAAGAGCGCTTCTCCAAAGCGCTAGATGCCATCGAAGGTGAGCATTGTTGGCTCTGTCAGTTATGACGACAAACTGCTGTCAAGGTGAGGACAGCGAGCATGCAGATGAGCTTCTCTGAGATGGTTTATGCAGAAAGTTTTCCGTTTTGCAAAGCAGTTGTTGCATCAGCTGTTTGTGTGAGTGGTAATATGCAGTTTAATCAGTACCTTGATATAAAACACCTGTCAAGTAGATTTATTTATCGTCTTGGAGGAGAAGTGCTCACAAACACAGATTTTACCAAATTTGTAACTACATTTTGAGAGAAATAAGTCTTCTGTGAAAGCAGAATAACTTAAAGCTGTGAGAAAAGGGAGCAAACAAAGGTTTTGCATTAAAAATTTGTTCATTGTACATGCACAATGGAAAGAGTAAATTTACACATGATCAAACTAGTAATAAAAGTGTAATCATTATGTTCTCTTTATTTCTCTAAGGCAACAGAAGATGGAGATATGCTGGGACCATGGGGCAATTTCACATCTCTCCTGACAGGGAACACAAGTAGGTGTTTGTCTCTTGCATCATTATGGCAATTCAGCTAGTTGCCATAATTTGTACTGCTGTTCCTTTTATTACCTTGCCATGTGTTACATGTACACACCTAGCACCTTGGCGCCAACAGCTGCCCTATCCAGTTTTGATACATTTTCTCCAAGCATGAAAACATCACAATGAGAGGTCACACCTTGGTGCTTGAAATATTTACCCTGTGGTCAACATAAGATGTCATGCAATTAAAAGTGTTGGCACTATGTGGAAGCACCTGAGGCAGGTTTAGTGCCAACCCAAAACATATCTTATTGTTAGCTGTCTGTCACTTTCCTGTCAACTGTTTTGAAGTAGTTCCTCCTTCTGTATCTTATGACATTATTATTATGTATTTTCACAGGAGATCATACTCTTGGTGTCATTTCTTCTGTCTGTGTATGTGCTTTTATGATTCTAAAGACATTCAGGTGACTAATTGGCACAGGTGTTGTTGGGTTGAGATCTGCAATACTTTGATGATGACTGTTGATGGTGTGAAACTAAGCCACATCACTCCCATTTTTGTTTCTCACATTTTTTCGCAGCCTCTGAAGTTGAAGTAAACTATAACATCTCCATCGATGACCTGATTGAAAATGTGAACCTCACAAAGTTCTATCGGTACAAGGGCTCCCTGACCACCCCCAACTGCAACGAAGCCGTCATGTGGACGGTCTTTCAAGAGCCAATCAACATCAACAAAAAACTGGTGAGTTGGCCGTGTTTAGTCAACACACGCCCTTCCAGCACAAACGGAAATGTGAGAGCCTTTCAAACATTTGGAGTACTCGGATTTGTGGTGTCACAGCAGCCAAATCACACCACACACAAAGGCAAGGCAGCTTTATTTGTATAGCACAGTTCATACACAAGGGCAGTTCAAAGTGCTTTACAGAGCAATAAAATTAAAACATAATTAAGATTAAAAAAAGGTCAAATTAATTACTGAATGATTTTCAGTTTAAACAAAATCACAATTAAAAATAGCAAAAGTGCAGACAAGAGGAATAAAGATAAAAAGATTATTTAAAATGATTTAAATTTGAGGTTAAAAATAAGAATGCAGTCATTACAGGGTGGAGTAGGCTATTAAAAAGGAATGTTTTTAGCTTCGACTTAGACAGGCCCTGACTGACCACTTTTAATACCATCTGGGAGGTTATTTTAGGTTTGTGTTGCAACTTAACAAAAATGCTGCTTCACCACGTTTTGTTCTGACTTTGGGACGTCAGTAGGCCAGGTCCAGATGTCCTCAGGGTCCTGTCATGTCACAAGCATGTCAGAGATATGTTTGGGCACTGAGCCACAGGGTGATTTATACACAAGCAGTGTAAGGATTTAAGAACTGGAGTGATGTGGTCATATTTCCTAGTTTTTGTCAGGGCCCAAGCAGCAGCATTCTGAATGAGCTGGAGTTGCCGAACAGCTTGTTTTGAAAGTCCTACGAACAGACCATTGTAATCTAATCTTCTGGAAATAAAGGCATTATTCCTCTGACTCTAGCAACATTTTTAAAATGGTAGTAGGCAGATGACGTTTCGGATTTGATGTGGCTGTAGACATTTAAATCTAAGTCCAGGATAATACCAAGGTCTCTTGCTTGAGACTTAGTTATAAAAGAGAAGGGATTCGAGGTGAGAGCTGAACCTCTGTCTTCCTGTGTTCCAAACACAAGTATGTAAATACAGTGGAACCCGCTGATAGTGACGGTTAGAGTGATCAGCTGCTTGGGACAGAATCATTCCCCTACAAATGCTGCCGACATTATCCTCTAATACTAATCTAGTAGCCCACTTAAAGAGTTCATTTTAGGTCTTTCCATACTTGACAACATATAGAAAACACTTCAAAGCAACTCTTTCTTTTCCCTTTACTCCCATGACAGTCTGCCTCGCAGTAACTCGCCTCCTTCTGGCTGTCTACCTGAGGCTGGTGTTGCGTCTCACTTAAGTTATGACGGGAGAATGACAGTCATTTTCTCAAGGAAAAGCAAAGTCTCCTCGAAGCTCGGGATTCAATGTCTTATTATTCCTGAGGGGCAACTTATTGTGCAGTCAGCAGTATCTCAATATCACATGAAAGGCTCATGTCAGATTATCAAAGTAGCCTATGGCTTTTGAGACAAATCAGAGTTGTTTGTTTTTGCCTGTTTGTCCTGCAAGCTAGCATTTACCTGCTGCCACATGGAAGCAACCTGAACTCACTGAATGAGGGGTGACTGGGATCAGCCAGGACTGACTGGGCATTCTTCAGTGTTCTGATCCTGTACACATTAGTCAAATCATTAAAAGTTGTGCCTACAATTTTGCTGCAAACCTTTACAATGCCCAGCAACATGTTTCTGTGCTTTAAATAAAAGCAGATAAAAAAAGGTGAAGTGATTCAATAGAACAGGAATAAAACATTTTCATGAAAGTACAATCAACATTAAAACATTAAAACTGAACGCACCCCTAATTATTTTATATTCATGTAATATATATATACATATGTTAATAGATAGTAACCAGGATGAGAAATAAAGCAAAAGAAAAACATAGAATTACCTGCGTGTATGCCTGTATGACTCATATGTAGCCAGACTCATATGTAGCTTCAAATATGGACATTGCTGCAACCCCTGGCAGCACAGAAGATCTATACAATCAGCACAGACCCGAGATTAATGTCACCAATTCAGTATCTGACAAAATGTTTCCCCTTCTGTTCCTGAGTTATGATGTTTAGTAATGGCCAGAAAAGAGTGAAGCTGACCTTCAAGATATAAAATGCCATCACTTCATTATTTTATCCTATTTGACATTTGTGTGAAATGATGTCATAACTAGTGCATGAATTTCTGAGTCATGGCCAAAAATGTGTTTTGTGAAGTCACAGTGAGTTTAGTTCAGTCCAAGGTGTGGTTTGTGCCTTCCTTATTCAAAGAAATTCCTTCAAATCAATCATTAGCGATTGTGTTCATGAGAATGTGGTGGACAGACCTAAACCAGGCTGCAGCCATGTGATTCAGTGTAGCTGCACCCAGTGGAACTGTCCCTCCCAGTTTCCTTGCAGTCAAGATGGCAGTGAAGATAACAAACAGGTGACTTATTCATCTGGTATTGTGTCTTACTTCAGTGGATCACGGCATATCAGGTATTAATCTGAGTCTGAACTGATAGAAATAAATAAATGGTACCAAAAAAAAAACCCCAACTAAAAATGAATATGTGGCTAATGCGTCTATCGACAATCTCTCGCAGAGTGTGAATCTGAAAGTTCCACATTCCCATAAAAACACCCACAGAAAACAAAGATTCCTCGTCATTCACCTCTTGCATTGCCATGTACTGTAAATATATGTGTATGTGCCAGTGTGCCGTGAGAAATGTCCTGATTTAAAATAATCGAAAGGCATTGCAGAGGTGAATATGTATAGGGTTTACCTTTGCGTTCTATGAGCAAACAAACACTAAGAAGCTGAAATCACCATCTTTATACAAGGTATTTTAGCGTTATCTCTGCAGTGCTGGTCTTGACTGGTTTTGCAATTAAAGTTTTCTTTGTCTGAGACTGAGTAAAACTACTAGTATTATGAGTAAACATGCAGTTAAAACAAACATTTTCATTATCGTTGATTTGTCATAACAATAAATCTGTCAGCAGAGAGTGTGGAAGGTGACAGTGGTTCCTGGCAGCCTCACTGCCTCACCATTTCTACCCTAAGGCACTAACAATTACAACTATATTCTCATGCTGCCTTCAATAAACATGTAACCAGTCTGAGTTGGATGATAAAATACTGGACAGGATGTTTCCTATATCTGTACATTACATTTTGTCTGGATATGACAAAAGAACACGGTACATACTGGTACAGTATATGCTGGTCGCTTGTTTCGATGATCGCATTTGATAATCAGGGTTGTTTTATTTTTCTGTAGACTCTTGACGGCAAAAGAAAACATTAGGCAAGCTCCATGTGACTGGAGAGACAAGAAAGACGTTGGAGTCATATGTAGGTTGTAGAATGAAACATGTTATCTCTCTTCATCTTATCTGCTGACAGCCATCAGCACTCTGCAGATAGTCAAGTGCACATGTCTCTGTGTGTCAGGTGGCTCAGCAGGTGCATGACACTTTCATCAGGTTCAGGCATACTACTAAAAATGTAGACAGTGAGCCAGAAGGAATGTAGTTGAATACATGATTAAGTAAAAGCTCAGAAACCACCATGGCCATCTTAAATCTTCTTTCCTTTTAAGTAGTGCTTATTTGCAGTACTATTTTTATTGCCTGGTAATTTAATTTTTCATAGTGTGACCAAATAATCTTCAAGGATGAAAACATACGAAGCAGCTTGTAGAGGCTCATTTATGCTCAATGTTAGATTCAGACACGGGCCATGCCGTTTATTTTGTCTGTACTTGTGCATGTTTTCTGAAAGCTTACGGATATGGATGAAATGGAGCAGTACCACTAGAGATCGTGGTGTCGGTTTATTGTAGTTGGAGCAAGATACAAACTTAGACACAATGAAGACATTTTTAAAATGGCAAAATTAATCAATTATATAGAGATTTTCTGTCTACATGTCGATTTAATGGCTTCACAGACCAAAGAAGTGACCTTACCTGATCTCTGTAGACTGCTGATCATCTCTGTTTGAGGCAAGCAGCTCGAGGCCACATTGGCCTGTGCTAGCATAGCACATCCAGGTCTGACTGAATAGCAAGAATGCAACGTATAGAACACGTTATATCATATTTTTTGATCTTTGGTTTTAAAAAATGTCCATCCTGAGTCCCACAATATCATAGGAGTGCAAAGCTAAATCTATGGAGTACTCATTACCAAGCTACTCTTACCTTTCTTGCATTTCACACAGCACTTAGAAAAAATTTGAACATCCACAACTCCCGCCTCCCTCCAAAGGCCTCCTCCCCCCTCCTCCATTACGTCTATGATAGATGTAGGCGTTGGCAAGGTAACGTTAGATACACGGAAGAGGAGATCGAGTGAAGCATTACAACCAAGACAGTCGAACGGAGTTTTAAAACTCAACTGGAGTCAGTGATGACTGATGAGTTTTAGAATAAAGTTACAGTGCTAGCGTTAGATAGTAGCGTTAACGTTACTAGTAAGTGGAAACGCACAAGGAAGATAACGTTAATGTTTCAGAGGCTACGCTACAGTAGGCTAACGTTAGCCGTTAGCAACTGGATGCTGTGTTGTCATATATAACGTTATAGCCTATGTTACATTAGAGGCAAACTAAAAATACCTGTCCAGCAGAAACTCTGCGACCATCTCGTCCCTTTTTAGCTCAAGATGAAGCTGCATAAGTCTTTGCCGTCGCTCAAAAGCAGAGCCGATGAGTTTTGGCTCTTGCAGCATCGAGTTCTCGCTGTGGGGGGATGTTAGGTGAGCAGTTACGTCAGTTGGAGGGACCGAATGGATTGGATATGAGTTTTTGGGGTTTTTTTTGTGACACTTGAGTGACTGTTCTCTCTGACAGATCAGTGGTTAGCTCAATTGGATCCTCAGCTGAAGTGGTACCAAAAAAAGTACCCTAGCAACTCATGGTGTGTCTGTGTTGCCAAGAAACTCTGCCACCCATTAATAACTCGAACACATATTTTTGCCAATGATGTTACTGTGGTGATCTGTGTTAGAGAAATTTTTATTTTTATTTTGCTCTATTCTTAGCTTGAACGGTTTCCTGCAAAAGCAGGATACACCAATGTTTATCGGCCGACACAACCACTCAATGGACGTCGTGTGTTTGCTTCCCCTGCAACTCCTTTACCTCCCAGTGAGTTGGAAAATCACTTGCATATATGACCCATAATATTCATGACACATTAAAGATGGCTGTTTTTCTATTCTTTAGGTCCTCCATGGTGCTACGATGATCACTGCGGTATGTGTCAGTAGACTTGTACATACAAATCTGATGACTGGACAGTTTTAAATCAATAATGCTGTTGTAGGATTTGGTCCTCAACTTTGGTTTTCCTCTCTACCATCAGAGTATTCGCCTTCTCACTGGCACCTTCTGCGTTATGCCCACTGCAATGGCGAACGCCAGTCACCTATCAACATTGAGGCGAAGAAGGCTGTGGAAGACAAGCATCTTGTAGAATTCACCTACACAAAGTTTGACGACAAACATTCCATGAAGTACATCATTAACACAGGCCACACAGGTTTGTTCTTTCATACAGTGGGCTGTTTCTGTCATACCTGGATTTTGGGTTTCTATGGCGGCATATTTACGTGCTTTAATGTTCAAACTGTCCGTGCTAGAACACCTGTATTCACCCTCTTTCTCTTTTAAGCCCATCTCCTGTAAAAGCCCAGTTTTCTTAGCTGTGGAATGACTGTAACAGAGTACAGTGGCACTTTCAACAGTGAAAAATCACTGATTGAAGCTTCTAAACTAAAATCTTCACAACCAGACTGTGGCAAAATGAAGCGTCTACTTGCAGCCGGGGAATGACAGTAATGCAGTACAGTGGCACTTTTTGTGCCAATAAAAGCTTCTAACCCCAACCAGACATGCTGCATGATGTGGGAGCATTCGATTTCTGTCAAGCGCCCTCCGATAAATCAGGGTTGGCAAAAGTGCCAAACATCGAGTGGTTCGGGCCTTTTAAAGCTGAAAATTTGCTGCTTTTGTATGTATGTGTCATAGTAAACTACATATCATTTGGGTTTTAGACCGTCGGTTGGTTAAAATAAGTAAGTTAAAGAATCACTTTGGGTTGGGGAAATTTTAAGGAGCTATTTTCACCATTTTTTTCACATTTGTTTTTAGAAGATAGTGAAAGTAATTGTTGGCTGCAGCCCTGGTTATGATACATGTGGTTACTATTTGACAATGGTGTCAAAATGACATGCAAAAAACTGTTGCCACTGAAAAGATGAGTGCAATTGTGAGATGACATTTCTGTTTGTTTGCCCTCTCCCTAGTTACTTTAACAGGCCCGTAAATAGCAATTTACACGTTTCCTTGTGCTCTCGCTCAATTCCCAGTGAAGGTTGTACTGAAGGAGGACTTGGTCGAGGTCTCAGGGGGAGGTTTGGGACACGTCTACTCCACCCTTCAGCTCCACTTCCATTGGGGCACTGAATCGCATGATGGCTCTGAGCACACAATGGATGCAAAAAGATACCCTATGGAGGTAGTTAAAAGAATTTAACTCTTGTGCTGCTGTATTAAGAGCATTGTTTCCAAATATATTTCGTTTTTGCCAATGTGTGCTAGATGTCATTATTGTGTTTTATTCCAGATGCACATAGTGAACAAGAGGAAGGACTTAACTGTGGAGGAGGCAAAACAGACTCCCAATGGTCTGGCAGTGCTGGGATTCTTTATTGAGGTAAAATTTGGTGCATTAGACTGTTGATGTAGTAAGACAGGAGTTGTGAACCAAATCCATACTATATGCTGGCTGCAACAGTGCACTCAGTAGAGTGCAGGTCTCAAAAAGGCGTCCCAGAAGCTTTAAAAATAAGACCCTTGCCTGTTTTTGCCAGAGCTATGGCACATTGTGCAAAACAGATCGAGTTTTTTTTGCTAACAGGCACTGGATGTGGAACATAAATACAATATAAGAATGAATTTACTTTTAACAACTAAAACACAACCACAAATCTTTGATCCATGTTGTTCATAACTTGACGTTGTCTGTAGGCGACAGCACAACAAAGTAGGAAATAAATAGCAATAATCAACACAACTAAGGCCCTAATCACAGAAAAGGCATTTTAGCAGGTGGAGGCAGCTTTTTGTAATTGTTTTTATTGAGAATTAAAGTTTTTGCTCCCTGTTTTTGTGTTGCTGCGTGCCTCATGTTTCTGCATTCTAGGCACCTGGCATTTTGCCAGAGAGCTCTAAACTCCTTCAACTCTCAGAGTGGAAAGGTGCCCTACGTCACCTCTTATTTCGTCATCTTTTTTCCCATTGTCCATTCGGATGATTTGAGAGGCGGGCCTTCTGTGGTGGTCAGGACAACAAGTTTACAGTTGGTTAACAATGAAGGAGAAACTGGGGGTAGCGGTTGCTGGATACCCAGAGCTATACGGCCCGACGATAGACAGCAGGTTGTCAAAGTGCCCTGAGTCATCCTAAAATATGCCTGGGAACAGCCATCATGGAGGCAAAGCTCCTGGACCAACTGGTGGTACTCCCCGTGATCCACCCTCATTTTTAGGGTCTCATGTACCCACACAGATCTGTTTCCCTGTGCCCAACGCACCATTTGCTGACAGCCTCTCACCCTCAGCCAGAGCTACAGCAAGTACCCTCTGCCTGTCCATTTTAGTAACTGTCCACTAATAACTGTGAAATACAGAAAAATGAATTAATTACACGGGTTGCCTGGCAATTATAAAAAGGTACAGCAAGGGGTTTTTTTTGTTTTGTTTTGTTTTTTTTTTAAACTAGTGTCATTCAATTTAAATAAAAAAAAAAAGGCAATGGAGTGCTGAAAAAAGAAACAATTTAACTACAAACGCTACTTACTTACATATGGAGCACAGATATTTATGGAAAATGACCCAATCAGCAAAATTCACAAGTCTACAAAATCTGGCCGGCAAAACACACACTGGTTTGGAATGACACTGCGTGGCAGACTGGGTCGCAGCTATGTGCAGTGGAATTGTCCCTCCTGGCTCCCCTACAGTCAAAATAGCAGCGAAGATAACTAAAATAGGCATTTATTTATCTTGTGTCGTGCCTTACCATACTGGATCTCAGCATGTCAGATATGGAATTAATCTGCGGATGCTCCAGTTCAAAATGAGACCAATCTTTATTATGGACGTCAGTTTTTGAGCCACAACGAAGGCCAAAATGTGGCGTGCAACAGACGGTAAGGCTTGTGAGACGATTTGTGGGATACATAATGGCGCCTACTGGCCAGTTGAGAGTCAGCAATCAATGACAGCATTAAGTGTGAATCACTGTTACCATGACAGGTCCCTGAGGATACAGTCAGAAATGCACACACAAAACATACAGCTAATTGGTCCAGTAGTTTACGAGATTAGCTGCAGAAAGAGGCATACATACACACAACCTAGTTCAC